>NC_071468.1:67744594-68425844 GCF_028500815.1 Rissa tridactyla
GCTTTGTGTCCAGGACCTCATCTGTAATGTTTCATGTAGTTATTCTGTGTCCCTTTTTCGTAGCCATTTAACTTTTTAAACTTGTAGCGTATCTTGTACTGCCAAACATGCTGAGTTTACTATCCCAGTTGATGTCTGTACATGGTAATAATTTTGCTCCTTGTATCTGTTTTGTGGTAGATCCCATAAGCTATATGGAACTGTACCTATTTGTGGACACAAGAAGAATACTACTACAAAGTGTCAATGCCATACATGTTTTTTGTAAAGCTGTCTGTAGACCAGCTTACTCATTTCCTGAGAAAATCAAGACTAGTGTATTATATTGATTATCTGATCTATTTCACTATCTAATAAGGATTAAATCTAAAAAAAAGAAAAATCTTTGGGGTTTTTTTGCCTGTGTTTTGTTATTTATTTTTTTAACCTGAAGTTGCAGTTCACAGTTTATGTGAAAACCTCAGTTTTATTCTTACATTGATATCCTTGTGGTAACATAAGTTGTGTTTTTTAACAACCGGAGATGTAGAGGATACTGCTTTTGAAGGGAGATATAAGTAAACCAAATGTTTTTCTTTGGCTTAAAAATTGAGATTGTAGTCTCATGATTTTTAATGCTTGCTTTGAACTTCACTCTGACTTTGAAATGTGTTGACAGCAGTTGGAAATATCTTCACTAATGATTTATTCTTTGAATTTCCACTTCTCTTGGGCTGGATGACTTGCATGTCCTAGAGAAAACAAGATACATGCAATGTGATCAGTTTGTGCATCACCAGCCATGGAAATATTCTCCCCTTCTCTTTACTGGGGATAGAAAGGAGAAGCTGTCTGGCAGTGTATGAAGCACTGCTTCAGCCAGATACTTCCAGGGTACAGTTGTAGGGTGTTTCGTTTTGTTATGTTTTGTTTTGGTTTATTTTGGGTTTTTTTTTTGGGTTTTTTTTTGTTGTTTTTTTTTTTTTTTAATGTGTGAGGTTATGGCACAGTTCTTCCTTTGGAAGTATGCAGCAATTGCACTTGGTCACCTTAGTACACTGAAGAGAAGAGAGATCTCATGGTTCCTGTAGTTGAAGGCTTGGGTCATCTTGGGTCCTCTCTTGACTCCTTGCGTTGGCCTGTTCCTTTCAAAGCAAGTTAACAAAGTGATGTGATGCACGCTCACAGGTTGCTGTTAACATCCTTTTCTGCTAGTTCTCACAAGTACGGCATACTGCAATCCTCTTTTGCCACTGCCCGCCTCTCTATATTTGAAAACAATAGACCAATAGACCCTCTGTTGGACTTCCTGCAATGTGATTTAACTCTGACATCCTTTGTACCCTACCTGCTAGTTGGTACTTTTGTCAGTGGCACAGAGAAAATGCTGTCAGGTTGAATGTGCCAATAAATGGCAACGACGTAACGGAAAGGTGGTTTAAAAAGTCTGTTTTACTAGAAAGAGTATCTCCTTTTCCAAAGGGTTTTGTAAAGATAATATAATTGGACACTTCAAAAAAAAGATTGGACTATGCCAGTTTTCTGTCTGGCTGCAGACAAGTTGAAGATATATTTTGAGTTTAGGCTTACAAACTTCTCTTCTTTCCTGAGATTTGTCTTTGTTTTACATGAGGACCTGCCTCCATCTTTTCATTTTTTGTTTTTACTGCTTGAGTTCTTTAACGTCAGCGATTTCTTAATGCCGTTTCAGGAATCAGGTTGACCTTCCTCTTGCATTTTTCATTCAACGTGGCTGCCTAAAGAAGAAATATTTCATGAGTTTTATTTTTCCTGGGAACACCTCCAGTACTTGACCTCTAAGTACGTGGACTTTGCAACAGAAAGAATTGTGCCTCGGTGACACTTTTTTCCCCTCCAAATTACCTTTGTTATCAGTGACATTTTCACAACTACAAACAAAGTGATCCTCCTGTTGTACTTCCAGTTGTTCCAGGAGCAGCTTTAGCCTATTCTTTGAATAATATAAAAGCTGAAGGAATTGATTGAGAGAGCACGGGTTGGCTTTTTGTTCAGGCTAAGCCAAGTGGCTGTTTCAAGGATTTCACCAAACAACTTTCCGGAGTTGCAGACAGATAAGAGTGGTTTAATTCATGTTTTGTTTTGACCAAATTTTGTTGCCCTTTACAGAAAAACAAAACGAACCCCAAAATAGGAATTGAATGCTATGTCAGTGTTTCCAGGCTGGAACAAATAATTTGTTAAAAATGTGTAAGGAAAGGAGGAGAGCGTTCTTGCTTTGAAGCTGAACATTTTGTACAGCTGCTATTGCTTCCATTAAAAAAGGGAGGGGAAAGGGTGTGGACACGTGGGTGCCAAACAGTACATGATACCTGCAAACTGTCACCTTATTAAGGAAACTGTCCCCTAAGACATTTGCACCATTAGGACTTCTGATAATTACGACAAATTTCAGCAAGAAGACAGCCTTCTGGCCAACTGACTTAGCAGATGCCAAGTGGAAGCAAAGGAAACTATGTTGAGGTCTCAGGCAATTAACAGAAATTAATGGACCAGGTACCTACAGTCTGTTTCCTGTGGGTGTCAGCTCGGTGTCCTTGTGCTTCCTGCACTTACAGCTCTGCTGACTTTCAGGGTTTTGGCACCTGAGGTCTCCTTGTTGAAATTTGCTGGGGTTTATCACCGCTTAGCAGAGCTCACAGGATTCCTGTGGGCGATTAAAAATTTCCCAGGATTCTGGAAATTTAAGGGATCGAGGGGGAATCATTGAAGTGATCCTGTGATGGCAAGAATCCCATTTTGACTCACAGCGTTGGGGTACAAAGGAGGCCTTCCAGAGGGATTTGCAGTCAGTAAAGAGCTGAAGCCAATCAGTCACCGTTTGGTGTGGTTTCAACCTGATTTCTGAAAGATGCATCTCCATACTGCCATAATTAATGAAGCTTCCTAATCTGTGAAGGAATTTTTTGCATGTTCTGTTTTTGAGTGATTCTGTGCATCATGACCAGGTTCATACAGAGATTATTTATTTGTTTGTTTGTTTATTGGACCCTTTCTGAAATGTATATGTAGGCACGGGCAAGAGCTGTCTGTATGCATCAGTGTCTGACGTTACCAGCAGATGCACCAAAAGGCACGGTTCTACTTCTCTTTTCCCTTTCCCACTCCCAGCGATGTGCTATTCCTACTTCTTTTCCACCAAAACCGTACTTGACCCTCTCTGCAGTGAGATGACTGGGGAGCTAAATTAACAAAAAACAGACAATGTAGAAAGAAGAGGGTATTTTTATGTCAGGATAGTTTTCTAACAGTAGAACCACTGGTCTGTAAAAGATGGAAAGACCAAGGAAGAGTTGGTAGTTCACTCCCCACGACAACGTGGTCATTTTAGGTTGGCTTAGCTATAATGTGAAACCGCATCCTCAGTCTGCTTTGCAAGTGGATTACACTACGCTGCAAAACTCTTTGTGCCTACAGGGAAATGTGATGTGGAATGCTTCCTGAGGTAAACACCAGTGTCTTGGGATTTTTTTTTCTGTAACAGCTTCCTTGCATGAACATGCCCTTAGAGGAATTGATATAACAGAAGGGGGCTGACAGGAGATACTAGTATGTTCCCTCAAGCCCACATTATCTTGTCATAGTAGAGGAGATAACCAGATACCAGGATGATGGGCCTTAATGTAATAGCCCTGAATATAAAAACCTGCGGTAAACCTCATCTTTGGATTGTTAAGAAAAAGAACAGTTGGACTTGGTATGGAAGAGGGAATCTGCCAGAAGGAAAAAACAAAAAGTAAATAAAACAGAAAAGAAAGGTTAAGGAAAGTAAGTAAAATGTCTCTCTCAAACTGAATGTCCAAGTCAGTTCAAGTTCATAATGCTAATCAGGACATTAAATACACAAATAAGGTAACACTTGGAGTGGTTTTGCCACAATATTCTAATAAAGTAAGCCAGTGTGATTTGTATAGGTATAATTAAAGTGTGGAAAAGCACACTTTAAGTAGTTGTTGTACCAGTAGTAATCAATGAGTAATAAGATAGACAGCTATGCACACATTACTGCACTGCTATAAAGTGTATGTGAAATTTTCACCCACAGTAAAACCTTAAGAAAAAAGTGGGGAAAAATGCACTCATGTCAAATGATTTGTTGAGTCTAAATTAAAAATATTCTTCTGCTAAAGAAACAGTGACTTGTTGCGATATTAGAAGTAATTCAAGTTGCTCAAAAAGACATTTAAAAGGAGGGAGGCAACCAGAGAGCACTGTTAAGGTCTTCATAATTCAGAGAAGAGGAGAGAAGGCAATACAAAGGCAAAAGCAGTATACTGAAGAGCAAAGCATTATGAACCTGGATGAGGAAACTGCTACGAAAGACACTCAGGTGGAATTACGGGGTGTTTTTGTAGTCAGTTAATATGTGGTGTAAATGACACAGGGCATGAACAGAAACACTTTATTAAATAACTTGAGAAAAATTAGACAACATATCAAAGGGAAAATATCTAGTGTTTTCAAAGGGTACTTTGAGCTTCGGCAACATTACTGGCCCCCTTCCATTACCCATTTTTTCTTTTATGTGTTGTAGAGAAAGAAATGATAAATAATTCAGGCCAAGGATAGTATAAACACCAGAGGGTTAGAATACTTACCAGTGGGGGAACTGTTTATACTGACTGTGAAACAAAGGCAGACAGCAGGGCAAAACATTTTGCCTTGGCAGGAAAGTCTGTAGACAAGTGGTAATTTTATCTTCTTTTAAGGTATTTAACAATTTTAAGCCCCTTGGATTGTTCTGCAGTAAGAGGAAGAGTTAAAGGAGCTCAAACAAGCTATTTTACTTGCTTGCTTTGTTTACCTTTGCTGTTCATTTTCCCACACACATTAAAGGGATGATGGGATGGGAGAAAGTTTTTCATAAGATTATGTACGTGGGATGAGATAGTGCAGGTACAACATCATTGTGCTATTACTACATCTGTATTGTGTTAACCGTTCAGGCATGTAAATCAACAGAAAATTAATCTCTTTTTTTTTGGTTCGTTAGCTTATACTGCTTTAGCTCTGCAAAGTAGGTTTTATTTTAAAGCCAACAGCTTTCCATTCAAGCATCAGAAAAAAAAAGAAACTTGATCATTTATAATAAAAGGGGAAGGAAATGTGGCCATACAGCCGCGCACCATTCATACCCTGAAAGAGGAGGCAAGTTGGAGCATTTATACTTTTATGCAGAGGGCACTCATCTAGAATGGACTGAAGCCTGTTTTTGTCTCTTTGTCCAACATTCAGTCAGTAACTTGACCACTGCTGGGTTTTTTCCCTCTGCAGAATGTGATAGCAACTTAAGAAAACACTGCTACTGGGCCAAAAATCTGCTTAGTTTAGTATAAAAGCTTAGGGGAAGATGTAAGAATGGGAGAGGCACACAGTGGTACACTCCCTTCATACATCATTGTAGCATTTAGCAATCTACAGCTTAAGATTTATCAAGCTAGAGACTATATCAGCATATTTGTGTGTTACATCCTTGATGAACCTTCTATGAACTTTTCAAATAATTTTTGAACCTGTGTTTTTCCCCGTTATCCTGCAGCAATGAATTCCCACAGTTAACTCGAGTTAGAGAAGAAAATACTTCCCTCTGGAAGTGCAGGCTTCTCTTTTTTTTTTTTTTTTATATAGTTATGCACCATCTTTTTGCACTGAAAGAAGTAGTTAAAGTCATTCCATATTAATCGTTTTCATTCCACTTGTCATTTCTGAAACATCTAGCATGTATTCCTTCAGTCATCATTCTTTCACGTTGAGTAATCCAGACTTATTTAATATCTCCGCATATGTAAGTTGTCCTACGTCTTTGATAACTTCTCTTTGGCCTATTCTGTGTCTTGTCTTCTGGCCATCCATCAGGAGATAGGAAGACCAGATCTGTACCTTTTATTTTAGATAAGAGAACATTATGAGTTTACGCAGTAGCACAAGATATTATGCTTTCTTTTGTTCCTAATAATCACTGATATCTTATCTGGATTTTTGCCTGAATTGAGGTGATACGGACATGAAATTCCCCACAGAGATATTATTCCTGTCTGATTATACTGATTTAGAATCCCCAAGGGATTCCCCCCCCTTACACGCACTGCTTTGTATTTATCAGCTTTGACTTTATTTGGCATTTTATTTCTTAATTCTTTGGTATCTTAAGGAAAATGAGATAAGCTAGATGCATCTATTCACAAAATACTACCACTGCAGATAAAAATATTGCTGCACTAATTGGAGCCACAACTGAAAACTGTGTTTTCTTCCTGACCTTCTAGGTAGACATATGACTTAATGAATGTGTTGCAGAAAATGGTTTGGCTTCAAAAGGAGGGACGTAGAGACTCTGCTGAGAATCCCTGAACATGTTATTATCTAGTGCCCCACATGCAACTAGGTTGAAAAGTCAAAATGTCATTTTGGAAATGCTAATGTTTGTTGGTTTGTTTTTGGTGATTTTTTTTTTGTTGTTGTTTTTTTTTTCTTTTTTTTTTTTAATTGCAGCTCTTTGCTTTATTTGGATTAATTATTCCATTGTTTTATCTCAACTTCTATTGTGTGTTTTGCTCCATATGCCTCCCACCCTCACCTCCCTCTCAAAAACCCCAACCTCAGTGTATCTAGCCCATTTCATTCCCAAGGAGAAGGAAGATTTTTTTTATGTGGAGATATTCTGTTTTCAATTTCTAAGCCTCTGCACTTAGGAAAGTGTAAAATATGAGTGTGGGAGATTGGTTTGGAGTACCTCTTTATTCTTGGGTGTAACCAAAGTTAACCATAAAATAAGTTTCCTGCACTTGTGTGGCCCTGAGAAAGGGATTATTTGAGGGCTGGAGAAAAAGCCAGAACTGGCTTTGTGCTCAGGGTCGCCTAGCCCTTGAATTTTCACTGGCTGGATGTGGGCACTAATCAGAAGGATTTTCACCCTGAGAAAGTACCTCAGAAGTCAGGAGAAGAGGCCGTGCCAATATGTTGGTAGGGAGAGCTTAGAGATAGACATCTAGCTGATCACTGACTTCTCAGTTCAGTGGCCAAACCATTTAACTTCTTAAAGTAAAAGTGAAGTGAATTTTGGAAGGCGAAGCTATTTCAAATTCAAAGGGGAAGGTTTATGGTTTTGGCGTTTTTCTCATATGTTAAAATACTGCGTTGTGGCTTGTTATGCTTAGAAAAAAAGTTATGTGCGCCTATTCTGAATGTTTCTGTAAACCCAGCTTGCCTTTCCCATTACAGGGTGGGGAGGAGGGTCAATAACAGGCAGAGGCTTTCTCGAAAGCAGGCGAGATAATTATTTGGATCCAGAGGTAGGAGCCTAAATAGAGTTCGGTGGGGCAGCTTCCCCAGTCCTCTGGCTGAGTTGAGAGAACTGCTTTATTTTCCTGAAACCACATTTACCAGGAGGGTAGCAAGTCCCATGAGAGGGGTTTCCTGGTGCTTGCAGTTATTAAAAAACAAACAAACAAATTTCTTCGAAGAAGACTCACATAGCAAAAGTTTGAGGCAGGACTTTGGGATCTGGCAGGGAGAGTCATAACTTTCCTTGTCTTCGTGAAAATCAGTATTTAAAATTCCTGAAAAAGTGCTACTAGCTTTCTGTACTGGGGCTGACAGCTTGCTGATAAACACTTTTCCCCCCATGGTTACCTGCTTTTGTTACCAATACTTATGTGAAATGTAAGGGGCTTCTTTAAGGTTCTGTTCCTATTTGTTTAAATGGTAATATGGTGACATCTGATTTATTTTTGTCTTCAAGTACTATTGTAGTGTGCTCTTAGCAGCTGGGTTCAATATGCAGAACCAGCAAACACAGTCTTAGACAAAATGCCCATATACATAAGCAATCTGAATTTAATAAATAAAATAGTTTACTTGTGTAATCTTGGAAGGTAGCAATCTCCATAATGGTGTATATTATTATAAGCTGTATTATTAGCAGTGGATCTTGTATTTGGAGAAGAAAACTGTACCATGCAATTTCTGCCCTAGTAATTTCTTCTCTCCTTATTATTTCTGTAGCATTGTTGATTTTGTTTGCCTTTCTTACGTGAATACACAAGGCTAGTTACTGAACTTTCAATGTGCTAGCTCAGCCTGAAGAGATGTTGATTAGCATCATATTTGAGAATTAAAACATGCCATAGTAGAAAAAGGAGTTGTGTGTTCTCAGGTTTGCTCTTCAATAAATTAATATAATAACTTAGAGTTATTAAAATAAGGTAGCAAAAAAAGAATGTGTTTTTTTTTTTTTTAAATTTGGTGATTATAGAAGTATATTTTATTTCAGGTATTAAATCTGTGATGAGGTGGGAATAAGCTCACTTGTCTGAATTAGGGTTGTGTCTAAAAATCATCATTTATCTTGCCCTGTATTTGGTATCTGTCTGCAGTTTAGCCATTCAGTATCAGAATTCCTGAATTTAAATAGAGATTAACAGAATACAGGAGGACAAAGAACAATCACAACAATTCAAACCAAGGATCCAACTAAGTCAGGATTCTTTCTCAAGCAGTGGCCAGAGGAGGACTTCTCGGGATGAGAAAGAGCTTAATAAGAATGCATGACATTTCCCCTGATACCCTCTCAGCATCTGATTCCTTTCAGCAATAGTGCTGAGCCTGGTGGTGGTCTGATTAGTCAGGGGTAACTTTCATTTGCCCACAGCACCATTTGGCAATGAGACTGCTAGCTTTTTCGGCATGAAGACCTCTTCCTTCCTTCTTTATTTTTGAGCCTGCCTTCTAGCTTCATTTGATGACCTGTATTTGCTGTACTGGAGAAGGTAAAGATTAATTGAATCCTAACATCTCTCTGGTGTATGATTTTTGTAGAGGTCTGTCACAGTATTACCCCTAAATCATCTCTTTTCTGACATGAAGATCCCTACCCTACTCAGCTGTTTCTCGTATTGGGGGTGTTCCCTGATTTCAGTCACCAGTGTTGCTCTTTACTGAAACCTAGTCATAAATAGGCAGATGCCTCAACATAAATAGGCAGATCTGGAGGGTTGTTCAGGGTGGTACCCTTTAGGTGATGTGCACAGTATTTAACAACAGTGCTGCCTCATCCTCCCACCCAGTGGAAGTCCAGACAGGATTTCAAAGCCAAGCTTCCACAGTGCTCCACCATCATGTTGCCTATTTGTTCTGAGGGATCATTTCTATGGGGTTGGACTAGATGACCTTTAAAGGTCCCTTCCAACCCAACACATTTTATGATTCTGCAAACTTGAGTGCAAGAGCTTCTGCCTCTCAGATGAGTGGTATGGACACAGTATGCAACCTATATCTTAAGGTGAGGTTAACTCTTAATTGCTAATGAGTGAACATTGAGCACTGTGGATTAGTTGTGCTGTAGATCTATTGACACTTGAGCTGGCTTTTATTGATTGTCCAGTTAGGTTACGATTGAATGTGTCTATTTCTTGTGAGACGAGAAAGACAATCGATGTCTTTCTAGTCAGATTTTTCTCCGTGTAAGCGGTCACACTCATTACATAAATATTACTACAGAAAAAAAAAATGTTTGTGTCAGTAGAAATAGGATGTACAATTTAGACTCTGTTACTGTACCGGGGGAGTTGCTATTCCACAGTAAATGATTGGTATTTTTTTGTCATATTTATACTTTGAATCTTTGTTACAACAAAACAAAGATAATAGGATATTATCAACTCATAAAAAGCTTCTACAAACTATTCCTCAGAACATATTTTTACAATCCAAATCATCTAGCACACACACTCATTTTTAGGCTGTCTGTGCTCGTATGTAATGAATTTGGGGTTCAATGCACTCGGTGTCATTTTAATTACAAGGACACCCTGTTCATGGCAACACTATCACACTTGACAATATACACGTTTTCAAACTCTCTAACAGAACAACCCCACCTGAAAAGTAGATTATGAGAACATCCCAATAAAATCAGTCTAAATAGTTTTTAGTATTTAGACTAGTGTGCTGCTTTCTCTTTCAAAGGCAAATATTTTCATATATTTTCATTCCCCATTTTTGTTCCACCAGCTAAAAAAAAAAAAAAAGCCCTTAAACTTACTTGGGCCCTCAGGAGTGAAGCTGTTCTCATGATAGAAGTGAAACAGTCACTCTTCTCCATTGACTACATAAGAATTTCATCACCAACTTCACTCTTCCATTTATACTTCACAACACTGCATTATCAAAACTCTTAATAGATCTTTATATTCTGTTCGTTCCTTTAAAGAAACATATATCATAATGTGTTTCTTATTAGCGTGCAGAAGAATTGGTGAGGATTTGTGTTCTGGTTTGTTTTCCTAGAAAGCTCTTCCAGGATTTTCATCACAGCCAAAATCCATTTGACAACAATAAGGTGGGCAGCTGTTTTGTTACCTATTCCCTTAATTTCATAGGTGTTTCTTACCATCTGTCTAGGTGCTGTGGCAAGAATGTTGGTTCCTTTTGGCTACCCAAATCCCCACCACCCCTTTCTGAAGGTGGCTTTCATGGTAAAGCTAAGCACCTGCTGAAAAGGCAGTCTCAATCCATGCCCTCCCTTTTCCTCTCTCTCAAACACCTGAACTTGTGCTCCTTCTTCTGTGCTGACACTGGCTCTTGTCTGAAGCCACTGGGAGGTGATTCTGTCCCTCTACTCTGCTCTGGTGAGACCCCACCTGGAGAACTGCGCTCAGCTCTGGAGTCCTCACCACAAGAAGGACATGGACCTGTTGGAACGGGTCCAGCGGAAGGCCACGAAGATGATCCGAGGGCTGGAGCACCTATGCTATGAGGACAGGCTGAGAGAGTTGGGGTTGTTCAGCCTGGAGAAGAGAAGGCTCCGGGGAGACCTTATAGTGGCCTTCCAGTACCTAAAGGGGGCCTACAGGAAAGATGGGGAGGGACTCTTTATCAGGAACCATAATGATAGGACAAGGGGTAACGACCTCAAACTGAAAGAGTGTAGATTTAGATTGGATATTAGGAAGAAATTCTTTAGGGTGAGGGTGGTGAGGCACTGGAAGAGGTTGCCCAGGGAAGCTGTGGATGCCCCATCCCTGGAAGTGTTCAAGGCCAGGCTGGATGGGGCTTTGAGCAGCCTGGTGTAGTGGGAGGTGTCCCTGGCCATGGCAGGGGGGTTGGAACTAGATGATCTTTAGGTCCCTTCTAACCCGAACCATTCTGTGATTCTGTGTGACCTGGGAAAGCAGGAAACCTCCATAGCAGGAAACCTCCATGCACACACACCCCACACCCTGCCCCTCCAACATCAGTTTTAAACCTAAACTGCCTTGGATATAAAGTAGATGAGTGGCACTGCAAGCGACACTGATGGTGGGAAGTGGAGGACCAGGGTTGCCCTTTCAGGTAGGCGTTAGATGATTTGTAATTCACGGCTGTGATGTAAAACTGTGGTGTAAAAATTAACCAAGTGGGTTTCCATTTTGGTTTCTTTTGGCTCATTGCATAGATCGAGGGAAGTGTTTCAATGCCTCCTAAAATTAGTCCCCTTCTCTGTTATTCCAGTGGGCTGCCTTCTGGCATTTTTGGCAAGAAATATTTGGGCATGCTGTAATAAGAAATGTGAAGACTGGTGGTGGGAACATCTAAATATGTCTTGGAAAAGGTTATGAATAGAAATAGAGGGATTTGAGCAAGGAAACATCCCCTCAAAAATAAGTTTGCTCAGAAATGATGGATTCTGTCATTTTTCCCCATAGACTTGGAATAGCGTGAGCACACACTAAATCTGTAGATAATCATTAATGTGTAACCCATATAATAAATTGTATCCATTTTTTCCTTTGATGATAGTACTGAAGTGCTGACAGAAAGCTTTTAGCTTCAATGAAATGGGATACCTGAGGAGGAACTTCGGAGAAGTGGGGCTGGATGCCCTGCTGATCTGAAGGGGAAGCTTTTAAGTTCATCTCTGCTCCCTACCCATTTGTAAAGGTCTTGCCTCAATAATATGGTTTGTGAGCTGCTTTCCTTCCTTCCTTCTTCCACCTCCGTGCATCAAGGTCCGTGGTTTGGGTTAATGCTAACAGTAAAATCAGTCTTTAATCATAGCTTCCTTCATTTGGTGGATAAAATAACCAAAGTCACAGAGACACAGGAGGAGGAACTGGGGCTGCTGAGATGGGCCCCAGGGTGCTGCTGGGCAGGTAAAGTTGAGGGAGAACAGTGCAAGGTGGTGGGGTAGGAGCAGCTGCAATGAGTGATTTGGCATGTAGCCCTGGGGGCATGCAAACAGCTTGCAGGTCCTTGACTGTCATTCTTAACAACCTGCACAGGTACTACATGGCAGTGAGCAGTTTTGGGAACGCCAGTGCTATTTCAGGTGCCAGATATATTATTGAGGATGGAGAGGGCTGGGAAGGTTAAATGTCCATGGTGCACCTCTTACATGCTTGAAGTTTCTGTAATTACTATTAAATAAGACTGTAAATGCTTGGAAACCAAAGCCATGCAGGTCTTCCTCTCAGCTGCAGGTTCTTTATGTTTCAGTCTGCGGTGTGTACAGCTCATTGCCCTTAAAGAGCAGAATACAGTTTTGTATTCTCCCTGGCCATGATACTGTCCCAACAGCATGTGAAACTCCGTCACTTAAAAGGCGTGCAGGAAAGATGATGATAAAAATTTGGATTAGTGCTGGCCAGATATAATGTGACTTCCAAAGCGAGACATACAGGAGTCTTCCAGGACGTGCAAACACCCCAGCAGGAGGGTCAGTGGGTACCTGGGAAAGCGCAGATCTCCCATGCAGTGCAGTCATGTCATCAGTTGAAGAAAGATCCAGCTTCCCTAAGAAATACAGCTGGGCTGCCTGTAGGTAATTCCAAGTGGTTCTTGATAGCCTCGTGTGGGTAGGGTAGATGGCTTTCACTGAACTCCAGGAGTGCTTGCTGGGTGGGTTTTTTTAGCTTTCACGTTTTATAAAAATGTAGAGCTAGTAAGGTGTAAATCTGTGATAGTTTGGTGGGTTTTTTTTTGTTTTGGTTTTTTTTGTCACTGAATTCTACAGAAATGCTCTAGTTTTCTTGCAGGTGTTTGAAGTATTTGCGTTTGATTATAAACATGTCACCGTAACATTTGTCCAGCAAAAAAAAGTTTCTGTGCTTAGTTTGTTTAGGCAGTAAACTGAACGTGAGCGTGACTAGAGCATCAACAGATACAACAACAATGCAAAAATCTTTGCAGTATCAGTTTATCGGGCCAGCTTAGACTTGAAATTAAAAAAAAAATGAAAACCCAAGTACTTGAGAAGCAGGAAGAAAAAGAAAGTTGTATTCTCGTTACATAACTATGTAAAAGAAAATCCTGGAGTCCCTAAAATAATATTTTGTCTTTCTTCGGGCACTCTCTGCCTAATCTCTAGATATATTCCTTTGTCACTGACAACATGTGGATGTGCATGCAGAATGCAGTGCTGTCAAATATCCCATTCCAAAGCCTTGTAGAGTTGAGTGTAATTCTTTCTTGGGAAGTACCAATTTTTGAAGAAGGCATTCAATTTTGTTCTTAACCTGCTGGTTCCTGACAATGAAGCAGATAAAATATTTCTTTCCAACAATAATCTCAACGTTGAGATCTCAAGGGAATTACTGATACATGTGGATAATGAAGTCATTGTGATCAAGTCTTTGCCTGAGACGTTTCTATAGCTGACTCATTTGTACAGAGTGATTTTTTTATTATTTTTTTTTTTTAAAAAAGATTTGAAAGTCTTCTCGTTACAGGCACCTCTTCTTCTTACATGTATTCATTTTTCCTGTAGGAGCGTACTGCATAATGCAATCTTTTTGACAAAATATGTCATACTCTTCTAATTGATTCCCAGAGTAGCACAGCCTACTGTCATTCAATAAATAGACATGTGTTCTGCTCATAAGTTATGTAGAGGGATGACATGCTCCGATTTTTAGAAAGACTTTGTGTGTGTGTGTGTGTGTGTAAGCTGGGCGTGAGTTTAACCTTGTTTACGGTTTCTGCTGACAGTGCTAAAGCTGCACACTGTTCCTTTTATTTAAAGGAAGATAATAAAATGAATTCAGTGGTGTTTCAAATCAAGGTGAATAAAATGCCACAGTGATGCATAGGATATGAAATCACTATGCAGAAGTTAGCAGTTTTCACTGTTGAAATAATTCTTATTTCAGCACTTCAGGTGGTCAGTAACTGCCGCGTCACTTAAATTAAATACATTTTAGCTGCATGAGCTTGCAGACTTTGTGGTACTTACCACACAAACGTGATATATTAGGCAGGTGTTCAAAGATAAATCAGTAGTTTGAGGTGAGCTTGTGACATAGTATTCCCCATTTGCAGACCCAAAATTAGAGATGATATTACGGTGAAATATGTCAGTGTCCTACCTAAGCCAACATCGTGAGCTTGCTGTTCAATTTGCCTTTTCTATTTGTTGCTGTTTTTTTCCCAGTAACTGATTTTCTATGTAATAATCTATATCTCACTGTGTTATAGGTATTTATTTTGAATGTTTGTTTTAAATAGATTCTTTCAGTTTTTCCATTCCAAGTAATAAAAGATAATGAAAATGGTCTTGCAGACTCTCTGAAGTGATTTGAATAAATCACTTGATACGACCTGGTCACTAAGTTATTGCTTAGAATAAGTTCTTTTGTTCCAGACAACTAACTCTCTTGATTAAAACATAACATTTTGTAGGTATTGTGTCTCAACCTTAGGATGGGCAACTAGTGTCAGATACTAAACAGTTGTGATAAACTGTATTTTAAAGTCACAGAGAGAATGTTTCTGGAGTCACAGGAATTAAGTCTGCATGAGCATCATTAAAAAGGAAAAAAAAAAAAAAAAAGGGAGCTGGAGAAAAAGCTTAGTGTCAGCATACTAGATCACAAGCTGTTCAAGTTTCTCCATGCAGCCACAATCACTTATGGTTGCAGGACAGCAGCTGAGAGAGATAAGTCTGAATTAGCTTTTGATTGTTTTTTGAAAAAATATACAGGGAGGCTTGTGGCTATTTGGAACACTTAACTGTAAAAACCTACCAATTTCTACATGATTTTCTACATTAAATCATTACATAGTTTAATATGTTAAAGTTAGTTATTTGTCGGCGAGTTCTTTTTATGCCTTTTCTTCACTGTACTTTGTAGGGAGATGTTGTTAACTTGCACGAGCAGCAGGAACCCACAATAAATGCTTCCTCCAAGTTGTCTGCAGAAGACAAAGGTGGGAGCAACAGAAACTTTTATATCAGGAAATAAACGAAAACAAACTCAAAGTAGAAAATTATAGCAGCTGTTAAAATGAGTTAAACTCAATGAGGAGAGAGAAGTTTTTGACTGTTGGGGAAAACAAAACAAAACAAATACAGAAAATTTGTTGCAAAACCTGTAAAGATTGTATGAACAAATAGAGAAGCCGAGCAGTGGCTTAGGGAAATATTAATTAAAGCCTGAAGAACGGCCAAGGCTTGTGAGAACTCCAAAGGGCTTGCAGCTGGTGAGGTTTTTATTGTATGAATCTATAACCAGCATTTGGTCTTGGAGTAGAGGAGGTGATTTTTAAACTCCTCTGAGGTGTCTGTGTGTTATTTTGTGTGTTACAGCTGGTATAAGGAAGTGTGCCCTGCTGCAGTCTGTTTTGGACCGGGTATTTTTCGAGGTGAGACACAGGACCAAGCATGGGTTTGGGTGGTGGTGGCTTGTACTGAGCTGGCGGTTTGTAACTGGTACAGTCTACCCAACTGATAGTGGAGGAAGGTGGCAGACAAGAGTGTAACCCTTGGGGGAAAAAAAGAGACTGGGAGCCGGCTGGGAACAGAAGAGGCTGTTGTGGCAGCTGCCTCTCACTCCAACCCCTCTGTTTTCTGTGGGCAACCCTACAGCAGTTGAAGACTTGCTTGTGCACCTGCTCCTTTATTCTGATGTTTTTCAGATGAGTCATATCTGTTGGGCACAAGTAATCTGTATAGCTGATGTGTGGTATCTCTGGCACAGAATGAGTTTACGCTTACTCTCCTCCTTTCCCACAAGAATAAGGTGGGCTACCCAGGGGAGAAAAATCGAGTACCACTATACAGTGTGCAAGCAAGAATCCCATCAGCTAAGCCCATAACAGCAGCCTTTCTCTACTTAAGGGTGTGTGTGTGTCTGCATCTTTGAATTGGTTAGTTAAGGTTGTCCTGATGTAAATTTTGTTTATTGGGCTTCCCATGTCAGTTCTTGGCTAGTGCTTAGAAGGTACATCTAGTCACATGTTCTTAATAATGCAGAAAAATAAAATATAAGTTAGAAGAAAGACATATTTTTTCCCTGGTTTTTTTTTTTTCCCTTTTCGTTCTTTTCAGAACCCCTGTAGAGAACTCAAATCCCATTAATGAACTCTCCTCAGTGTGTTGGGCTGTCTCTATGATGTGTAGGCTGTTGGGTTTTTTTATTTGTCTTCCATGTGTTATACAACAAAACCATTAAAGACCTAACTACTCACTAGAGATGGCATGTATAGGGTGACAGACTGAGCTGTGTGTAGTCTGTCATGCAGAGAAAGCGAAACCTTGAGATCTTGTTGGAAATTTAAAAATAAACTGCAGAGTCTTTTTGTGACTCTTAAGGTTCACGATACCTCTGCCATTAATCAGATCTGTCCTTTCAGCTTGGGATTCCTCAATCCCCTGCATTAACCTGCTTTTCTAACCGAGTAGAAGAATTTTTCATCAGGCAATTATTGCTTTCTGTAATGCTTCCCCCCTTACTTGGCGAAGCCCCCTGTTTGTGTTAATACAGCTTTTGTTGGCTCTGAGGGCGACAGGTCTTGTCAGGCTGCTGTCAGCCTAGAAGACAGCCAGGTGTCCTTTCAGGCAGGCACAAATCCAAAATAAATCTTTTTGTCTTGGATTCTGAGTTTTTTTACTAGCAGAGCATCACTTCCTAACCATTTTGGAGAGCTGAATGAAAATATTTCTAGTTCATATTAAAGATATACCAAATGTGGAATGATTTTTTTCTAAATATAAAAGGAGCTCAGTATTTGTGCTGAAAGTCTCCGCGGTTTGTATTTATCCTCAAACTTTTCATAGCTCATTTTGTGACTACCTTCCCGACCGCATAATTTCTTTCAGTTGTATTTCTTCAGAGCCCTACATATTGTTATCATCTTCTATTTTTTTCCCCTAACGTATAATTTATAAGACGACATCCACCCTTGACTGAAAACGCTCAGATAGAGAATGCAGAATTTCCTACAGTATTACCAGTTATTGTTCTTCAGTTGCTATTCTCGCTGTTCAATTTGTGGTTTAATACCATATTTGAATTTAAGCTTTCAGTCACTGCTGCTTGTTAATTCCTTTTTTCCATTGGATTAACCAGCTTTTAAGACCGAGAATTTTGTTTCCCCGCAAGTACTTGACTGCCGTATTTCTTTCTGCTAAATCTCATGCATTTTCTCCAATTTTAAACAAACGTTCCCGGTTCCTCAGTTTTTCAATATTTTTTTAAAACCTGTGAATCCCTGAAGCCATATGTAATCTTTCCAGTACAGGAAGAGTAGTGAAACAGTATAGCTGTTGCATCGAATCGGCAGCCTGCTTCCCCACGCTCTCTGGCTCCGTGCCGTGGGTCTTCTGACGCAGCTTTGCCACAACGTCTCTGTGTGCAATCTGGAGCCCAGCAGAGGGGCACCAGCACGCTTCTGCGCTGGGCCAACTCCTGGCAAGCAGGGATTTTCCACTTGGCCTGTATGCCCTGGCCTCTTCGAGAAACCTTGGGTGTCTCAGACTGCGCTCCCTGTGTGCATGACTCCTTTGTATGGCAAAGATGGTGCTCTAACTATCCATAGCCAGCGCGGGTCAGGCACTGAACCTGAACTAGAAACCCAGAGTACTTGCAAGAAATGTGCAGCCATACTTAAACAGCTTCGTAAGAAATTGCCCTAGAAAAGGAAATGAGCTTGATCTAGGTGGGAGCTGAGTCAGTCTTGAGTCATCTGTGGAGGCATCTCCGGTGTACTCCCTGGAACATCCAGTATTAGCTGTATTTATGTGGATTTATTTGTTTATTTGTTTCTCTGAATTATGAAAATTTTTAAAGGAAGCCCGAATTCTTTAGTTTACCCACTTTCTTAACAGCTTATGGCGTAGTTAAGACATACCAATTTTAATTTCTGGGTGGGGGAGGCTGATGTTGGGCTTCTTTGAACAAATGAACGCTTTGTTATACTTGGAAAAATTAAGCTTTTTATGAGTACCCCTGTTGTATGTATTGGGTTAAACAGTTGATGCCCATCAGCATACCAGCTGTATAGCTTGGTGTAAGCTATCTGGCAGCGAGGGCTGACCATGCTGTCACCAGAGGGGAGGCACACTGCGCGCCTGAGCAGAGGGAGGGACCTTGCAGGGTACTAATGTGCAGAGGCTCCGTACGAGGCAGGGATGGGACGGAGAGTGGCCAGACTGAAGACATGCACATCTCTTCACGTTCAGCCTGTGTGGTGACCAGCCCACTCCTCCCCACCCTTCCAAATCCTTCTGCTGTCAGCAAGGAAACAGTCTCCTGTGACTGGTACATGTTATGCTCAGCAAAACATGACTTCATGTAAATAAAGAGGATTTTATCAAACATGCATCCACTATCAGCTTTTCCTCCAAAGCAGAATAACTTGTAGGATTCTGATTTGGCTTGATTTTTTTTTTTTCCCCCTGCTTTGAACTCATCGTTAGCAGTATATGATTATCACTAGGATACTAATGAAACTCCCTTCCTTTATTTTAAATTAAGGAGGTGTTTAGTGTTCACTTGCAGCCCAGAAAGCCAACCGCATCCTGGGCTGCATCAGAAGCAGCGTGGCCAGCAGGTCAAGGGAGGTGATTCTGCCCCTCTACTCTGCTCTGGTGAGACCCCACCTGGAGAACTGCGCCCAGCTCTGGAGTCCTCACCACAAGAAGGACATGGACCTGTTGGAACGGGTCCAGCGGAAGGCCACGAAGATGATCCAAGGGCTGGAGCACCTATGCTATGAGGACAGGCTGAGAGAGTTGGGGTTGTTCAGCCTGGAGAAGAGAAGGCTCCGGGGAGACCTTATAGTGGCCTTCCAGTACCTAAAGGGGGCCTACAGGAAAGATGGGGAGGGACTCTTTATCAGGAACCATAATGATAGGACACGGGGCAATGGCCTCAAACTGAAAGAGTGTAGATTTAGATTGGATATCAGGAAGAAATTCTTTAGGGTGAGGGTGGTGAGGCACTGGAAGAGGTTGCTCAGGGAAGTTGTCAATGCCCCATCCCTGGAAGTGTTCAAGGCCAGGCAGGATGGGGCTTTGAGCAGCCTGGTGTAGTGGGAGGTGTCCCTGGCCATGGCAGGGGGGTTGGAACTAGATGATCTTTAGGTCCCTTCTAACCCGAACCATTCTGCGATTCTGTGTGTGTAGTCTTGGAGGGCAATGTAGTAGGGCTGTTGTCACCCAGGCTGGGTAAATAGTATTAAGCAGCATAGTATGCACATGTTACTTGGGAATATAAGAACTTTTATGCATACTAGTCACTGTACTGATAACACTAGTGACCTTTTCTGGTTGTTTTTTTCTGTCTATGAATATAATTATTTGCATACAATATTTAATATTAATAATATGACACAACTGGTTAACTGTAGGAAGACTTATAGCTGGC
The DNA here is from genome assembly GCF_028500815.1 of Rissa tridactyla. Classification (NCBI taxonomy): domain Eukaryota; kingdom Metazoa; phylum Chordata; class Aves; order Charadriiformes; family Laridae; genus Rissa; species Rissa tridactyla. The sequence continues at coordinate 67,764,235 of NC_071468.1, forward strand.
GTTGATGGTGCATGCTTATTCTAGTCATCGGTGCCTAAATATCACAGTACCTTTAATATATAATGTCACATACATACTGATGTGAGCGTAATGTACTGCTAGTAGCTCAGCAGAATGGGAACTTTGTACTGATAAAATGTCAGTCTTAATTTTTGATTAACTTAGCTGTGGGCATTTTATGTCAAAACCAGAACTGGCCAAATACTGCAAAATGCTATGCATGAAACTACATTCGTTTCTTTAATGTCTTGCAGATGTACAAGTGCTCCTTTTATATAGTCTTTCAGAGATGTTAGTGGCCATGTCTACTGGGAGGGTTTTCATCAGATTTAACACCTTTAAGCAGTGGCTGAAAAATATAGTCAGGAAATGAGTCAGTAATTGAACTAGTCACACTGGAAAAGGATTTCCAAAGTTTCTGCTTAGCAAAGGAGGAAATGAAACTCACCATGCAGGGTCTTTGTTCAAACTGTTTAGTGTGACTGTCTTTACCTATTGAAATTGTTATTCTACTGATGAGTTGATAAATCATCCATGGGTTGAAATATTTTTTTCATGAAACGTTGTTTAGAATCTTTATGGCTGTTCTCAGAATAAAGGGTACAGTTCCCCAGTTTGGTTGCAGTGACCAGGGCAGCGGGGAGATGGTCACGGTGCTGCCAGACCTGGCTGCAGATGTGAGTGACTGGAAGCCACTAAATGCATTTGCCATAGCGGCCATCTGCAGGCAGAGTGCCTCGGCAGGGCTGGGCAGGAGGGAGGCTGCTGTGGTGGATAACTGGTGAACCTCAGCTTCCTGCGGCACCACCCCTGATCCAAGCTCTGAACTCTAGAGCTTGACTGAAGCTGAGTTTTGATATTGTTTGTGAACCAGACCAAACTTCTAAGAGGGTGATTTTCTTTGAGGTTCCCTCTAATCATAGAATCATAGAATCATAGAATTGCTGAGGTTGGAAGGGACCTTTAAGATCATCCAGTCCAACCATTAACCTACCCTGACAAAAACCACTTCTAAACCATGTCCCTAAGTGCCCCATCTACCCTTTTTTTAAACACCTCCAGGGATGGTGAATCCACCACCTCCCTGGGCAGCCTATTCCAATGTTTAATAACCCTTTCAGTGAAAAAATGTTTCCTAATATCCAATCTAAACCTCCCCTGGCATAACTTGAACCCATTTCCTCTTGTCCTATCACTTGTCAGCAGGGAGAAGAGGTCAGCCCCCATCTCTCTACAACCTCCTTTTAGGTAGCCGTAGAGGGTGATAAGGTTTCCCCTCAGCCTCCTCTTCTCCAGGCTAAACAACCCCAGCTCCCTCAGCCAGTCCTCATAAGGTTTGTCCTCCAGACCCCTCACCAGCTTTGTAGCCCTTCTCTGGACACGCTCCAACACCTCAATGTCCCTCTTGTAGTGAGGGGCCCAAAACTGAACGCAGTACTCGAGGTGGGGCCTCACCAGTGCCGAGTACAGGGGGATGATCACTTCCCTGGTCCGGCTCGCCACACTATTCCTGATACAGGCTAGGATGCTGTTGGCCTTCTTGGCCACCTGGGCACACTGCTGGCTCATATTCAGCCGGCTGTCCACCAACACCCCCAGGTCCTTTTCTGCCAGGCAGCTTTCCAGCCACTCCGCCCCAATCCTGTAGTGTTGCATGGGGTTGTTGTGACCCAAGTGCAGGACCCGGCATTTGGCCTTGTTGAACCTCGTACCATTGGTCTCAGCCCATCGGTCCAGCCTGTCCAGATCCCTCTGCAGAGCCAACCTACCCTCAAGCAGATCAACACGCCCGCCTAGTTTGGTGTCATCTGCGAACTTACTGAGGGTGCATTCGATCCCCTCGTCCAGATCATTGATAAAGATACTAAAGAGAACCAGCCCCAGCACCGAGCCCTGGGGGACACCACTTGTGACTGGACACCAACTGGATTTAACTCCATTTACCACCACTCTCTGGGCAAGGCCGTCCAGCCAGTTTTTTACCCAGCGAAGAGTACACCTGTCCAGACCATGAGCAGCCAGTTTCTCCAGGAGAATGCTGTGGGAAACGGTGTCATATCTTTCTCTCTCTTCTATCCCCCCACCAATATCTCGTATAAGAGGTTTTTAATTTTTGCCAGAGTTGCCTTCTTGGGACACTGCAAAACAGTGTTCTTTACTACTGGGTGGACGCAGATTGCTAGAGTGAAAAGCCAGCAACACCACTTCCTTGAAGGATGTGAATTGTGTTTAAAAACCCGCTGAGAGAGGAATATTGTGTATGTGTGATGCTTGCTATGGGAATGGCAACCAAACCATAATAATGGCTTTGTCCTGTCTTTTAGTTATCAATGGCAGTTTTTAAGCCCGAAAAGTTTCAGGTTGCTGTATATCTAAAAGCAAGTTATGTGATTTGAAATTATAATTGGAGAATATTTGATGGATCTGGTCATAGAATAACGAATGAGAATAATTAATAGAAAGTTAATTGGGTAACATCAGAAAAGTTTATCTGGTATATTGGGATTGCATGCTTCAGTTGATACTTCGTGTACTTCGGGGATTTCTGGTTGCACCTCACCTCTCGTTCTGATAGTATATTGTATTATGAAGAATATTAATAATGCTGCAGAACAATTACTTGTTCATTTGCTAACTGATTAAAATTCATGCATAATTTATTGGAACTGGGAGAGACTTTATAAATAAGTCTCCTTGTCCTCAAGAGCTTAAAAACAAAATGCATATGCTAATATAAGAATACGCTTTACCTCTCAACATAAAAAATTAATATGCAATGGTATATTAGTCTCATTAATGTGAGGTTTGATTTGTGATAATCGTGCTCTTAATCAAAGTGTATACTTCTAAACATAGCCTTATGTTTTAGAGGTTTATAACTTGGAGTTGGTAGTGCATCATGCTCATCAACGTTTATGTTTTCTGCCATAATATACACTGACCTTAGAATTCATTAGTTTGACATTTGATGTGTTAGTTCCGCAGCAAACAAACTGCCCTCATTAAGCCAGGCTGCATTTCTGAGCTTTGATGCAGGTAGGGATCTAAATTAGTTCACATGCACATTTCTTGCCAAAACAGGGTAAAACATGTTAATAATTAATTGAGATACTTTCGAGAGTTTTGTATATCCCGAAGCAGAAATGGGAACACCTTGGAGCCTTCACCTTTTCACTCTGTGAGGAGAAAAGGAGCTCCACTTGCTGCAGCTATGGCATGTTCACCGATTCCCTGGTGTCCAAACTGAATGGCTTGAGATGCAGATAATTTAGAAAAAAAACCAAAAAAAAGTCTGCAAGAAATCCTTTTGTACCAAAACGTGGGAAACTTGGTTTCTTACGAAGCTAGTAAATATACTCACTGTTGGGAGCCAGCTCTGGTATCTGTAGGGGAATCTTTACTGCTGGATGTAGAGAATCAGAGAGTCATCAGCTGAACGTCCCCACACAGGGAGGGTGGGATGTCAAAGAAGGTCTGGGAGGCCCTCTGCGAGCCCCTCCATCACCACTCCCCAAGGGCTCTGTCAGTGACACTGGTGTGGTCATTCCTGGGAGGCAGAATATATGCAATGCCTGTGCGTCTTAGCTTCTCTTGTGCAGCGGGGTGGGGGGGAGCGGAGATGGGCCCCCCTTCTGGGGAAATCTTATGGTCTGGAGTTAAATGTTATTTTTAATGTACCCGCCATGAGATCTCTCTACCTGCTCAGAGTTGCCGTGTTGTTAGTTCTGCATCACTGCTGTGCGAAACTCCCGTGTGCATTGAATTTAGCATTGTTGCCTAATTAACTGAAACAAATTAGTTGAAATACGAGCCATCTGGAATGAAAATGAACTTTCCCTGTTTATCAGTGGATTCATTTTATTAGAAAAGTACATGTTGCTTGTGATTTGTTTCTCGAAATAAATCATGCCCAGGCAATGTGCAGCTTCTCTATGTAAACATTTTTCAGGGTAAGGGGGACCTCACCTCCCTGTTTGCTCCATGGTTACCTTTTAACTTTGCAGCTGTGTTGAAATATTTAGGCAGGCAGAAGCTGATAAGAACAGAGGAAGACAAAAGGCAATGTACATTCTATCGTTTGAGTTTCTAAATTGGTAGTAAGTTACTGAAGGATAAAATATACGTCGTTGCTATGTGTCTCTATTTTGTCATTCTCCTGGCAGTTTTGCTCAGTTTTGAGTATTCTGAATGCCTGTAATAGGCATCTGTATCTTTTACCCTAACCGCATCTGGTGGGTTTGAAATGAACTGCAGCGATATTCATTTTTAGGCTATTCTGTGCAGGGCTAACGTATCAACTATTGCAACTGTTTCTTTAAGGAAAGTCCCTATGTGACTTCTGTTAATACAAGAAAATCAGTTATGTTTCTGAAAATCTCAAGTTATTGCCATAGTAAATTATATAAATGAGGATGAACCCAGATATTTTTCAGAAAAAAATGTTGAGCAGTAGCAATGTATAAATCAGATAGAATTTTGTGGTCCCTAGCTGAGATTTTTAAATGGAAAAAATAGCATTGGGCAGGTGCCAGTGGTGCACCACTCACTTCCATCAGCTGAAATTCTCCTCAGTTCTTCTTCATTGATGTCAGTTTGATTTTGCTTTTGAGTTTTGAAATCTTTGCTGACCAAAACCTGACAACTTTCTGTGGAAAGAGCCCTCCTCTTAATGCGTTTTCCAGCTTTTGTCACTGGCTTTTTAATTTTTGTCTCCCCTACAGAGCCTCCTCGGCCAATAGCACCCCCACAGCTGCTGGGCGTTGGGCCCACCTACTTGCTCATTCAGCTGAATGCCAACTCAATCATTGGGGATGGACCCATTATCCTGAAGGAAGTGGAGTACCGAATGACATCTGGGACCTGGACGGAAACCCATGCCGTCAACGCGCCGACTTACAAGCTCTGGCACTTGGACCCCGACACCGAATATGAGATTCGGGTCCTGCTCACCAGACCGGGCGAAGGTGGGACTGGACAGCCAGGACCACCACTCATCACCAGGACCAAGTGTGCCGGTGAGTGTTGCTTCGGAAAAATGAACAAATGAAAGTATTTATTTAATGATTTAATTGCTTGTGGCTCCATTAACTTGTAGCAGAACTTTAAGGTTCCCTTGGCACCCACAGGATCCCCAGTTTCTGGGACAATAAGGATTTGCTGTGTCGCCTTCTTTGCCTGGTCACTGGCTAGGTTGCTGTTTGCTAACGCTGGGAGTGTAGGTTAGGAGACAGGATGTCAGAAAACTAAGAAAACATTTTACTTCTCATGCAAGGAAGGAGACCCCATCATTTCTGGAAAGGACAAACCGCTTGTTTTTCCACCTTCGTATTTTCACTTATATTTTAAGTAAACTTGCACATAAAGGAACTTGCATGGGAAAAAAAATATCTGTGTAAGAAATAGAATTTTACAAAAAATGTAGCGTACTTCTGCATAATTTCTTTTTCCAAGCAGGTATGCATAACCTTCCAGAATCTCCAAGAACTAAAATACAACTACTAAAATCTCTTAACTCCTAAAATACAATTACAAATACTAATAGAGATTTTTCTCCATTTTTGACTACCACGACCAAAATCATGTGCTGCTGAATCCTGCAGTCTGCTTCTGGTTTTCTAGAGTGCCCCTGCGTGGCCAGCACCAAGAAGATTAAGCACTGCCAACTTGTGTTATATGCTGTTCCTTCTAAAGCTACTTAAAGTTATTTTAATCTCAGCTTTCATAAGAAGAAAGATAATACCTACGTCTCATAGTTGCAGAGGAGAAAAATTATAGATTTGAGCATCAGACTGGGAGGCAAATAAGCGGAAATTAAATTGTGGGTTTTTTTCCTCTAATCTCAGGAATTTTTGCACTATATTAGATTTAGCAAAGAGTGCTGATAACCATCTATTCAAAACTGCATTAAAATAAGAAAGAAGAATTGCCGTTGCAGATTTCCCTGTGCCATGTATGTATGTGCATATATAAAACAGAAATGTAAATGAAATATTTTTTTCACAAGGTGGTGACAGACCTCAGTGGGACAGCTGTTCGAGTTCTCATCTAAGCACAGATGACCACTCAATCTATTTACTTCGGAAAGAGGGTCAGGGTCTGGATCAGAAGCCAGAACTTCAAGCGGGCTGGGTCAATGAGGATGAATCCCAGAAAATTAGACAGCCTGTTTTGAAACTGGGCGTAGTACTGTCGGAAGCCGAGGCACACAGCTGGAGCAAGACTAAACTGAAGGCATATTTTTTGGATTTGCGATCTTATTTATAATTTAGTCTGTCTTTCCTGTGAAGTAAAAAGATCTGTGTGTCCATCTTGGTTAAGATGACAGTCATTGAGATCTAACTTATTGAGGTTAAAGCATTGATTTATTGTACTGAATTGGTTTAGACATAGTTCTAAAAAAGTCGGAATTTGAAGACAGCTTCTGTTTTAAAGAGGCTGAGCTGAGACTAACAAATCCCAAACGTTCAGGGTTTTTTTCACAGCGCTTGAAAAAATATAATTTCATTTACCCGGTTTGTGACAGATGAAAGCTCTTTAATGCGAAAGGAAAAGAAAGGAAGTCATGATTTATGTGATGTATTTTTAGAAGCCATTTAGGGTAAACAACATTATTGTGGGTGTGATTTTATTTTTAATTTGCTTTTAATTTAACACTCACATATCGGGCATCAAGATTTAGTCTGGCTAGAGACAAATTTTCAGCTTAATTTAATCCACTATGAAATGAACCAGATCAAGAAAATACTTGAAAAGAAAAATCTGAACTTCAGTAACAATATTATTTTAATAATAATAATAATAATAAATAATAATAATAATAATAAAGTTTCAGCCTATGTACCTTGCAGTAAGACTGGTCGTCTTATTCCACGAAAGCAAAGGTGAATAAATGTTACTATTAACCAGTTTCAATTAGAAAAAGGTGAGTCAGCAAGGGTTTGCGGAGACTGAAGGATTATGCCTAGCATCAGGGATGAGTTGGGGACGGCACCGGGTTGAGTGGCAGGTCGCCCTGCTGCCTCCTCACCTGGCTGGGAAATGAAGACAGACCTTCCTTTTCCACACTGGTCTCCCAAGGTTTCTGTAAGATAACCACGAGCCCAAATCAATAAGGATATTTCTTAAAAAATATTTTGCTCATAAAAGGGAAACTATAAACATAAAAATTAGTCTCTTCCGAAGAGAAGATTTATAAGAAAAGGTAAAGCTAATAATGGAATAGCTCACGCTGCAGTCTCGGCTGCTGCTGGTATTGTACAAGTGACTGGCAGATGATTTACTGTGCTATATTAGATGACATCTCTGCAGCAGTACCTTCTTTCTGGAGATTCTTCAATTATTCCTAATTCTTGTTTCTGACAAGATCACTTATTTTTCAGACAGATACTCTCTTTTCTGTCGATGTTCTTTGTCAATTTTGTCTTTCCATAAGTTTTGTATGTATTAGTTCAAATTCTGAAGCAAATTATAATTGATTATCTGCTCGATGTCAGATGAAGTGGCAGGAAATAAATGAATTTTCAGCATAAATTTTGACTGCTCTCTGTACGGATTAAAAAGCACACATTAGCAAACGTTGATCCGATGAGTTGTTTAATGTTTACGTTCCAAGTAGCAGCGATAGCGAACTCAATGACACATCAATAAGAATAGGTTAGTATTCAGCTTTCTCTTTATTTGATATCTAAGCAAATATTAGCATTGTTTTCGAATTAGATTGAAAATGATTTTTCGCATAATTCATTCAGTATTTATAATTTCATGACATTTCTTAGTAACATATTACTGATCAGTTGGCCTGTGCTTTGCTGGAGATGTATTCTCCTTGTGAACAATTTGAGCGATGGTTGTGCTTATCTTGGTATGAGACACGCGCTTTTATTATTAGACATTTAGTTCATTTTCTGTCTCCTTCACAGCAAAACCAGTATCTGGTGACTCGTTTAGTAAAGGTTTCCGCTAACGTTAAACAAAATTGTTTTCTAATGAAGAGATCATTCTTCCACTAGTTAAAAGTCCTCCACTGGCCCGTGTGTCTGCCTGGCATTTCCCAGGGAATCTGCCCTGCGCTGAAGCTGAGTGCCGCCGTTTTGCTAGAAAACTTGCATGCTGTTTTGTCAGTCTGCAATTAAAGGCAGCACCGAGCTCTCAAATGGGGGAAACCACTGAGTGTTTTTAAATGTCTGAAGTAAGACTAAAACATGGGAAGCAAAACGTTTTCTGACATTATCCTCCTTAAGAGCCCGGCGTGGGCTTCGTACTTCCATTTCTAAGCCCAGCTGAAGTCGGTGCCGAGCACGGCGTTGTGTTCCCGGCTGCGGCACAAGTAATTTCAAGCTGCTGATGCTGAAGGCTCCTTCCTCCCCATCAGTCCTCGTGGGGCACCTGGACTTTATTTCAGTATGACTGCTCCTCTTGCCTGGTGTCGTTGCTCAAATTATTCACTTCTCAAGCATTTTAAAACCAAAATGAAAGGCAGAGGGTAGTATTTTAATCAGAGTGATCCTTAAGGCTGTTTTCTGTGGCTTTGGGGTGCGTTGTCCTCCCGAGCATATCCTTGGAGTTGTGATTACCTTTCCTTTGGGGGGGAGGGGGGAAGGACGCATGTAGAAAATATGTGGCAATCTAAAATTGTCCACTTAGCCTGCTTTATCAACTGTAAGTTAGACGTTATTCTCTCACATCGGCTTCTGAGTAACAGCTCGCAGCTCAGTTTTATGATTAACTGATATTTTAGTGGCAAAGGAGGTCAATAGTTCAGCCTGTCCAGAGCTTAATATATGTACACAGTGGAATTGCTCGCACCTACTTTACTGAAGTTCAGTGCAAGGGTGTGATTGTCAGTAAAACATGAAGAATTGTAGAGTGCTTGGAGAAAGCATCCTGTGTGTGTTCATTTTTTTCCAAATGACTTGATTTTAGTAAACTGTTGCCTGTATTATTTGGTTTTGATAATGAGTAAGGGGGGAGGGAAGCTTTATAGCTTTATCAGAGCTGGGAATGGATCAATATTATATTGATATTGATGACGATGATTATTATTATTTTATTTCATTGTTCAAAGTTGTTATCCATCACAGAGACCTAGCTATCGGTAACAGTCAGCCTCAAGGCACGATAGGAAAGATGCTGGTTCAGTGGTGCAGCGCTGGCATATGATGGCCTGCAGTTGAAGGCTCGGGAGCTGAGCTGCTTTCTGCCCGCCTTTTTCAAGCACAGAATGTTTGTTTACAATTTGCACATTTATTAATTTTGGAAACAATATACACAGAATACAGGATACTACTGAATTCACCTCTACCCAAAAAAAAAAGGCAAAACATGGGGAAACATTGAAAAACTAAAGCTATCTTAAGGTTTGTGTTCGTTTCCTTGGGATTTTTAACCGAGGGACCCCGGCGATGTTGTCGTTGGGAAAGTGACCTTGCATGGCCATCTGGAGAGCTAAAATGTTGTTCTGGTTACATAAAAATTGAAACTGATTTTTAAAATGAGTGGAATGAAAGGGACAGTGCAGTGTAGACTCTGCTTGTGCCGACGTGGGATGCGTACAGTGCTACTTTGGTGCCGGGTGTTTGTCTTTTACGCGTGCAGAGTGGAGGTGGAGGGTTCAAGGTGGGGAGCTGGATTTATCGGCTTTGCTGTGTGCTGTGCTTTAGAATTTAGGACGTTGCGAGGCAATGGGCTTGTAAAATTGGGTCCAGCCAACATCACAGGAGGGCTCTGGAAAATACGGCACTGAATGGATAAGCTGTGCTCTTTATTTGTGTCTCTTGCAGAAGTGCATCTTAAATTATTATTTAAACCTTTGAAATCTAGTAAAAGTACAGATAAATGTGTAGTTTTCAATCACTTAATTTTTTTTAAAAGTGGACAGAGAGAAAATATCTATCCTTACAGCAAAACAGTTATCTTAATGTTTCAAACAGAATCTTTGTCTTTTTTCCCTCAGTCAATATCATTAGAGACTTACGGTATAGCTTCAAGAGGAGCTTAAATACATTTTGAGCACTTAAATTGCATGTTTTTATTAGTCATGTTTTTGTTGTTTACAAGTTGAACACTTTTTTAGAATAAACTAGGATGAACAACTTGAAACTAAATGAATGTGATACTTTTAAAATTATTGTACATTTGTCACTGCAGAAGCGCCCACATTACACCAATATTTATAAGTTGCTGTTGTTTTTACAAATGTGTTTGGCACTCGTGACTGTTTCTGGGCTTTTGGCCAGGTAGTAATTGGAAACGTTTAAGATCTCACTATCGGATACCAAATGCACCGGTCTCTTGTTCCATATAGGTTTACAAGTTGGCTATGATATGAAGAAAAAAAGGTATTTAAACAATGGAGAAAGTCTGGACTGAGGAACTTAATCATATTCCCTTTAGGACTGAATAGGAGAATTGTTATTAAGAGGACATCCTGTAGAAGAGCTATCTGATTTGGACCATTGGCTGGCACATGCAACCATACTCTGCTTATTGTGAGGCTTGCCGCTGTTCAGATACCACATATAGAATCCTAATGATGCTTATATCCATAAGAAAGGACTGTAGCGCAGCTGAGATACCTAGCAGGAGACCAGGCAGACTGCCTAGCCAAGTTCTTGTCAGATTGTGTAAATTTAAGCATGGTATCTTCTTTTTCAAAGGAGCGCAATGCTGATGACTCAGTTGAATTGGCAGTAAACTGCAAGTTCAGACACTGACCTCCCTAAATTAATTTTCAACTTTTTTTGTTTGCTATATTCAGCCTTGCTTAGTATAATTTTTTTGGTATTTGCAGCTGTGAGCTCCCTCTGCACCAACTGGAAACTTTCTTCCTATGATATTACGAGTGCCATGTTATACAATGAGACACAGGTTTCCTGAATTCTCCTGTGCTTCATTTTTGGAATAAGCTTTCTTCATGGCTATTTCTTTATTGTATAGCAGCATATTTGCAATCCAGAGGAACCTTGACAGGCTGGAGAGGTGGGCCCATGCCAACCTCATGAAGTTCAACAAGACCAAGTGCAAGGTCCTCCATCTGGGTCGGGGCAATCCCAAGCACCGATATAGGCTGGGCAGTGACTGGCTTGAGAGCAGCCCTGAAGAAAAGGACTTGGGGGTGCTGGCAGATGAGAGGCTCAACATGAGCCGTCAGTGTGCACTAGCGGCCCAGAAAGCCAATCGTATCCTGGGCTGCATCAGGAGAAGCATGGCCAGCAGGTCGAGGGAGGTGATTCTCCCCCTCTGCTCCACTCTCGTGAGATCCCACCTGGAGTACTGCGTCCAGTTCTGGAGCCCCTACTACAAGAGAGATATGGACGTGCTGGAATGTGTCCAGAGAAGGGCCACGAGGATGATCAGGGGGCTGGAGCACCTCTCCTATGAGGACAGACTGAGAGAGCTGGGGTTGTTCAGTCTGGAGAAAAGAAGGCTCTGAGGAGACCTTATAGTGGCCTACCAGTATCTTAAGGGGGCCTACAAGAAAGCTGGTGAGGGACTTTTCAGGATGTCGGGTAATGGTAGGACTAGAGGGAATGGATTAAAACTAGAGATGGGACGATTCAGATTGGACGTTAGGAAGAAGTTCTTCACCATGAGGGTGGTGAGACACTGGAACAGGTTGCCCAGAGAGGTGGCGGAAGCCCCATCCCTGGAATTTTATAAGGCCAGGCTGGAGGGGGCTCTGAGCAACCTGATGTAGTGGGGGATGTCCCTGCCCATGGCAGGGGGGTTGGAACTAGATGACCTTTAAGGTCCTTTCCAACCCTAACAATTCTATGATTCTATATTTGGCAGTAAACCACACTAATGCTCTTTGCTTGTGGTTAGGGTAGCAGACCTAGGTAAATGGCTTCCTCTAGTGGGGCCACCCACTTTTCAGAGCTTCTGTTGTGTGCAGTGACCTCTTCCTTCTTTCTGAAGTTTCTACCAGAGGGCAGGAAGGGATGAGTTACCTACAGCAAGGCATGGTTCTGGTTGCTGGTACCTAACATGCTGGCCAGTCAGGGCTTCAATGCAAAGTCCACTGATTTGAGGGAAGTCTTTCAGTTGAAGTTGGTGGCTCTCTTTCTGGCAAAGGACAGTAGGTCAGGATACCACTTCAGCTGTGTGACAGAGGCTGGGGGAGGAAAAGGGGCAGCTGCCAACCCCCCTGGAGTTCCCTTTTCTTGTAAGTGATTCCTTCATCTCCTCTCTCACCTCAGCTTGTTCGGCAGCTTTTCCCAGAGCAAAGCGTGCTGCAGCACTGAGACCATTGTGATTTATCCAAACCGCGTGTAACTAGTCAATAGATCACACTTCCGAGAGGAGCACTGTCTGTGGCAAGAAAATGTATTGCAGTACATTAATCCACGATGCCCATTACAGCTGTAAAAGAATGGACGTGGGCAATAATTCATATTGCAGCACTTGAAAATGCTATGGGTGCACCCGGGCCAGATAACTCAGAGCCTGATTATAGCTTCTCCAGAGTTTGGGGACTGATATTCACAGATTTTTTTGGTCTTTGTTTGCTTCTGAGGAGCATGACTGCAGATTGAGACTGCAAGATTGAGATAATCTTACCCTTTCAGAAGACTGGAGCTCTTCTGTGACTTCTAGTTTTAATTTCAACTGAAATAAATATTTTTTTAGTATGATTCATTAGTGTGCTTGATACTTTAATTTAGTTTGCTTTCATAATTAAGGTCTCTCAGCTATTTAGGACTGCAATATTACTTTTATAGTGTTTGAGAATTGGTAAGTACCTAAATAAAACAAACTTTTATAAGACTGGCTTTTATTGTACTTTAATTTATCACTCTATTAAAGATTAAGCAGGGAAAATTTTAATAAGGTTTTGAAAGTTGTGCTGGTCATTGCAGCACTTAACTGCACAGTTTGGGAAGCACACTCATTTTTCACTGTTATTTTGGCATTATCGGTGGAGTAGCGTGGAGCGGGTAGGGAGGGCTGTGAGTAGCAGGAGTGGTGATGTGGAAGGGTGGAAGAGGAAAGGAGTGCCAGCAGCGTGTGCTGAGGGGAAGGGATGTTGATGAGATTTCCCAGATGCATTCATTATTCTTTCTTTCTCCCCCATATGTCTTTCTCCTCCAAAGCCGTTACAGAGAGATACCATGTCATTCATGCTAGTGTGAGATCTGGATAAAGTTCAGATTAGCATCCTCCCAATGTTTGGACAGGCGTCCCAAAAGCCCTGGTTCTTATCGACATTGATTCTTTGGGCTTTATTCTGCTAGATGAATCTTTGTTTTTCATTTAATTCGTGTTTGCTTTTTTTTTTATTTTAAAAGTGGGCAGTGAATTTCATTTTCTTCATTTTGTGTCTCAGTAAATCCTCCTGCTGGTGCTGAGAGGGGGAATGGACCAGGTGATGCTTTTGTGTGGTATGATAATGCAACAGCTTCCATTCTAATGATAGGCTGAGGAGCGTGTTAAGCAGCAGCTGATGTCAAGTTACACCTCAGGTGATCAGTAGTCCAGAGTCCTAAAATGGCTTGTCAAGACTGCTAATGTTACCTGGTTTCGCTTGCTGGTTTGTTTTTTTTCTTTTTTTAAAATAAAAATCTGGAGCAGTCCTTGAAAGTTCCAGATTACTTGAAAACGAACGTTAAAAATACTGACATGAAGGATCAAGATCACGCAATTAATTAAAAGCTTGTCATCTTGACTTTAATTCTAAACAGAATTATGGAACAGCCAATACAAGGGTTGATTAATGAAGAATTAAATAATATAATTAGAGACAGTCAACAGGTTTATGGAATACTGATCTTGTCAGAATAACTTGATTTTTTAAAATTAGATTACAGATTTGGTTAATAAAGGCGATATTGTTCTTCTCTATTGCATTTAATTTGATATAAAACATTTTGATTAAAAAACCAGAATAAAATCAACTCAAATGGAGAACTGCTTGATATATCTAAAACCCTTTTTATGGATTAATTGAATAAACATTTCTATTTGGGTCCTATCAGGAGCAGTTCCATGTAATTTATAAAGAAAATGTAACTGATAAAGATGGCAAATTGCAAAAGATTATGAAAGTGGTAAAAAAAAAACACTGCAAAAAATTTACAGTGGTTTGAGTGGAGTGCTGCTAATCTATGTTTCAGGTAGGCCAGCTGCAGTATAATAAAACCAAAGTAATCCATAGGTACGGTGTGGGAAAAGGAGAGGCTCAGGCACTGGGCATGGGCTGACACCCCGTGGGGATCACTGACCATTAGGGCTGTCACTTGGGCACTGTAATTAACAGAGCTCCTGTAGTCCTTGGCTGTATAAACCAGAGCAAGGCTTCTACCCTTTCCTTACTATTGGAGAATGTTTTAAAGTTTTTGGGTGTGCATATTTGAAATTGCTTGCCAAATTACTTTACTTCTGACCCAAGCTCTTTATCCCCATCTCCCCAACCCCTCCCCAGATCTATGTAGCATCCTGTTCTATAGAATTAAAGGTATGGTGTTGTACAAATGGTTACTGTCAGGAGGATCAGGAAACCAAAATGAAAGGATTCTGGCAGAAACTTAAAATCTGGAAACAAAATCTTGTTGTTAAGGAGGTGCGACGTGACCAGAATTAGTACTGTTTTTAGAGAAGCAGACATGATTTTGGGCAATGATTTCTCATGTGGTTGAAATTTATTTTCCTTGTTTCACATCTCTAACTCCACTGCATAAACAGCGTACCATTTCATTTGTATACTAGTTTTTTTCGTTTCGTATTACCTTTTAAAACTATTTCATTTTATGCAGTTTGTTTTCCAGGTCATTATTAATTGCTGAAAGCTATTTCATTACTCTAGGAAATGGCAACATGTTTAATTATCATTCAGATAATTAAACATTTCAGATCCTAACAGTACCATAAGCGCACATTTTGCAGTTTATTACCTTTATTTTATAGAATTATGCACACTGTGAAGGGCTGGTGAAAATGTGTTCAACAATGTACCTTATTTTGACTGCAAAACGAACTCTACCAATTAGGCTGAAATGTCAGAGCATGGGCACCCACTGGGAATACGATTTGCAGCATTCACAGTTTACAACGTGTAGCAGCTTAGATGATTACAAATGAGTAAACTAGTTCATATTTCCTTAAAGTAACGACCTTCAAAGGTAGCGCTGAGCTGCAATTCAAGAAACTGGTTTTCTGTTTGTGGCTGTTTTGTCACCTTTGACAGATCGGTTCACTTTGTGTCTCGTGCCATTTGGAAAACAGGGTTAATATACATGTTTCCCCGGCAATTTCTCTCATTTTCATTTACCTCATGTGATTTATTCAGAGCAAACACTTGCTTTACTTTTATTGTGCTGGTTGCAATGAGATCTTGGTTTTATCTGTCTGAATGCCTTCCACAGATAAATAAGTTTGTAATTAGAATTTAGTACAATGAAGATCATACGTTAGAGCATAAATTTTTATTCATTCAGTGACAAACTCTGTTACTGATGTAATTTTTATGGTCATGTGGAGGGATGTCCCTGGAAAATAAACAAGTACAACTGCTCTGCATTCAGCTCGTAGTGTGGCCAGCATTTCTCTGTGTCTGTCCATGCAGAGCTTACTCTTGGTGTTCACTGGATACAGTAAGGAGTGGGGAGTGTGGGAAGAATGCAGCAATCATACTGTATAGAAATCAGTGGAGATCAATTTTTTCCCGAACTTATATTTTTGTTGTTTTTTATTGGCTGCCTTATCACTTGTCTCTTATTCTCTGAATGGCCATAATTAAGGATCATGGTAGTTGAGCATGTTCCTTTTGTGTTTGTGTGTCTGTGTGCCCCTTCACCTCTGAGACTTCTTAGTCTGCCATTACAAAGTTTTCTTGTTCTGTTGCTCAGTTTTTTGGAACACAGCCCTACCTCCCCTCCAACCCCAGCTATTCCTTCCCTTCAGCCGTGAAACACAATTTAGAAGTCAGTAACAAAAATACAGATGCTTCTGTCTAAACAATGGATGAGGAAGCGAATAATATGTTGTAGAAATTATTCACATTGGGTAATGTGCTTGTAGCAGGTTCGCAGATCATATGGTGATGGATATAGTATAAGAACCTATACAGAAAAGAAAGAAGTAAAAAGTTTTGTAGATATTACTTATCTTGCCCAGCGGTAATTGGAAAAGGTGGTGAATGCATATTTGAAAGACAAATTAAGATGGTAGACATTTTTCATGGTTGCTTTACCGACAGGCATATTCAGAGCATATACTCCTAGTTTATACAATGAGAAAAAATAAATACAACAGTAATATTGTATAGAAATCAATAAACATATATAACCATGATCTTTATGTCTTACTGTGAATTATTTAGTCGTGGATTTACTAGTTGCCGTGTGCTTTATATAAAGTCAGTTCACAAACTTAGGTTTTTTTCCCTGTGTTAATTTGATCTGATTCCCACAGTGGGAACAAAAGTGCTGCCACTCTTCAATATTGCCTTCACAAATCAGCTTACTGTCTCCGTGCTTAAGAACATTTAAGAAGCTTAAGGTGGGAACTCTGAGTCTGCACAATGATTTCTGTGATGACTCCAGGTGATTTAAAGATCTCTTGGAAATGGATATGCTGTGGGTTCCAAGGGGTGAGGCTTCAGCTGGGCTGCTGCGCCCCAGGGGGAGCAGGTTCTGTGGGAGCCGTGCACTCCTTTCAGCGCACTCTGAAAGTCTGCCTTGTGGACAGACTTAAATTAGAAAATGTCAGATGTTTCAATTATACACCTCACTTTCCTAAAATTCATCTCTTAGAGGCTTTACATATTCTCTCAGTGGACACACGTGTGCCCATGTGTGTTTTTTCCAGCTGCTGAAGAGCAGCCGTCCTGCACCAGTAGCTCTGTGGAAGGCTCTCGGGTGTGATGGGCATCCTTCCTTCCGCCTGCCTTGACAGTTACTCACGATTGGAAACAAATATGCAGCAATTGTAATAAAGAACAACAACTACAAAAAAACTGTAGCCTTTAAATATGGTGTTTCAATCTTGGACGGCAAAAATCTGTTTGTAAATATCCCACAGCTACTCTCACCATCCTTCTGTGTTTCATCCCGTGCCTTACGCCGGCTGGCGTGGGTTTGTAGTGAGGGTTAAGTATCACATAGCACTGACAGCTCATGAAGAAATCCTTTTGTCTCCGGTGCTGAAGGTCTTTTGGTTTTTTGGAGCAGGGATTTGCTGAGTTGTTTTCTGCACAGAATAATGGTTGGTAAGAGAAAAGGAGATACTCAAAGCAGTGCACCTTCTGTAATAGAAGTTCCCCTCAGTGGATGTGACGGCATTTAAAAGAACATGGAAGTCATTGTATATGCTTTTTTTCTTATTTGAAATTTTAATAATTGAATCCATCTCTCTGAATTTAGCCGTGTCAGGAGTAGTCTTCTTTATAAGGAACAAGCACATAAAGGAGGACATGAGCCTGGGCTGCTGCAGAGTAAGATGCCTTGATGCTGGGGGGCTGAGAGTCCTTGCAGACGGGCAGCATTGGGAACCAGAGCTCTAACATAGTGGCCGGCCTGGAATGTTTTAATTTCTGCAAGTAAAGTGTAACTTTTCATCCTTGGTAAAGTGAGTGTCTAGCTGTTTAGCAAGGGACAAAGCATAATGTCATCATTTGAGAGATGTATTGTCAACTTGGACAGGTGATATTTAAGGAGCCTGAAGAGAGAAATGACCTGGCAGCGTAACAAGACATATCACAAGTGACTGTCTCAGAAAGAATGAGAACAAGACAGACAATTTCCATTACTCCTCAGTGTTAAGGTGCTAGCATTATCCCCTAAACAACCACATGCTCCAAGCAATAATCATGCACTGTCTTCTTCTGTACTAATATGAAAGTGGAATTCAATCTCTTTGACACATATTGCTTCAGCTTCTGACTTGTCAAGTTGTTTCTCTGCTGGAGCTCAGCTAATATACAGTGAATGGGCTTTGTATACTGACTGAAATGGGGAAATAGTTATCCAGTTTCCTTTGAAGCTGGCCGCAGAGGTGCCTAGAATATGCCAGAAGAGAGAGGCTTTGTTTTTGGTAGCCTGTAAGTTATTGGCGGTTAGGACAACTGTGAAACCCCAAGCCCTTCTTCAGACTGGCTCCTCTTTTGGAGTCCATTCTCCAGTCTGAGCTGAGTAGCCTGTTAGCTGTGTACTGGTTGCCATTTTTGCTTGGAGAGAAGCAATCGTTCTTTTTCCACCGTCTTCCCAGCAGTGTATGTGTGTGCTGGGTTTTATGACAGCATTTCGTGCTATTTTTTAACTTCTCAGTGGGTATCTATTTTTGCAAGAGCTGATAAAGAGGCTCTACATCTTCTGTATCAGTCACATCCTGCTTTTCAGTGACAATATTCACTGTCATTACGATATTCTGAATATTGGTGAAATACATTTTATAGTAAACTTGCTTTAATTCTGAAGTAATAGATACTACTATTGCAACTGCTAGATTTCTGTATAAGTAAGGAGAAATTAAATTATCATCTATAAAAATGAGGAATTGCTCTTCTGCACGCTATAAAAACCCAAGCAAAACAAAAAACCTCTCCAGTAATGTTCAGTGCCGTCCTGGAACTTGCTGCTTTTTCTTAACCTGTGGTGTGGTGGATCAACACACTATTCCCATATTTGAAGGATTTGAAAATTCGAAATACTTGATCTGAATCAGATACAAGAAAAATAATAAAAAAGTCACTATCTTATGCATAACCAGAATCACTTTTCTAATACCCTGGTATCTATTTATATGATGCCTGTGTTTCTTTTCTTTTCATTTTAAAGCAACAGTGTAAGCTCTTCTTAGCTGCAATTACAAGATCAATTTGTTAAAGAGTTAGGACAAATGGCTTTTTTTTGCATTTATGGAGCAAATAGAGGACGCTTTTTCTGTAGTGTGACTGCATCAGTACAGAAAACTGATAGATAAAGTACCCTAGCGTGTGCTGAATCAAATGGTAGATTGTGAAGTTAATATCAGGACAAACATCCGTAGCTTACAATTCAGGCAAGCCTTTCAGGATGTTCTCTGATGAATACCTAGAGGACTGTGTGCTTCTATGTACAAAATGGGGGCGGGGGGGAGGCTCACGCGGTAAGACACCGATGCTGCTGCACTTGCCTTTTCCTACAGCTGTCAGTAACGTGGATTCCCCGATAAGCCTTCTGTGGTCTGGTTTGATTATTTAAAAGCTGCGTACAAGGAATACAGGAAAAATGCACACACATTTGTATGTATTGCTTTTTTTCACCTTGTGCCACCTACATTAGTACACATTATATTTATGTGTATAGATTTTTCCATGTTGCCTTAAGGAAAACCATGTGTTTAAACATAATATCATAATGCATATGCATAAGAAAATTGAATTAAGCTTGTTACTGATGTCTCAAAGGTGGCATTTCTTAACTTTCGAATACTTGGTTTTGCTCTCTTGCTGCAATAGAGCTTTTGTGCACATAACTTGGTATAAACAACAACACAAGAAAATCCTTCAAATTCTTTTACTTTAAAGTTTCTGCTGGCAGTAGGAGAAAAAGAAAATTAATAGAAAATGCATTTTGACATTTAAAAGAGAATTATTTGCCTTAAAATGCATAAAACATGCAAAAACTTAAATTGCCCGAGTCTGCACATTTTAGAGCATTACTCTGTGACTGGCGTTTATTAGCTAAGTTAAAGCACATGTAGCAGGTTTCTGTGTAGCAAGCTTCACCTTTATTTGTTTTGTAAGTTAAATTGCATTAGAAGAAGTAACCTTGCAACTCTGAGAAGGCTACAGAAATTTTTTTGTCATCAGCATGTCTTTCCCTTTCCTATTTAGATCTTGGGTATAAAGCCAGACACGACCAAGTCTGTTTCCCTGTGACTGTTTGTCTTTTGGACTTGCATAGCCAATGTCCACCTCGTGGATCCCTACATTTTTTGTTGCTGTTTTTGTGGTGTTCCTGGGGCATCTTTAAATCAACTTCTTTACAGCAATCGCTAACCTCCGGATTTGTGTTGGCGGTACTGCTGTGTGTGTGCTAAGAGTTAACAGGCTGCATGTCTGTAGCTGCTGGCCCTCGGGCCTTTTGCTTTGTCTGAAGGGTCCTTCTGCTCCCTTGACAGTTACACACTGACAGAGCAAATCTGAGAAGTGGTGAGGCCAGCGTTTGCTTACCCAAACCCTTCCTCCCCATCCTCTACTATGTCAGCATTAACTGAAGTCTTTATACAAGAGGACAGCATTTCCTAGTTAAAAAATAAAAAGGGGAGGAGAGCGAGAGAGGTCTTGAAATGCTCACTGCTATCTTAGGAATGAACTAGTTGATAGACTTTACCATCACCTAGCTACTGAAGCTCCCCTCTCTCAGCTGCTTCTAGGCCATGTAGTGCAGCTCATGTTGTCTGGCAAGGTGGTGGACTCTGTTTCTTCCTTCATGAGGCCACTAATGTGAGGAAGCAGTTCCTGGCTTCCCGGGTCCTTCAGGGGAAGATGCGCAGGGTAGAGACTCGTATGGGCTGAAGGGGCCAGAGGAGATGAAGGTGGTGAGACCCAAATTTAGCAGCTAAGATCTACTGTATTGGAAAGCCATGGAAGAGATCAAGGCACTGCAGGACGTGAGAACCAACCTGTCCCTTGCAGATCCTTGCTGCTCTTGTGCTGTTGAAAGTCTGGCATGCACTGCGGTAACTGAGTGGCAGGAGTAGAAAAGGGGCAGCTCATCCTTGAAGCTGGGGTCAGGAAACAGCATGGGGCAATGAGGCGTAGGATGTCTTCTCATCTGCCTTTTGTATGGAAATTGTCCAAGGCATGGAGGAAGGAATCAACATGAGCACTTCCTGAAGGAGTCGTGGTGAAATACATGTGTCAAAATCAGTCATTCTTCCTTAGCTGCTTAAAAAATAAAATAAAATAAGGCAGACCAATATTCTCTGCTGCGCTCAAGGACAGGAAACGATCTAGCTTTGTTTGGACTTCAGTGTTGAATTGAAATCTTGCAGTCCCTGATTGCTTCCAGCAATTGCTTGCAAATGTCCGTCACCATTCACAGGTCTTGCTGGCAATATTTTCTGCAAAAAGATATGAAAGAAATAGAGAAACCTTCGTTTTAAGATTTAAAACTGCGTATATGCACACAAACACATAGATGGGTTGAAACATATCTCAATTTCAAGAAAAATACTCTGATAGCTTTGTAAAAAAAAAAAAATTGCTTTCAGCTTACTGGAACATTATTCTGTACGTGGTTATAATACCTTTAATAACTAGTCAGATGGTTAGAACTATTTTCTCTCCCCAGTGTATTACAATAGATATGAAGGAAAAAAATCCATACTTGCAGTATTTTATGAATTTGAAAAAAAAATAGACAAAACAGTATGTTCCTGCTAGGCATCATTTGCAAAGAAGCGGACGCTTATTTTCAGTGCATTTTTCCAAATTGTCATCTCTGTGTCGTAGTCATGTGTTGGTTTCAGTCAGTCACAGGAGTGGGGTGCGTAAATTACGCCAGCTACCTGGATGCCTGTATTAACCTGAATTCACTGTTTAGAAAGCCCTGCATCGTAAAGATAGATTGTGGTGAGAGTAAAAGCTATTTAATCTTAACAATTATGCCAGGGAATTACATTAGGAGTAAACATAAAAGTAAAAGAGAATTGTCATATGGATTATAAATAAATATAGATTGGAAGTTAGAAAAAAATTATTTAATTATTTAAACATCCAAGAAGTAGAATTCGATGTTTTTTTTTTTTTCCAATTAAAGATGGGGAGGGAAGAAACCTGTTTTTTAAAGATCTTTTTAAAGTTTATGGAAAGGATTTTGGAGAAACCTAAGCTAGAGATGGAAAATTATGCTTGTGGCATGAGTGTTTTGATATCCCAGTTGCTGATATGGAAGAGATCAGATTTTTTTTGCATTATACACGTGATGTAGTAATCCTGTGTGTCAAGTTTACTGCTGGTCTCTGCTAGGGTCAAGAGCGTCTCCCCTTTCTCTTCCCCGGCTCCATCCCCCTTGGTGCATAACTTGCCTTTTTAGGTGCTGTCGTGGTTTAACCCCAGCCAGCAACTAGGACCACACAGTTGTTTGCTCACTCCCACCCACGCCCCCATCTCCCACTGAAGGGTAGGGAGAAGGAGGAGAAAAGGAGAGGAAAGAAAAAAACAACTCATGGGTTTGAGATAAAGACAGCTTAATAGAACAGTAGCAGAAGAGGAAACTTAATAATAATAATAATGGTAAAAGGATATACAAAATAAAGTGATACAATACAAGTCGCTCTCACCACCCGATAAATGATTGCCCAGCCTGTCCCAAACAGCAATCGCAGATTCCTGCCCCCATGGCCAACCCATATTTATATACTAAGCGTGACGTCTGTGGTATGGAATACCCCTTTGGTCAGTTTGTCCTGCCTATGCTCCCTCTCAGCTCCTATGGGAAGCTGAAAAAGTCCTTGACTAATATAAACATTACCTAGCAACAACTGAAACAATATGTTATCAACATTCCTCAACATTCTTCTCATACCAAATCCAAAACACAGCATCTACCAGAAAGAAAATTAACTCTATCCTAGCTGAAACCAGGACAGGTGCTTTTAGTCTTACCCAAGTAAGTATTGGTCAATTGGTCAATACTTCCCAAGAAGTATTGGTCACTGGTTTTGAGTTCCCACCTGGCATTGTTGGGACTGAACCAGTCTTGGGATCTGTAGTTAGAGGGTCAAACTTTAATTATTAAGGACAGACTCAAGCATTTCATCGGTGGTATATCTGGTGACTTGTGAACACTTACTGAAGGGCACCTGCTTCTTTCTGGAGGGTAAATGGTTTGAGGCAGGCTGGAGAGTTTTTCAGTTGTTGCTATTGCAAGTAATTTCAGTTTTCCAAGTTCATGTTTAATGATGTTTCCCTTGTGAGCGGCGTTTAGTGATCTCGAAACCAAGCTCCCACTGAGGCACGGCCAGTGAAACCTGACCTTGAAATGATAATGCAAGCCGTGCCGAAAATTAATTGCTGGTAGCATTCTCTCTGCTGCTTGATTTTTAATGAATAAAGAGTTGCTGCAAGTTTTAAAGTTTTTATAGACAGGATGCAAATTTGCTTTTTTATTTTTTATTTAAAATTGATAGCTCAGTTGCTCTTGGTGCAGATTATTGAAGACATCTTTTAAGAACCATTTTGATTTTTAAAGTTTCATTATAAAAGAAAAAGGAAATACAATGGTTTAATGGCATTTAGAAGCTTACTTCATCAGTTTAGTATTATACTTGCAAAGCACAGAAGCGCAATACCAATTTTGCATTACTTTAAATTTAATTTAACAGTGTTCTTAGAAAAAATTGTGCAAGTCTAATTTATGTTGACAAAGGCAATACAAAAGTATTTTGTAATAAGCAAGGCACTAATATAGCACACAGGAAATCGATTTCATATTACATTTTTGTATAATTAAGTAAAGTGCTAACTTCGAGCTATTTCTTATGACAGCCCATAAGGCTGTATTTTTTTGCACTCTTGCAGTTAGTGTTTAGGTTGAAAAGCACATTTAATTTAAAAATGTTTGCTACCAAGTATGCTAATATAATTGGCACTAAAGTAATTTAGCGTTATATATTTCATTATTAAGTATAAGAAATTCTGTATAGATTTTGTTTCCTTGTTGCTGTAATTTTAATTACAATATTGGGAATATATCACGTTTGAAACATTACTCAACTTTATCTGGTCCAAAGGGAAGGAATGTAAGATAAAACCATCTGCACTTTGTTTCACCCTATATTCCTCTCAAGCATTTATATTACCGCACAGCCTTTTCCTCTTATTCAACATTGCTTCCTTTTTCCTTTAAGAGTAATTTTATTCTTTTCATAAATTTAGCTTCCAGTTTTAGAAGTGAGTTATGGAAGTATGTCTTTAGGAAGGTCTTATCCCAAACGCCCAGTCCTTTGTTCCTTTTTTCTGGAAGATAAAAGTTAAGGTGCTTTGTGATGGGTGAGTTCTTGGGGTTTTTTTTGGAGGTTGTGTTTTTCTTTTGAAAATATAAAACAAGGCAGAGGATGCAAGGCTGTTGTACTTAGTTTTCTTCCTTTCAGCCATTTTCCCCTAGTGCTGGTGGCAATGAATCGGATGTGCTTTACCACTTCGCATCTTTTTCTCATCAACTGTCCAACCCTCGGGTATTCACTTTCCACCTATCTGTTGTATCAGGATTTCAATTTCCAGTTAAGTATCTGATACCAAACCTGGAAATTGAAATACATCTATGGATGTGGACTACTGTGAATCAAAGGAAGACTGTAGTTCTGTCCTACCAGCATCAGCATCCGCTTTTATTCCCCTTGTATTCACTCTTCTCTGTAACACCCCTCCCAGACTGCCTTAGCAATACATATAATTTTATGGGTAAGTTTTTCTTGGTTTTTTATGTTCTTTGTCCTCTGCTGACAAGGCAGAAGAAACAAATTATTGGAAGAAGATGGGAGGGCAAGCCTGTCCTTTCTTGTTTATAAACTTCTGATGCAAAAGAAACAAGGAAATGACCATAAGCAAAAGAAAATAAGGAAACAGTGATTGACTGTTTCAGTGTATTATTCAGTCAGAGTATCTTAAGTTGTGCTTGATTTTTAAAGGATATGTTTGGCACTTGTTGAAAATAAAGAGAAGGGGCTTCCCAAGGCACAACTTCCTGAGCTTTCAGTAACGTGATTTTTATGATTTTTATTCTTTGCTTTAAGCATCAATAGAATGAAACTGCATGCTTGGCTTAAAATCTGACATAAACATGTCAGACACTTTATGCTCTGCAATGGCCACAGAATTCTTGATGTAACCAAAGCTCTAGGTAACTGGGCTGACCTCAGTACGTAACAGTGCAATCAGGTATGACCAGCTTGTTTTGAAATTTTATTTGGAAATACCATCTCGTTATATTTGGACTCACTAGGAAACTCAGTATTTGCAGAATATTGCATTCCTTGGATAGAATGTGCAGCTGATGCTTAAGATTTATTACTAATATTCAAAAACGTTGAAAAAGTTCAGTTTTCAGCATGCAACCCTTGGGTCAGGAAATGCTCAGGAAATTGCATACCTTCTCAAAACATAGAGACTGCATGCCCAGGATTATTCTTGAGGGTATTATCCTATGTTTCCTGTTAGGAAGGAGATACTCTGTAATAGTGTGAATTTTACTTCTGTGTTGTTTCCATCTATACAGAGAAGACCTTTGCCTCACTATGCTTCTGAAAAAACGTTGGCTCTGCTACTTACAACTGTAAAATCTTTGTGTTAAGTTGATAAGTTCCAAAAAGCCATTTGTTGCTTTTCTAAATAACTCAGTTCAGGCAGTTGGAAGAAAATCATAAAGATAACTAGTTTGTTTTTCCTGTTGCTACAGTGTAATTTCACCAGAAAATAAGAGCTGAAACAAGGCCATAGAATAACATTACAGTTCAGTTATCTCAAGAAACTAGCAATGCAGATTGATTGAAAGACAACAAATTGAATTACTACAAATGTGATATAGGTAATAAATGAGTGCAGTCATTTCCTGCATTAGAAGCCTACCTTTTGACAGACAAAGTTTGCTTATTCTACTGAAAAGTGAAAATTGCAAAAATTAAGTAACACCTTTGAGTCATATTCCCTTTTGTCAAAAATGAAAAAAAAAAATAAATTATCAAGTGTCATAAAAATTAATTAGTCAGAATAATCAACTTCCAAGTTATTACCAGTACCAAATAGCAAGTAGTAATAGTATTTGATGCCTTGAAACAGTGGAAAATCATCAATAAAGTACTGTATGATATTATTGTACCAATGTATCTGATGTCTGAGAATTTAAATACTCCAATATTTTGAGCTTCTTAATCAAAATCTCTTTTCCTTTTTTCCATGTCCAATCCCAACGAGCTTGAGTCCTTGCAAAGCTTTATGACAGCCGTTCTGTCAGCACAGAAAATGGTCCCTGAGTTCTGTAATGCATGAAGTAATGTGGGATTTGCCATGTGAGTGCTTGAGACAGCCTAACTCAGAAGAGCAAGAAAATAAAATCAGTCCAGGGGCCTCCAGAGTGTGATTTTTTTTCAGAAGTGTGGAGATACATCAGTTATAAGGACATAATTAGAATTATGGGTCTTAAGACTTCTGAAAATCCCATTACATTCCTCTGTGTGTTTTTATCTCAGAATAGTTTCTGAGTACTGGTGAGTTCTTTCCTTAAAACCAAACAAGGTGCTTGATGTACAATGACACATTATTTATCTTGCTTCTAATAATTTTGACGTATTTTGTTGCTGTATTTTGACTGCAAGCTTTGCTTTACATACAGATGCCTTGAGGTGTTATTGTTCTTTATCTTCTTACCATTGCATCTCCCTTGGATGGTACCACCTTGCCTTCCCCAGCCTTCCCTTTGGCAGGGAGAGTGGAAAAGATCACACAAGGCCTCTTTGCCTACTGCCATGCAAAGCCAGCCGTGCACATTAACTTAAATCCCCCTTGTTGGCAATTTAATCGGAGCCACTTGACTTTTTCACTGCAGAAAATGAGATCTGCTGATTGTACTGGTGGAGATTTTGAGGGAGAGAATTGCTGGCTGACAGGCATTAATTAACTAACTGCTGGAGTACTAATACGTTCAGGGAAGTACTAAAGTTTTGATTATCTGTCTCTTCTTTCCTTGGACATGTATCTGCAAAAGTATATTTTACCTAGGTCGTGAAATGTGAATATTTTAAAATTATGTGTAGTGAAACTGCCTAGAGAGAGGGGTACAGGCCAATTGGCACAAACACTAAAACAGAATCCACCACCAGTAAAACCAGTGATATTAATGTTAGTATAAGGCAGTAAGTCAAATTCTTCCATGACCATTAACTACGGTGTTGGGTTTTTGATGTATTCTATGTGTTACGGTGATGCCAACCCTCCTGTCTTAAAGTAACAGCAGAATCTTCCCAAGGGAGATGGTGTCTTGACATGCGCTGCAAAAACCAGAAAATTATTTGACTGGGTAAAGAAATGTCATGTTTGTGTAACTGGATCTGATGTCTAAGCTGTAGACATCAGGCTCATAGCAACCCATCTGATTTAGCCTGTAAACCAGCTATTGCCCCCCAAACTGTTCAAAGTTAATTATTGTCTGTAATGTTTTTAGTGCTAGTTTAAAAATAATGAATGTACAGTGCTTAGAAACAATTAACGGTATAATACGGAGCATTACTACTATCATTTTTGTAACATGTAGGAGATGATTTGGCTTTTTCTTGGGCTGAATTATGCTATGCCATAAAGGATTATAAGAGTACTAATTTGCTTGAAATATGGTTGAATTTATCACAGTGAGCACAGGCTTGTATGTGTTTTCTTTCCTGTCTGATTTCACAAATACAGAAGAAAATAAAAATTACTTTTCTCCCTCTGTTCTTGCAGTTTCCCCCCACCGCAACCTATACGACAAGTCATCGTTTGGAGCATATTCTAAATTCACATTAGTAATACGACTTACTGTGTGTTTTATTCTTAAATACATTATACCAAAACCAGTGAGGCTGGGTGGGTGTCTTATGGGGGGTTTTTTTGTTTATTTTATTTAACTATAAGAGAAACTATAGAAGCATTTTACTAGTGGGTGTCATATAAAGAACGAGTATTGATGAAAGCCAGTCTCCTCAGTGTCTATCCGAGCAATCTGTGACAGCTACTGTTGTTTAACCATCTAACCTACTTCCCTATCTCACTGTAGATGTTAACCTTATAAGCCCAAAGTATTTAGAAGTTAATGACCTGTTATACAAGTCTAAACGTTCACAGTGATGGGATATTAAGTTATTAAATGTATTTTGCTGTGTAACTAAACCTCAAGTTGTGCTCATAAATAATTGCGTAATTTGTTAGTTTAAATTGAGCGCATCTATTTTTCTGCCTCCGTAGTCCTTGTTGTGTTAGGAATAGTATTAAAATGCGAGTCAGGTAAACATCAGCATAAATCTCTTCCCTTCCCTGAGATAGCGAAAGTAGTACAGATCATCAGTTTTTTTCCTTTGAAAATCAAAATTTCAAAATTAACAGATTAAGGAAGATAAATTCAGTAGCAGTATGTTCTGTCAAGACCCTTACATGTCCCTGTCAAGCCTCGCTGAATTTCATTTTACATTTTGAAATTTTCGAAGAGTTAAATTTGAATTGAAGCTAATGTTACTGACAAGAGGAAAATAGAAGCAATTGGTTTGCACTAAACAAGTTTGAATGGTTGTTAATGTGAATGACTTTCAGGCAGCGAATGTCAGAGAACAGTAGATTACTTTCTTTACCTCAGGCATTTTAAACCATCTCCTGTGGTAGGCCTGACATTATTTTTTTTTTTTCTCTTGAACATGGGAAGCAAAGTAATTGGAGTCTGGTAATTTCAGCCCATGGCTGATGAAGATAAATCATAACGAGCTACTGGAATGCACACTGACAATCCACATAGGGCTACTAGAACATGAACTCTCACTAATGCATTATTCAAATTTTGTTTCCTTCTGATTCATATTCTAGAAGGCCCCTGAAACTGTTAATTGTGAAGCCAACCGCCATTTGTTATTCTGCAGAAATTTCATGCTGGAAACCAATTGCTTCAAAACGCCTTCGCTTTGTTTCCAGGACTTGGGCACCCGAGGAGTGCCATGCTGCCCGCTTGCCGGTACCAGTGCGCAGGCTCGGCTTATTTGTCTGTGGGGAGCGAGAGCTCGTTTTGTTGCTTCTGAGCAAAGTTGCCCTCCATCCGAAACAGACAACTGCTTCTCCTGGCAGGTGGTCAAGTTGTTCCATCCTGGTCTTTATCTCCATTAAGGTGTGGCTGACAGCCTGTGGAAACTCATCCCGTGCAGCCAGGCCGCGTTTCAGTGGATCTACCTGGTCGCCTGGGGTTAATGCTTGACCCCAGGGAAGGAATGCGAAACTGGACACAGGACAGGAATGTGGCAATGCAGTTTTAGGTTGGGTTATGAGTCCAGGGAATTGCACCCTTTGTGGCTTTGTACCTTTTCAACCCTTCCTAGATGGTGATCCTCTCCTAGCCTTGATCCTCATGGCTGGTCTGGGCAGTCTTCAGTAGTAGGAACCTTCTGATCACGTGTGATGGCTCTTTATCCTTCTCTGGGAAGGAAAAGCAGATACATCCCAAATATTTTCCACGAAAAAACTCTCCGTCCTGTAGTGTCAGCCAGTTAAAGCAGACACCAGAGGCAGTGCCATATCACCGAGCTGGGGGGGACTAGTGGAAATGTCATTTTCTCTTTGGCTACTCCATCTCTTGTCCTTGAATTTTAGCAACAGTGTAGTTCGCATCCCACAGCAAATTACCCAGTAGGCAGATTGACTTATTTCTGTGGTCTCGATTGCACTCATAGTAATGCTTGATGAAATTGTTTATGCAAATAGTGTATTAACTGAAAGACACAGTTCTGTATTGATCAAAGCTATTTTCTTGTTTTGATGCAATTCATCCAGTAATTTCAGCTGAGAAGTATTGGGAGCCTAAATATTTAATTTCAGTGGTTTCAAAATGAAATGGCTCCACTTCTTTGATTTTGTAACAATGTTTTGTTTTGAAATTGAGCTAAGCTAAATTTTTTAAAGGATAAAAACTACCTGGCAACAATTATATTGTGTGACATCCAGAGAAAAAGTTTTACTTCAGTTTTACTGAAACTAATTTTTCCTCTTTGTTTTTCCTTCCCCCTTTTTTCTTTTGCTTTTTTTTCTTTTTCCTATTTTTTTTTTCTTGGCTCTTGAACTGAAAACACCTCACAGCTCTGTATGTGAGCATTCCTTGGGGTCATGCAGAGAATTGTTTCATTTTACATCTCAGTACCTTGTCTACTTCCCCTGTGTTTCACAGCCAGGGAATAGTTCAGTGCCACTGGTAATTTTCAGGGGACCAGAAAACACAGAGGAGGAGAATGAGCACTTTTGTCTGGGGGGAAGCCTTCTCCTTGGTTTCAGGACCAAGCCTCTGAGTGTTTCTGATTGAAGATTTCACCAGCCACTTGCTATCAAAAGCCCCACGTATATCGAAAGAGGGTATTTATGTGAAGAAATGCTTTCCGTTTGAAAAGAAATGGGGAAATCGCCTATCAAGTTTCACAAAAATATCGAATAAATAATTCGGAAGTCTGCTGGTTTCCCCCCCAAATTCAGCATTTCACTTCTGCCTGGGTAATTTTGCTATGAGCCCTGCAAGGTGTATTCTCCCCCGGGGAACCGTGCCAGTGCAGAACAGCTCTCCCAGTTAGTCGGTTCCTCTCCAACACCTCTGTTTTGTGTCTGGGAAGTTATGATTTGGCATTGAAATCTTGACCTTGCCGGCAGAATCACACCATGTTTGCTTCTGCTGTGGCCATGTGCTTCAGGGGGCTGCTTGTACCTCCGTGAACCTCGATTTCGAGGCCTGTGGTGGGAAAGGGAAGACCCTGGGGCAGCAGGAGAGGGAATTTTGGGGATTCTAAAGCTTAAAAGATTTTTCAGCACCAGAGTTCATGTACCTGGGGGAAGGTGCATAGGGACTGAAGCGTTCAGCCTAGGCATTTAAAATGTTAGCCAACTAGCTCGTTTTCCTCATAGCTCTATGTTTGTAAATCTTACTGCCGCTGCAGAGATTGTACGCGGGCTAACTCAGTCGAGATGCTCCATCAGTGGTCTTCCAGTGTTTAAGTTGATGCTTCCATGTACATCTAGTATCACTTTATGACTGGTAATTAATTGGTAGCTTCATCTAACATACCTCTGAGGATGTTTTATTACTCTAACATGGATGGCCTGGCAAGTGAGATAACGGACTCTGACCAGAAGGAAATTTGGTCTTAGCATTTGCAGCTTTTCTCTGCAGACATCTTAAGACCATCTGGGCAATGATTATGATTTATAGCCCCTTTGGCTGAATCATTTCATTTGAAGTCTTAGAACTTTAAATTGTTGTGAAGGACTGCTGCTTGCTAGAAAGAAGCCATATTTTTAAGTGCAAGTATTTTAACAGCTGCGAAAAAAAAGAAAAAAAAAAGTAATGTGAAAGCCCATTTTCAAAATGGTAGTCATCAGAAAGGAAATTTATGTCATAAATCTCAAACCTGCTTTTTCTTAGTCATTGATTTCTTCAAAAATTGTCACTGTATCATATTGAAAAGAAATCAATATTTTAGAGTATTCACCATTTGTTGAGAGGTTCCAAAGGCCTTTTTGAAGTTCTTTCTAATACATTACTTTTAAAATTATTTGTTATGTGAAGTTAGGAAAGTTTGGGAAAATCTGCTTATTATGTGGGAAGGCAGGCGTTAATGCAAATTGTAATGCCAGGCTCGTGAGCCTGTATTGTTTCATGCTTAGCCAAACATTAAGAACAATATGACAGTGAACACAAAAACAAACAAAAAAGGAAGATGTTAGCAAAAGAAACAATATTTAACAAACAAACTATGTGTCTCATGTCATTCGGTAAGTAATGGATACACTTTTTTAATGGCTGGTACTAAACTAAATAATTATAACACACCCCAGTGAGCAATGAGGACACTATATCGTTTTAAATAAAAATTCAAATATAGTAGTGTTTTAAATTGCTTTCTGCTATAATCATAAAACACATAATTATCTAGCAGGCATACATGGAAAAGTAGGGTGAGTGAGAACTGTGAAAAATACTTGTTTGCTTGCATTTGTGTACAAACCAGGGATTTCTAAAAACTCTTATAGCAGTTGTCAGCCTTCAAAAGAAGGCTTTTATCATAAAACCTACCGCTCACGCACACAGAAAGGGAAAATCACAAGTCAATTAGATTATCATAGTCTTTGTTTTTTGTCTTGTTATTCCAAAATGCTGGATCTGCATAAGGGGGTGAGGAGGCTGGGTGGGATTTTTCATTTATTTTATTATTATCTGGGGGGGGTTGTTTGGTTTGGGGTTTTTTTGAGTACCCTGGTCTCTTCTATTTAAATTTGGTGGAGAATTGAAAATTTTGTGTTTGATATTTCAACCTATTGCCATGGAAATGAAGGGTATTCCAGAAATGCATTTGTTGGCTGATTTAGAAGGGAGAAAAGGCGGAAAAAAACCCCCATATTTGATGAAGCAGGGGGTAAAAAGATTGTCGGAAGTGTTTTATTAGGGTGACTGTTTTGCATTCTTAGAAACTTTACTGCATTTAAATTCCACGTGTGTTTTTTAGTGCTATGTACAATACTGATTCAAACTATTTTTAACTATACTTTAACGTGAGCTGATAGTGGAATTTCAGCATTAATTGTGCATTCATTTGTGACTTTTAATACATAATTAACTACTTTGCTAGTGCATTTGAATGCTAGTCAGCATTTGAGTCAGCAAAAATATCAACGATTTGTAAATAATATTTGGCTTTTAAGATAACTGGTTGTAACTAGTCATGTTGTATGGTGTCTTATGTTAGGCACTTTCAAGCACTCTATTCTTTAACTGCAGTAAAGAGTTGCAAACAGTAGAAAACGACCATAAAGAAGCTGGGTAATTATGGAGAAAAAATGTATTTCAGAAATGTGAGGTACACAGCACTCACATAAGATGTGTTACATCTCCAAAAGAGAGCTCAGGAGGAAGGCAAAAGCATAGAGAACTTGCCTGTACTCATCTGTCTACTTTCTTTTTTTGTGGTGGATGGAAAAGGGCTTTGGCTAGAAACCGCAGACCGTGGCTAGTTTACACAGATAAACTATTAGAAGACTTGCAATTAACTCCAGATAAAGCAGCAAATGCATAAAATAAACTACGATACTGTAAGCAGACCAAACCTTGTGGAGAATAAAGCTCTGATGGTGAGTGTTAGAGAAAACCTGCAGTGATTATATTCTTGAGAAAGAGAGGCAAGTAGGGTCTTAAATCCAATCTCCTGAAACAGCAAGGACAGTGGTGTGCAAGAGAGGTGTTACCTGTAAATGTAGTGGTAGCCCAGAACTGTGGTTGTGAAGCCATTCTGAAACATCTGTCCCAGGTGTCTTTGGAGCACTGGTGGGCTGTGGGATAGTGCCAAGAGCTCTCCAGACATAAACAGCAAAATGGAAGAAGGAAACACGACTGTATGTATACATGTGCGCTCTCTCATTCATGGGCTAGTAAAAAAAATACCCAAAAGTAGAGAAGAGCAGCAATACACAAAGTTTAGCCGGCTTTACATTTGGGAATGACCAGCACCATTGTGCAAAGCTCTCTGTAGACTTCCACCAGTCTCCTCCCTGCAAGAGTCCAGGGGATTTTGTGGATAATATAATCCAAAACCCTTTGCTCTTAGTCTCAAGCATTTGATAAAAATGCAGGAAAGTGAAGTCTGGAATGAAAGAACAGAAAGATACACAGCTTAGCTGAATAAATTTGGAAAGAGGTAGCTGCAGCTGTGATTTGCCTCAAATAGTTGCTGATTATTTCCTCGTGCTGTGTCTGCAGTTAGGAATTTCTGTAGTTATCTATAGGTTGTGGGAAGCTGCTCTTGGGGTGATGGCCTCACGAGGTGCGTGGTGGAACTAACTTCTAAAGAGATACATCCATACTGCACAGGTACCTTCACTGGGATATTAGTAGCGTGGGGAGAACTCTGGGTGGTGATTTTTTTTGGCAGCACCTATTCCTGAGCAAGCGCCTATTCCCAAGCGGGGTTCGTTTGGTAAGCAGCTTCATTCCTAGGCAGTGCCTGTCTTACCTTCTCTGTGAGGTCTCTTTCCCTCCCTGTTCTTTTTGTCACTGTGTGCATCTCTCTTGCTATCCAGCCAGGGAATTGCTGTGAATAAAGGGTCATAAGAGAAGAGAACCTAATCTGCTCTGCCCACAAGAGATGCTCTGTGTAAATAAAGAGGGATAATGGAAAACTACCTTCTGTCCTGAAAAGTTAATGTGAATGACTCACAGGTGGAGGCACAACCAGTATTTGAAAGGGAATTTTGTGACAGTGACTAATCTTCTATTCCTTGTGTAGGAAGGCAGGGATGCCATACAGAATACTGAGGCTCCCTCATATTTTTTTAATGTTTTTTTTCTCGTTTAGTTCTAAAAGTGAGGAGGACTGGAACATAACTCTTTTGTAAACTGCTGTTAATAAGCCCTGGAAAAGTGCTATTTTGATTATGCTGGTGCTGCTTCTTTCCAAAATTGAATGTATTGTGTTTCAGAGCCCTACCCTGTATGTCTACCCTGAGGAATAAGAAATACGTGAGGAACTTGCAAGGTCAGAGACAAGTACAGCGTAGAAATCCACTGCTCTTGTTTCATAATCTCAAGTATATATTTCCTGCCTCTTTCCTTATTCAGTGAAGATACGTAAAGGCTAAATGTAGCAGAAATTGAGCTTAGAGCAAGTTTCGAACATAAAACCACAGATTTATAATAGAATTTGGCAAGTGTATGTTATCTTTCATCCAGAGATCACAATCTACCATGTGTACTTTGGGGACTGCAGCCGGGCCTGGCCGGAGAGGGGGGTTCGGACTTCTCCTCTGTCTTTCCTCTCTTCAGAAAAAGTCTTCATCAGTTTGATTGCTTTTAACCAAAGGATACGTGTGTGAAAACTTTTTTGGGGAAAAAAAGGGGCACTTGGAGATTAGTGACTGCATTACTTGCATCTAAAGAAACAGGGAAGGAAATGAATTTCACTTGCTGCAAAGCACATGCATCAACCAGACCACAGAATCCATTTTCTTTTCCTAGTCCTGCCAGGAACATTAGCCACACTGTATGTTTTATGTACCTATGAACAATGTCTTTGATGCAGCAGCAGAAAGCTGCCCTTTTTACATCAGTTAAGACCAGAACGCCACTATTAAAACGACTTTATAGCTAGCAGGCAGCTAGAGCAAAGCAGCAGTTACTGTAACCCACATTTTTTTTGGGTCCTTTTGTCTAGCTTTACATTTTTGGTTCTGTGGTTCCCTTGTGGAACTGAGGGGTTTATTAATAAGCAGCACAGTGTATTGGGTATATGTCTTAATATTTGGAAGACTGCTGATGTTGAGCTGAGCAAAAAAAACTTGTGCTGAGTTGCTGGCTCACAGCCACGATCTTTTGAAGTGGCTTTGTAATTTCTAAATATGCATGTGCTGTTCCCTTAACTGATCCTTCTGAAGTTTTTCGCTTATCTGTTTCCAACAGATTCCTTAGATGGAGATATTATTTGAATGGTCTATTAGGTGTCCTCTCCCCTGGTAGTTGCTCCAGAAATCTCTGACTTTCAACAGGCAGGAGGAGAAGAGCTACTTTGCCGGTGCGTGAGCCAGGATCAAAGGCAGGTCAGTTGCTCAGGGCCGCGTACGCTTCTCCGAGTAGAACTGCCTTCAGGTCTTCAGGACTCGTCCCTCCTCCAAGAGAGAGGGGGGACTGCCTAACCGGGGGTTTTTTTGGCATACAGATGAAGTTTTGTGAAACTGCATTCTTTTTCTTAGCCTGTACTGGGACCAGTTATAGCATGGCTAAAGAATTAATATTTAAAAGTTGTCAACACAGTCTGGTTTTTGGCATTTGTCACTATATCTTATTCGTATTCTGCCCCACCAAAGGAGGTCGGACTTCAAACCAATCAATACACACTGTATATTGGTGCAAACTGCTGAAGAAAGCAGCAGAAAAAAATTACTTCCTTTACCATATATTGCAGTTGCATCTTAAACGATTATTCTCTCACACAGTGATCCAAGCGTTTATTGACAAGCCTGCAAAATTTTGATGGCATTGTGTTTTTCAGGAGGAAACATTTCTCAGGATCAGAATTTTGGGGGCCAGCCTGTGATTTAAAGACCATCCTGGCTGGCAACATTATAAAAGTATCATTTATTTCTAGACACTTTTCAGCCCATATTGTGCAAGATCAGTTATCCTGGCTGTGGCATAATTGAGTGCTGCAGAAATTCTTGTATATGTAGTCCATGAAGCATGCTAGTATGAAATTTTTTGAGAAATCTTTTATAATTGCAAGTTGTTATTCCCATTAGGGGATGGTTGTGAAGCATTTTTTAAGCCTGGAAGCCAGGCTACAAATGCAGGTAAATTCTGTCGGTGAGGTGGCGAGAGGCTGAAGGCTGATGCAGTAGGAATAAGACAGCCAGGCAGGAGGTAAAACTAGTGTTGCCTTCAGACCCTTGTGATATTTGTGCAAATTCCTGCCCAAGAGAACTGATGCCCTGTCTCCATTATCATAGCTGTATGCTCTGTTCTGAGACCAAAATGAAGCCCTGTATTTCTACTGTAGAATAGGCAGAGCTACAAGTCAATAGGTGAGTCTTCCTAGTGAGCAAATAGAGAGTCAGATTTTCAGCCACAGGTTGTTCTTTTGCTTGTGATGGCTGGTGTATTTTAAGGAGCCCATCACCTACTCCAGGAGCAATAGACCAAAGAATACTTCAATGCTTTTGTCTGAACTGTGATGAAATCCAACCTCTGCACGTTGCTGCTTTTGGGGAGGGAGATAAAAGTGAAGATCTCCCAGGTGGGATAGATACTGTGCTGTATTGTTGAGGGATTTGAATGTCCCATACGTATACTGGCTTCAAAAATCGTATCTTGGAAGCTCAAAAATTGGAAAGCATAAAAATTATCTGTGTGTTCAGTAATCAGACACATCTGAGCAGAAGTGAAATGAAGGACAAATATGCAGAAGGCGGCCTGGTGGTGGAGTTTCATAGCAAAGTGTTTGGTGTCAGTGCTATTGAAGGTATAGGAGTAGAGGTCTTTGCTTACTGATTTTTGAAAGCCAAAAGAGTTACTGGACTGGGTTTGCAGCATGACATAAAGAGAGTTATATCAGCGCCTCTGCGGGAGCAATTTCTGAAATGCAAGAGTGTGGTGGGTGGCCATGTGTGCAGTCAACAACTCTGTAGACTTGTATCAGGCTGGAGGCCCATGTACCATTTCACCCTGAGTGTGCAGGAACGGAACAAGAACAGACCTTTACAAATTCCCATGGGAAACAAAGTGGGAGATGTTCAATACTTCCAATTAGTTTTCTGGTTTAGGATCAACTTGAGTTACAGAATGTCAGTTACTGCTGCAAAAGCCTTCCTGGAAGTGAAACAGCCTTGCTGCTGGTGGGCAGAGGAGAGCTGGTGGGCAGGGGGAGCTGAAGGAAGGAGACTGGGAAAACTGTTATAGTTGTTTTCTTGCAGTTTTCACAACTAGCTTTTACAAGTTGTTCTACGTAGCACAAGTCATTTTTTTAAAAAGCCTACTTAGATAGTATTCCAGAAGCGGTGCCTATTACATAGTTGGGTATCTCATGGTGCCTTTTTCAGGTGAGTGAAGACTTCAGAGTTGAGCTGAACCATTAGTAGAACAATTACTCACCAAAATTCCCAGTGAAACTGTATTCTGCAGTATACAAAACTATTTTTTGTTGTTGTTTTGCTTCGTCCAGAGGTCCTTTATTCTGAGAAGAGTGTGATCTTATTTATTTAAGAGCACATGTTCAACTATTGTTATTGCAGTATTGCTGCTGCTTGATTTTGATCTGCTTAGAAGTTACTTTTCTTCAGGAACGTGCCAGAGCTATGGAAGCTTAAATCTAAAAACTGCAACATACAGAGTTGGTGGAGTTAGAATGAACAATTGGTTGAGTTGAGTTATAATGAACAATTGCTGCTTGCTTACCTGTAACAAATGAAGCTCCGCGGCATAGCACCGAGCATATTTTAAAAAGAAAGTGTCTTACTGTTGTTTCCATTGTTTCAGTTGGACCCGTGGCGAAAACACTGTGGTGTTTTTTCCTGTGTGTGGTGTGGTTGGCTGGCTGGCTGCTGCTAAGAGAATCACAAAATGATTACAGGATGGGACAGAGGACTTCTCAACCATAAAAATGTGTCAGTACATGTTCAGTGAATGCTAAGTTTTACTTTTATCACCCATAGCACTTAACTTAGTGTAAGGATTACAGGGATCTCAACAGAGAAGATTCTGCCCTTTGGATTGTCTTCAGAACCGGCCTTGATTTATGCACAAGAAGTAATTAAGGATTTATGGGATATGATTAGACATAGTTTTATACAATTCTACAGCACAGTGAATATATATTGTGTGTGCCGAGTGTAGCAGTAGGAAAGCTGTACAAACTGTGATAAGTAACAAGTAAACCATGGGGGTTTTTTGGTTTGGTTTGGTTTTTTTTACTGAAATCTATAGTGTTTTCTGACTGCTCAGAAACTAATGCCTGGCATGTGTTATTGCTTAATTATATCCTGTTGGGTGATTTACAATACACACAACCTGATCCTGGAAAGCAATAGTCTTTCAAAATTATAATGTGTTCTTCATCCTTATTAAACCTTTGGATTTTGTTGGAATGTGACTATGGGCTGCTTTTACCCTCTTCAGTTTGCCCTTGTAAAAATTAAAAAGTTGTTTTGTTTTTTTTTTTTAAGTTTGGTTCTAATGGTAGATTTTCACCGTCAAGTTGTCAGCTATTTCAAACCCTTAAAATCCCTGAACAAATTTCATTATGAATCTTTCCGTGACTGTTCATTTCCAACACGCTTCTGTTATCTTTCCATCTGTAACTTTATTAAGGGTGATTGCCCTGTAATTCCTTGCTTCTTACTCCCCCTCTGGCTGAGCAGTCAGACTCTTAGAGATACGAAAATGTGTAACCCCTTCTCTGCTGAATCTTTTGAGGAGACTTTGAAAAAGTATGGCATTAAGGTGGAATACATATACAGGTTTTGGGTTTGGTTTTTGGTTTGGTTTGTTTTTTGTTTGTTTTTTTTTTAAAAAAAAACCACACACAAAAAACCCAAACAAAATCCCCCAAAACTCCAACTAAAAAACCCCCCAAACCAAAAAAAAAAAGCCAAAAAAACTTTTACTTGAGTGTCAAGAGTCGCAATGCCTTTAGCGCTTGAATAGGATTTGAATAGGATTTACTAGCTTCTTAGTCATTTATTTGGCTCTTAGAGACTAATTCTAAGGCTACCAACAGTGTGGTTTGAGTACTTGCTAATGTTAGAGAAACATGACTAGGCTGGCTGTTCCTGTGTTCCACAGGCTGTTTTCCTTCATGTTTCTTAATTACGAATGGTTAGCTTGAGTGGGCTGTTTTTTGACAACCTTCGTAAGAAAACTGCAAAGAAGTCGTTCCAAAGCCCCAATTTAAATGTAGTACAGACTGCAGGGATATGACATCTCTTTTGTGTTGTTTTTTCTTTAATATCTTGGCCTTCACTAACCGATCCTGTTTTTCACAGCGCAGGCAACTTTGATGTGGTTTTTGTTGTATAAAACAAAAGTATAGAATTTAATACAAAAGCTGTGGGATAACTGAAAAGGCACCTTAGTGACTCCGAAGCCCCAAGTGTCTGAACTGCTTTTGAAATATTTTTTCACACGTTTCTCAGAATTTCTCTAGCATTGGCTCTGATCATTCTAAAAATTCCAGTGGCATTATCATTACGTCCCAGCCCTGCAAATAAAAGTGTCTGTAACTATTCATTTGAGTAGTCCCAGCAGAATTACAGCAATTCAGCTGAACTGTGTTTGTATGCAAGGTTAAGACCAAAGAGACCGAAGATGTTGCTAGTCATGTTGAAGGGAGTATTTTATGGACCTAGAAACGGATTCTGGCAGGGTTGTCTGAATGACAACCTGGATAAAGAAGAAATCATGGACATGTTTAACAAAACAAAAGACAAGAATGTAGATGCTAATATTATCTCTTAGTTCCTAATCTGTTTTTCATGCTGCAGCACTGACTTCTTCTGGTCCTTTTTTGTTCTGGTCCTTGGCTATCCTCACATGCCAAGCTGGCCAGATTTATCACAGTTCTGCTTTGCGAATGATGTGGTGACTGAAATTACCTAAAATGGTGAGTAATCAGTAGCATCTTCCAGAGAACAGATCTATATTTTGTAACATTGCTTTCTTAAAATATCCTAACAGGCACTACTTTTTGAAGACAGTGGGTGGTATTTGAGAGACAGGAAAGAGCACGCGCGGCTCTTTCCCAGGGGGGTCAGGAAGCCTATGGGATTTTTCCCTTCCTGTGCTGCTACTACCACCAGAGAATAGAAAAATCTGTACTGAAGTTTTCATGGGAAAAGGAGGAGATGGGTGGTCTTCTCTGGATCTGCCAATATTTTCACGGTATTCGTTTCATTTTATTTTCATGGTATTTCAGAATTTTGTTTCAACCCTCAAGGGGATGACACTGTGCCGAGCTTGTCAGAAATGAACATCTAGAGCACGCTTACTTTTCTTTCCCCTCTGCCCCAAATTGCACAGCTCATTGTTGCTTTAAAATGTCTTTTGAACTGTTATTCCTAAATTGGTTGAAGTAGCCCAGGTACACTTCAAGCATCAATATCAGACTGGGGCTGGGGGGGCTGTACAGAGTGTGGAGTTGGGAGGGAAACTCCCCTCCGGTCTGCCCTGCCTGCCCAGCATCCATGACACAGCACCCCTTGTCCTTACCACTGGATATTGGGAAAAGCCGTGCTGCAGGACTAGTGCCAGGGACATGGCGAAACGCGCCTCACCGCTTCAGAGTTGCCCTTGGTTTTTTCATGGTTTTGGAGCCTGCTTATCAGATCCAGCTGGTTAATAGGCTAATGAGTGTATGAAGGGAGAGTCAGGAGAACGAGCAAGCTGCTTCTGCTGTGGCAAGAGAGGAGGAAACGAGACCTGAGGGAAGGCTAAGCTTCCTGCGCTGGAGTCATGCCTGATTTGAATTACGTGTTTTAGTTTAACAGTCCTGTAGATCAGGCTTAAGGTTCAGCAGGCTTGGTAGTTTCTGGTGCAGTAGAGTTTGAAAACGGAATGAAATTTTGTGTTACACAGGTTGGATGTTCCATAAAGGATAGAATTACAGTTTTCTGGACATAAAACCTAAACAACCTTTTTAATATATACAGTTGTTACTCAGTATGGCATTTGGGTAAATTCAAATATCACTGCGCACAGAAAAAGACATTATATGAAAGATTTTGACATTATGTTTTACATTGAGTGTCCGAGTTTGTCTGCTTAAAGAGCAAAAAGAATTAATATAGGGAAAGAAATGTGGAACTTAATGAATATTTAGGCTATTTAACCTATTCTGTTGGTTGACTGCTGAGAATTTTCTCTGTCTTAATCATATATCTGTAATTTGAGCCCTCCTGCACTTTCTGTTATTTTGGAATACAGTTTATGGTCATGCTTTGGAATGCATAGTTGGAAACAGGTCCACAGGGAGGAATGAAGCATAGTCTTTGTTCAGAAATGTTGGTGGCTTTCATGGTGATTACTACAACTACAAAAAGATTTGAGACAGGGTAAGGTCTCCTTTTTTCGCTCATTATCCCTTGCAAAATACACCTTTTCCACCACAGCCTTTGTCCTTCTATTTTGTTAGGTTTATAACTAAATTGCTTCATGATGTCTAGCATTCTGTCTTTTTCCTTCATATATTGTAAGTAAAAGTTTTCTATATGCCTGTGCATAACTAACCTCAGCTAGTTATACATGGCAGATCAGACCACCACCCAGCCTAGCTTTGGCCAGACCTCCCATAGTCTCTTGCTGTTGGCCAACACAGATTTCTGATCTCTTTAGTCTCTGAAATGCCTATGTCTTGCGTTACCATCACAGCCAGGTCTGGTGACTACCCCAGACCTGTGTCACCTTGTTCTTTAATTTACATTTTAAGTTATTTTAGCTATATCTTCTGACCTGGATTCTCAAGGGAAAGCAGAAGAAAAAGTCTGAGGCCACTTTGGGGAGAATGAGCTTTCTCATACCTTAGCACATATGCAGGCAACTGGTGCCAAGTGAAGCTTATGTCTTTGAGTAGTATTTTGGATATCCTGGCTCCATGTAGGATGGGAGGTGGGAGTCCAAAGCTGTCCTGCAAAAAGGGCAGGACTGTTCTCTGTTCTCAAAAATCAGAAAATCAGGGAGAAATGCTGCCAGGTTGTTGTCGTGCCCCCAGTGCCCCTCTGCAGAATACAGGCACCTGCAAGTAATTTGCTTCACCAAAGGGGACGGATGCACTTGCTGATTGATCTACAGAGCTGTATTCACCATGACTACAACTGTTAGTTAAGCCAAAATCCTTTGCCAAAAAAAAAAAGTATATTAGTACACCAAACTCACTGGTAGAGAAGAGAAAGGATAAGGTTAGATCCAAGACATAAATATAGTATGTGCCCCTACCAACCACACCATATTTCAGGGCAACTTAAGAAAGCCTGAAGGTCTGGGAATGCTTGGAAGTATTGACTGTTAAGCATAGAGAAGTTCTTAACCTTCATATTAAAGGAAACGGTAACATGCTAAAATGAATGTTTTACTTAAGTATGATTCAGTAATATACATACTTAAGTATGATTGCCATGCCTTCAGGGATTTCTCTACGACTTCCTACTCAGGCTATATCTGCCTGGCAGACATACGTAATCTTGCTGAAACTTGCATAAGCCTAGGCAGGTTTTATACTAGCCACCTGGTAGGAGTATTGCTAAAAGAGCAGAGAGCTCTGCAAGAGCTGAAATACCTACTTTGGGTACCTGGGCAAGCTCAGAGGGTCCCTGCCTGCACTGAGCTCGGTGCTGCCTCACCTCTGGTCCTACATAAGTACCTGTGTTGCTACCATAACTATAGGATGTAGCCAAGCAGCATCACATGTTTTACTGCGGCGTAGATATCATCTGAGTTTTCAAATAAAAATGAGCTGTTATTAATGCTTTGTATGAAAACTAATGAGATAATATGAGGCTAGAAGAAATTTAATTATCTTGATCTTCCATCCACAACTTCAGATCCTGAAAGTGTCTTTTCTATCGCGCTCACCAACATTTTGTTTTCCAATGCAAGAACTGTCTTGGTGTTTATTACTCCTTTTATAGTTTTGTTTGCATCTATTTACTATTTGGTCACTCTGGATTTTAGAATCAGCAGTACAGTCTTAATGTGGTGGGTTTAATGTTAAAAGAGGTGGTTTTGAGTATTGACAAAACCTTTCCACTAAATTATGTCTAATTTTGAGGGGGAAAGGGCAGTTGATGAGACAACAGAAAGTTATGAATATATGCTAAAAGAGGACTGCTTCAGAGCTGAGAATCTGAAAGCCAAATCTGCTCTTTCAGTGAACTTCTGGCATGTTTGCTCATTTGTATGCAGGAGTTAAAATTCAGCTTAGATTGAAGGAGCATAAATGCCATATCTCAAAAGATAACAATGGTACTGAGCTAAAGTAAATGACTCGCTAATTATGACAAAACAGGGAGAATGTTTCCATTTTGCCCCTCCAGTGGATGTTTTTTAGGCTGTTCATTTGTATTGAAAAATGTTCATGTTTGAAGCAATTGCACATTGCGTGTAGATTTTGCAAACGTGATAGGAAACTAGTTTCACTGCTCAGGAAGGAATATTAAAGTATTAATTCTACAACTTGTCATTGCCCCAGTACGCATTTGCAAATGCAGCAGTAAAGAAGCAGTAGTTTTCTGAGAATTTGCCCATATGTAGTGCGCCCAAAATAACAAATTTAGTGGAACAGAATTACAGCCAATGCTAATTTACACTCTGGCTCACTTACCATATAATTTTTTCCTGAAATGGTATTCCTATTTTTAAAATAATTTAAAAGTATCGAAATACTTTAGAATATTTGCTAATATGCTGTGAATTATTACAGTGAACAACATTCACTAATGTTTATTCCAACTGATTATACATGTTTTTTCTTCCTTTTTAACTCATTTGCTTGCAGTATTTGGAGATTTAAAAATTATCTCCTCCATGTTGCAGAACATAATCAGTTTTCCTCTGAAATAGCATAGGGCTTCTCTCTGCTGTACCGAGAACAAGTGTGAGGGGGAAAGAAAAGCCAGTCCTTGCTGTAAATAATTTAGAAGCTAAGATTAAAACAAGGGACTGACAGAGGTAGAGGTGAAAATACAAGGAAACATGGGGCATTGTTGGCCCAGCCACCTTAGCTTAATGGTTGTCATTTTTTGTTTGAGGCATTGTGGTCAGGAAAGGTTTTCGATAAGGAACAAGGAGCCTTATTTTCTTTATGGGGAGCTGGACCAAAGCCAACAGGCAAAAAGCACCCAGGAACGTGGTTAACGCTA
This sequence comes from Rissa tridactyla, assembly GCF_028500815.1. Classification (NCBI taxonomy): domain Eukaryota; kingdom Metazoa; phylum Chordata; class Aves; order Charadriiformes; family Laridae; genus Rissa; species Rissa tridactyla. Next base: position 67,808,306 of record NC_071468.1, read on the forward strand.
GTACCTGCTTCGCAGCTGTACACCCACTGGAGATGGAGACGTTACGTGAAAGATAAAGCATGACAACCTTGAATATATACATGAGTTGCAATAAATAAGCATTTATTCAAGCAGGCCAGAGTGGGATGGAGTGTCTTGTTAGTTTGGAGGAGTTGTCCTGGGAGAAGAGGTGCAGACTAACAAGCAATGAGATAGGGCTTCTGCGACCAGAGTGGGGCAGTGAGGGCAGCCTTTTCTAGCCCCAGCAGCCTTCCTGGTTCCCTTCCACCTTCAACAACAGCTTCACTCTTTGGAATGAGCCTCAGTCATCTCTTCCTCTCCTGTTTTATACCTCCTGGGCCCTGGCAAGCACAGCGGAGCTGGGTTAGAGGGGGCAGCTGTGGTCGATGTGTGTGTGGTGAGGGAAGTGCTAGTTAAAGGATGGGAGAGGACAGGCTGCCATTGAGAGAGGGGCAAGGTGAGATGAGGAGGGGAGATGCGAAGGGAGATACACCTTCATAAACCACCAACTCAATCCTTCTGACAAATTAAACTGGACCATCTCCTTAGAGTTATAGTTGTTCTGGTTTTATTGCCAGCTCCCAAAGCTCTTGCACTATAATCAGTGTTCAGCAGACAAAGCAGCACTGCTACATGGCGTAATTTCGGAGGGCTTTTTATGAATTCCCACCAGTTTTACGGAAGAGAAGGTGGATATGATTGTTCATTCCTTGATTTCATTTCACTTTGGTGTGTTGGCGTCTTGCTGTAGTACATTTCACTCCAGTGTTGATTGGATAAAAGACAATAGCAATAAATATTGCAAAATATAGCATTGTTTTAATATTAGAAAAACAGATTTGTTAACATTGAGTCTTGCCATACTACAACAAATGAACGAAAAATGGTGTTTATTAAGATATTTTTTGATTTAAAGTGAGAAATCCATTATTAAAACTACTATTTTTGTCTTGAAAAATGTCATGCGAGTCACTCTTGGGTTTGTCTTTGGCAGTGCTGGTTACAACCTGTCGCATGTTCTTGGCATTACTTGATAAATGAGAATTCCCCCAGATTTTTTGCGTTTTTTACCATGGACGTTACATATTTTTCTGTTGTCAAACTGTAATCTATGACCGAAAATAAATGCATGGAAATACAAATGCTGAAGCAGCTGTTTGTCCAGATTAAAGAAATTTAAGATATGTATGCAGTAGGATACATGTGCCTGGGATGCTAGGTCTTTTTCAGATCTAGAACCTTTTTCTGGTTCAGCATTCATATTTTCTTGGTGCAAAGAAGTTTAGGATATTGTCAGGTTATCATGCGTGCAACCTGGCAAGTCTATAGAATGAATATTAATGTTTCTTCTTTGTTGACTGCTGTGTGCTAGCCTATTAGCTGTAATTAATAAAAAAAATAATAATAAAAAACAAAACAAAACACAAAACCCCACCCCAAACCCAAACACAAATTTATTTCATTTTTCAACTAAGTCATGTATAAAAGGTGAATGTAAACACTAATTCTGGAGAAATCCACTGTTTTGAAATAAATAAGAGTGACTGATTTATCTTGGTGACAGGTCTAAAGACAAATGCTGTGCGGAAGTTATATATAAGTTGTATGAGTACTTAGTGTTATAGCTGACTGGCTAGCAGAGCTTTCATAGAAAAAGGCAGGATGACCGCCTCTTTCTCATGTTTCGTTTTGGTGTGGGGTTTTTTCTCCTTAAAAAAATAATATTGAGAATTGTGACAATTGATGCTCCTCAGCTTACCTCTTTTTAAAAATTTCCTTCCTGCTGCTGGTCAGTCTTTGTTAACCCGACAGTTGAAGAAGAAAACTCCTTACCCTCTGCTTTATGTTCTCCTAAAAATATAATATGTACCACAGAACTCCATTTTACTTCTAAGTCTAAGGCACGTTCTTGTAAATGTAATATTTATATACTCTTTGAGATATTTATATTCATAACTCCGGATGCATTTTGTGCTTTGTTTTGCTTGCATGGGTAAGAGTTGTGATGGATTCGTTCACCCTAGATGATATTTATTCCTTTTACTTCATTACACATAATCCACCTGTGCTAGATCTTAAGGTCTGTGTACGCTTTATACTCTACTAGAGAGCTTATCAGCTTCTCTGCAGGCAGCTCAATTTGAATTTTGAAACTGAAAATGAATGAATTTGTGCTGCTTCTTGAGCTTCTGCACAGAGCTACTCCTGCACCCTCCTATTGGTGAGATAACTGGAGGATATCAACCTTGCAGGTTGTTGTTGATTTTGGCTGAAGGGTTTCATTCTGATCAGCAACTATTTTTACTGTTCTTTCTTGCAGTGGCCCACCTCTTTCCCCTTATGAGAAAGTCTGAGATTTGTTGGCTGGGATAAAGACATCAGGAAGAACAAGAGCAATTAGTACTTTTAATTTTAGACAGAAGCAAAGTCCAGGCCCAAGCGTACAAATAATGTTCCTGTAAATCATTTGTTTCATTATCCTGTAAGACAAATGTTAACTCATTCTTGGCTTCCAGGTCAGGTAGGTCTTTAAGAAGTTGCTGAACATCCTTGGAATTTCATATTGGTAGCCTAAGTTTCTGCACTTTCTTTACAAGACACGCATAAAGTCATTATAACATCAGATTTTAGAATCAAATCAAATTCAAATTATGAATGCATTAAATTCTTTTAACTTATCAGTGTACAGTAATCCGCTCAAACTAGTTATCATTAAAACATCTTAGGGATTGTATTTATTCTAGCATTCTACAGCATACAGTGGAGAAGTACCTTTCCTGATAAATCAGATGATTCAAGAAAGGAATAATTAATCAAACCAGTACCACAATTCCTTAGTATGATGAGTTTCTCTACCTAACCTAATTGTATGTAAAGTACATGACTTAATTGGATTTATAAGACATTTGTTCTTTGCCCTGAGAATAAAATCCATATTGCACTGTCCTTATTAAGGAGTGAGGTGTTTTTTTTTTAAATAAGGTCATCTAGTCCAACCCCCCTGCAGTAAGCAGGGACATCTTCAACTAGATCTGACTGCTCAGAGCCTCATCAGGCCTGGCCTTGAATGTCTCCAGGGATGGGGCCTCCACCACCTCTCTGGGCAACCTGTGCCAGTGTCACCACCCTCATTGTAAAGAACTTCTTCCTGATGTCTAATCTAAACCTGCCCCGCTCTAATTTAAAACCATTGCCCCTTGTCCTATCACTACATGCCCTTGTAAACAGCCCCTCCCCAGCTTTCTTGTAGGCCCCCTTCAGGTACTGGAAGGTCACTATAAGGTCTCCCCGGAGCCTTCTCTTCTCCAGGCTGAACAACGCCAACTCTCTCAGCCTGTCCTCATAGGAGAGGTGCTCCAGCCCTCTGGTCATCCTCGTGGCATGATCTTTCAATCCCTCAGTTAAGGCTACTGAACTTAAAGCTAATGTGCTTGCTAGAGCTCCTGAAGGGGTTTCCCACTCCAGTCAACGTGTGCTAAGCAAGGGAGAGATAAGTCTGCTACAAAACACTTTTTGTAATTCTTCAACATCTACAGTCTAATAACCGAGCTACAGGCATTCTCTTCAGCACATGTTTTGCTGTAACACTGATCCTCATTGAGCGATTGTAAGTCAAATAGTGCTGTCTGTTTGGGTCATCCTCTTTTGTGAATACAGAGTCACACAATGGTTTGGGTTGGAAGGGACTGTTAAAGATCATTTAGTCCAACCCCCCTGCCATGAGCAGGACGTCTTCCACTACATCAGGCTGCTCAAAGCCCCATCCTACCTGACCTTAAACACCTCCAGGGATGGGGCATCCACAGCTTCTCTGGGCAACCTGTTCCAGTGTTTTACCACACTTTCAATATTGAATGAGGTATTTGCAAACTATTTCTCCTTCTGTGAACTAGAGGGTGCCTTTCTTCCTACAGAAATTTTAAGTAATGTAAAGAAGCGTGGTGTTGAAGTAGCAAATTTTCTTTAGTCCTTTATTTTGATTTCTCTGGTCAAAAAAGACACTCTTATCAACTCTTAGGAGACTATAAAATGATGGGCAGAGAGAAACAGGGAGAAGATAGAATATATAAATGAAAAGTGCATAGTTAGCATCCAGTTCTTTTCACAGAAAATTGTGGTATCTTGATGAAATAGAGTTAGAGATAATTGCTTTTTTTGTTTAACTCAAAGTAATTTTATCTTCAAATATACTGTCCAATATGTTTTGACACTGTTAAGACTCATGGCTTTGTATTTTTAGTTTTCTCAAGTAGCTCATCCATTATTTTGAAATATATCTTTATTTTTATATTTTCCATATTTATTCTTTAAAACATTTAAAGCTGTATTAAATACAGATCTGGCTATGACCTAAGCTACTTATCATGAAGGGTAACTTAATTATGTTTTTATTGGAATTAATGGGACTAGTACAACTCTTTCCTTACCTGTACTTGCAGGAGAGATGGAAGAAGGCAGACATTTCTTGACAATTATTATCAATTCTTTCTTACACTGGCACACTGCTTTGTTTCTTGACCCCAGATTTTATCTATTATGGAAATAGTTTTGGGGTTTTCATCTTAATTTCTTATGTTTTTCTTCTTTTTCATCTTGGGTGCTCAAACAATTTATCTTTCAGTGATTTAATTTGGTTTACAGTCATAGATAACTTGCATGTGATGACCAGTGATGGCCTTCCTTCTTCTCCCGTGTCAAGATAAAAGCAAGCACTATTAATGAAATGTTAACTCATTTGATCGTGCCCTTTTAAACTTTGCTTCTTGAAAGTTTGTGTATATTTCTTTTTGTTTTAATACTAATGCCATTAACATGTTCAAAGGTGGGGTTGGATTTTTTTTTTCTTCACGTCTGAAACCCACACCATTGTATTTGAGCTGCAAGTAGTAGCTATCTTGTTCTGGGTTTCTCTTTTACATTTCAGAAAATAAAAAGATGAAAAAACGTAGTATTGAGATCAGTTGGATTACATTCATGTTAATGCCTAAAAGAGGCTATGTATGGCATCTGTTTCATCTTAAGTGGCTAATGATTTGAAGGAGTCTGCAATAAGTGAAGGAACTTCATTAGCCTGTCGGTGCACCGTTACCGAGTTAAGTGATGGAGTACCTTCCCTTCTGTACAGCGTAATTTTGTTGAGGATATAAATTGCAGGGTGCATTTTGTCATGTTGTGTTTTCGTGTTAGTTGATTGTAATTATTGTTCATGGGGTTACTGAAGTTAATTTTTGTATGGGAGAGATATGTAATTTTCCTAGCTATATAATGCAAAGCATGTTCAACTGTCACTAATACATTTAAATTTCATTAGAGTGAATTGTTTATCCTGATTAGACAGAACCACAGCACGCCTGAAAGAAAAGCAGAGAGGTTATAGGATGTGCTTACAGCTATGCGCTCTGCATTGACACAAGGTTTTAAAAGGAAACACTCTTCAAAGTTTAAATAAATCAAGTGGGCAGCATTGTGAACTTCCCAGCTGTCCACAGTCACGGTGTGCTTTCATTGATACTTACCTTCCTCTCCTACTTTCCTTTTGGCTGCTGGCTACCACTTGCTTTCCATGACATTCATTAGTAGGAAGAGAATGTGTTAGTGCTTGATAGTTTCCAGTGTTGCTCCCCTTTTTATGCCCTTAGTTTCTGGGCCCTGTGACTTGCACCTTCTCACAGCAGACCCGTAGAACTTGAAGAACAAATAATTCCACAGCTGTTGGTAAAATAAATTGGATGTGACACAGGCTGCAGGTTAGATGTCTCAGAGTTTTTCTTCTAGACTGAAAGAGAATCTAAAATACTGGTGGCCTTCAAGAGCAGCCTTTTGGGGAATACAAAACTTTTGAGAGAGTGAACTTAAAATCAGTAAAACTAAGTTGGATTACCCAATGCTGGAGAGCAGTTGTGAGCAGATATGTATCATTTGCACAGCCACAGCATTTGAGAACCCTGATGGTAGGTTGTCGACCCTGCTGCCTGCTGTACAAGCATGTGTACAACACCGTGCATATTCTTTGAAGGTGAAGAGAAGGATGAATCTGATTTCTGCTCCTACCAATGCACTCACGTTTATCCCCGGAAGAGATGACACACATTTTTCATGAGGAACACAAATGTCCTTACATGGGGAATATTTGAATAAAAGGGATTCGTTTTAGTCTCTCTTGGTAGCTGCTAGGGCCTGCTGTGATGGAGGTGCTGATACGACTGTACGGCATTAGCTTTTTTTAGAAGCCTAGCAGTTATCTAGATTTTGTACTTAGCCTTGTGATAAGTCAGTGTTATATTGAAAGAGTTCTTCCTGCCTGGTAAGTAGAAAGTGAGAAGAAAGTTAATAAAAGAAACAGTGTTTCTCTTTTTCTGTAGGTCACATTTTCATTAAAAAGAACTGTATTTGTATCGTTTTGTAACAAGACCTTTGAAGGCAGCATTTCACTTGCTCAAAATGTAGTAGAGGTATATTGATGTTTTCTGTCAACAGGGAAAGCTCTGCAGGCACTTCAAATGTCACATGCTACGGTTGCCTCTTAAACAGCAGGCCAAGGGAGGGGGTCAAATCTTACCATCATCTTCTTTCTTATGGACCTTTGTTTAATAGCACTGTTTCCTAGCTCTTTGTTATTTTAGCAATAAAGCAGTTTGTTGCCTGATTGGTGGGACTGGAAGGTGAAAAATTAAAGAGCCGTTTTAAATAAATCTGCCTTTTTTTCTCAAGAACATTGAGGTAATGAAGTAGAAAGTCTGCTCTGGTCAGAATAATTACAGTTATTATTTGTACATATCTATCAACCCCAGACTCATTATGCTTGCTCTGTAAATATCAGCAAAGAGTTTTTCAGTTATTTCTCTCTGTGTGTTGACTCTGCATCTGGTTAAGGACCTGTTTCTTTTTCATTAATCATGCAACGACACTGAAGATAAATCCATGTTAAAACTTAGAGCAGTGTAGTGTCAAACATTAACTTGCAGGAAAACCACATGTATAGAATTTATTTGGTGGTGAACTTAAATATTGGCCACCATTCCCCTCTTTCTTTCCTTACTCCTATTCAAAATCATGCAGCTGTGATTTATTTTTCCTCAGTTTTTCAAGTTCTATGGGGAAATATACCTTTGAAAAATCCATTTTAAGACTGCAGGATTTTAAACATGTGTAACATTGTCCTTTAACAGCGCACAATTTCTGTTGTGGGGTTTTGTTGGGTTTTTTTTGCATTGTCTTAAATTACTATAGTAAACTGTAACAACGGAAGTGCTTTATCATTTTTGAATGAAGAAAAGCCCTATTTTTATCTTTAAAGAAAGGATGCATATGCATAAATGAGTCTAATTTATTTAAATGTTTTGTGTACGAAGTACACAGGGTAATTGTCTACTTTGGGGAATAGAGCAGAGTAAAAAAGAGCAGCTAATAACACCACTTACAACTTCTGAATGCTATTATGAAGCATCGCAGCATCAGTTACCACTAATATGACATAATGAAAAAGTTGTAGAGATAGATCCTCTGTGTTTAAATGGTTAACTATACTTTGTTTGTAAGAGAGGAGGAAGGAATTTGTCTCCTTTTTACAAAATTCAGTTACTTGCATGCATATCGCTTATGTATACATTATATAGGGGGTTTTATCTCAAAATTGTGCTGTGGCACCTAAGTGATGACATTGTCCTTCCTGTCAAATTCTTTTTTTTTTTCTTTTATTTTTTTTTTTAATCCCCCAGTAACTGGAAGCTCTTCAGATGCAGCTTCAATGAGAGAGGAGTGCTGTTATCTATTACAGAGGTCAATCAGTGATGAGAGAAGCTTTAAGGAGAAAACCAGTGAATTTCGACAGTGATGCCTGAGTAATTGATTATGTGCATCTAAATGACTCTCCATCCTGTACACAGCCAGAGCACAATGCATACCTAATCTGCCGAAGTTTCCTATTGATCTCCATTAGGTCAGGTTTCCCTTCAACCCCCCACCATTAGTAGTTCATGTTCAGTTACCAAGGCAAGGAGTTATTCCTGTCAGGCACATCTCAGATTTGGAAAACTGCCATAATTACAGACACTCGCTTCTCTTCCAGTGCCTGAAAGAATGCCAGAATTAGAACTGCTTTTAATTACACAAAGACTGCTGTGATTACTTGATCTTTTGCATAGCATATCCATTGTAGATTTCTCCTTTAAAGTCGCGTGGACTTTCTCCAAGGAGGAGGAGGTCTTACTCATCACTGTATTTCCTAATTTATTCATGCAGAGTCGCAATCTGTCCTTACCTCTGAGGAAAGATTTAACGGTGGATGACAGACATGAAAGTTCCCATTATTGCAAGATTTCCTGGTTCTTCCAAAATATGCTACAAATTTTCTTAGGAATTTAAAGCTGTGCTATATTTGTCCAGTGAGAACAGTATATTTTATGATGCATTACCCCTGCTGTTTCATTAATTTTAGGACTGAATCCCCTAAAATGTAGCTCGAGTGAGCAAGATTCTGCTGAAGTCTGTTTTAATGAAAAGTATAAATGGATTTATTTATGCAAGTCTGAAGGAAGTTGAAAACTGTAAATTAGTGCAACATCTGTTCTTAAACAGTGCTTCCACCTGCAGTCCCATGAATAACACTGTTTTAGGAACCTGTTAGATCATATAAGAGGGCAAATATTAATAAATACCTCGTTATTTCATAGGTGTATTTCCTCACACTTCTAAATTTCTTCCTTTCCCGTGCTTCTTGCAGTTTATTCTGACACTAAATTAAGAAAGTAACTTGTGCGATAATCTCTTCTGCCATCCATTTTTATACTGGTGATATTGGAAAGTTATCTTTCCCCTGATCAAATTATACTCACAAAAATCAGCGTTCTGGGCTGTGATGTGAGTTACTTAGAAATAGATCTTCGGCGGTGATGAAAGACAGACTAAAAAAGTTCCCATCCTCCTAAATATACTCAGATATGTAAGTTTCCAGGTTAAAAACCACACTGTGTTGAAAAAGAAGTACTGAATTGTTGCAACATCTTTCAGTGCAGTTGGTGTTGAGGTGCATATTCAGGATTGGCAAGACAATTGTCTGGATGTGGCATTATCCGATGACACTTAGTAAACCCTTACCCGTAAAAAGATATGAAGAAATGCTTCATTGGTTTCCTTGGATGGTGGGTTTTTTTCCTTCTTTCAGAGTGTGAACATGATTAGTGTACTCAACTAACTTGTTGTACATCAGAAAACATAAAGACTAAAGGGAAGATAAGCGTGAGCAAAAGAGGTGCAAGAGATACTAGAAAAATATACATTTTTTTCATAGCATTCCTGGCTTTTACTAAAGGTAATGAAATTTAATTTAGGATTATATTTGGTAGTATCTGTGCTTGAGAACTCTATAGGTCTTGACTGAACTCGATAAAACTCAATTTTATAAACGGAAAACAATTTCTTTAACAAGACTAAAAGTGTGCAGGAACTGTTCTGTGGGATTGGCTGTGTTTACCAAGCTGGCTGCCACTTCCCATTAGTTTCAGAAATGTTTATTGCTTGCCCTGTTCTCAGATGCATATAACATTGGGTTGAAATTTTCAGTGCCAGGTGTTTAGAGTTTTGTCTTTTGCATGGGAAGAAAATCAGCCAAAAGATTTTAGAGATTTCTGAAAACATAGGGATGTATGTTTTGTCTGCATCAAAAATACAGAAACAGTATGATGTCCCTAAGCTTTCAAGCAAAGTACTTGACTCTTCACAAGGAATATGTGTCAAGGGAGTGGCTTTTTCTATTCCTGGGAGAATCCTGTTGGAGTTGTAAGCCTTTGAAATATCACATCTCAGCAGAGACTTGTTAAGAACTCAAAGTCTAATTCCCCGTAGATTCTGTCCACATTAGCACGTTGCTGGCCAGTACTGTAAGAGGCTGAGCAGATCTTTATTGCTGTGGTTCTGGGCTGATAAAAGCAGTTTCCGTCTAGACACTGGAAAAGAGTAGGACACACCTGTGCCCCTCTGTGCTCTTCATAGTCTGGTAGTTTCCTGGCATCATGGGCAAGGAGGGAAAAAAAGGAAAAAGAGATGAACCTGCATAATGGTAAAAAACTTGGCAGAAAGTCTGTATCAGGGAGAGAAGAGAGACTGAAGGTCAGTTCAACCGAGTGTAGGTTGGATAGGGTCTGGAAAGCAATAATGCAGAGGAGCCAAAGGTAGGGGCTAGAAATAGCTGGGCAAGAGCCAAGGGCAGTAGGGTCTGCTAAGAGAGAAAAAAGGTTAGAGTGCTGGGCAGAACATGGGACTAGAAAGAGGAAGCTGGTGGGATGACTAGTGCCATGAAGACTGGGGTATCTGCTGTAAGAGGAGAGGCTGAGAGAGCTGGCACTGTTTAGTCTGGAGAAGAGAAGGTTCAAGGAGATTTCATCCATGTGTACGAATACCTGATGGGGGAGGAATAAAAAAGAGGGAGCCGGGCTCTTTTCAGTGGTGTGCTTTGAAAGTGCAAGAGGCAGCGGGCACAAACTGCAATAAAGGAAATACATAAGAAGAAATGTTTTTACTGTGAGGGTGGTTAAACACTGGATAAGGTTACCCAGAGAGGCTCTGGAGATCTCTGTGGAGATACTCAACACCTGACTGGGCAGTGCCCTGAGCAGTCATTCCAGTTGACCCCGCTTTAGCCAGAGGGGTTGGTCTAGACAATCTCCAGAGGTGCCATCCAACCTCAGCCGTTGTGTGATTCTGCAAGTAGGGCAGACTGGGAAACGAGCCCTGTGATGAGAAGCCTGGAGTCAAAACAAAAGAGTCTATGTGGGAGAAGTAACAGTGGCAAGAGGAGTGAAGTCAGGGCAAAATGAGATGTGGGTCATAGACAGCCTAGAGGATAGATAAGAAAGGGTCAGATTTAGAGAAAGCTGAGAAGTGAGCCTGAAATGCAGTCCAGGATCACTGCATGTCACTATTTTTTAAATGTTAGGATAAAACTACAAAACTGACAACAAAGTATGTCACCCCTCCAAAGTAATAATCCGTGTATCTGCACTAGGATGTCAATCCCTCCTTGTTGCCCCATTGCCTCAAAGCTGCAGGTGTCTCGGTGTGGGATTAAAAAGCTCAAAAGGTAGTGATGATTCTGGTGGATATCTGCATAATAGCACAAATTGTTCTGTGAAGGAGAAGAAGTTGTACACAGGTGTCAAAGTCAAGGCTTCGTTTGTTAGGAAGTGCCAGGTTTTGATTGCCAGTGCAGTCTCTTATTTGCTCCTCTTCAGGGTATACGCCAAGATAATGTGCAATTGTCTCATTAGCAGTAATCTTTAGCTCATTCACTGAAGAGGATGATTGTGCTCTGGGGTGTCTCGTAAAGATTCAGTTATTTAATAAAGGGGTCTCTTGGCAGTAAAATCCTTACTGGATTTATAGAAAGTTGAGACTTGTTGGCAAACAAGGCAAAATACTTCGGGAAGTGAAAGAATCCCTTTTTTGATAAAAGAAATTGAGCTCTGCTCTCAAAAACCTGGGTTCTCTGGAGATTTCAGAGTGATTCTAGGTAGGTCTTATTAAACCAGATATTTCACAAGTAGCCATTGACAGAATTTAACCTGGGCCCCTGCACTGGGGTCCCAGGGAGCGACCTACAGAACTGCGCATTTTTCCCAGCTACAGCTGCGGTCAATGGGAACTTTACCCTACAAAATATTTAGGAATAGTAGCACTGTTGTTTTTGTGACAGCCAATGATATAGGGAGGTAGCTTTATGGGGGAAAAGGATATAATTTATTAGACCCTGTGGTACACCTGAAAAAAAAAAAAAAAGCAAGCAAACTTTAGGGCGTACAGGACGATGCTGAGAATGAACGTCTGTGTCTGTAGAACAGCCCTTGGCCTGTGTGCAGCTCCCCAGGCTGGGCAGAGGCACGGCTCAGCCCACACGAGGGCTGCGGGAGGCGTGTGCCGGGGGAAAAGGAGTTCTCGACGTAGAAAATAAATAATTTTGCTCTAGCGTGTTTAATGCACTGTTGATATGGTTAGTTATGTGCCTGCGTGACTTGCAAATGTGAAAATAATGCATAGTTATCTGCTTTGGCATATGGAAGGAAATAATAAGAAATAAGCAGTTTAGCATCAAATTTAGCTATTAATTACCAACATGCCTAAGCAGAAAATGTCGTTCAATTCTAAGCTCAATAACTTTTCCTGAATTCATTTACAGGTTTATTGTCTTCAACAATACAAAAAATTCTTGCAGTGATTTGTAATGAAAACTTGTCTGCTTTCACTTGAGCTACTTGTGTACACTGTAAGTGTATTTAAATGGATGCTTTGGCTCTGTCCGTGCCACACTAATTATTGCCAATGTCTTCCCTGAATCTCTAGTTTCGGGCTAGTTTGCTTTTTTCTCCTTTTGAATCGGTGTTCAGACCGTTGCTTTTTTCTCTTTCTCAGCTGCCTCTGAGCATTCATAGTCCTTGGCAGAGTGCCCAGCAGTGCTTGTCCTCGCCAAATATCGTTCGCATGCTTTTAAAGTGACACTTGCTTGAGAAAAAGGGAAAACTAGTATCAAAATAAATGGCAAGATCAATACAGGCATAGCTAGAATGTTAGATCTTGAGCCCATAGCTCTTGGTGATATATTTGTGATACCTGATGAAATCCTCTTAATTTTTTAAACCCTTGCTCAAAAAGTCACACTGTGTGACTTCAATTTATTTCTCACTTCTCTAGAGAAAGTTTGATGGTTTAGCAAGTTGTCTTTACATAGGAAACCTCTGAGCAATGGGGAGAGACAATTATGGTCTAGGGCTTTGTTGGTATACCCAGGCACCCCTGTAGCATATTTTAAGTTACTTGCTGACCTCTTTATTAATTGCAACATTTGAGTTAATCATAATTGTTTCAAATAAAGTATACTTAATTTGCTCCTAATTTCTATGGAGACATCACTTGCATATCTGAAGAAGTTTTGGAGGGTATCAGAGGTCTCTGTGGTGTGCACTGAAAGATAGCATCTGCATACTTAGGGGCCCAAGCTGCAAAGCCCTGCCCAGCTTTCCCCGGGAGTTCCCCACCGCTTCCAGCCCCTAGGGAGCCCCCAGGCCCCATAACACTGTGATGTGACCACTGGTAGCTTTTTGTTGACTTTCTTCAAAGATAAGGTCCCGCATTCTGCCTTTTCTAGTCCCTCTCCTCCTCGAGGAAGAACGAGGATGGATGTGTGTTTCAACTGACCCTTGGCTCCAGCCCCATGCGTGGTGTGCCTGGAAAGTGCGATGGTGTATTGCAGCTGCTTCCCAGGAGAAGTGGGGAAACTTGAGAAATACAGGATCTCCACTAGAAATGAAGGAGACACCACATGCTTTTTGCCTTTCCAAGCCAAAAAGGCACTTGAAGTCCTGATCTAAGCAAGGTTCTGGTTTTTGTAGCCCATTTCTGCGTATTATGGACAATAAAATAACTGACTGCAGTTGCTATCTAGAGGATTCAATAGATATTGTTCATCAACCAGGGGATATGCAGAGTAGCTGTTAGAGTAAGAAGATTTCTCTGAATTTGTTTCTTTGGGTTTTGAATTGAATTGTTAGAAAAAACTACTTCTATGTTACAAGAGCATCTCAACTTGTTTCCAGCATAAGGGTGCTGCACATCCGCTGCAAGCTGTATTTGCGTTTGTCACATCAAAAATACTAATATTTGCCTGATATGCAGAGCTGCTGTCTTGTAGGGTAGAGATGACCATGAGTCGTACCTGTCCAGTGCTTCCCAGGCTTTTGGGGCCAACCAGGTTATATTCCCTACGCCTGTGCAGCTGCTGTCCCACCACCACCACACTGGGCTGGAAACATCGTTCCAGCTATTTGAACTTGATCACCAGCAGAGTTCAACTGTAAGTTTTGGATTAATGTTCAAGCAGCAGAGCAGATTTTTAAGAAAGGTCAGCAGTTTTGAGCAGCGTGGAATATAACCAGCTGTGAAGATGGAGAGATAAGATGGGGCTCACTTTATTGTACCAGGTTATAAATTTATTTCTGTGAGATGACAGCTGTCCTCACACTTGCATGAATTTTTATGCGTGTTTCTTACCTACTGTTAGTTTTAATGACATACTGATACAAAAGGGGTTTTTAAAAAGTAAGTTTCCGTTAATTAAAGTTCAGATCTTTTTCTCCAAGACAGAACGAAGTGAGGATATGTCCCTGTGCGTGCAAATATTACCTGTTAAAATATTTTTTTAAATGTGCAAATAATAAGAACCTGCCTTAAATTTTGATTTTATTTTTTTAATTTTTTATTTTTTAACATGGGGTCACCTTTTCCTGCAGTGTTGTGTTAGCCGTAGTGCTTTGGTTTGGATTGTAATGGCTCTGTATTTGCAACAGAAACTCAGAGAGATAATCTTAGAGACATTGAAATTTGCATCAAAAGTTTCAGAGCATTTTAGATTGCTGATCTCCAAAATATGCATACGTAGCACCATTTTCTCCTGTCCCTGATATTAAAGAAATTTTCAGGGAAATTGTGCTACGTGTTTCAGTAAGTTGGTTTGTTTTCTTTATTTCACTCCTCCTAGGCTCACTGTCGCTGGACACAGTTTGCTAGCAACAAGGTGGCTGCAGATGCAAGTGGAGTAAGAAGCCACGTAAAATGTCTGAAAACCTTGTACGGTTGTGTCTTTACTGTCTTCATTCCCACCTCTTCTGCAGCTACTATCCAAGGCTGAGAGCATAAGTTGTGTAAAGGAAGGGAACTTTGACTTACCTCCATTTCTTGGCCTTTATCCTTCCTACGCCGAGAGCGGAGGGAGACAGGTCATGAGGTACTTTTCCCTTCCCTCACCCTGCTTACACTTTTATTACCATTGGGAGTGACAGGAAGGTAGAATGGAGCTTGTTTGGGCCAGGATGCATGTATCAAGTCAGTAGGAGAACTCAGGGGACTAGTTCTGAAGGGTGAAGGAGGTGTTCTCACCAGAGATCCCCTCCAAAGGCCTCCTCCACCATTACAGCAAGGGCAATGCAAGTTGTATCTCCTTTTATCCTTGGAGGACTGCAAAATTGAATTTTACCTGCAATTCTGGAATGCCTTAAAGCAGCGTCAGCTGGACAGCACTGGTGGGTGCTTTAGAAGGACTAAAGAGGACAGAGCGAGCTCAGTGCGAAAGCTGTGATGTCATTTGTACATTGTGGACATACCACTCAACATTCTGCATGGATTCCTTATCTTTAAACGTTCAGAAGCAGCAATCAATAACCTCAGGAACACTTGGTCGGCTATCTTAGTAAGCGAGGTTGTACTGTGACTCCCTCCACATCCCAACCCACTAGCTTCCTCCCTTCTGCCCTGGGTCTTCACTCCAGCCGCTCTTGTTGCTGACAAACGATGCCCTCGCCTCTGCTGGTAGCCCACCTTGGTCCCTGCGCCTGTTAGCCAGCATGGGCAGGCTGGGGAGATGCCTTAGACCTAACTGCCTTCTCGTCTTGTCGAGCTGCAGCGAAATCTGGCCTCATGTGTAACCATGTCGTTTCCTTGTGGGACACATAAACGGGGACTTAGTTCTGCCTGAGCACCGGGGTAGCATTTGTGAAAGCTATTAAAAAGTTTGTAGATGTCAAGTAAATGTATATGATTAAATAAGTGATTCAACTAGTATAATTAACAGATGGCAAGATCAATTATATATTCATATTTCAGGCCAACAACATTTGGTAGATATAATTACTTTACAGGTGTTAACTGCCCTTTATCGTGAAACGAGGTGTCTCTAAACACTAGAGGTACTCTGAAAAGGGACTTGTGGTTATAAACTTACAAGGAGGTTAACGGCTCTCCTTTTGCATGTGGTGTTGGAAAGCTAAATTCAGTTTCTCTGTCTGATACCAAATTTAAGAAAGTGGAGGGAAAGAGATGAGCAGGTGTTATATCATCTGATTTCTGGAAAAAGCTACTGAATATTACAATGGGTTTAAAATTCACTTTGACATTTGAGAGATGCAAAGTCCAAACAGGCAGGCATTCAGGGAGGAAGAGACAGCTGGTAGGAAGAACTCCTTTGATTTTTTCGAAATTAGGGCTTTTTTTTCATATGTAGAGAAGTAAATTGCATGTAATTTGGATTGGATTCTAGTACAGATTGCAATGACTTGTGGCCAGAAGAGCAAAAATGAATAAGTAGGTTGTAAGTTTATGCTCATTTTGTAACTGATTTTTTTTTAGTAGAACCAAAAAGTGTTAATTCACTGTAAGCTCTACATAACAAAGTTTGCCAAAGATGCGAAGTTGCATATACAGAACACTTACAGAAGCAATAAATTGTATTTTTTGAAGGTTCTTTGCTTGATGCCTTACGTTTAATATTTGCATTAAACAAGAAGAACTAAAAGAATCCATGGAAAATTAAATACATTTCATTGGCAGACAAATAGGAAGTTAATAAAATTCTACCATTTGCACAAATAGAGGGGATAAGATATACAATCAAGAGCAAAGGCTGATCCTTAATTTTCTCTTTTCTTGATGTTTGGTACCTAGAACTATCAAAACCTAAGATTTATTTATTGTATTAATTATGAATTATTATTATTATTAGTAGTAGTATGAATTATCATTTCAGCATTTCATGGTTTTGATTCAAGCAATTAGGCTTGTAGCCTAATTTTTTATTTTTGTTTAGCATCAAACTTTGCTATTTAATAAACAATTTAGGCAGCTTAAATACTAGCTTACAAGATCATACTTAAAATGTCTGCATTGAAAGAATATTTATACACAGTGTTTTTCCTTGTGTTGATGCTCATCATGGTTTTCAGCTTTATTCGTCTGGGGATACAGCAATGGTTCTCCTCAAGGTGTGAGAAGGTGCGTGTTAGGGAAGAGGGAGCAGAAATGGTGTTGAAGGGGGGAAAGAAACAAGTCTGGGAACTTGTCTCTCTGCCTGAGATAGAGTGGGGAATCTTAATGTTTGTAGGCACTACCAGCTGAATACCGTAGCACAGGTTACATGGATTTGTGCAGTATAAAAGGCTGCTTACCATGCTTGTGAGAACTGGGAGGACCTGGGTGGTGGGCAGCACTCAAGCTATGGGCTCGCTGCCTGCGCTGGGCATGGCATGGGTTGCATTGCCATAGCCACGTCCATCTCGATGGCTGCTCGAATCTCGAGACCTGGAGCATAAAGAAACCTTCCTAATCATTAAAATGTTTATCTCTTTCATAAGTTTTCCTGTAGTAAAAATGTCACATGCATTATTCTTGTTATGCAAAATCGCAGCAAATGGCAAAAGGTCAACAGTAGCTGTCAAGATTATCAGAGAGTAATTGTAGCAGCTTCGTGGCATATCAAATGTGAAAGCTTTTATTTAATAATAGTTCACGTAGAGTAGCTGTGAAGTAAATACCAAATCCAAAACAAATGCTATATGAAAGAACAGTAAGAGTTTTATTTTTTTTCACCTTGTGGGTTTCTTGCTCTTGCTCACTCAATCATTTTGAGTCCTTCTATCGCTACAGCAGATGTTTTATCTCCTCCATTTCTGATTATGTATCTTTGACAATTTTGAAGTCTCTGAACATGTGAGCTGATTATATCTTAATTTCTTTCTTTTATAACCATAAAAATATTTTTTTAAAAAAAATTTTATTCTTACTGAAGAGCATGGAAATGTACCATTTCAGCAAAATGACCTTATATACTGAAGTGGTTTGATAACATGACATACCTCCAAACTGAAAAGCTGTCCTGAGCATACAAAATTAGATCTTCTTGGAATAGTTCTGACAAATGCTGCTTGACTTATGAGTTGTGCATTAGAGGCAAACAGGATTGTTGATAGTTTGCTATTTTCTTACAGAAGTGTCATATATGCAAAAATAAAATAATGCTGTGGACTTAATCCCATGTGTTTGAGGGAAGGGAAAGAATTGTGAGTTATGTACTACAAAGCCTAAAAGTAATAAGGCAATATGAAATAAAAGGAAAAATTTAAGAAATTAGTTTAAAACAAAATACATTAGATACATTCCAAAGTCCAGAAAAAAATCAAAATATATACAATTCCCCCCCCCTTTTTTTTCTGTTTTCTGTTAGAGAGTATCAAATCAAATGTTTGGATTACTTTTTTAATTTATTCATTTATTATCAGAAGTGATAATAAACTGTTGAGGGTGTCTGGTTCACTATGCAGTGGGTACATAGTAGAACTAACCATTTAAAACTTGGTTTAAGCAATTTGGATTGCTGTGTAATTCAGTACTGAGTGACAATTGCTTCCTACTGTTTTAGCATGGAGTCGGTCTGCTGAACCCACTTGCACGGTTAGGAAGCACTTCACTAATTTTGAGTACTGTTTATCCTGAACTGGAGTATTTGCCTTATATGGATTGTAGTTTTTCTTCTTTTATAATTCTGGTAATTATTAGTATGCCGTATTAAAGGCATTCAGCCTTTTACTTGTTTGGATTTGTTGGGCAGGTATTCAGAGACAGAACTGGCTAGCAAAACATAACCAGTTTTAGGAATACAATGTCAGGGCTTTAAGAGTGATTTATTAATTCTGGTACTGTTATGGGGAATTAATTAATTTTCTGTAACGATTATTTAATATGGATTGTTACGGCTATGGCAGGAGTAGGGAAGTGATCGTGCCTCTGTGTTCAGTTCTGGGCCCCTCTGTACAAGAGGGACATTGAAGAGCTGGAGCGTATCCAGAGGAGAGCTACCAGGCTGGTGAGGGGTCTGGAGACCAGGTCACATGAGAGGAGGCTGAGGGAGCTGGGCATGTTTAGCTTGGAGAAGAGGAGGCTGAAGGGAGACCTCATTGCCCTCTACAACTACCTGAAAGGAGGTTGGAGAGAGGTGGGTGTTGGCCTCTTCTCCCAGGTGAATAATGACAGGACCAGAGGAAATGGTCTGAAGTTGCGGCAGGGGAGGTTTAGATTAGATATTAGGAGGAATTACTTTACTGAAAGTGGTCAGGCTCTGGAACAGCCTGCCCAGGGAGGTGGTTGAGTCACCATCCCTAGAGGTGTTTAAGAAATGTCTAGAGGTGGCACTTCAGGGCATGCGCTAGTGGCAGAGATGGTAGGTTGTTTGTTTGTTTGTTTGTTTGTTTTTGTGTGTGTGTATGGTTGGACTCAATAATCTCAAAGGTCCTTTCCAACCATGAAGATTCTATGATTCTATGATTTGTGAAAAAAAAAAAAATCTTCATTTTTTTCTTATCAAAACATTCTTTTTACATTGTATTATTTTGTTCTATGTGTTGGGGGAGGGAGAAGTAATTCTGATGTTTTCCTTATTTACTGAGTTACCCTGTGTATAGCACATCTGAGACGGAAGCTAACTGTGCAATATTTGTACACAAAACTGGGGTTCATATTGCCAGTGACAACTATGGCAAGAATAAAGTGCTGGTATACCGTGTTATGAATTAGCTGTAACCATAACTCATAGGGTTTTCCTTGAGGTGTTTGGAAAGCATGTAGTGTGTTGTTACTAGAGATTTTGTCTTGGTTTACCCAGACTTCAGCTCCTAGTGTAAAGTAGAAGAACGTGAAAACTTGGGGAATTTTTTGACTGCGTTAATTCAAGACAGACTGTGAAATTTCCTCTGCTGGAATTCTGTTTTATTTAAGGCTTAGTTAATTCAGCATCCAATGTCTGGATAAAAAAAAAAAAAAAATTCAATTTAACATCTTGTTTATTGATTTATAGTATTCAATGGCAAGACTAAAGGGAAATGGATGAGGAGACAGTCCGCTCCTTCATGCAACATAGCTCTAAGACTGTCTGGACCTGAGACATTTCTTCTCTGCTAACATGTCTCGTTCAGATGCGGAAGGGAGTGGGGCAGAGGGGAACGGGGGACTGGCGTCCTAGTTGTAATTTTGGGTGGTGTCGCTTCCCATCTGGTTTTGTCCGTACAAGACATGAGCTCTTCAGAGATGCCTCATTCAGACCAAAACCTGGGAAACACAGAGATGATGGGAAGTTGTGGATGTCCCATCCCTGGAAGTGTTCAAGGCCAGGCTGGATGAGGCCTTGAGCAGCCTGGTCTGGTGGGAGGTGTCCCTGCCCATGGCAGGGGGGTTGGAACTAGATGATCTTTAAGGTCCCTTCCAACCTGAATCATTCTATGATTCTATGATAGGAGAGGTTCTGGCACTGGTGGAGAGTCTGAAGTATATTAATCCTGATTTTTAAAATGCTTTTCTGATTGTTGTGAAGACTATGAACACATTTTGTGACATTTTTATGATCACAGTGATTGCCTCAGTTCTGTATCTCTTGTTTGCAAGTAGTAAAATTCCTTAGATTTTTGCCTTAGTGTGGGACATAAATATCTGGAATTGCTGTATCTGTATTTAGAGTTGCTGACGACATTGTTAGATCCAAACCAAGAGCAGGGAAATGTTTTTTCATCTTTGGTAGGAGAATCCAACATACCACGGCCTTTAAGATGGAGCATTTTTGGAGTATAGGGAATAAGGGAGCCAGGTGGGGCAGGGGGAAGAGAAGGGTTTATGGAGAAAGCGAAGAGAGGGTGGGTGGGTGGAAGTCTGCTGGAGACCCTGGTGAGCTGTCAGACATGTCCAGAAAGACCCTGAACAGTTCTTGTTCTGTGACAGACAAAAACTCTGGTAAAATGGTTTTCAGAAAATTTGTTGGTTTTATCCAGATGATGTATAAATGCCTGCCTAGCTCTAATTATTTACCACTTACATTTTTTCCGTGGAGCTAATTTATGAACAAATTTGGCTGGTTCTTATGGGGTACTGCTGTCAGCAAACGTCCTGTGCTCAGCCTAAGTCTGAAAAGACACGGGGCTCATTCTTACACCTAAATCCATGCCTGGACAGGAGTATCTGAGAAGGCTGGTAGAAAAGCAAGTAACTAGGAATCCCCTGTCAAATAAACCCACAGCAGTAACATGTTTCTGATGCATTTTTGTCTTTTAACTACCATTATGTTGATAGTGCGAGAAGATAGTGTTTTGGAAGGGAAAAAACATCTGATACAGAATAGCAAAAGGAGAAGATTAGCTGAACCCATCTGCTTTTATTTTAGTTGTGTTGATACTGGTTCGGATATTTGAGTTATTTGGTTTTGAAAACACTAAAGAAAAACAAGCAGAACTGCCAGTGCAATCCCAGTGGTGTGTTTTCCTGACCAGAAGCTGCAGGAGCATTTTAGATGGGCAAGAGGATTAGATTTCAGAGAAGTGTCTTTACGTTTGGCCTCTGACTCTAATTCAAGTTGTCCTTGGGGAAGCTTCAGTGACTTTCAGTGGGACACTAGTCTTTAAGAAAAAATTGTATGATTGTTTTTTGCAGTCAAGCATGACTTCTTTCTTTGTGGTGTTTATATAGGGAGATGGCGTAACTCCCTTTCCCGCTGCATGGGCATTCTTTTCTGGTTTGGTTTTGTTTTTCTCTGCAGCTGATAATATGGCATAATTGTCATATTTGAATTCAAATTTAATTCTTCATTTTGGGTGATGAGCAAAGTAAATTAGTAAAGGTGTTTACAGATAAGGTTTGCTGCCCTTCACTTTAGCCTGTTGTGTTTACCTTTAATCTTTTGCATCTTTTGATTGCAGAGTGCAATCAAAATTGCATTTTGAGCTGTGAAGTGAGAATCTGCAAAGGCGAGATAGTTCACTATATACATTTATGACATTAAGAATTATCATAGTTTTGTACTTGCTTTAAGATTTGAATTTGGGGTTGATTTTTGCTTTTTTCCACCTCAGTTTAATATGGCTTACTATCTACATACAAATGTAAATAAATACATGTATTTGGGAGTAGTACAGAAACCCTAAAAGAATTCGGGGAGACGTGGATCAACAGTCGGCAATAATTCTTTGAGTAGTGCTATGATAAAAACAGAGTAGTATCGAGGAGGAGAGAGGTGATTTTGTGGGTATGACCGATACCCACATCTGGTCTTCACACTTTCAACACACTGATGAAAATTTGGGAGGAACAGAGCCACAAAAGGAGTCATGGCTTAAGATGCAGTCTTACATTAAGTGACTTAAAGATCTCGATCATTTCAGTCTGTCAGAGAGAAGGCAGGAGGTGAGTATACAGTATACAGGGGAAAAATAATACCAGGTAAAAAAGGGCTCTCTCCTCTAGAGGAGGAAAAATGTAAGAACCTCAAATGGCTACATGCTGAGGTCAGGCTCATTCAAATTAGAAGTAAGGCACACTTATTTATCTTTAACAGTGAGGCTATTAATCATCGGAACAAATTACTGAGAAAAGTGGTGGGAACAGACAATTGCCATAAATTATAACTCCCTGAGGAATTACCAGTGGATTCAGTTATTGGTTTCACCAAAGAGGCATATTATGAAATCCAAATACATTATCTGAAGGAAATTGAACTCAAGCGGTAGCACAAGCCACATAACGCTAGGACATTATCAGCTGTGCAGTACCAAAGCGTAGTCATAATTGTAATCGTAGCTACAGCTCCATCATTTGTTTTTGCTTCATAACACTATCATTAAAATGATTTCTCATCCTCTTGTCTTTTTTCAAGGAATGTTAAGGAAATGAAAGTTGTTGGATTTTCATACTCAAATGGAGATGAGGGTAACACAAATTTTACAACCTCACTTACCTTTACAGGGAGTCAGTATCATTTTGTTGTCGATATAATCTGGTATCTTTTGGCTTTATTGTCTGTCTTTCTCAAATGCCAAATGCCGATCGTCATAATCAGGCTTTTAAATTGCTGTGTAAGCAGTAGGCTGCGTAAAACTCTGTTTCCAACCAGTTCTGTTAAAGACAAAGCTGTTTCATTTGTGGAATATTTAATTTAAATTAATTTCTTACGAGTCTATGGATAATGTCTTGTTCCAATATTTTATATTTAGGTAAATTTGAATTGATGTACGATCTATTAATCATGATAAAAATAATTAAAGCCAACTGGAAGTATTTTGGATCCTTTCTCAGGTAGATAGCAGTTTTCTGAGCGTGCTACTCAGTCATGACCTGATCAAAACAGCTAGGCAAGAATGAGAGTTCAGAGCCAGCACCAATAAAGAAACCAATCAGGCATTTCAAATAAATTTCCTTGAGGATTTTTGTGTCTAGAAAAAAAACCCACAACTAAATTTGCATGGGGAGTAGCTTAAAAAAAACAACACCAAATTCCTCAGCAAATGAAGGAAACTTCATTTTGTACGGTGTGCTTTAATTAGGCAGCAGCATTTGTGTCCAAAAGAAGACAAGCAGTCTGTTGGCCCTTTGGGATGAATGCCTACTGGACGTGTTTCTTGAGGGACACATTCCCCGGGAGCCAGACTGCAAGTAGAGCATAGTTTGCATTCTTTGCTTGGAAACTTCTATAGCCGTGGTGACTTCTTCTCTAAAACCATTCAGGAGTTATGCTTGAAATACAACCTGCGCACTCTCTTTTCAGAGTGTATGCCCCCTTTCCTGCAGACTTTGTGTCACTTAGATAAGCCTGTTCTGCAGCCCTGGCAGAATGTTATTAAATAGCTAGTTCATCTTCTCTGTACCTGGCTTGGTTTAAATGCTTAGCTGTGAAAATCATATGTTCTATCAGCCTCTTCAATCACTGTATACAGCCTTCGCTCAGACCCAGTTAATACAGATTACTCATTTTGTTGTAACGCTGAAAAGAGCACTGTACTATGGCATGATACTTACAGCAATTAGAACAGAGACTGCAAGCATAAATTTCATTAATCATACTGGTGATTACAATGGCAGCACAGGTCACAAAAGTGTAAGGATATTAGCCATTTTGTTACGCTACTCCAATATGCATGATTTTGTCTAGATGACAAAACATCGGCTTCTGTGCCGTGTATGTAAATATTTAAACTGTTGGCTAAAGATTTAAACTGTTGGCCTTTCCCATCTTTCTTTTCATTGCATTAAGAAGCAAAGGCAAGGTACTTGGTTGCATCGCTGTACCCTTGTGATGACCGAGTTCTGCTCTTGAGTTTTATTATAATGTCCAGTAGAAGTAAAAACCGACCCAATCCCTCCAAACAAAAACCCAAAACAAACAAAAAACCAAACCAAACAAAAGAACCCTACGCAGCAACAAATTTCAAGTAGATATGTATACTAACCTAAAGGTTATTAAACAGGACAACCCCAATGCATTTTATTTAGACAGCTGCCCCTTGCCAAACGTCTCTAAGTAATGGTGGAAAATATGCAGAGTGGAGTGAATTGATTGGTTCTGTTCTGTAGCATCAGGTGGTTTGCAAAGAGGAGAGTTGAATTCTTCTGTTCAACATTTTTTTGAACATTTAATTTAAATACTGCAGTTAAAAATATTTTTTTTAATAGGAAGAAATGCTTCTGATATTCTGTGAACTACATAGTTGTATTTCAAACAAGATGAAGCAAGGTGAAATTTAAGTGAAGTGCTTGCAGTCTTGCCATCGACAAGAGGTCGATGCCAGATGCTGTGAAGCACAATTCAAAAAATCCTGAGGTTTAGGGAATTGTGGAACACTGCTCTTCTGTCTTGTTCCAAACACCAAATAGTTAGAAATCAGCTCAAGCCTTGAAGTTGGATTTATATCTGCAATATATCTTCCATTCCTGCTGTCCTGAGAGGATGTAGAATCTCCCTCCTTGGAGATATTCAGAAATAGGCTGTACAAGATCCTGAGCAACCTGATATAATTGCTTTGAGCTGGAGGTTGGGTTATGTGACCTCCGGAGTTCTCTTCCAAGTTGAACTGTTTTATGATGCCGTGATTCAATCTGTTCCAGATATCCAAGTCAAAAACAATAAGTGGAGGGCTGCTGGGAAAGGCAAACATGTATTTGGGGTTTTCTGTTGTTTTTATTGCTGCTAGCACGTGTTCTTGTTAGATCTCAAATTAATAATAATGTTATAATTTTGCCGAAATGTTAAAGTAGCAGGTGAACTTGGGAAGGAAAGAGCTGCCATCACATTAAGGTTCCGTTTAAGGAGAAAGGTAGACGATGGTAATGAAGAACATGGCTGGTGGGAGATTAAGGCAGGCATCACTAGCTGGTGTGAATGGCTGTGAATATGAATAGAGTGACCACAAAAGGCAATGCAAAAGCTGTAAAGAATCAGGTATATTTGCAATATAAGTAAAAAAAATAATTTCATTATCAGTCATAAAAGTCTTGAAACCAACTCTGAGGAATCTTATATTTCTAGACAGTCTACAGCAGATTCTTAATCCTGCAAATTATCATGGTTGTCGATAAAGGTTATGAGCTAGTGTGTTGACTGGGGTGACAAGAGGGGATGGTAGTAGATTGCATGTGTGCTCATTATGCCAGTCTCCAAAAGGTTAACAGTTAGATGAGGTGTAAAAAAAAAAAAAATGTAGAAGAATTATAGAAGAGAAAAGTTAGCTCTAAAATTGCCTAATAGACACTCAGGAGAATTTTAAAGCCTTTCAGTACTAAATTTGGAGGAAGGGATTGTTGTTGTTCTTATATTTTACACTCAGCAATAAATCTGGTTTAAGTGACATAATGCTGGCGTCCAGCAATTAGCCTGCACTTCCAAATTAATACTGCTTTTGCCCGTGTGGCCTTCACTTGACTAATTGGCTGCCTTTCCTTCTTGTATTCTGTTGTGATTGTACGCTGACAGTGATTCAGCATGTACAACACAGGCATAAAAAAATAATTTAATGCTCCACTTACTCAGCAGGCGTGACTGACACTCTTGGGTGGCTGTTACAGTAGCGCTGGTCGGAGCAGCACATCGGCAGTTGCTCCGCAGCAACGGTGAAGCCAAGACAACTGTGCTCGTACAATATCTTTTCGAAAGTCAGAACGTGGTAAAATTATTCAATACGATTGACAGCTTGAACTAGAGAGATCTGTAGATGGGCATCTAGAGTAAGAAAACACATAGTAAAGAGCGGTGGCTCCTCCTGCAAGTGAAGAGCTAATCCTTTACGTTCGCATGTGAGTGGAAAGTAGGTTTGTTGGGTTTGCATTTAACACCACCATCTGTTCTGTATAAAGCAAGATCAATTGCTCATTAATTAATCACTTTTTATAAAAATGCCTTCTTTTAAATGGAGTAAAAGTTATTATCAACAGCATCTAAAATTGTTTTTCTTTGGCTGCTTCCAGTAAGCTGCTGGGTTTGCCATCTTTTTCTGTTATCACTCATCCAGACTTACTGTCGCCTGAAAATACTCTGGGATAATTTTTGAGGAGCATTTTTGTTTCTTGGGGTCATGGAATAAACCAGAAGTGTTCAGAGGAATTTTGCAAAGAGAAAATTGTTTCAGAAATAAATTGCCTTCTTTTTACTGTAGGGTGAGTTATTTTGTATTTTCCCAGTTTCTGCTTAGGCAGGAAACAATAGCTTTGAGAAACACTAGCTGGTTGAAAGTAAAGCAGCAGGGCAATTTCTTTAGAGTATTTTATGCAGCTAAATGTTAAATGGAAATATATTCTTCAGATTTCATGGCCTATTTTAGAAAGCACTTCTCCAGCTGCCTCTGTTCGCAAGCAAGGCTTTTTTTGCTGCTTTTGCATTCTTTTTTGCTAGGACAGGGTAGAGCAGAGTTGGTCGTCAGCTCGCTTCTGCAGAGCCCTGCTCCTTTTCAGCAAAGGCAGCTCCAGGAACAAAACGTTTGCAGGTCCCAGTTCCCAAAATGGCCTTGCAAACCTTCATAGCCAGATGGTGGTAGGAAAGAGAATTGATATCAGGTGAATTCTGCCCAGACAGAGCAAGTCAACATAAAAAACAAATATTCCTTATCATCCTTTTCCTTTCTGAAAAACAAACATTTTAAAGAACTTTTCAGGAAAAAAAAAAAAAAACAACAAATGTCTCTTTTTACTCAAGAATAAATTTTTTTCTTATAGTTACATCAAGGGACAGTTGAATTGAAATCAGATTGCTTAAAATGCACAGAAAGTTATTTGTTGTATAAAATATCTATAAAGAAACACCAGCTTAAGGTGTGCGGGAGGCATAAGGAAGAAGAATTCTTTATACTTGAACAAGTATTACATTTTGATAGTTACATGGGTTTGGTCATTGACCAATAGATTGAGGAGGTTTTTTTAGTCATATTTAGTCAGGTTTTCGCGGGTGTCTGAGTGACTTCACTAGCAAAATTTCATCAAAATGCAAAGGTAGTAAAAATTCATGGTAATCAGGTATCTAACTTAAAAAGAATTTGCCTGTTGGCACCTTGCAACATTTTTTAGAGTTCTAAGTACCTTTGAAAATGGTTTCTGATTTTTTTTCAAGATTTTAATGTCAGAGGAGTATTTCTTTGCCCACCTGTGTTATTTTTGTCTGTATTTATGAAGAAAACAAGATTGCTTGTATTTTCAACTTGCGTTCTTAACTTTGTATGAACCAATGAAGAAAATTAAGCCAATTTACTAAAAAAATTTCCAGGTGCTTAGGGAAAACTTTTCTGTATGATAGAAGCTACAAGGTTGGTCATTTGGAGTAAAAAAAAAAAAAAAAAAAAAAAAGTAAAATATAAATACCAGGATTGTTTCACTGACAGGACAAGAGACATACAGCAGATGCATTATATGATACAGTGTCATTTCTAGCTTTAAGACCTCAATGAATTTGTGTTTTAGCCAAAGTTTTTCATATATATTAAATGTCAACTATATATCACTATATGAGATATACATTGTATGATATATAATGGTATATATTGATTCTGTGAAAAGGGCAGAGCCAGAGCAAGCTGCAACATACGTTATTACTGGGATTTACCATACAGACACATCACTGAAGGGCAAGATCATGGGCTGCGACCCAGACTGAAATTCCAGGCTTTGCTGGTTGCAGGGAGTGGGCTGGAGGGTTGGTGGTTTCAACCAGGTGCCCAGGGGCTACCGGAGCCAGATGGGGCAAAATGGGAAAGGGGGCAAAGCGGATTGAAAACATTTCAGTATGTGTGCAGAAAGAGAGAGAGGATGCATTTTGGTGGGTGTTTTATCTGCATGTGGGGAACTGCACGTATGTGCATAAGTATCTGTGTGTGTACATACATATCATAGAATGGTTTGGGTTGGAAGGGACCTTAAAGATCATCTAGTTCCAACCCCCCTGCCATGGGCAGGGACACCTCCCACTAGACCAGGCTGCTCAAAGCCCCATCCAGCCTGGCCTTGAACACTTCCAGGGATGGGGTGTCCACAGCTTCTCTGGGAAACCCGTTCCAGTGCCTCACCACCCTCAGAGTGAAAAATTTCTTCCTAATATCTAATCTAAATCTACCCTCTTTCAGTTTGAAATATGCACATATATATGTAAAAGTTTTAAGTGGGTATAGTAATTACTGCTTGCAAGTTTCAGTTCTTAGTCTTCAAAGGTGAATGTGGCCTTAACTTTATTCACAGTCTGAGTCTCTCTTCTGTGCTTAATATTTATTTATTATAGACTGTTCCACATTTGGTCACTTTATTTCATATGGTGATAGTTACGCTTCACGACTTGGAGGACTGAAATTTTTATGTACAGGAGAAAGGAACTGAAGCTTTAACGACATCCATAGAAAACTCTTGTTTTGCTTATTCACACTACTCCAACTTAGGCATTTTGCATAATACTCATAATATCCTAAGCTCCCAAATACATTGTTTGTAAACAAAACCATAAAAAGATGTTTATGAATGTGCATTGGAGAGAAATAAAAAAAGTAACATCTAAGCAAACTGATGATTTATATTCAACTAAATGTTTGCTGAATGGTTAGGTTCACTGTTAAGGTGGGTAAAAAGTGTATAGGGATGTGTGTCTAAATAAGTATTTTATATTCTTTTAAAATATAATCTTTATAATATAATTGTTATTGCTTTAGATGATGAGTCTTCCATTTTGATTTAATATATCTATGCTACTAATATTTAAGTCAAAGGTTCATTTTTTTTCCACATCACTATTAATTTTGTAATTGACTGTACACAATTAAACTTCACCACTGCAGTCCTGGACAGGTTGCCTAGGAATTTTGTAATGCCAAGCTTTCCCTGTGTTTACTCTTGCAGTCTGTTGTTCATTGACATGCTGATTTATGGTTTACACCACCAGATAAGTTTGGCTCATCTGGAGGAAAGAACTTCAAGAGGTCACGCCAGCTTTTCTTCTCTCCTTTTAAGACTATACATCTCCGTTTAATTTAAACTCAGAGGAAAAAAAAAGACATGAAAAAAAAAAAGGGGGGGATTTCTGCAGCTAAACTAAACTGGAGAAATCAATGGAATTTGTTATCAAGGGATGTCTAATCTCTAAAACTAATACGAGACTTCACAGCTATTGATTACATGCTAAGGATGCACAAACTGTTAATCATGCATGGAGGCAACAGAATAAACATACTATCAAGAGAGAACAGGCAAATAATTGTCAGTAGTGCAGTTATATTAATCTCTTTACTATACTTCTGAAGCAGGGAGAGTTATATTTTGCATCCAAAAAGATACTCCTAAAATATATTGAATATCCTGTCATTGCTACTGAAACTGGCGTAGTACAGCTGATTATCTATGTAATAATGCTGATGTTTTCTTCCGCTCCCTGCGGTATGTCATCAATAAGAAAATTGTAAGCTGGCTTAATAAGTCAGACGCTAGATGAAGTGAAAAGAGAAAAAGTTCATAGATTTTCATGCAATTGCATTATAACCTTCATTTGCAACAAAATAAATTGGTAGGGCTAGTACAGTATAAACGCCATCGTTTCATTTATTCTGGGTTCATATTTCATATGATGAATAGATAGACATACTAAGATACACAAAAAAACCACAAAATGGGTTCTTTTTGTGTTTGCATTCATATTTGTTTTGTATTCTGTATGTGTTACATATGTGAGAATGTGTTATGTATGTGTATGTGTTACATATGTGAGAACTCAGTAAACCCTTTGATTTTTATTGTGGGAATATATGTACCTGTTAATTTTTCATTTTCTGTCATACTGTTGAAATTACTTCAAATTGTACAGCTTCTGTCAACTTCATTTGATTACTTTTTCTTTGATGTTCCTATTTCTTAATGCTTCTAAGTTTAAGATTGAAGGCCTGCATTTTCAAATTTGGCTGCCTAAAGCCAGGCCTCTAAACTGCTGACATGGAACAAGATTTGAGGAAAAAAAAATAAAAAACAAACAAAACACACCAAAGTACCTCAGTTAGACTTTCCAACCTGTATTTACATACATGACAGGTGTCCTGGGTTTTGTATCTTCTGGGTATGAGGGAATGCAGATACTCCAACACTGGAACATCTGGAATAATAACTTATTCCAATAATATGTGAAAAGTCTGTATTGATCCAGTTCGTAATACGATGTTGTGTGCGTTTGGCTTAGAATACACATAGGTAGGAAAGAGTCCCTGACTGAAGATCAGTGGTTCATGAACTGTCATTAAGTAGTTAAAGGATTGAGGATAATTGATTTTTGCCCTTAACTCTACTTAGAAATGGTCAAGATCTGCCAGAATTACAGGCAAGAAACTTGAATAGAATTTCCAAGAATTATCCTGTCATAAAAGACAAGACTGGTACAAGCAAATCAGACTGAAATGTGCGGCGTTCTTGGGATGTCTGAATGAATTGGGTCTTCCTGTATTATCATCGCACTGTTAAATAATGGAGTTATTGGGAGTTAGCCTGAACTGAATTCTTTTGGATTTGTAGTTTAATGATCCTTGAAACACAGGGGTTTCATCATGGATATTGTAGGACAGCTCACATTACCTAGGGATTTTTCTTAGCTTCGTTCATAACAACTTAATTATAGGATACTCCTTTGACAGCCAGCAGATCACCCACAGAAGTGCAGAAGTGATCACAGTCCACGCACATAGTTCTTGCTCAAACTTTGGTTGACTGTTGAAATATGTAACTCCAGCCCAGTCCTTTTCAATGAGTGATACACTTTTATATTGGCAATCTTAACCGATTTTGTGATGTGAGGGAACTTAGCAGCTATATAAAACCTTTCTACATGATTCATCGCTCACTAATAACAGAAGTAGTAATTGAGAGTAATGCAACAGAAATTAGCGCATGAGGAATCCTTATTTATTGTTTTCTTACTGCACGCTTGACAGCTATTCTGGTTTGGGTTGTACTTACTTTCTCCAGTGGTTTTCACTCATATCATTCCTCCGTGCTCTTATCAGGGATCTCTTTAGAAGAATTCTTTACAGCAGCAGGACTGTAACGTTTTTTCTTTTTTTTTTTTTTTTTTTTGAGTTTTGGGAACATTTTGTTTTTGTAGGACCTTGCATGAACCGAGGAAGCAGCAGGAGCCAGAGTGACATCTTAGAATAATCCTCTTTTATTTCCCACGTGCCAAGGAGAGACCTATCCTGGAAAGGTCAGGAGAAGCCACAGGACAGAGAGGCTCATGTTCTCATAAAGAAAAGTCTGGGGAATTCCAGTGGCTGTTCAGACTGAGAATATTAGCAGAAAAATGAGGACATTTTTTTTTCTATGTCATTTTTGTTTTAAAATTTAAGGGCAAGATAATTAAAGGAGCCTGTGTAAGAAACACTGTGTTTTAAATTACAGGGTTACTATCTTAAACCCAAGTTGCTCTATTTCTTTAATAATTGTCATACATTTGCTTTTGTATGTCAGAGGTTTTATGTAATATAAGCCCTACATCTCTCTGCAGTTCCCTCAAAATCTATGCAAATTTATGCGTTGTCACCCTTCAAGTCCAGTTAGTTTTCGCCTCTTGTGTCACCAATGAAGGCGACCTGGGTCACTCTTAAACTTGATAAGAGTTGCAGTCAGTGTGGTTAAAGCAGAAATCTGAAGTCAGCTCCTCAGTGTAATGCCATACCAGAAGGAGTCTGAGGGGGAGGGAAGGATCTGAAAGCCAACCTGAATTAACTATTAGGATTTCTGAGGAAAGGCAGCAAAAGCAAAGGACTTGTCATGCTTTACTAGCCTCGTTTTATGGGATTTTTGTCACAACTTCAGGACATCTGTTTGCCTGTGATTGACAGCAGGGTAATACACATTATCATGAAAAATAGGTTCTGAGGAAATGCATGCTCTCACCTTGCTGCTTCTGCAACTGCGAAGGCTTTTGTTTTCACTGCCATCTCTGTGTAGGTGAAGATAATCTCTACAAAGAGGCTCCGATATTGACCTGTTGTATCACATGTTGCTTATCAAGCACTAAAGAAATTGAATTTCATTTTATCTGTTATCTGGAGCGTCTTATTAAATCATCCTGCAGTTGAGAGGTGGTATGGGGTCAACAGGTTCTGTCTCTTTTGCCATCTATCCCTGGATTATTAACCTTTGGAGAATTACTAAAGCTGTTCTTTATTTTATCCCATAAAGTTGGGTTAAATCTTCTTGATCCATAAATTGTTGCAAGTAAGTGCCATGTGAATGTAATTCTTTTCCTTAATGCGGTTTCTGGATAAGGAATGAGGATTTAGTAACCTGTATAAGTATAGAAAGCTCTTTTATTATTCTGTTTTTTCTGTTTTGTTTTGTTGGGTTTTTTTGGTGTGTGTGTTTTGTTTTGTTTTGTTTTTTAATATTCTCCCAATGCCTCTGGCTTTAATTGGTTCAGTGAGAGTAAAAACAGTCAGATGTGAGATGATGGAGCTGAGTCAGCGAGCGCTTGGTAGTATTTGTTTGCCAAGAGGTAAACGGAGGGTGAGGAGGAGGAAGATAGTGGACTGGGTATTGCCAGGCATTGAGAGCAAAAGGCCCAGAGAGAAGCTGGCCATGAGCAGAGGTGGGAATGGGGTGGAGATTGTAGCAGCAGCCCACGGGCAGGAAGGGTCTGGCAGAAGGGAGCCTGCCATCGGCAGAGGGGCTGGGGAGGGTCTAAAGGTCAGCCCTGCCACCACCACCACCAGATCCTCCATATGCCTTGTTGCCGTATTTCTGTTGGAAGACGTGACTCTGACAGTCAGGATGTTCAGAGTTAAGAGCTTGATACAATCACAAGATGTTGAATTTCCTGCAAGAGCAGAAGCCCTGAGTATTTTCTGTTGTCATCACAAGGAACTTCCTCCAGTCTTAAATATATTTTCTGCTGGAGAAAAAGACTTGAAAAAATAAATTATGAATACCCCCTCCCCAAAATTTTAATTTTAACTACAAGATGTAATGCAAAAAATAATCTGTTTCACTCAAATTCCAAGTTCTCAATCAAGAAATCTTTCAAAAGGAATAAATCAAACTATTGCTTTTCAAATAACTTGTCCTTATGCTCAGATATTCACTTACTGTCTGGGCACTGTTATGCTTTTTCAAGCTTGTTCTAAGAAAATCTGCAAAAACTCTTTTTAAAAAGAACTAGAGTTGAGGAGTGGAGTTAGCATTTCTGTGGGAGCACTGGCAAATCGACTGTAAACGAGCTCTCTGAATTGCTGCTGCTTACTGGTGCTGTCTGGTGGACAGAGCACTGGTGACCTGGGAGCTGGCTACCATTCAGTTTTCATATGGCCCTGGCAGTAAATCACCTTGTAGCTTTGAACAAGCTATTAACCTTTTTGTGTCTCTTTCTCCTTGCAGAAAAGGATTAACACCACTTACCTTTCTCAGGGGGGTAATTGGTAGATTAATGTTTGGAAAATATGAAGTGCTTCCTGCCATTATTATTGAAAGTCCAGCTGATAGGTTAAGAAATCAACAGAGATGCTGAGAGAGTTATTTCTTCCCTCTTGGACACAGGGTGCCGATTTGACATGTGTAATTCAAGGAAGAAGTGAGAAGTCATGCGCTTGAATGTCCATGTATTTTGGATAAAAGTTCTAGATGTGACTGAAAGAGGAGAGGTGAGAAAGCAACAACTGGGAGGACAAGATGCAAATTGACTTATTGGGATTAGTAAGACTGAAAAAGTATCCAGAGATCAGAAGAGAATGCATAAATTGAAATTAAATCCCAGTAGGATCAAGGAAATATTTCGGTAAAGTGTTACGGGGAACGGGAAAAATGGCAGATGAGCATTTCTTTTTGCCACCATTGAGAACAGAGTTATTCTTAATAAGATTATGAGATTTTTGGGAGGCCTACTCAAAAATTCAGTGGTGTTTCATCTGAGAAAAGTAATTATTCTAAGATTGCTTTCTACTGAGGTGTTACAGATGGAGGCTTTGTGGTGTGGTAGTTTAAAACAATTGGTCTTTACCTCTAGAGATCCCTGAGACAAATGTTGCCCAGAAGCAAGAGTAAAATTGTGTTTTTTTAAAGCATCATTTTAGGAGCAGTGGGACAGTTGGCAGACTTTACCAAAGCTGTTGAGAGACTCTGCAGACTTTAATTACCATCTCAATATTGCAGAAGTTGTTTAATTTCTGCCAAAGAAGGCAATAGTTGTGAGAAAGCGAGAATCACACTCTGTCTTTCATTCTTTCCTTTTTGACAGGTGCATAAAGGATGCTTTTCAGTGTCTCCTCTGATACTGTGACACATTTGTAAAATTTGCATAGAATTGTAAAATAATTTTTCTTTAAGATTAACAAAGCTTTTATTTTTTTCTTCTCTTTTGAAAGTGCCGAACAGCATAGTGTGAATGCAGTTTAAGTCTTGTCATGAAAGAAGCAAGATGAAAATCGAGTGCATTTTCTCCTACTGATTAGTCGTCTTCAAACATTAATAGTATCAACCTTCATGGCCAGACAACATGTATTATGTTGTGTTTATTTTAGAGGCTCCCATACATTTTAAATTCAGGTTTGAATTCTCTCTCCGGTGTGGGTGGTTGAAGGCACAACCTGGATTAAAGAGGAAATTATTAAAATGAGAAGAATCATTCCATTTTAAAAGGAAAAATAAGCCTACAATACGAAACTTCCTTGTTGAAGGATATATTTACTCTTTTAGGCCTCAAACTCTGAATCAGAGTCTGTATAATGCCGTTTTTCACTGTCATTCATATGAGAAAAAGGCTGATGATATTTTTTTTTTTTCCTCTTTTAGCAGTTCTCTTCCTCTGTGACACCTGAGTGTGTTTGGGTTTTTTCTAAGTGCTTGCAGTAGCCAAGGAAATACTGATTCTTTGAAGACACTTCCCAGCTCCTTCAGTAGATGTACTGTGTTGCTACGTTTTTGGTTTTTTTTTTTAATGACTGCCTCACACCTGTCTGTGCCTGCTAAAGCACCAGACATTGTTTACTCTGTAAAACCCCCTTTTTTTTTCTCCTCTTAAAGTCTCTTATCTCTCAAGGACCTTTTCAATGCTATCTCTCAGCTTCAGATCTCTATTGTCACAGTATACAATAAGTTCAGAAACCTACTGCCTGGGAAGTCTACTTATTCATTTGTATTTTTTGCCATATATGTGATAAATCGGTACTTAAGGGCAAAGGAAACATGCTTGTTCAAAATCCAGGAAGGGAAGGATAGATCATAGAAACAAATAGGCACAATTTTGAATCCTTAACACTCATCATGTTACTAGGAATACCTTTATGTTATATTTAGAATTTGGTTGTTTTGATGTTTGAAACTAAATGTTTGCAGTTTGTCTGGCAAACTGCATGCTGAATAGATTACACTGATTCACATTTCCTTATTTCAATATACCATCTGTGCTTTTGGCTGGTTGTTAGCCTCGTTGGGACTCTTGTTTCATAAATGGAAGTTACAAAGAACTGTTATGCCCAGACAGAGAAAGCCTATATTTCACTTCCTTGAATAATCTCAGCTGTTTTGACCTTACACCAGCAAGGACAGGAGCTGAAGCTGTACCTACAGCAGGTTTTATTTTCTCCGGTGAAGAAGGATGTATTAGCAGGGCATTAAAGATCCCCTTGGTGTATATTTCCAGCGTAACTCTAGTATATATAGTCATGGTCATGATTTTCATTGTGTAATCATTTTAATTAAGTTCAATGATAAAAGTTAGTCTTGCATGAGGAATGAATGCACTGGAGAGACAATGAAAGATTGATGACAGCTTGGGGAGCATCGTGTACTCTGCTGGTGGAAATGCACGTGTGGAGCTTGGGGAGCAGGTCAGAGATTACCAGCTCAGAGCAATGTCCAGGCAAAGTTTTGGGGATCCAAAAGAAGCAGGATACAATGGGAATATCCAAAAGCATTTTTGGTAATATTACTGAAGGGTTTTTCTTGAATGAATAACTTCATTACTAAAATAATAAACATTAATTAATATCTGCATCATCTTTGTAACTGCTAGCTTAGTAAGGTAATTAGTATAATTAGTATACAGCATTGCTTGGTGGCATGATAAATCATAGTGTAGTGAATGTTGACTCTTTACCACGATGATGTATTATCTAATTTATGTAGATGAAAAAAAAAAAAGCTAAGGGAGAAATCAAGAAGGAAAGCCAGTGGTGACAGCTGGGTGGCCTTTTGGTCACTCTTCTTGCATCTGTTGCCTGTATTCTCAATTGCTTTGAATCGCTGCACTGGTAATTAAAAATTCTTTTTCTCACTGTTACCAAGTCTTAATCTCTGACTGAAACCTGGAAAGAGAGGCCAGGGAAGAATAAAGTAAAAAACCCAAGAAACTGGCAGTTTTTTTCCCTTCAGGGTACTTGTACAAAGGATGATACTTCTTCCAGGAATAAATCTGTGTGCGTTGGATATCTCCTTTCCTTTCAGATTCCTGTAGGCAACATCTACCAGTTACAGTTCAGTGCAAGAATGAAGAACGTTAATTATGTTTTTCTTTGTTATATTCTGTTTTCTAGAACCTATGAGAACACCAAAAACTTTGAAGATTGCTGAGATCCAGGCCAGACACATTGCTGTGGATTGGGAATCTCTGGGTTACAACATCACTCGTTGCCACACTTTCAATGTCACTATATGCTACCACTACTTCTGCGGACACAACGAGAGCAAGGCGGACTGCTTGGACATGGACCCCAAAGCACCCCAGCATGTTGTGGATCACCTGCCTCCCTACACGAATGTCAGCCTCAAAATGATCTTAACCAACCCAGAAGGGAGGAAGGAGAGCGAGGAGACCATTATCCAGACAGATGAAGACGGTATGTGTAAATGCTGTTACGGAAATTACATCCAAGGCCAGTCTAGACAGGTGGATGGAAATGACTTTGTGTGTTACAATATGTGTCCCAAAGAATGGAAGTTGTCTTCTATTACTGTATTAATTAGCCTTAAAACAGTAGCTTTGAAAGTATTATAGCTGTCACCCTGCATATATAGCCCAAACTGTCCATGTAGCGCAAGTCAAACTCAATCTCTCTCTTGCAAGAAAAATGAGGGTGGCTTCCCAGTCCTTCAAAAAAATGTGCTAATGCAGGTGACAAGAAGCATGGGGTGGTGTTAGATGAAGGCTTCTTCACAGTATTAGGTGTACTATTTGAAAATAAATTTAATTCTGTAAATTTATATTTAAATATTGAGTTCAGTACTTAAAGACTCTGTTCAAGATCTAAAACCTCTTCAGCAAATATCTTTGAGCAATAATTTGTGTTGCAGGTTAACTGTTTGAAAGCCACCCATCAGATTAAAGTAGTATTTTGATAACTTGGGAGTTGAACTGGATGATCGTTATGGGTCCCTTCCAACTCAAGATATTCTGTGATCTCTCTTTAAAATGCTCTCAATGAAGTTTCATTGACAAGACAGTTGAACTTACCTTAGTTGTGAAGCAATAACGAATAGATGTAGATGTTAATGGTGACTTTCAGTGGTTAGGCTATGAATCTTGGTATGAAAGAGATTAAAGTAAAAATTGATATTTTTCCATAATAATATTTAAAATGTCGTAGTAAAGAGCAATTTTAGTTTCCTTCTCTGATATGTAGATTTCATTAATATATTGACAACAACAAAATGAGAATAGATACTGACATCGGTAATAAAAAAAGAATACCTGGACTAATGTAAGGATGTAGATACATAAGAAGATAAAATTGAAAAAGATAATGTGTTTGCCTGTAAAATGTAGGAGAGAGTATAGCTTTATATTTGGATAGCAATCAAGGTTAGAATCTGGTAGCACTTTTTTGTCATATATTTTCAATTTTACAAGAAATAGAACAGGAATACGTTTACTGTTGCAATAAAGAGAGAACAGCTTATTAAATAGGCAGAATATGAGGAGCTGTAGGCAACTATAGAGACAGATGCATCACATGATGATTTATTGAGAAGTACAGAATCAGAATATTTCAGGCATCTCAAATTGTAGCATTGCTTTTTTAAAAAGTTAATTATAAGTGTAATCCATGATGGATTATTTCTGTATCTGTGTTTACATTGTAGATACTTGTGGTTGCTAATTTCCTTGAGGTTAAAAAAAAAAAAAAAGTAGTAGTAATATTTTATGTCCATGGAAAATTGATTTCTTTTTCTTTTTGACTGAGTTTTCAGGAAAGGTTATGCTTTCTGATAGCCTTTATCTAGTTAGATATGAGGAGATGATGGCTGGTCACTATAGCGGTGCTCATCAAAAGCAGGAACAAGTGTATATATTTCATCTTCTGGTTTTATTGTGGACTATTCTTGGAAAATGATGCACGTAAGGCAGGTTTTGGTCTCAATCTAGCACGCCAGTGTGCTATCAGTGAACCTGTTTGGACTCAGCTTTGGTGTCAAAGGTACCATAGTGTAGAAGAAGCCTCACTCAGTAAACAAAAGTTGCTAAGGTCAACTATTTCAAGCAGATGTTGTTTTCAAGGAGGGATTAATACATTTTAAAAGGTTCCTATATTTAGATGCACTGGTGGTAATAATGCTTATGACCTGAAAACTGCCTCTTGTGAGGTCTACTCAGTGATACTATTGGAAATGAAATGCAGATTTTTAATTGTGCGTTGCTGATTGACTTGAAAGTCAATGTCCATTTTGTCATGTATTTCAAAATATGGAGCATGCAAGCAATGTACGATATGGAGGGCTTTCAGCCGTCTCGGAGGATCAAAGGTGTATTCACGCCTGCATCTCTCTCTGTGCTCTCTTAGCAATAGTAAACTGAGTTCTGTAGTTGACTGCCTATGTGTATGCTGCTAGTTTAGTCCCATGTCCAAGTGATCAAGTATCCGTCTGAAACTGTTTTAAAAACACAGCTTGCAGCCTAAAGCAGGACTTGGTCTAAGAAGATGAGAGCTACAGGAAGATACACGAGTCTGTGCCCCACATATTTCACATGGTAGGAAGTAGCCTTGTTGCCATGATGACTTTTTTGCAGGTTTTGTAGAATGAGCATGATGTTAATTACATAGTGGGGGCATTATCAGCTATTCATTTATGAGGAGAACAGAGGGATCATAGTGTTTACCTACATTTTTGCAAATACCATTAGTTATAAATAGCCACTGATTACATGATTATCTGAAACTGTGCACTTACGTTGTGTACTTTTCATAAATAGAAACTTTAAAAACTCCAGATGACAAAACCAGATCATTAACTTGTTAGCTTTTCTGTAGCGCAGCAGCAGTTTCCAAAGCCATTCTTTCTTACGAGGATCTGCTAATGAAGTAAAAACTTTGTAGACTATTGAAGTTAAAGTTGTCTACCCCACATTATCTTGTTTCTCTTTGTCTTTACTATTTTGCCCTCATCTTCTGTCCATCTTCCCTGTGCTTCCAGCTCTCTGTCCCTTTCTTCTCCCTTTTTTTTGTTTTGTTGTTGTTTTGTTTTAAAGTTTCCCTTTGTCTCTTTGCTTCTGTCATTTCACCTCCTCCCTTCTGCTGGGAGCTTTACACGTATTTGAACTTCTGGGGTTCTCTAAATGCAGAGGATCTCAGAGTTTTGCAGGGCTCTGGTGTGAGACAGTGCGGATCTCTGTCTGTCTTTCACAAAGGTTCACATTTCTATAAGGCTGCGTAGCTGGGCCAGACCTCCCACAGCGGTGAGCGTTAACTGAGCAGCGTATGGTACCAGTGTATGGAGCAGAATTAACTCAGGAAACAATTAGTAGAAGAACAGGGTGAGATTCAGAAGCTGTGCTTCAGACCTTTGGAGCCGTGACTGACAAATGAAGGAGGTTTTAATAACTTGTAATTCAGTATCTGCAAGAAAGCAAAGCCAGGAATATCAGTCTGAAAATGTCTTTCTGACCAGAGCTAGATCTGAATACTTGGTGGTTTTAAGTATTTCCATTTAACTTTTAACTTGGATAAATGGAGTTAATCTTTAAAGTATATTATAGTAATTTGCAAAGGCTGTATTCCATGTAAAAATTAAGCCCTTGAGCAATACACTGGTAAACAAGTTGTGTAAAAAGGAAGATGAAAACATGGAAATTTGCCAGTGTTTTATTGGTGAAACACCATCTTTCACTTTGGGGAGAGACCACACCATCACTAAGATTTGGGAGAAAGCTCTTCTGAGTACTTGGGCACTCAGCGTTATCTGTGCCATCACCGCTTCACCTGGCTTTTACAGGAGATGGACAGTGTTTGAAGGATTTGATAAAGGAAAAAGAGGAAGGCTCGCACAATCTGGGGATGCATACACGATGGGCAGAGCTGATGTTTGGCATTTCGAACAAAGTACTCAAACCAGCAGTGAATTTATCACTTGGCATGAATCAGCAGCATGCCCTCGTTCTCGGAGCTGCCTGTTCACAAGGGCACTGGGAACTCAGAGGGGCACTTTTAAGAGCAGCGAATGGCAAATGGGATTAAAGCAGATAAATGCTTCCTTAATTTTTAATTGGAAACAGATGCGAAAGGCAGTGGATTAACAGGAATAGAGACATTAGCTCTGAGAGAGCAGCTATGGAGAAAGCAAATTGTGAAGCTCAAAGTGTTTGATGGTGATTTTATAACTAGTAAGGGAGCGTGTCAGCTAACAGCAGGCAAACAACTAATTGAAAAAGATCGCTTGGAATAGGGTAAGTACCCATTTTGGGGCGTAAAGTATACTAAAGCTTTGGGCTGAGCCAAAGGACATGCTCATTGGACACAAACCAGGCCCCCTGATCTTTCAGAGAGTGTGTCTCATTCAGCTCCGTGCAGAGATATCTAGAGCTGCGACACCAGGTTAAGACACCAACTGTCCAACCATTACTCATGCTCCTGGGAAACAGCAGAGAAAGGGAGAAATGTTGTAGTTAGAGGGCAAAAAATTTAAAAAAATAAGTACTTAGTGTACTTTTTAAATGTGTGAAGAGGAAATACCTTCCATCAACTTTGAGGGATGGTTTTACAGAAATAGTTGACGTGTAGTATTTTTCTGTGTTTGACAGTAGGGCTGTAAGTTGCCTTTACAAAAGAAAAAAAAAAAAAAAAGAAATTTTTTTCCTCCATTCACTGTTTGATATGAGAAGCAGTTTTTCTTTGTGCTTTTTCAAGTTGTTATGGCACCTCAGGAAAATATTGGATAAGAAAAAAAAAAAAAGAGGAGATAAAAAATGTACTTAGGTCAAAGGAGACAAACAAACAAGGCTTTAAGGAGCTTTGGAAAAACATAGCTATGAAGCTTTACTAGTAGCATTGGAAAAGTAACAAAATTAGCCCACTGGGAGAAAGGTTAATGCAGTGAGATGAGCAGGTAGTATGTCCGATGCTGCAAAGGAGGGCTGCAAAGATTGCTTGAAATGGCAAACTGTCTCGAAAAATGTGTAACTTATCTAGTCAAGTGACACATGCATAGATGTCAAGTGAACCCGGTATACAAATCCTATTGGGAAAAAAATGGCAAATGGTAGCAGTTAACAAAGAGAAACCCAAGAGATAAAAGTTTAAATGTGAAATTGTCCATTAGCGCCACTGCTAAAGTATTGACCTCAGTCCTTGACCAACAAGGGAGACCAGTGACCTATGTGTTATGAGCAGTGGCAAAATTTAGTGTCAATATAGTCAAATAAGGGAGAAAGTTTTATGTCTTTAGCAGCAGTGAACTGAAACTGATTATAACCAACCTACTGCCAGTGGTAAAAGGAGCCTGGGATAACCTATTTGTCCTTCAGCTCATGAAAATAACCCCAATTTTTTTTTCAGATGGTAGGTAAGATTTGCTATTGGCATCTCATCGAGAGAGAGAAAAAGTGATTACGTGTGAGCACTTTTTATTAAAGACATCAGAAAAGTTGATTTGTGAGAAAGTGAGAAAAATATTGAAATCATTAGCAGAGATTTATTTCAAGCTTACACTGAACAAATGAAGTAAGCTGTTTTAAAGTATTGCAGAGACAAGAAATACAAGCTAGGTTTTATA
Source organism: Rissa tridactyla (assembly GCF_028500815.1). Classification (NCBI taxonomy): domain Eukaryota; kingdom Metazoa; phylum Chordata; class Aves; order Charadriiformes; family Laridae; genus Rissa; species Rissa tridactyla. The sequence continues at coordinate 67,850,399 of NC_071468.1, forward strand.
TTAATAGCTCTGGAAAAATTGGCCCTGAAACACACAGTTATTTACCCTGGCTGAAACAACTTCCTACTTTCATTTCCTTTGGATAGCTATATTAGAAGCTTTATAGCTGAAAAAGTGATATTGCATATGAGATTTTTTGTTGAAACGGTGTGTTTCACATAATGATGGCCGCAAATAGGCCAGAATTAGCGGCTATTTCAGCAGTTGGCAGTAGAATGAGGGCTTACACCTGGGCCCACGAGTTCCCGTTATTCCCAAGCCATGCGCCAGCTGAAAGCACTCTCCGAATATTGATTTGCATATTTTTAGAAAGTTGTAAAGTATGTGAGTATGGGAGGTTATTTCACCCTGATATGGAGAAACATTTCCAAATCCCTGAAATGAGGAGTACTGAAGTCAGCATTTGGTGTAAAGAGGCTTTAAGCAAAATACTGCGTTAGGTGCCTGAGCCCCCCAATTCAGCAAATCCAGAACTCGTGGATTTAACCCCATTTGATATTTGCGCCAATAGCTACAGTGATTGCCGCTGCCGCTGAGACCGTCAGCTTGCTTGTAAGCATTTATGTTTGTTAAGTTAGCAATTTTATACAAGCTGGATGGTGCGGGGACCCATCGCAGGCGTGAGCGGGCCAGTGTCCGGGCAGTCCATCAGTGGCCCTGGCTGGGTGACACGCACCTGTGCCAGGTGGTGGGCTTTCGGCCGGGGAGGGCAGCAGCCCTTCCACCTCCCGGGGCAGCCGCGCCAGCCCTGCTCCTTCAGCTGGAGAGAGCAGTGACCAAGGGGGACGTGCAACTAAGGAGACTGTTCATATGCAGTCGTTTTCTTCTCAGTAGCATTTTGTTCTTCGCAGCAAATGGTGCAACTTGAGCAATTTTCAAAGAAGCCATTTTTGTCACCGCCTTTGGTGTAAATACTCTTACAGTAAAGACCTAGTAATAGCAATTCTGATTTTTTTTTTTTCCTTTTTATTATATAAAATTTGCTTCTATGTAAGCCTTAGTCTCGAGTTGTAAAAAAGCATGAAGCTAAAGTGGTAGATCCTTCAGATTGCCAATGGAAAGGTGGGCCATTTTAATTGCTTGTAACTTGAAACAGTAGGAGAGATTGAGTGTCACCGTCTCCTGAAAACGAACGTCTTCCTTTGGAGAAAGGCTGTAAGTTTGCTGCTGATACTTTACTTTTGGCGTACCACAAAGGAATTTTTCCCAGTGTAACCATGCATATATCTGCACATAGCCTTTACCATATAGCATAATAATATTCTGCATGACTTTCACAGAGTATAATAATAAAAATACTCTGTTTACATGCACTTTCATTATTTTGTAGCAGGAAAACTGAAGCAATATAAATTCATTTTTATAGTGGCTGGTGTCAGTTAATACGTTGTCCTTCCAGAAGTAATGTATTGTAATATAAATTTCCCATTAAGTTAGTGTAGAACAAGGTTTAAGTGACACTATTTGTGAATAATAATTTATTTGTGACTGTGACATAATTTAATGCAAATATAATGCTCTAAAATGAGTTGGTCTGATGTCAGATTGATGGTTTGTGCTTTTATTATGCATAGTATTTATAAAAGTCCACCATCCCATATAGAAGAAAAGATTATCAGCTATTCAGTATACGAATATATGGCTTCATTAAAAGGGCTCTGGAGATGCAGGTAAATTGTGAAAGAAGAGCTTGTGATGTTTCCACTATAAAACCTTGCTGAAATTCCCTTTGAATTTGTTTTATGTTACTTTCATATACATGTGCATTTTATGTTGTATACTTTTTTATAGGAAAAATGTTACTTTTTTTTCCTTAAGTTTAAAATCTCCTCTGAAACTCATACAGCCAAACCCACCTAAATGATTTCGCTTCTTCCGATAAGTGTAAATCTTGGCTTGTTGGAAGTTTAGCATAGAATAGTGCACGTGAAAGAGAGAGTGTTGACTGTTGTTGTCACTGAGAGGTGGTGGGGTCACGCTTCACAAGATCAGCAGGTGGAAAGAAAATCAATGGGACCAGAATCTTTTTAAAGAGGGGGTGCGGAGGCCAAAAGGTCCGAGTCCGAATCCTCTAGCAGCTACTTACACTTGTTGAATTATTCAGATACCTGGCCATTGTGGGGGAATCTTAAGTAACATACTTCACCTTAATATACACTTGTAATAGTCTTGAGTGTTTTAATTTAGTATAGAGTGTCCATAAGTCCAAGGGGAAGAGGGAGAGCTCACCTAGGAAGAAGAACGGGAGTTGAGAAAGCAGCAGAGGTGCTGTGGTGAGCAGCGGGGCTTCTGGAGATGCACACATGGGCCTGAAGAAAACCTTATGGGCCCTTTGTGAGGAGGTTTCCATAAGCCAATATCAACACAAGGATGGTGTTTACCTGGATGGTTTTCACTTAAGTCCTTGCTAAATATTGTATAAAAGGAAAGGCTCTTAACACTGCTTTGGAAAGGTGAAGTTTAAGATATTCTGAAGTCCTTCAAATTCTGCTAGGAGTCATAGGGAATAGACAGCAATGGCTGCCTGCACGGAGAGGTGCAGTTTGAGTCTTGAGAGTAGCGTTGCCAACAGGTTACTTTGCTGCTGTTCTTTTGTTGTTGGTTTTTTGTTTGTTTGTTTGGGGTTTTTTTTAATTAATTTCAGCCTTTTTAAAATTTCTGTTTGTAACTAATACTGACCTGAGAACAAAGACATACAAACACAAATGAGGACATTTAGGCATTATTTTGACTAACCTGACCGATGAATCTATGGGCCTGCTCACATATACTCGTGTTATTTAAGTAAATTCCTTTGCTCCTGCTTTTCTCTTTCCTAGCTTCCCCTTGCCCCTTGGGTAAAGCTGTGCAATTAGAAGATTTTTTACTGTGATTGAACTGAAAAATGGAAGGGAAAAAAATAACTTCAGCCCCATCGAAACCTGTCTTTCAAGCGAAAATTAATTTATATCCCTTTTTTCTAGGCATTTGAACTTTTATTTGTTTCTCTGGTTTAATTCCAATTGAGCTCTCAAATAATTTAAGTTGATCCCAAGCCTCGTTTTTGGAGAGTTGACAGGGGTGGGTGAGGTTTGTGGGAATTACTGTTCTATTTTTCTAGACAGTTACTCTCTTTTACTTTCTGACCTTATTTTTCCTGGGATTCCCAGCGAGCTGCTCATTGCTGGGCTAGCTTCTCTTCTTGTGCCCTTCCCATGCCAGTGGGAAGGGAAGCATGAAACTAACTGGGATCATGTAGTTCCAGTCAGTTTAACATTGCTGCTGCTGCCACAAGCAACGAATTTTATATCGCAGGAGAAGAAAACACGGTCATGCGATGTGATGAGCCTCAAGGCTTCTCTCACTTGGGTGTTTAAAGAGAAAATGTAGGAGGCTTTACGCAACCCTCAAATGTAGAGCCCCGCTCCCAGTTTCAATTGAATATGAAACATGTTCTTTAGAAGCACCACACAAAAAGTATTTTGCAGGTTTTTGAGCAATTGTGTCTGTTTTCTTTTCACCTCTTGTGCTTTAATGTCAAATTTCATGTGTCGATGCCCCCTTCATTCCTGTGTTCTCTCCCAAACACAGATGTACCTGCGCGCGCGCACACACACATATATATGCGTGCATCTTCCAGGGAAAATGTCGTGTGCATCAGGGTATATTCATACCTCATTTGAGATGCAGAGAAGAAAAGCAGTAGAGAGTTCCCATGAAAAACAAAGCGTTGCCTACAGCAAGTCTCTCAATGCCACGAACAGCCCACAGGGGCTGCCGCGGCGTGTCAGCCTTCATCCACTGCCCAGTCGCTATCGGGACACTGAAGCAAAGCAGCAGCGTATGATTCTAGTTAACTTCTCCTAAGTCTTCATTTGACAGATGGATGAACAGTTTCTATGAAGCTCTCATCTGTTTACTTGTGGGCTTTTGTGACTCCATGAATTTATTATTAATGTGCCAAATTATGTTGTTTGTACCAAGGGTCAGATCATCAATTACAGCTTCCATGTAGACTGAAATAAATCCCGCTATTGGTACAGAGTGCTCACTCCTTGGTGCTGCCAGCACAGATCCTGGCACTTACGTCCTTTGATCCCGTGGGTTTTAATTTATTTTTACTCTTTGTAAAACTTCAGTCTGCTTTGATAATTAATACGTGAGAAATGTCATGTGTGAGGCTCACTGGAAGCCGCATTGAAAAAAATAGGCTGATTAAGAAGGGGAGAGAAATATATGTCAATATATTAAATAGAAGTAACATTTTAGCTTGAAAGACTGCAAATTTGGGCAACTTTGGCTTTTTGAGGGACGAGAGTGCTTCTTTAGGTTCAGGGTTTCTTTCGGTGCTCTCTTATCCTCACCCCCTTCTTTCAGCATGTATGTGTTCAAATGTAGGTGAGCTGCTGTGGTTAAAAAGGAACCGTATGTGTAGGCAAAAATATCTTGTAAGCTGAAATGGGAGATAACTCGGCGCTCCCGCCTGGTGTTGATGGGATTACCAAGTACTGTGAATCACTGAGGCAAAGAGGCCTGAGGTGACACTTCAGGCCTGTTATTACACCAGGGATATTGGTTCCATTTAAAGTAAGAAAGTACGGTCATCTTAGTGCGGTTCAGTTCAAAGGTTTGAAAATGTCTCTTATTGGAAAGATTTGAAGTGAGCAGTTTTGATCCTTCTGCAGCACGAGCACGTCAGTGGCTGAAAAAAGTGGCAGCCGAGCTGGTGCGTTTGCCCCGTGCCCAGCCCCCTCTTTAAATGAGGATTTCTTTTAAAACAACAAAATCACAAGAAGGGGTGACTGAAACTATTTTGTAAGCGTTTCTCTCGTTTGGAAGATGCTGTGTAACAGAGGCTCTTCCTTGCCTTTGATTTTTCTTTTTAAAAGGATTTTAAAACCGTGTAGTCCTTGTCCTAAGATACGCTTATTACAGAGTTCAGTGATGTTCCCTGAAGTCATAATCTAGCTCGAACTGTTTCCCCTGGCTATACTACGAGACAATTTGACTTTGCATGAAGTTTTGAAAACCATATGCCATATGTGGGGATAGCATTTCAACTTCATGCTCTCTCTGTGCTGTGAATGACAAAATACACTTTGAAGTGCTTTTTCACAGTCTCCACCACTGCCTTTTTGCATGCGAATGAATATTAATGAAAATAGACCCGCGCTCACTTTTCATTTTAGTAGGATGTTCTGTCACCTCTTTAATTTTTCTGTCTCTTGGATTTCGTATTTTTAAAAGTTTTATTTTGTTTGTAGTGCCAGGCCCTATACCTGCCAAGTCGGTGAAAGGAACTCCTTTTGAAGATAAGATCTTCCTCAACTGGAAGGAACCTGTGGATCCAAATGGCATCATTACTCAGTATGAGGTAATCATTAAACAGTTAACAAGCATAGGATAGGGCTAGGGAAGTGTAGTGAGAGGAGTGGCTGACAGTGGGTGTTTATGCTCTGTAAACAGCTATTCAATTATGCTGCTTTCATTTACAGAATACTGGATTTTGTCTAGTGATTAGATACTCAAAAATCATAATTATGGTGCATAGGTTGTTGGCTGACCAGCCCTGTCAAGTGGCTTTGGCATGTGAGTATAACAGCATTACAATCCACATGGGTGGTGCTAGTTTTGAAAATCTAGTATCATTACTGTACACCCTTCTAAAGCCATGCCAACCATGATCTGTGAAATCTTCTTTGTCAGACTAGAAGATTACATGAAAAGTAATATGGTTATTAAACTTGGAGAAATGGTTTTTAGCTTTGTTAGATCTTTAGGTATCACCCTTTAAGGAAACTTCCATGTATATTCTATTTAAAGTGTATTTTATCTATGAGCCTTCTAGGGACTTCCACAGGAGCTTGGCAGGAAACACGAGCTGATTTGAGGAACAAACACTACCTTTCAGGCACTCCTTTTTTAAAGGGACAGAGGGTGTAATTTTGTGTACTAGTGAATTATAGGAGGAAAACAAACAAACTAACCAAACAAAACCCCCTAAAAAACCTCAGCAAGTTTGCAGATGACACCAAGGTGAGTGATGTGGCTGACACACCTGAGGGACAGGATGTCCCTCTGGGGCTCTACACAGGCTCCAGAAGTGGCCCTGTGTGAACCTGATGAAGTTCAACAAGGCCAAGTGCAGGGTTCTGCACCTGGGTGAGGGCAACCTCTGCTATCAATACAGGATGGGGGATGAAGGCATTGAGAGCAGCTCAGCTGAGAAGGACTTGGGCGTGTTTGGCAAATAAAAAGCTGGACGTGAGCCAGCAGTGTGTGCTTGCAGCCTAGAAGACCAACCGTATCCTGGGCTGCATCAAAAGCAGTGTGGCCAGCAGGTCGAGGGAGGTGATTCTGCCCCTCTACTCCGCTCTGGTGAGACCCCACATGGAGTACTGCATCCAGCTTTTGAGCCCTCAGCACAGGAAAGACATGGACCTGTTGGAGCAGGTCCAGAGGAGGGCCATGAAGATGATCCAAGGGCTGGAGCACCTCTCCTATGAAGACAGGCTGAGAGAGCTGGGGTTTTCAGCCAGGAGAAGAGAAGGCTCTGGGGAGATCAAATTGCGGCCTTCCAATACTTAAAAGGGACCTACAGGAAAGATGGGGACAAACTTTTTAGCAGGGCCTGTTGCAATAGGACAAGGGGTAATGGCTTTAAACTAAAAGAGGGAAGTTTTAGACTAGGTATAAGGAAGACATTTTTTACAATGAGGGTGGTGAAACACTGGACCAGGTTGCCCAGAGAGGTGGTAGATGCCCTGTCCCTGGAAACATTCAAGGTCAGGTTGGACAGTTCTTTAAGCAACCTGATCTAGTTGAATGTGTCCAACTCTGGAGCCCTCAGCACAAGAAGGACATGGACCTCTTGGAGTGGGTCCAGAGGAGGGCCACGAAGATGATCCGAGGGCTGGAGCACCTCTCCTGTGAGGACAGGCTGAGAGAGTTGGCGTTGTTCAGCCTGGAGAAGAGAAGGCTCCGGGGAGACCTTATAGTGGCCTTCCAGTACCTGAAGGGGGCCTACAGGAAAGATGGGGAGGGGCTGTTTGCAAGGGCGTGTAGCAATAGGACGAGGGGCAATGGTTTTAAACTAGAGCAGGGTAGGTTTAGATTAGACATTAGGAAGAAGTTCTTTACAATGAGGGTGGTGAGACACTGGCACAGGTTGCCCAGAGAGGTGGTGGAGGCCCCATCCCTGGAGACATTCAAGGCCAGGCTTGATGAGGCTCTGAGCAACCTGATCTAGTTGAAGATGTCCCTGCTTACTGCAGGGGGGTTGGACTAAATGACCTTTAATGGTCCCTTCCAACCCAACACATTCTGTGATTCTATGTTCCTGCTCATTGCAGGGGAGGTTAGACTAGTTGAACTTTAAAAGTCCTTTCCAACCCAAGCTATTCTATGAATGAATTCCATTCTGTTCTATAAATCTGTTTATCTACTTAATGCTAACACAGTTCTTTAAATAGTGCAGGTTAACTCTGGTGGGCAGCTCAGCCCCACTCAGTTGCTCGCTCCCTCCCCTGCAGTGGGATGGGGGGAGAATCGTAAGGACAAAAGTGTGAGCTTTTGTGTTAATCACAAGTCCAAAACACAGCACCATACAAGCTGCTATGAAGAAAATTAACTCCATCCCACTCAAAACCAGTACATTATGATATCATTGCTGGCTTTAAATATATTATCTTGGTTTGGACAGCTTTTAAATATGGTTACTAGAAGAGCAGAGGGAAACGTATTACAGGAAGTGAAAAATAAAGGGTTTTGATGAAAGTGGGGAGGATGGTGGGGGTGTCCTAACTTAAAAGTAACAGTGAAATTTTCCATACATGAACTAAAATCACAAGGAGAGAGAGATGAAGGGCACCTATACAGCCTTTCAAGTGAAGCAGACTCTACAATAATACGCATCAAGTCCTCATGGTATCCCCATGATAGCTGTGTAGCTAGATGAGCATGTCTTTTGTTTCCTTTCCAGCCAAGCTAACCTAATCCCCTTGTGCCAAAAACTGTAACAATTGTTACAAAAATAATTGTTTTCACAGGTCAGCTATAGCAGCATACGGTCATTTGATCCTGCAGTTCCAGTCGCAGGACCTCCGCAAACCGTGTCGAAGCTGTGGAACAGCACGCACCATGTCTTCTCACACTTGCATCCTGGTACTACTTACCAGTTCTTTATACGTGCAAGCACTGTCAAAGGCTTTGGACCAGCTACCACAATCAATGTAACAACCAACATCTCAGGTAAAAATAAAAAATAACAACAGAAAAAAAAAATAAAAAGGAAAGTGTGTGTGTGTAGGGAAATGTTTTTTTGATTTGTTTTGTCAGACTTGATAAATCATGAAATGGGATAGAAAAGCCCCCCCAAATCCTATCCTGTTGTGAAATTATATTACTGAAAATGTTTTTGAGTGTATTTACCAAACAGTAGCATAAGTTCAGGGATAAGTCCTTGCATGAGGTGGAAATTGCACACCTGTAGTTGTTAACTGTTTGATTTTGTGTAATCTTGTACCTTCATCTAAAGATTTTGAAGTGCTGTATAAACCTTAACTAATTAAGCCTTAGAGCACTCCATAGGTCACTAAGTACTATATTTGTTTTGCAGATTAGTAAAGTCAGATGCAGAAAATGAACTGACTTACTCAAGGTGACACCACTTAGCGGCACACAGCTATAACAGAATTGGGGTGGTTGGGAGGAAGTGTGAATTTCTTTTGCCATTCATATAGGTCTGTTTCCTTCTGCCTTTATTCACATACTACAGTGCACCAAAATTGACACTGTTCATCTTAATAATGCACTGCAAACTCTAGAAGAAAGTAATGTCAAATGGAATGCTTTAGTATTTTTATTTTCTTAAATTTCAGTGTTATTCTCAAAATATAAGTAGCTTATGCAGCTGGTAGCAGAAGATGAGTCAATGCTACTCTAGAGAGACTGTTGATTTTATGACATGGTGACTTCAGAGCTTGTCAAAGATCAAAGAAGTCAGTCTTTTAGAAATGTAAACAGCACAAAGCAGGCTATTTCCTTATTATCTGCCATAATTAAACTTTCATTGTCCTGTAAAGGGAAGTTAATAATGTATTGGAATGCATCTACCATTGCTATGGGAAACTACTAACGTAGTCTCCTCACCCAGTTCTCAAAAACATGCCCATAAATCAAAATGTGAGAAAATTCAAGGCAGAACTCCTTGAATTATGGAACAAGTGAAGTGCTGTAGTTGTCGAATTTAACTGGAACAATTTGTTGAATTCCATCCCAGCACACAAGCACTAACACTCCTCATACCCCAGCCCCTTCAAAACAAAACAACCAAACCACCAAAAAAAGCCCCAACCTACATGTTCTGTTCTGTTTATCTAGCTATTATGTTGGTTTGAAGTCTAATCTTTTACTCAGGTTGGTTTAAGGTCCTTGTGTTTCTTCACAACAAATTCCAGTTCTTAATTTTTAGGGATAATGGTGGTGTAGTACTTGCATAGTTGACTTCTAACCTCTTTGTAGGAATAAAAAAAAGAAAGTTGTAACTATGTAATATCTTGCTAGCATGTCTGTCCCCCAGACCTTTCAGTATTTTGAGAATTTTGTCCAGAATCCAGTCCACCACACTTTCTAGACACATTATGTGTCTGTTAGTTCACAAAACATGGTTAACACTAGAAAAGCTTAAAGGCAGGCTGTGACACCCTTTGTATCTGAATTTCAGCCTGGTTTTTTTGTCTTGCTTTATGCTGAATTGTTGCCTGGTTTCACTCTGCGTAACTGGTATTTTTTACGAAGCAACACATATGTTTCAAGAAATGCTAGCTTTATTTTAATGAGGAGTGAAATTATTCCTTTTAACCAAGCTCACAAGTGGTTGCCGTGATCCTAGTGAACATGGTGTAAACAGTAATTTATAAATGGAATATGAATATTTCCTGAAATAACAGCAATTTTTGTGTTCATCTAGGATCTGGGACTAATGAAGCAAGGCTTTTAATCTTTCAGTGCACTTCTATCGATATATTATTGTAAAATTCTTATGACTTAAATGATTGACATCCTGCATCTTTTTTTTTTTTTTGTGAAAGATAATTTTGAAATATACCAGCATCATTAACAGTTTTATAAAGATACAGCCACATATTAAAAAAAAAACAAAAAAAAACAAAACACAAAAACCCACAAAAACCCAAACCCATGCAGGTAGTTTTCAAGCTTGTTAAAGATTATTAATTAATAAAAATCTATTATTTTCTGAATCACAGGCAATCCTGTTTCTTTCCTTGCACTGGAGCTGAAGTCAGCAACACTATTACCAGTGAGGACTGTAACGGGTTTGTGGCAGCAGATTAAAGTTGAATGGTTGAAGTTAATCACCAACACCAGCCGTCCAACCCACAACAAATATTGCTGCCACGAAGGCCTGACAGCCAGTCCATTAGTGAATCAGTTCCTGAACTCCTTCTAGATTTGACTTTGATTTTGTTGTTCCTTAATACCCTGGGCTGAAAACTGCAGTGGTTGAGAAACTGATCAATGAGCAGCTTGGCCATCCATTGTTAGAAATGGAAGGAGAAATGGGCGTGGGAATAGACTCCCCCATGAAGTTCTAGTCCACAGATGCATGTCTATCCAAGCCCGATTTTCCCACACTCTGGTTGGTATTGGTGTGGTCTCCCATGATGTGAAAGGTTCTTAAACTGTTGGAGGAGGATAAAGAGAGGTGGTAGTGGTTGGGTCTTCAAGATGGTGAATATAGTTGTTTGTAAGGGGAGGCCAAAATGGGATTTTGTAGTCTTAGGGTTTCTTGGCAGTCACCTCTTCCTTTTATTTCTGTCCTTCTTGAATAAACCTGTTTAACTTGGTAGGTGTTATGATTTGAGGGGGAGCAGTTAGGGATGGGGTTATCAATTGTTGGTGAAGTCCCATTCATGCTCTAGTAAAAGATGGTGCCTGACTGGAAAATCATTAAAAGAGACTCACATAGCTGGTAATGATTGTGGCTTTGTACTATATTGCGAAGAGCCACAATCTTGTGAAAATTCAAAACATTTTCATTGATTTGTTTCTCATTCTTTTCCTTCCTACTTAACATTAATTAGCTCCCACTTTACCGGACTACGAAGGAGTCGATGCATCTCTCAATGAAACTGCTACTACAATAACTGTACTCTTGAGACCGGCACAGGCCAAAGGTGCACCTATCAGGTAAAAAAAAAAAAAAAAAAGAGATAAAATTTTAAAAAAATCAAGATTTTTTTTTAGTTGATTATATGCTGTCTTGCAGCTCATAAGCTCATAGAGCTGTTCATTTCCAAGTGATATTCATTTGACATTACTGTTGTTTTTCTTAGCTAGGCTGAGCTTGCCAATAGATCTGTAATTAAAAAGAAAGAATTCTTGGTGGTTTTTTTGTTGTTGTTGTGTTTGTTTTTTTAAAAAAAAGATAGTCATGACCTGAATCATCCAGCTGTCTGTCCTGTTTGATTTAGGGTCCCCAGGACCACCTCCTATCCATTATAATTTCATTTTACTTTCTCACAGTGTCTCTGAAAGATGAGGTTGAAAGGTGTTTGTCAGAAAGTGGATCTGAAAATAACACTTCCTCTCCAGTGCTTCAAATCAGCCATTCTGTAGCACATATATATATGATTGGAAAATTGGAAGCTCAGAGGAAATGGGAGAATAATAGTGATGAATACAAACTATTTGACCTTTTTCCTCTCAGAGTGCTTCTTACTAGAAATCATGTAGCAAGCTATTAGATTTTATTTGGCGTGTCCCATAATCATATTAAAATGTTTCATTTATGTTAACTTTGAGGGGTCTTTCCCTTCTGCTCTCTATTGAGAGATAATTTAATTCTATTTGCAAAGATTAGTCCACATCCTGCTCTTTACTTCTACTTGTTAGTGCAAAAATTTTGTGATATTATTTGATTCCATTTGTGTTTTACTGATGTGGCTGCATCAGCAATATTCAGGGACAGGGTTGACTAATTGGGGGTTAATTAACTACCGAGCATCAGAACCTTTCCATGCACTTACCCTTGTGACATTTTGGAGAAATGCAGACTAATGCATTTCATTCTGTGTTATATTAAGTCAGTTACCGTGGCTCAGCTGATGTCGAGTAATTTGCCTGAGCCCTGAAAATAGAGGAAAATTAACTGTTTCTTAAGTCTGTTTCCATTGAGAGGAATGTATGTTTTATATGGATGTTGTGGGGAAGAGTCATGTACCTATGAGTATTTTTATATGCTTATTATATAGTCACCCTTATGATTGATATGATCAAGTTATTTATTTATATTCTGTCACAGAAGATAATCCAGATTCATCCTCTTTAGAGGAGATATTGATATGTTATATTCAAAAATAAAATCGTAACCCCATGCATCATTAGTTTCTGAAAGATTGCCGTGGAGCAAACCTTGGATTTTTTGGGGTGTGAAGAATGGTAAAACGTACAGGACTACATTCAGTACAGGACTTGGATTCCTAAAACATGGGTTTTGTTGAACTGATACAGTAGAAACCAGACCTGTGATCTGAAAATGCTCCCAAGTTATGCAGCTGCTTAAAATCCCTATATGCCTTTGGAGCTGCTTGTAAAGCCTTCCAGGTGTCCTGCTGCTGGCCACATCCAAAGCTGTCCCTGTTTGACAAACGTGATATCTATCGCTCATCTAATCCGGGCCAAATCCTTTCAGTCATGTGCCTGGTCCCCCGCGGGGGCTGGTGCGTAGGGTCTCCTGGAGCCCGCCTGACCGACACCACCGGGCGCTGCTGGGGGTGGTGCACATCCTCTCTACAGCAACTCTCTGTGGCACGTTTGTGCAGACGGCAGTGGGCTCCCGCCTTTGGTCCAGCCACGCACCCTAAGGGTGGTGGGGGGGGTCAGTCTCTCATCCCCGATTTCTCTCCTGGGGGTTTTCTTTGGTGAGCTGGTAGCGTGCTGGGCCGTGGCTGGAGCGTTAGTCGTACCTAGCTCAGGGAGCTCTGGTTTCTCTGCGCTGTACTGGCAGGTGAGTAACCCCCGCAGGGTAAACCTGCAGCGCACCACCTCACATTGATTCTCTCTGTTTTCCTTACAGCATCCTCAGTGCTATGGCATGAGCTTGTCATTTTTGCCTATGAAGGTGGCAAAAAGGATTTATGTACTAGATGTTAATAGATAGTTTGATAGGGATGGTTTGAAGAGAGTATTAATAACTGTTGTTTGAGTATGTTCTTATAAAAGAATATGTCTTTCTTCCTGTCTCCCATCTTCCCTCTCCACTTTAATTAAATTTCTAAACCTAAAGATTATGTTGAATTTCTAACATCATGAGGCCAAGGAAATAAGTCCTTCACCATAACCGGAGAGATGGGCTTTATTCTTAAAATAAAGCAGGTGTTTTGTTCCTTACGTGGACTGAGGAGCATTCTCCAGGGGAACGCAGAAGACACGGTCCCGTTCCCTTTCCTGAAGTTACGCGTATTGCAGTCAGGTTATTTTTTCAGCAGCTTCTTAACAGGGGAGATAAATGTATCACGCCGAAATTCTGAATTGATTCAATGCATTTCGCTAAACTTTATGATGTGTTTTAGTGAAGCTTCACTCCATCCACACTGCAGTTGTGTTTCCACTACAAGCTGGCTTACTGCCATAATGAGTGTTACTAGGTAGGTGGGAAAAAACGCATGGCCGTGCCTGCAGCTGTGATTGAGTAGAAGGGACTCAAATGCTGTTCTTTAGCCTGAAACTGAAGAATACAGTTGGCTTTTTGAAAAGGTTTATTTGCACCCAGTCCTCTAATCCCTGGAGCTGTAGATGGTCAAAAGGTGATTTTATTTAATAGCTGTAGGTCCATTGTTTTAGAAAAAAAGGGGGGAAAAAAAAAGAAAAAAAAAAAAGCTTAGTCTGATACTCTCTTGTTTTTATAAACAGAATTATACTGTGGTCAGATTTTGTTGTACCTCAGCCTCTCCATCAGCACAGCCCCCCAGGAAACAGATGTTCCTTAACTCAAGTGAAATCTATGTGCGGCTGTCAATCATTTCTTTAAGACACTACATGCCATAGTCATCACAGTTTAAACATGACTCTAATCATATCTTCCCTGTCAAGTGTTATCGTGTAATCTCTAGCATTTTTGTGGCCTCTTGAAATTTTAAAGCAAATTACAGACTAGAAATGCAAAGGGAGACAGGGGCAGGATGGCTCAGGCTCACTGTGAAGCACGTACCGTTTCACCGTCAATCCCATGGATGAGATCCCAGTCAGTAGCATCAATGGTGCCTCAGTGGTTCATTTGAAGATGTGATTTGTCACTGTAGTTTTTCCAAAGGTGTTTTGCACCAGCAAAACAATCTTTTGTTTTCAAATCCTCCTGCAGATGAGGATTATGAAGAGCATATATCAGAATCAGCATAGACAACTTTTGAATGACTGAATTTATTTTATTTGATTAGTAAAGTGTTTTTCTTATATCTTCCTATGCAAAATCAGGTTGTTCTCATTAGTGGATCATGGTAGGGAGCAGCTAAAACTTAGTTGTCATTCAGAATTCCAAGAGCTGGGGTTGTAACTTGGGCTGTCAGTCAGTCTGGCACCTGTCAAAGGAGAGGACGCTGTGTCTCCACTAGACGCATAGAAGAAAATCTCTAGCTGGTGTTAAAACCTAATCAGAATAGGGCTGAAGTATGAACACCACGTTCACCACTGCTGTACCTCTTTGGGAGCCTGAATTTTTAGGGAAGGGTGAAAAGGAAGATCTGAGCAGGGGCCTCCTCTTTGGCTGTTTGTAATCATCTTGGTCAATAGGGAGGTACTGTGCAGGTTTTCATCATTAAAAAAAAAAAAAGTTTTTTGACATAAGAAATGATTTCTTCATGCAAAGTCTCAGCTGAGGAGCTCTTCACCTGTTATTTCTTCAACACTTTGTCTGCTTCCCTGGCTGCCTCAGACAACTGTTTGGCCTTTATGATCCTGGTGAGTTATGTAGCGGGTTGTGAAATTTATATTACTCTTCAGAATAGCTCAGAATTTATTTTAGTCATCAGGGAGAAGGAATATTGTCATCTAGGTTTTCCACTCCACCCTAATTATTTCTCTTTTATTGCTTCCTTGCTGTTAGCAAAACTGGAAAAAAATTGCTATTGTAGGAATTCCCTCAGCTCCAGTCACAAGAAAGCTCTCTCAATAATTAAATTCTCACCATTACTCAAAAAATGTATAGAAAATGTAAGATAATTTAAGCTAGGATTAGTAATATGTAAAAATGCAAAAATAGGCAGAGTACATAGCCTTTAAACTTTTACTAATAGCCTGATACCAGACCACATTTGCAGCCAGTGAACACCCTGCTTTTCAAGTTGCAAATTTAACTTTGGCTTCTTTCTTCACATCTTACAGCAGGGTTTCCTTTCTGACCACTATTTCGTGTACACAGAGTAACAGTGCTGCTCTGGAGCCACTGTAGTGTTTAGTAAATGGGTTTAAACAGATGGTATCACAAAGGGCCCAGAGGTAAATGACTGTATTCCTCCGTGTCTTGTTAGCCTATAATGTTGCATGAAAAGTACTGCCAGATTCCTTTTCCAAAGAGGACAGGCACATAAAAAAAAACGGGCACATTTAAAAATAATTGAAAAATAAAACCTCGTTAGAAACTCTAAAGATTTTCTGTCATTTGCTCTTCTTTTTTTAACTAAAAGTAATTGTACAAATGCAGATGGCTACTGTGTATATATATTTCTTATTTTCCACATTTTCTAGCTTTTCAGATGTAGAGGCCCTAAAAGCATTATTTTTGGAAGCATATTTTATGTAAATTATTTTTAAATTTTTCAGAAGCTTCATGTTTTATTGTGATCTCATGCTTAAAATTTTGCCATACCTTTTATATCACTTTCAAAAATTACTGTGTGTTTTTAACAAATGCTACTAAAAGAGACTTTCCTAATATTTAACTCTCATGCCCTTCATCTTTGGTTTTTTTGGTTTGTTTCGGCCTCCAAAGAGACTTGACCCTTAAAAAGGAGATGTGCCTTAAAAAAAAAAAAAAAAGATGCCTTGTTTGTTTGCCCCTTATTCTGTAAAAGGCGGGGGGTGGGGGAGAAAAAGGGGGTTAATTTGGTAGCTGTGCTGGATCTCAGCTTGTGAGCCGTGTGACAACCCGGGCTGTTCCGAGGGCCGGTTGCCTCCGTCACATGCAGGCGTCGCACTGTCCTTCCGCTCTCCCTGCTGGCTGTCTCTTCCTTGGTTGGCAGGCTGTCGCAGATGACAAGTTTCCTGCTCTCCTGGCGCTTGGGAGAGCAGAATTTGTGTCGGTCCCCATCCGTTGGCAGCTCACGAGAGAAGACTGCAGGAAGGGAGGGAGCAGAGATGCGGCGGTGCCAGCGTTCCCAGTAGTGCCCAGTTCGGCAGCGGTGGGTTTAACCGTGCCTGGGTCCAGGGCCAGGACAGGGAGGGAACGAATGCTGGTAGCCATTTCTTCCCATGGGACATTATAAACAAAAATTATTTTTAATGATTTACAGCCTGTCCAGTTTGTAAAATATCAATGCTTTGGAGTTTTTTTGCTAGTACATTAATTTGGAAGCTCAAGGAAAGATACTGGGTGCACAGGGATCCTGTGGAAGTGATTTGCTGGCGCAGGCCACATTAACTGGACATAGTTAATACATAGAGTTTACCACAGAAGGTGATTTATAACCAAGCTCCGTTCACAGACAGTTTATGAGAAACAGAGATCCCTGGAACTAGATAATCATCTTTTGGTTTACGTTCTTCTTTTTACCTAGAGTTTCAAAACTGCTGTGACTTTGAAAGGGAAGAGGCTTTCCTCCTTGATTTTTTAGGTGCTACGAAAAGGGGATGCTAACTTCTTTCAGCTCAAGAAAAACGTGAAACTAATTTCTCACTTCTTCCCCTCCTTTCTTCCATTCCCCAGTATCATACTTCATCTCTGCCACTACAGTTATTGGGTTTTCTGGGCAGTAGTAGCTGAGAAAATTGACAAAATAATTTAATGCTGCCCCATAAGTTCTGGAATGAGGAGGATTGTCTTTGTCTTTGCCTTTCAGAGTCCCTGCAGCAATGCAGTGATGCTTCGAGAACTCTGTTCAATTTTACTTTTTCTGTTCAGAAAGCTTTAAAACAACCCCAAGACGGGCAGTTCTGCCAGTTTAATTGAATAGCTTCAGGTCTTATCTATATGCTTAGGCATATTTTCTTACTAAACTTTCATAAGGTTCTCGAAGGTATCTGCATATAAATGAGAAATTGTGTGCATGTATACACATGTGTGTATATGTGAGTATGCATACCTACAGTTCTTAAAACCCCAGAACTTCTTTTTTTCTTTTCTTTTTTTCTTATAAACCGAAGAACTGCCTCCTGCTCTCAGTATGTAAGTTCTGCACTTCTGCGGAGCAGAGGAGGCTGATAATGAGTTAGTGACATCCTGCAGTTGGGTAGTTCCCCTAAAGGAGGAAAAAAGAATTATGATTACCTGTTCTATTTTGAGCGGGTGATTTTGAAAAGTGACCATTTCAAGAGAGTTATTGGGAGTTTGGGATGGTGTTTTAATAGGCCGAATGCCATCTGCTTCAGCAATTTGTAACGTTTTATCATTGACAACTGTAGAGGAATGAGGCAGTCTATTTTGGTGGAATGGACAGATTTCTGTCCATCTGTGCTTGTATTAGAGCATGTCACTTGTACTTTAGATCTGCGTAGCTCTGAGCCAAGATAGAAGCCACAACAAGGTCAAGAGGTGGAGAAGCCTGTCAGCACATTCTGTCTCTAATGATATGACAACTGCAAATTGGTGCTTCAAGCGCAGCCCGGAGGCAGTCATTATGTTGGGCCTTGAAGCTCACTTTTCTTTAATATCGTTTTAAAGGAAAATGCTAACTTCAGATGCTTTCGATTAGCCAAGAGTTTAATCTATTGTAGTTTAAAGTCAGATTAATTCCTGTGTTTCTTCAAAAGAAAAAAGCCTTAAAGAAAAAATAACCATTGTTAGGAGGTTGTGTATAGACTTGTATTGTTGTTTTTCCTGAAAAAAATGGATACTGCTTCTTTCCAATGGCTGAATTAGACAGCTTTCCTATATTTCAAGCCTTTGTTTCTTCTCTGCATCCATGCATCTGCTGTCTTTTCCTTTTTTCTTTTCTTTGTTTTCTTTTTAAGTTTGCACAAAGCAACTGGGTTAATATTTTTATGAGACTAGAGGTTTGACCCTAGGCAGGTGACCTTAAAGTTATGCTGGTTTTCCTCTGTCTCACTAGCGCCTACCAGATTGTTGTTGAGGAGCTGCACCCGCACCGAACAAAGCGAGAAACGGGCGCCATGGAGTGCTACCAAATCCCCGTCACCTACCAGACCGCTCTTAGCGGAGGGTCGCCGTATTACTTTGCGGCTGAGCTGCCCCCAGGAAACCTACCGGAGCCGTCCCCCTTTACCGTGGGTGACAACAGGACTTACCAGGGTTTCTGGAACCCGCCGCTGGCTCCTCGGAAAGGCTACAACATCTATTTCCAGGCCATGAGCAGCGTTGAGAAGGTAAGTGCCAACCACACCTTTCTCCCGAAAGGAGTCAAAGACATGCCCATGGCGACAATTAGGACTGTCAAAGGTGGACGTAGTAGGTGTTGGCAGTGGCACTGCTGTAATCCCTTCCGTGACGTGACAGCACGGCAGCGTGCCGCTCACATTCCACACCGCCCTTCCATCATAGTAACTGCTGCTGGACAAGAGTTCAATACAGCTCGCAGTAATCGCCCGAGCGAAGTAGTTTCAGTGCTGTGACTCTGCCTTCTCGGTAAATAACATCCACGGCCCTTTCCCCAACTCTCAGTACTGGCGCACTTCAGACGAGTAAATTACTGCGGGATAAACAGAATGTGGGCTGCTCAGCGGGCTAATAGAACCCTGCAAACTTTTTGAGACTCTGGCACTGAATGTCAAATAAAAAGTAACAATTTGCTTGGTCAAAAGCAACCTCAGGCCCACACCGTGTTTAGGAGAGCCCCTCTGCAAAGGTGTACTTCAGGCTTGCTCCACTGCTGCGCAGGAGTAGAAGTGTGGCTGCTGCTGACGTTCATTACCTCCGTGGTGTTTCATTTTTAACTCGGCTGCTGGCTGCTGCTGCTGTATGCCTATGGAAGGGGGGAAAAGCGCCAGGGAGGGAGGTTCCAGGTGGAAAGAGCAACTGTGTCTCTGCAAGCCTGGTGCTGTTGCACCGGAATGGTTTTTCCTCTCATAAATGAAAAATGAGGGAGGGGAAGATGATTGGCGAGGCGGGGAAAACGTGGTAGGCAAAGAAGCTTCAGATATTAAAAAATTTAAAATTTTGATTTACGGTTTAGAAAACTGAAGGAAATTGCAGCAATATGTCCGTAGGAATCTCCATATGAAGTGTCCAGGCAGGCCAGAAAGGAACTGGAAAGGACAGCTGGATCGGTAGCTGCTGAGATGCAGCAGAGCCATCGGAAAGGAGCAGAAGCCATGTGTACCCTTCCTTACATTTGGGTCTTTGCGGTGACTAAACAAATCCTAGCTAACAGGCAGCCTTGCCTTGGGGCCTTTTGAAGAGAATCTCACCTTCTACCCATAGTTATGAAAGTTGCATATGCATCAATTCAGAATGGGGATGAAGCAGGAGCGAATGAAACTGTACTGGAGCTGCTTGAGAACCGCATGCTTTTTCTGATAGGAGAAACCATTCCCTCTTTTTAGTTCTTATCTATAGATCTGTATGAAGCAAACAAAGCAAAATGAATGGTAACGGCTAGACACTCATCCATCTTTCCCTCACCTGGTACAAATAATTCCCTTTGCTTTTGTTGGCTCCCAACAGACTAAATTGTAAGGAAATCTGTTTCATTCCCTAAGAAATAAATGTGAGGGAATAGTAAAATAAAAATATTAAATGCAAAATATATCTTTATTTTGACCTTTACATTTTGTCAGATAAGTAGAAGATGAGGGAAAAACACGTTGTTTTTTGCTTCAACTTGATTTCAGTTTGTGAAAGAGTTTAATCCTAAAATGGTTTTCTCCGGTGTAATTTAAAACTTTGGATCAGATTTCTCTTCCTAGAGGGATTTGGGGGGAGGTTTTGGGAGGATTGCACTGCATTCTGCTGGGACAGAGATTTAGTGGTTGTAAGATAACCTCTGAGCTGCAGAATATTTAAACAAGTGCTTTACTATAAATTAGTGGGATCACCAAAATAGTCAAGGGTAAGCAAAGTATGCTCTGAAGTACACTGTAGGGTTGGGATGAGGTTTACTCTGTGATCTTCACAGACATTTTGAACAAATGTGGGCAAGTAAATGGGGAGAATGCTAATTAGGTAAGATTATATTGATAAGCTTTGCAGGGCTTGCATTTAGATTGAAAAATTGTCTTTATGGAACACTTACGGGAGGCCTCAACTCACAGCTTTTCTCGTTCTTTACAAGCTGTGTTTACAAAACAGCATCAACGTATTTTACCTGGTGCTCGGGAATCTTCAAGAGAAAAGAGATCCCAGGGGGATGTATTCGAGGATGGAGTGCTGGGGGGTGCAGAACTAGAGGGAGCATATTTTATAGAATGAAACTGTCATTATTGCATTTTCTAATTACCTGCTAATATTGTTTAGAGTGATCTAATACAACAGCAGCTGCATCCTCTCACGCAACCTTATGCTATTTCAGTATGTTTGCCTTTAAAATGACTGCACATTGTACAAAAAGGTCAGAAAACCCATTTACGACTGACCCTCTTCTTTTCAAGTTGTCCAGACTGTGCATAACCAAGTCATTTCTCTGTTCGTTTCAACTGCTGACCAAACTTCTGAAGGGGGGGGGGGGGGGGGAAGTAAAATACATACAAATTGTCTTTGCATGTGCAACTTCTGAAGCACATCGCAGTCAAATCGCTGTCTTCCCTGGGCAGATTAGATAGTTTGTAGATTAACTGTGTCGTATGTGAGAGGGTACCTGGGCTACATCTGGGCTGATTCCACACTCAGAAGCATGAGGGAGTGCGTTGCTGATGTGCTTCAGGTGACTCTGTTCACGACCGTCAGGATGCAGCAAGGCGTAAGTTTGGAGACAGTGCTGAGCAAATGTTCCTTCTTTGCTGCACAGCGCTGTTGGAGGTCAACACTGGCTCAGGATTTCTGTGCCATAACATAAATAGGAACACCAGTCCTCCCCTTTTCTTTCACTGCACCCTTTTTCTGTATTCTTACGGCATGATTTCCATTTGATTTGAATAATCGGAAATTTTGCTGCAATTAGGCTGTCCTGCACCTCTCCTCATCGTTATCCTGGACAGTACAGACCAATGTCTAGGTTTCATCCAGCTTTTGTAAAGGCAAAATCACCCAGCCTCCTCCCCTGCTAAGCCCAGAGCCCTGAGCCACCTTGTTGGGTTGCCCCAGCTGATCAGCAGATCTAGGACAAATTTATGGAGTAGGCAGGGCAAGAAAAAGCAACCTGATCTGACTGTTTTCTTTACTTTTCTCTCCTCAACAGGAAACCAAAACTCAGTGTGTTCGAATAGCTACAAAAGGTAAGAGGCTCGTCCCTCCACACAAAGTAGCTTTTTTTTTAATGAAATACGGCATTGCTATTAGATGTTTGAACCAAAGTCAGTACTGTCCCTGTATTTTGAACCACTTGATTGTCTTAAAATGTAACAGGCTACTACTGCTTTTTATTCTTCGGTTTTGGGCCAAGAGGGTACTGTTCTAGCAATACTCAGAATTTAAACAAAATAAGCACTCCTTTATTTTTTTTTTTGTTTTCCCTGTCTCTGGTTTTCAAGCTCTGCTGTTAGGCTGCCGGAGCATTGCAGATGGCAGATAGATGGACTGGAGACTTGAGAGCACACTTGGTTAAACTGCCTGTTATACTAACAATTATTTCCAAGCAGGGGTGGAAATAATTAAATGAAGGACATGACAGTTAATTTTCCGAAGTAAGAGCTCAGAGTGTTAGCTAAACATAGGAGAGGGTTGATTTGAGGAAGGCCCGTGTCTTTGATAGCAAGTGAGGCCCAGGGCTAAGACTGGCTGCAGAGTATTGAGAATAAATCATAGTGACCCCACATACAGAGGGTTAATCACATACTGCTCACTCAAAAATGCTGTTTTATCTTCAAATGAGGACTTAGTTGTTCTGCTTATTGTTATCTCTTGCTTTGACTGTGTTTATAGCCATTCATTTTGGTTGCTTGATTGTGTCAACAAGAGAGTTGTTTGATAGACTCCAGCAGCATAAACAAGAAAGGAGCTTACAAATGCTGAAAGAGTACTCTGCAGAGGCCCAGCACTACTTACATTGTCTCTTTCTAATTGCATATTGATATTCGGCATAAAAACAACTTTAGATATGAGCAAGCAGGCATTTAAAGTACTGCGGTGGCACATCAGCACCATTTTTTTTTCCATCGCTTCTTTCAATTTAAAACTTGTTCCAATTAAATGCTGATGTCTCTAATGAGTGGTAGCAACAAAGTGTTTTCTTGAGAAACCAGAAAATAAAATGTACTTCTCAAGATCTGTTAATATTTTCATCAAGTGAGGTAGGCTAATAAAAACAGGAAATTAAAACTGTGAGCTAAGTCTTCTGTGAAAAGTACATCAGAATTATCTTTCTTTTTTTTACCTGGCAAGATTAAATGTTTGAATTAAAATATATTTGCATGAACAAATATTTGTGTACCACAAGCATGTATCACTAGGATTTGAGTCAAGGGAGAGTCTTGAAAGGCTCACAAATATCATAGAATCATGAAATGGTTTGGGTTGGAAGGCACCTTAAAGGTCATCTAGTTCCAACCCCCTGCCATAGGCAGGGACACCTCCCACTAAACCAGGCTGCTCAAAGCCCCATCCAGCCTGGCCTTGAACACCTCCAGGGATGGGGCATCCACAGCTTCCCTGGGCAACCTGTTCCAGTGTCTCACCACCCTCACAGGGAAGAATTTCTTCCTAATATCCAGTCTAAATCTCCCCTCTTTCAGTTTGAAACCGTTACCCCACGTCCTATCATTACACTCCCTGATTAAGAGTCCCTCCCCATCTTTCCTGTAAGCCGCCTTTAGGTGCATAAATATGGAATGAGGGACAGGAGACCAGTGGTCTCTCTCATAATTTTCCGGATAGTAATAACAAAATGGGAAAGGAGTTCACCTGGCTTACAGGGAAATTAGTTTTACTGAACCATCTTCAGTCCACTGATGTCAAAGCAATGTTTGTGGGAGCAATATTCCTGCTGGTTGCTTGTATGCCTTCATCTGCCGTAACAGTCACCTGCAGCCCAATGGCTGTAGGCTGAAGGAAAGGGGAAATGAGTAGCACATTTCTTAGTCGTGCCATAAATCTTGCCTTTGCCATTCTGGCTAAAGACGAGTTTTCCTGAAGTAACTCCATTGCCTGCTATGTTGGTACTATACCCCTTGGATGTGGAGCTGAAAACCAAAATGTTTTCTCTGACTTTGTTTTAATTGATAGATGTGAAATGTGGGGGGAGGCAACATTAGGAGCAAATGCTTTCCCTTGCTCTGATGGAATGCGTGTAATAGGGAGTCATCGCTTCAAAGTCACATGCATTCATACCTCTCAAACAAATTATGCTAGTATGCTAAATCATTTTTAAAAAGCTGGTACTGAAATCTTTTCCCAGTTTTCATCGTAAAAATAATACCACAATTTGTTGTACTTGAATAAAAGTATACTTAATATGTTCATCTGATTATGCTGATTTTTTTTGTAGTGTGTAAGTTTGCTTTGAATCATTGACCCAGGAGACATTTGGTTGCATTTGTAATATATTAATAGGGAAAAGAGGACTGTCTTACCTTACCTAATGCACCCCAGTAAAGCTAATGTATCCTTTTAAAATGCAGAAAATTGTCTAAGTAATGTATTCAGTTATAAAGTATAGTTCTACACATTCAGTAGTGTGTGGTTCTGTGTCATCTCCTGTGACTTGAAGCAGCCTACAGCTAGCCAAACTGAATTTTGCCTTTAACATGTTGAAAAGGCATTAAAAATCATAAAGAGCTGAGGTCGAAGTGTGGGGAGAGGAACGACATTAAAGGTGCATGTAAAGGCAAGACAAAATTTCTCTGGTAGTGACGTTCAGTATTACCAGCAAAGGTACTTTCTCATTTTTACCTTGCTGGAGGATCTGGTGTTATCTGCTGTGTATATTCGGACTGATAAAATGTAATCATGGAAAAAATAATGGCAGTAATGTCATGGTTTGGTGCTAGAGAAGTTCATATCCCTGAAATTATAATCTCGATGATTTAATATTCTGAAATGTGTTATTTTCCTGATAAATTTTTTATTTGCTTGGGCAGTTCCCTATTGACATAATTTGCATGTATTTTAATGCATAAGGGGTTTTGCACATGTCATTCCCATGGGTTGCCTTCTGCCCTTGAGAACTGATGGAATAGTTTGTTTATTGGTGTCAAACTAACGGAAGTCAGTAAATTTAAACTGAAGTGCTCATATCTTTTCAGTCCTTATATTCCATGTGCAACGTTCTCATGCGCTTCTGATAACAACATGCGCTGAAGTGTGAACTCATGTAGAAGATAGTGCCAAATCACGACTAGAGTATGTTGCTGCTTTTGGTGTGTCTTGAAAAAATGTTTTTAGAGTAAGATGAGAGGCTTACTAGTGTCTGATGTATTAAAATACACACAATGAATTAATTTTTCCTGGAAGAAAATATTGGAACAGCACCAGATTAAAAAGTAGTCTCCTGAGCAGTTCCTGTGTACTTGCAGCAGAAGGATGAATGCCAGAGTGATTCTTTGATGGCCTCAATTTAGGGTAATAATAGGATTCCCCCTTTATCTGGACACGTATTTCCACAAAGCTTGTAAGAATTTAATGACTTTGTGACTTTTGCTCTTCTGCAGATTGGACTGAATTGGCCAAGAGAGTCCCAAGTTATTAGATGTGGCGAGAGGGTATGAAAGTCGCACACGTGTTCACAGTCTGTTTACATAAGCTTTGATTCTTGAGGAAACCAGGTTAAAAATAACTCCTTGTGACACGGGCAGTGGGTAGGAGATATCTAAAGCACCATTTCCATTACAAGTATAACCCAGAAAATGTATGAACTGTGAACCACTTTAATCCTTTTAGCCAATTTTGCTTTCCTCTGTCAACTTGAATTCCTTCCCATTCAGACCCTCTTAGTAACCAGTGATCAGTATCAATTTAAAAAAAAAACAAACAAAAAAAACAAACAAACAAAAACCAAACACAACAGTTAATTGTTCTCTACCTCATTAGTTTTTGAATCTAGGTAGTAGCATTTCCCAGTCACTAATAATCTGGTTTCACACACATAGTAACTGAAAAAGGAGAAAAAAAAAATCTTGTTTTCTGAAGTGCAGAGAGGGTACAGATACTGAGGTAATAGGTCAGATATTCATTAGGAAAGGAAAAATGGAATTGTTCTAAGAAATGTGCATTATGTGACAAAAAAAGTATTATATATAGTTTCCTAAAGAAAGTTCTCAAACTTCCTAAAACTAGTTTGGTAAGGCAGAGTCCAACTAGTCCATAACATGCTCATATCACAATGAGTATGTGATAACTGAAGCTGCCTAACCTAAGTATTGCCAGAGGAGTGAGTAAAAGAAGTGTGATTCCCATAGCATGCACTTCAGAGTAATACACGATGTTGATGACTGATCTTCAAGTTGAGTTTGACTGTGTAAAACTTTGAATGAGTTGCCACTCGCACACGATGTTGGAGTTTTATTTTACAGTCTAAAATGTTGTCAACTGCTAAGGGAATGAAACCAGATTAACATGGTCAGAGAAGAGTGATGCTTCAAATTATTTAGCATGTAAATAGACATTTTAGAGGACAGAAGGGACAGCAGAGCTGTTATTAAGCAGAGAGTATATGAAGTTGACGTTTCTGACAGTTTTTGTGTTGCTAAGTTTGAGGCTAGCACCGATTTATGTGTATTCTTTTGTTTTGTTTAGGGGACTAGGGAAAAAAATATTGAAAATTTAATTAAAGAAATCTACCGTGGCAGTAGATAAAGAAGTGGTGGGCCTGGCAGCTCTATCTCAAAGTAGTTAGAAGGAATAAATGAAGCTCAAGGTTCCTCACTCCGCATTTTAAACATGAACTTCATCACCTCTAAAATTATTTTCCCTTGTG
Source organism: Rissa tridactyla (assembly GCF_028500815.1). Classification (NCBI taxonomy): domain Eukaryota; kingdom Metazoa; phylum Chordata; class Aves; order Charadriiformes; family Laridae; genus Rissa; species Rissa tridactyla. Next base: position 67,876,573 of record NC_071468.1, read on the forward strand.
GTTTTCATTTGTACGATTAGTTCAGGCAGTGTAGAACTTCTCTATCTCTATGGTTCATACAGATGGATAAAAATGCCATTTGAGATGATGCGCATCTGGAAGCAATTGTGAAATAGCAGAAAATGACTTTTTAATCTGATTTGAGGAATAAAAAGGTCTGGGTGGTAACATTTCAACTGCAAGTGTGCATTTAGTCCACCATCATTATTGCTCTGAATTCATTCCCACAGCAGTTGGGGATTGATCCAAAGGCCTTTGATGTCAATGGGAGTCCTTCCACTGACATTAATGTGCTTTGGATTAGGTCTTTAGAAGTCATAAATCTGTCTAGACCATAATTATTTCCTTGAAATTGTTCCTGATGATGTTTCTGCTCTTAGGGAAATTTGTGAAAGTCAAATCACCTCCTGTAGCAGGATGCTCAGATATGTCTGTTACTGATTAATGCACAAATGAGGGAAGATGTCAGATGCTAAATGTATATGAAATGAAGCTTCTCTCACTGTTGTTTTTATGTTTGGACCAATGCTTCTACAATGACTTTTAGCTGTACCATCATAATAGCCACTGGAGACCTAAGTGGCAATATAAATTTAGAGAAGAATGCAGATGTTGCCTAAGTCACATCTTTCTTTTCACTCATTCATAGGAAAAAGCTATTAATATGTTTAAACTTCAGTGGTCTTTTGCATAACATCTTATCTTTACAAAGAAGAGATTTTAACTGACTTGCTGAGCTTTCCAAAGATGGAAACAGAATATTAGCGTGGCATATTTTCCTCTTTTGTCTGTGAAATGGCAGTCGCTCACCGTGCAACCACATCTGCCAGTTCTGATAAGTGATACCTTTGGTTGTAAATAAAAAAAATTGAATGATCCTTTGATGGAATACTTGATGATGGTTATAAAAAAAGCAGTTCACTGAGGGACACCTCCAGATTTCCAGACACAAAAAAAAAGGAATTTAGCGCAACCACAGCATTTATTAGGTGAAGCTGCCTGATTGATATGCATGGGACAACAATCTTCAGAGAACGTGTTTCCCATTCTTTATTATAAGGACCAAAGAGAAGTACTCTCTTCCACTTGTTGTTCGACATCTCTAATAAGGGTTAGGGTTCCTTATGAGGGCAACAGCAAAAAACTCTGAATTACCTAATGTTTTTTATGCTTATGACATTGCCTGAGCTGAATCATTTATTTTATCTGTATTTGAGAATAATTACGATCGGAAGAATTTTCTAGTTTCCGGCCCCTTTCCCAAGTCTTCAGGAATCTGGGTTCATTACTGTTTTGAAAGAGTAGTTGATGGGTTTTGGTCAGAAAAGTTTCATGGATGAGTAAATCTAGTAAATACAATTAATAAATCTAATTGCTTTACTAGAGAACTTTATTTTTAAATACATTGCTTCGTGACTTAAGTATTACATGCAAACTTTCTTATATTAAATTTAGATTGGTTTTGAAATGCTTTTTTTAAAATCATTAAGTTTATAAGAGGAAACACTAGTGAGAGATCTCAGTGTATTAAAATGATCGACCATTAGAATGAAGAAGTTCTGAGTCCAAAGATATAATAAATATTAGGTTTCCTTGATTTTGAAATGTTTCAGTATTTCTTTTGGCCTAGATACTTAACAAAATACTTTGTGCAGATGAAGTCTTAGTAACCTTGAAGGTTCCCTGAAGAATAAGAACTTGAAGAGTTAGAATTCAGGTAGAGGATTCTAGTTTATATTTAAATATTAGAGAATGAATGTTGATACGTTACCTGCTGTAAGTGAAGGGTCAGCATCTTAGCATATATAGCTATATAGCATATAATTTAGTAGGTGCCTGGTTTCTTAGGTCTCTTCAGCTATTATGAATATTATTTCATGAATCAGGTTGTGGGCGTTGAATGCTTCGCATCCATTGTTAAAGAATATGGAGACATAAAGGTGGATATCTACTGTTTTTACAAAACCCGTTAGACTTCACTGCAATAGAAAATCCTTGATTCACTTGTACAATTAAAATGACCATTTAAAATGACCGTTTGCTGATACTGCAGTGGATTGTGGGTTTTTTATTTTAAGTCTCTTTTTTTCTGTACTTTCATCATTTCTTACTTGCCTTTTCTTATGCCTTTACCTTCTTGGTGTCATTGTAAAATTGCAAGTGTTTAGAGAAGGTAAACCATCATCATCACCTGATAGGACTGGGCTCATTAGCCCCTTTTCACACAGACAGCCTGCGTCCACTTTCATTTTATATCGTGATTAACTGTACCATTGGATAAAATGTCCCCTTGCAACGCCTGGGGTTAAAGAGTGTGTGAGGTGGAACAGGCAGAGAGTGCTGCCTCCCTCCAGCAGTCCGTCACAGGCATCTCACATGCTCGTTTGGCCCAGGAATGACAGGAGTTTGGCTTATCTGTGCGGCAGCGGAGCTTTAGAGCAGCCCCACTGAGGGACGCTGCTGGTTCACCTTTTAAAGACAGGAGGAGAAAGGGGTCTCTAGGAAATACTGTGTTTACATCCAGTCAGTAGTCTTCAGCCAGAATGACTCTTTCTCCACATTAGTGGGCATGTCAACACTGACAGTCCAAAGTACATTTTCCCATCGACATGTAAGTTGAATTCTGTACCCAATAAAGCAACTAATTGCTGATTCCAGAGATAGCCCTACATACACGTATCTTACTGCTGTTGTTAGTGTCGATACAGAAACCACAGTTCAAACTGATGAGTCGTGCTTGAAACCGGTTCCATGAAATGGTGCGTTAGATTGTGAGATTTTAACATATACACATTTATTGGATTTGGAAGTTTGTAGGGAAAACCCAGATTGTTTTGGAAGCGGTAATGAAAGCTTGAATGGCACTCCAGTAGTGATGGTATGCTCTGAGCTGGGCATCCCTGTCCTGTAGTTCCGATGCGCTGTCATTACAGAAGACATTGTGGATTCATTCGATGTTGAAATAGTAGCAGCTTCCTTTCTACGCTACAACTTAGTATTGGTGAAGTAAAAATCATTTATGTGGCGGATTGATGATGTGATCCTTAATAATGAGGAGCTGATGTCTGTAGATCACATATAAGCCAACACAGGTAGAACACAGATGTGTGGCTGGTGGTCACAGAGCTGGTGGAAAAAGTGCCTGTCAGCAGCTCATGGTTATCCCTGTTACAAATTACTGACCTCACTCAGATTCACCAAAACGAACTAACTTAACATAGTTAAAATAATTTTAAATGTTTCCTAGGTTAGAACAATTGCACAAGCGGTTCTGAAAGCAGGGTAGAAATGGCAATGCGTGCTGGAGTAGTGGTGAAAGGCAAGGCGGGGAGGTCATCTTCACCATCTTCAGGTGCAGCCAAAAGGTCTCGAGGTCACGTTTAAAACTGCTGGAAGAAATTGAACTTCAAGGTCAAAGCTGCATCAGTCCAACTACAAAAAGGAAACATAAAATGTTATATCAATATGTGACACCTTCGCATGGAGGTGTTAATCTGTGCAATTATCCATCCTTGTATTAACAGCTACCTAACACAAAGATACCATGAATAGAAGACAAAATATTTTTGAGCCATAAAGCTGCTCACTGTGCACCTGGACAGGAAGGACAAGCAGGACATTATCTCAGAAAAGAATGAGGCCCAAAGAATGCAGAACTTCAGCTACATCTAAATCAGAAATGTGCTTACTGATTTTCATGAAAACTATTTATGGCCCTAAAATCAGCATCACTGTGTTTCTCTGTATCTGATTAAACCCTTTTAAATAAAGGAAAAGCAGTTCCACCACGTTGTCATGATCATTACAAGGGTTTATTAAACTATTTGCTTGTCATCTCTGACAGAGTGCTAAGTGAAGTTCTACAGCTAGTCGTCTAGGAACAAGGAGCAGCATTGCCAAGCGTAGTAGCACTTCCTAAACACTGTCAAATGTGTTGCAGAGCAAGGCAGTACGGTTGATTGGCACTGCTGCCAAATTACTCGAGTACAGAGACTGATGCTTTGTCAGCTGTGTAAGGAGACAATGGCTCTGAAGTTCAGGAGCGCAAACTGATTTCTGTTCTGATGGGAAGTTGTGTGCTAACCACGCTATTTCTAGAAAGATCCTGACCAGAAGGGTATGCAGATGGACCTTGCAGGGAAGAGGATCTTTCTAGAAATAGCGTGGTCATCGCACATCTGTCTGTCAGAGCAGGAGGCACTGTTACAGGCACTTTTTGTAGCAAGGTAAATTCAAAGCATAAGGAACAGAATTATGACCCTGTATGTGGTTTACAATGCTCTTGACTTTGGAAGCGTGTGGAGGCTTTTGTGCAAATTCAGCAGTCTGGAAAGGACTGTGAATATTCTCTGTGCTTCACAGTGACGTGGTGATAAAGGTTCTTGATCAGGATGGACTTACAGAACCCTTTACTGTCAAAGAGGTCACGAAATAGATTGCATCCTTTGCCACTTCTGATTAACATTTGCTTTGTTGAGTCAACAGGAAAGGTAACCACATCCAATACCATATAGATGCCAGAATATTTAACCTGAACATTAAATCAGAGGTCCCATATCTGCTGACTTGTGTTACTTGCTCTTTGCTGATGACTGAGTATTGGTTATTCACACATGTGTAAGCAGACTACATATTATTGACTGTTTCAGCCCCTCTGCCAAGTGGTTTGGCCAGGCTATTAGCATAGAGGAAAAAGAGGTCCTGCTCTAACCTTGCTGTGGTGGAAAATATCCTGAGGCAGTAGTCTGTGCTGACAATATACTCCTGAAATGTGTGAGAACAGCAATGCTACTTCAGCAGCATACTTTTTTTAAAACACTACAGTTAATAGCAAAGTCATGCAGGGAACAGCAAAAGCCAATATAGTATTTAGGACATTAAAGCAGCGTGTCTGAAATAAGAGACATCTGGCTTCAAATAAAAGTAAACATCGATTGTGCATTAGTTGTTGCCATTCTTTGTATGGCTACAAAACTTGGACTGTTTATGGTCTCCACATTGAGCATCCAAACCGTTGCCAATGCACTGCTTTCATGGCCTTGCTGCCATAAAGCTGCGGGATGTTACCTTGAATGCTACACTCCTAAATCGCTGTCACATTGTCAGCGCTGCAGCAAGATTACAGGACGTCCAGTTATGCCAGACCTAGTTCTCATGCTGGATAACAGATTGCCCAAAGCCGATTTCTGTGGGCAGCTGAAATGCAGAGAGAAGCTCAGAGGTAGCATAATGAGGCGGTTAATGGGCAAGTTTAAGGCAAATCCTCAGTTATGTGTCATCAGGTTCACAGCGTGGGAAATTACGTCTGAAGATTTTCTGCTCTGACAAAGAATAGGTACTTATGCCATCATAACATGCAAAATAAAATCAGAATGGTGTGTGTGGCGTAAGTGAATATGGTAGTGAAACAGACTACATCTGTACACTTCACAGTATCATGAAAATGGGCCTCTTTTTGGGATAATAAAACCAAATCCGTATGTACTGATGGAAAACAGGCATCATAATCACTCTCTCCATCCCATCATAATCATTCTCTCCATCCCTGGTGCTACTGTATTTCTGACTGCCATTTCAAAGGGCTGCTTATGGAAGACGTAAATCATATCATATGAAGATACATTTTAAAAACATTTTCTGACTGTACATCTTATTGTTGGGACTGCTAGACAACGACAGGAAAGCTAGATTGGTTGCAAGAACTGTTGGAGGAGTTTTTGCTATCACATCCACATCTTTAGCAATAGTGAAAGGATGACTCTTTTTCCATGAGAGGGAGAGGGTGGAATTCTACAATTACTGTAATTTACATTCAGATTGCCTCAACGTATGGAAGGCAGTTGATTTGCACAAGTACATGCATTTTTAATGTGAACCTTAATTTTTATGTACACTAACATCATCCAGGTTATCTGAATTGTCTGCTCGTTTCATTGACCCGTTACAGTAGAAAGTATTTAGTCAAGCAAATCTCAAATTAATCCTTAATCTGCTTCTAATTTCTCAGATTGTGCTAAACTGTGACTATGGTTCCTGTTTTGAAATGACCATGCTGCATTCCTCAGCATTTTGTAACAGATTTTATAAGGACTGTCACGCTGTCATTATTTTCTCCAGATGTAAACAGATTTTCTTAGAGTTTTTTAATATTTCTCACTTCTGGTAGTTCATTAAGACTTACTCCTGAAGGGTTTAGTATCTGATATTATTCTAATATTTGGAAAGGTTGTCAGCTAGTTCCCGTTCTACTTGTAATCACTGAACCATAATGTTTATATGGGGATTTCCGTCCGTGTGTTTGTCTTTCATGACACTCCCTTTTGTACACCGTTCCTTGCCCTGGTGTGAAGGTTTTTAAGATACCGGCCTGTTAAACCTGGGCACTGGCTGCTTCATCTTCTCAGTGAAACATCTAGAAGGAGCCTCTGTCCTCCATATCTCAAATGTGGTCAAAGGTGATGATTGCTGTATGTAGTAATACATTTCATTTTCTACTCGCACATTTACAGAAAATTCTGCTATGGATATCAGATAGGAAGGTTGATTTTTCAGATTACTCTATTGAGGAGTATATGTCACAGCAGTATATGCCATGAATAACCATCAGATATTAACCATCAGGAGTGGATTGGATTTTTCATTAGTAACTTGAACTGTGTGCCACTGCTGCTACCAACCGCTTACATGTTTCAGTCTAGATCATGCCGCACACTAAGATGGGAAAGGATGGTGGCTATTTGCAGCTATTTACTAATTTGTAAATCCACCAAGTTCTTATTTTGCTTTTGAACGGAGTTTAGAAACACTCATTCTACACAAGTAGCTGGCACTCTAGGGACTGAGAGATGGCAAACCGAATCTCATTATATGCTTGTCCAAATGTGAAAGCCGATAATCTGGTTGCCTTGTATGAAAAGATATCGCTTACTCGGCATAAGCTCTGAAACATGATGTTACTTAGCCAAATCAAATAGCTTTACTAACATAGATTGAATTCAAACTGAACTGAAGAGTTTTCTCAGAGTCAGAAAGCAAAATCTATTTGTGCAGCCAGAGAATCGAGCAACAGAAACCCTAACTTCCTGGATGTCCCTTTTTGAGTAGTAGTGGTGAAATTTAGGTAGTGGAATTTTATATACGTGGAACAGAACCAGCTGAAAGTATTTTTTTAAATTGTTTTGGGAAGCACAAGTCTTTTATACTTTATTTTTGAGTAACCCATTCAAGGAACTGTTTTGGATGAATGTGAACAATTACTTGGGTAAAACAATTTGGTTTGCTGGAGAAGGAGTTCTGCAGTGCTCAGATAGATCCTAACGTCCCGTGATGGATCCTGGGCCCCCAGCGCTGCAGCATTTGGAGGACAGCGGGTTGACTTGCAGAAGCTCAGCTGCAGGAGGGCCTGTTCAGGTGCTCATGGCAGGCCTCCTGAGTCGTCTCGTGTTTGTGAGATTAGAAAAGTTCAGCAGCGCCCTTGTTCTTCAGAGACAGCATAGCTGCATTGCGTTTCGAGTATAGTCAGAGGATGTGGGGCTTCTAGATTTAAGGGCTGACTGCTGACCCAGCTGTTGGACCTGAGCCTGATATATTTTTGGATGAACTAGTGCTTATAGCTTGGGGGACAAGAGAAACAGTCACCTGGGTACAGTTGCTGCCTGAGCCAACAGCAAGCGTGTCCTGCCTCATCTGCCACCAGCCGGCCCGTAGAGGTGAAAATCTGTTTGGGCAGATTTGTAGCACATTGTGCATAGCCGGAACCACACAATAAACCTCCCAGGAACCCAACCGCAGGGTGTAGCCCCTGTCACTGCTGAGGTGGGGTCGTGCTGCCAGAACAATGGAGTCCTGATTGCTGTAATTACTCATTATGAGATTTGGGAAAATTAGGCTGTGTCCGTATGCTGAAAAAGACACTTGACTAGTTTGTCAAAACTATAAAGCCAAGTGACAGCTGCTTTTTCTCAAGTGATAACATTTCCTAAAATATTACTCCTTTCACGTTTGAGCCGCCTGCTCAACCTTTCTTCAAAGCAAAGCACATCAGCTGTATGACATACTCCATTCAGCCATGTGTGGAGGCTCCTTGAGCCCTACCCAATACAGAAGTATTTCGTCAAGCCAAATTTTGTCATTGCCATCGCTGGCCATAACATAAAAAGAAATGCAAGTTTTGCAACAAATTGTCTTAACATTTGCTAGGCTAAAGGGGAAATATACTCATGCAAGATAAGCTGTCTGTAAGTCTTATCTTTTTCTCTTCCTTCTCAAGATGTAGAAATTCCCTGTTTGAACATGGTTAAGATAGTTAGAACCAATTATACTGTGGTATAAATATTTGAGACAGAAACATAACCTAAACCAGAAGCTAAATACAGATTTAAGGTACATTTCTTCTGCCAGCTTTGAAACTGACTGCTGTGTTTTAAATTCATTTTTGATGTCAACAGATACTCTCGGCCATTTTCCTATTGCTGATATTTGTGTAACATTAATTTTGAGAACTATGTGGTCTTTGTCTCCTGATTGAATGTCTAACTAGATGTTTTACAGAAAAGTGAGGAAAGATATCATCATAATGAGCACTAAAAAATGCTAACTTTATCTGTAAGCATGATGGCTAGCTTGTGATATTTACAGTCTTGCAATGAATTTTTAATTTGGTTAAACAATTTTGAGGACTTGTTTCTGGTTTGGGCTGGGGCATATGAAATACGAATGTGTGCTGCATTTCAATTCATTTACAATTTGCTGCATTTCTTGAGGTATGTTATGGATTCAAGGCTGAATGCTGGATCTTGCCCCGTTTGTCTCTGTAGCTGTAGATTGCTGTCTTGGAACTGGCCATCTCATTAGGGTCCCAGCATGAGATTTTTCTTGGAGGATTGCTCTCCTCTGGTTTTTAACTATGGAGTAAAGGGAAAAAATACAGATACTGAGTCTGTATAGAGTGAGCATAGTTGTTGCAGCTGTGTATGTGTTGAACGGTAACTTGCAAAATAACAATAACCAACTATTTTTCATATGCTCTGACGACTTTCATTTTAAAGTCTGGCTCTTATTCCACGTCCTCACTTTCTCTGCTCGCATCTAACAATGTGATTATTAGTAAATTCCCATGAGTAATATTGAAGAAAGATGCTGTCTTAGGGATATTTTAAGTTTTTCAAGACAAAAAGGACTCAGTATCAGAATTATTATTGATTTCCAGTCACTGTAAAGTACACACACATCACAGTAAAGGTTAAGTGCCTAGAAGAATGTAAAAGAGCAGCAACTTTAAGTAAAAAGAAATTCCAGATTAAAAAGAAATCAGACTAAAGTAAATGCAGTGAACTACTTTCTTTATCAGTAAGTCTGGAATGTTTTCTTCGTACAGCTACTGTAATCACGATGTTTTCTCTTTTTCTTCTTAATGCAGACATGAACACATCAATATTTAATTTGACCATGAGTAGTATATGTATTGCATTTAACCCCAAATATATTTCAGACTTTGTGTGTTTTTATAATGATGATACAAATTTATAAATCCTTAATGCCCTTAATGCCTCCCATATGTTGTGCTGAAATCCTTAGAAATCTGTAAAATTGAAAATCAAGAAGATAGTTACGGGCTCCGAAAGCTGAAAACAGACCTAAGCCAGTCTAACAGCTAAAGATTTGTCAGCTGGATCCTAATGCTCCTAAACCTTTGGCATAACAAATGTTGCCTTTGAGAACTTACCCCATTATATTTGGGCATCTCAAATCACTTTACAGAAATAATATAAAATAAAATGCTCTACTTCTATTTAGAAGGCATGATCCTGGCATCTGTGCTTCTGCCCCAAGTGCTGTCCTTCTGTGCCACAATCAGCATGAGCTTTTCTTAGATTTATGCTTGTGGGCATATGGACAACTGGAAGTCATTTGGAGATGCCAGTTGTCCTCATTTTTTTTTTTTTTCTTTTATCCTTATCCACTCTCAGTTGCTAAGGATGCTACTAGTTTTACTCCAGAGCACTATGCAGTCAGATTGCTTCATGTACATTTTCGAATTTCAGAAGCAGAGAGCAAGAGAAGCCATTATAAGAACTAGCATGTGTGCATATACAGGTATTTTCCACCAACAGAAGATGGTGTTGATTCCTCTGCCTGTGGAAAAGCTCTGTTCCAGGTTTTTACATACACTTGCCCGGTACCTGCTAAAGACTAGTCAGTCGGAAGGAATCTGATGCTCTCATCAATTTAGAGACTTTTCATGCCAAATTGCAGCCCAAGACTTTTAAAAGCTACAGGTGGGTCATTACTAGTTTGGAGGGTACCCTGCCCATGGGACTAAGAATTTCCGCTAGTTGTCCTATCTTTTGTTGGTAGCCTTTTGTTAGGTGATAATTGCTTTCTTCCTTTCACACCAACTATTCATGTTGCTGGGTTTTATTTTCCCATCCACTCATAGTAAACTGATGCACCAGCACAGCATTATAATGAATTTCTATTTGGTTAGGCAAAAGTTGGATTGTTGTGAGTAATCGAATTACTCCTCTGGAAACAGGATTTCTAAGTAAAGTGATGAGGTGAAGCGATTACAGCTGTAACCCTTACAAGCATAAAAAGATGTGTTATGCTAATCCTTTGTGAATGGGTTGAATTGAAAGTGAGGGGAATGAAAAAGAATGCACTTGGAAAAAGAAGGGGGTATGAAAGGACTACTGTGTCATTTATTCCCTTTTCATTCATCCTCTGTTGCTATAGAGAAAAAAAAAAAAAGTAGTGGTAAACTGGAGTGCTTTGCCTTTCAAGTCCATCATTCAAATCATTTAATCTTAAGCTGCCTGAAATACTGTGTAAAAAATAGAGGGGGGGGGGGTGGATAAGGAAGGCTAGGTATAGCAAAAAGAAGTGTGTGAAGAAGTGCCAGTAAGTGTAGGTTGCATTTTTTTTAGGTTGCTAAACCTGGTATGACCTTATTTTACCCTGGTGTAAAAGCAGCAGAGGGGGGAAAAATACTGTGGAAAGTAAGAGTTATGCCAAGCATTACCTTTATCTGCAAACATTTATAGCTGGAGTGTGAGATCCTTGTTACCGCTGGGCTTGTTTATTTTCTGTTTCAGCTTTTTCAACCGTTAAATAGGAGTGCTCTGTCTCAAGTTAATACCTGAAAAGACATTTAAAGGTTCAGCTTGAAGGAGAGATGGCATGCAAATTACAGTGCGGTAATTAACTGACTAGAGCAGCATAAATAGGTTTTGTTAATTGGAGAAGAAGAAATAACTTTTTTGGGTTTAGTTGACCAACCTGAATATAAATGGCCAATTGTGTAAGTCGTTTTGGGTTTTTTTTTTTTGTTTGGTTTGGGTTTTTTTAGATTTCATACCATTTTCATTGTTACTCTTTTTTTCCCCTTTTGGTGTACTTTTTTGGGGGTGGGGAGGCTGACCCGAGCCAGCAACTAAGCACCCACCCAGCTGCTCACTCACTCCACAGAATGGGGAGGAGAATCAGAAGAGCAAAACTAAGAAGTCTTGTGGGCTGAGATAAAGATGGTTTAATAAGTGAAGGAAAGATTTATTTATTTTTTAAAAAGTGGTAGAAAGGCTGTCCCTCACCAGTTCCCACAGACAGCCCAATGCCCAGCCAGTCTCCAAGCTATGGTTGCTTTGGGAATTCGAAACTTCAAACTTTTATTGCTGAGCATGGTCTCATATGACATCAGGTGGGGTCAGCTGTCCTGGTTGTGCCCCCTCCCAAACTCTTGCCCACCCCCGGCCTAGTCGGTGAGAGGCAGTGTGACAAACAGAGAAAGCCTTGGTGTGTGCAAGCACTGCTCAGCAATAGCTAAAACATCCCCACGTTATCAACACTGGTTTAGTCACAAATCCAAAACAAAGCACCGTATGGACTGTGATGAAGAAAAATAAGTCCATCCCAGCCAGACCCAGTACATTCTCTAAGAATGCTTACATTTGATGGTGATATTTTTCAGCATACTGTCTTTCCAAGGAGAAGACTGGGAAAAGTCTGGGGAAAGACTGGGCAAAATCCTTTCCACTATGTATGCCTACGGGTACTTGGTATTCTGAAGTTTCATTAGCTCTAAATTTGGAAAAAAATACCAGTGCACATAGGGGGACGGGCTGTTCATAGAATCATAGAATGTGTTTATTTTTCCCTGTCAGTTACTTGAAAATAACTGGAGTTAAAGAACAGAGCCTTTGAAGGAAAAGGAGAAAAAATTTGATTTCTAGAGCTACTACTTTCTACTGCATGTCCCCCAAATTTCTTGAGTTAAACCTCCTGGGAAAGGCTCTGTTTACTATTCTCTTACTGATTTGCCCACATCCCCCTTGAAATTTTTTAGATATTATCCAAGGTGAAAAGACTTTGTTTAACCTTAGAAGTGATTTTCGAACCATCCCTGTTCATTTTGTCATGACTGGAACAGACCCTTGTGCACAAGGAGCCCTGTCTGAGAAGGAAGGGATAACCGAGCTCTGAACCTAACTCACCCTAATCTCAGCTGTAATCTTCCCTCATCCAGTGTTAAAGGCAGGAATGAAATCCAAGCTGAAATCTTTTATTACTAGAGTATTTGATGGGACAAACATGTGAGAAAGGTTTTTGCAAAACACCAAGCAGGAGTCTCTTATGCTTGTTGCCCGCCTGCAGTAGCGTAAACATGGTGGCAATGCTCTGGGAGAAGGATATTTGGTTTTAATGAGGGAATACCTGCCAGTGTAAAAAGCTAATTCTTCTAGGGCTCCAGGATGGGGAATATTTGGCTTCTCCAAAAAAAATTTGTTTGGATTTGGCTGTTGCTGTCACTGGGTTTTCAATCAGCAATTGTAATTAAAGTTTCTTAAATATTAATGGTACTTTTTACCCTCGCCAAAAGTCAAGATTAGTGTAAGATGGTTCATTGCAATGAAACTTGGTTTGAATTCAGGTTAACTAAATAAACATTGTTAAGTCAATGAGCTGAGTGAGAATGAAATTTATTTAGTGTTTTGCTATTCAGTAAAACATTTCATGTATTTTACTGTTTCGTGAAAAAGCCTTTACGAGTGCTCAATAAATAGGTAGAAAATTGATATGATATAAAAAATATCTTCTGGTGATGAAACTGATTTAATAAATACCTGCAATATCTATGAATATTTAATAAAGTATTTTTTGGTTAGTGGGCATAAATACATTTTGCTGTAAATGAGTGAAAATAAGATTTTTTGTGTGTGTGTGTATGATTCTGCTGGGAGCTCAGAGCCAATACATCTAACAAATTGTTGAAAAACTTTGCAGTAAGTATTGCTTTTATGTCTGCAAGTCCTTAAATTGTCATCTTTATTTACTACATTTGATGAAGCAGAAGACTAAGAGACTTGAAATGAGGCTTTCTTTTAGCAGGTTGCATTAAAAGTGGTTGAACTAGTCCCCTATTTCTCCATACTGGTATAGCCCCACTGATTTCAACTGATGGTCTGCTCTCAGATGCATATGGAGTTCTTTGATTTCCCAGGTCTCAAGAGAGTAGCTGAATGTAGAAAATCATTGAAGCAAACTGTAACATTTTGAGTTTAAAAAATAGTTCACACTTTTTAAAAAAATGCCTCTGTGTTTACAATACAAATACAAAAAAAAATTAAAAGGGTAAATGGACTCTGAAATTTGGTCCTTGCATTGTTTCTATTTAGGCTTAATCTCATTTTGATTTGTTCGTTTTGTCAGTAAAAATTCTTTTGAGAATTTCTTTATGCTTAGAAAAAAAAATACAGGCTTAAAAATCTTATATAAGAAGTGTCAAGGGTAAAAGCAGGGCGTTTGAGGCAGGACTTGTTTGATTTTGGGAGAGAAGGAAGGTTAAATGACAAGGTCTGCACTGATATTTTTCTGTTAAGTAGAAGATAACAGCACTTCCCTCATTCCAGTGATATATGTTGGTTGGTTGGTTGGTTTTTAACTACATGGAAGGAAAGAGAAAGGGGTGTATTTGCCACAACTAAAGTTGAAGACTTAGTATCAGTGACCTGAGGTAATATATATCACAGGGAGGCTGGTCTTTAAATCACTCCATGCAGATCTGACAGTGCATTTCGGCCATGATTTGTAATGCTCTTTACGTTCTTGTTCTGCCTGTTTCACAAAGGGGCACACAATTTATGCAGAGTTACCTGGTAGTTTGGTGTTGTGGCAGCACATGTAGTAGCATCTGGAGTTCCCATTGCTAACCAGCAGGGGATGGCCTTTCTAGAGTGCGCAAAGTAATGTTTGCAACAGTTCTGGGATTGTGCCTTCTGAAAGAAGGAAAGAAAGAAAGAAGGGAAGAAGGAAAGAAAGAAAAAGAAAAGAAGGAAAGAGAGAGAGAAAGAGAGAAGGAAAGAGAGAAAGAAACAGAGAGAGAAGGAAAAAAAGAAAAAGAGAGAGAGAGAAAGAAAGAAAGAGAAGAAGGAAAGAAGGAGCCGCCTCTTTTGCTCACAGAGATCCCCGTTTGGGTTTGCTCCCCTTTTCATTGGCCCAAATCACTCAGATTCATGCAGCAAGGGAATACAATTCAAGTCCAATTTAAATTGATATTTACAACCAAAAGTCATTGATTTAATCAAAAATCATTTCTTTTTATCACTAAAGCATTTTAAATATTTTGTATATCAACTGTTAGCCTTTCTTCTTTTTTGTATTTTATGCTTTCTTTTTCGGTTTTCCTTTTTGCTGGCTTTTTCCTTTTTCTGTTTTCCTAATAGTCCAATTCTTTTTTCTTCCTAATAGTCCAATTCTTTTTCCTTTGTGTTTTCCTTATTCTGCATATCTGTTTTCCAGACTGTTTTTCTTTTCATTTCTGATTTCCCTTGCCACGTCTCTGTATTTTCGTCCTCCTGTCAGACCTAGGCAGCTCCTTTAACCACAGGCTGTCTTTCTCTGATGCTAAACCCTGAATCGTCCCGCTTTTATCTCCACGCTCTTTCTTACGGCAGGGTTTCTCCAGCCCTGGGGAGCCCCTTGGGAGGGCAAACGAGGAGAGCATTTCAGGGAGGAAAGCAATCACATGCTATAGGCAGTAAGTTCTTTTACCCAGTATGTAGCCATATTGATAGCAGCTTGAAAGGGTGCTTTCTATCCCCTTTCCCAGTTAATGAAACTTCAGCCGATCAAGATGCTTTCTGGTAAGCAAGGGCTAACTCATCTAATGTCTCTTCTCCACTGGCTTTCTGCAATTATTTGCACTGAGAGGCAGGACCTGAAGAGCAGTCTTCATCTTTATAGGCAATCAGTGGCCGCTGAGAATCTTTTAGCAAACCAGAGCATGAGGGTTTTTTCTTACATATTCAGGGCCAGATGCTTAAAGCTACAGTCAACTTTAAAAAGTGCCCAGGAGCCAGCTCTGATTGAATCTGAGAGGATTGTTTTTGAAATTGCAGCAGCCTTAGAAAAAAGCCTCGAACATGAATCTAAGTGAAATATTGAAACTGGAGGAAATACAAAGCTAAAACTGCATTCCCTGAATTTCAGAGAATACTGCTTCATACATTTATTTGTTTATGAAAACAAGGCAATAATGACTACTTAGAGCAACAAGATGAACAGTGTCAGTTGGTGTCTACAAGTGTAAAGTAGGAATCCTGGAATAATTCAGGTTGGAAGGGACCTCTGGAGGTTGTCTGGTCAAACCCTTGCTCAGAGCAGGTTCAGCTTAATTGGATCTAAATTGGAAGTTAAATTAGGTTGCTCAGAGCCTTGTCAAGCTGAGTTTTGAATGTCTCCAAGGACAAAGATTCCTCTTTGGGCACTTGCCCCAGTGTTCTACCACCCTCATTGTGATTTTTTTTTGCTTTTCTTTTTTTTTTTCATGCTGTCTGCTTTGGGATTTCCCTTGTTGCAAGTCACGTCTCTTGCCCCTGGTCCTTTTGCTGTGCATCTCTCAGAGCAGAGCCTGGGTGTGTCTTCTCTACATCCCTCCACCCCTGGGGCAGCTGAAGATAGCAACAAGATCAATTCTCTCCTTCCTTATTTTCTGCAAAGCTGCTTTCTAACCGTAGGCTGTACCATGATGTCATGTTACCATCCCAAGTGCAGGGCTTTGCACTTGTCTTTGTAGGTGAAAGAAGGTGGGATTATTTTCCACAGAGAATATGACATGCCGCTGAGTAGAAATATACGAGTCCTGGTGCAAGTTTGGGAAGACAGAATCGAACATTTATTTTTACCAGTTACACTGAGTAAAACCTACCTGGGTCTACAAAACTGAAAGATTATTAGGTCCCTTCTCCTTCCTTAGTGGGGTAATAGTAGGTGTATTTACCCCTAAATGATCAGTGGGATAACAAAGACAGTTGACCTTTAATACTATAGATTTTCTAAAATTTGTAATTATTGCACAGTGAAAACAAGTTAGTGTTATGTGTGATTTTAGATCAAATTACATTTTTATTTCTTGCTTTTCCTTTTCAGCATTTTGTCCTGCTGAAAGAAACTGTTGGATAAACATATACCTTCTAAAATGTTCTAGTGAGCAAAAAATGCTTTTATAGTTTTCTAATGAAGTTTAATGTAGTAGCAGGTACCAGAAATACATTATTATTCTCCACTTCCCGTTTCTTGAATGCTTGAGGTATGCAAACAGTTTTAGGCATTTAATTTGACTTTCGGGTTATTCTGTAAGTAGCAGACACGATCATACAGGATTGCACTATGTTTTCATGTAATACTTAGTAGGCTTGTTACTACACCAGAGCCAGGCAAAAGGAGGTCTTATCTGGAGAGATTGTCATTGCATCGATTGGCTAATATGTTTCCCCAGGTGTACATTTCTTTTCAAATATGAATACTGAAAATATGACTGTAGATGTGATTTGTAAGAGGTGCTCAAGCCATCTGAAAGTTGTCCCCTGTGTTGGTGCTCTCTGAATATGTCAAGGCAACTTCTTCTACCCAAGTTTGAAAATTCTGGTCAGCTGTCTCTTAGAAAGCTGATAGATAACATTGCCCATTTTTTAAGAAATAAGAAGCTGAACTGAGTCATTCATTAAAGTCATATCAAGTCAGTCACTGAGCAAAGCCATTTATCACTTCCTTGAAGAGAAGAAAGGGCGTTTTCACTGTGAATGGTCAGGAATACCCACTTGTAAATGGGAGCTCACACTGTGGAGTGGCCTGTGTGTTTCAAATCACAGCTCACATTTTGCCAAGGCACAATTTAAATGACATACATAGAGGTATGTCTTAGCCCACGTCTCTGAAAACTAGAGCACATTGTTTTCACGTCAGTCCTTGTTTAATTCAATTTTTTGCTCCTATTTTAAAATGTAAATTTGGTTTTGCTCATTGTTAGGCAAAGCTCAGTGCCTCAGTATAGATGCTTTTGCCACCTCATCCACAAGTGTTCTTGGCACTCCTTCAGTTTAAGGTGATTTTCTCCCCCAAATCAGTCACATTTTAATCAGATCACAACTGACTGAAAACCCTAAAACCAGATTTAAAGCATAAATGTCAGTACAGTAGTCATCTTTGCCAGCAGCCCATTACATAAACCATAATACAGTATTTGCATGTTATAGTTGGCTTCATTTATTTTTACTTCCGTGTGGGTTTGAAGCTTTTGTTAGATATATCCTTTTTTTTTTTCCTTTGAAACAGTTGTGTTTTCCTGGAGAATCTAGCTGGGAAGGCAACAGCCCAAGGCATATCCAATACAGAGCAGCTAATTTCATCCTCTGGATTAAAAACAACTAAATGCTCCACTACCTACAAAACACACAGCCGAGGGGACCATAAATTCACTTTCAAACTGCTACCTTTTAGTTCTGCATACTGTGTAACCCAGTACTATTTTTGATACAGCCTGGCTCTCTTCTCTCAGAGTAAGCTTTGTGCAATTAGAAACTGATTCATCTTTACTTTTTATGAACCAGTGTAACAACAGGTATGAAAAGTTTGTCTAACTTTAATCACGGAGGCTCTTTATTACATCTGGTTCCCCCATCGCAGTTTTGTGTGAGTATTTACTTGAGTACTGGAAATAACGAAGGTCTCTTATTTCTTTCAGAAGAGAGAAATTGATTAGAGTTTAATGTTTGAAGGCATCAGGTCTTCTGTATGAAAAGAAAAAATGTGGAAAAGTAAAGCCAAAAGTTCAGAAAGTGGCAATAAAAGTTAATAGTCGTCTTTCCTGCAGGCGTGTTTTGTCCTGTAGTCTGCAGGATTGCCACCTCTTCCTCCTGCTGGAAAGTTTCTGTGCAACATTAGTAATATAGGGATACACAGAAAGTGAGGCAATGACACAACACAAAAGGCTTTTAATGTCATTACAGTCCCGGATCTGAACTCGCTAGTCAATGGCAATCAACCCGGAGCTGTGAACATCAATGTGGGGTTTTTTCATATAGTTGTCGTTGCATTAGCTGCGTGTTGTTGCAGTGCCATTACGGCTGTGTTTCTAGATGTCAAATGCAGTAAACGAGCCTATAAACAGGCTTGTGACTTCTTACACAGGGTTTAAGGCTTGGGTAACACGTTTTTTTGCAAATGGTTGGTGTAGTGGAAGATGTCAAAGCTTTCAGTCAGCTAAAGGCCGTTGCCTGCACATCACAGCTGGTAGACTAGCGTGGATAAGCACCACTGCTTTGATGTTTCAGTGCAAAATCAGGTGGCCTAGCTTGAAGTGCTGACAGAAGACCTTTCAGATATATTTGGATAAGCAGATTTGGGAGCAACTGTATAATTAGGGTAATGGCTGAGACAGTACTTGCAGCCCACTGCGATGTGCAGCTGGGTGATACCCAGTTGATTTGGAAGAGGATATTTGCTGTTCCATCATGCTCCCAGCTGCTTGGACACCTGTTAGTGCTAAGGAGTTCAGGAGAGCCTCAAGAGTTTTGACCAATGCTCTTCAGATGGGAAGATTTTAAAGAGAAGGAAAGTTCTGTGACATGGGTGTGGCACACCAGTGCATCCCGTGTTGTTTCCCAGCTAGCCCAGTGGACTCTGACAGACACCGAATCATGTCAGGAAAGTGTTGTGTAACTGAAGAAGTGGCAAAAATTTTCGCTAGATGGAAGAATATAATTTATGTGAAAGAAAGCATCTTTGATTCTTTTTGGGTGGTTATATTTACTCTTTCATTTTATTTGAAAAAGTACCGATTTTTATGGGAAACAATATACTGAAGGCTGGCAGTCATGACAGTAGAATCTGGGATACTAATAACCAATGGGTCTATTAAAGACTAGTTTTAGCACTGTATAATCTTTAATCGATGTGGGTTTGGAAAAAATGGGACCTAACTCCAAAGGAAGAATTAACCATTTGCTTTCTTGAATGGGCTTCTGTGTATTTTCTACCTTTTGCCATTCTCAATGGCAAATAATAACCAATGTGTGCTATGAAGTGGAATGGGTTCAAGCTGCAGCAGGGTAGGTTTAGACTGGACATTAGGAAAAAACTCTTCACAGAAAGAGTGGTCAGACACTGGAACAGGCTGCCCAGGGAGGTGGTGGAGTCACCATCCCTGAATGTGTTTAAGACTCATTTAGATGTGGTGTTAAGGGATATGGTGTATGGGAGAACTTTGTAGAGTGGAGTTGATGGTTGGACTCGATGATCCCAAGGGTCTTTTCCAACCTAAATGATTCTATGATTCTATGAAAGACTAGTTTTAGCACCATATAACTTTTTAATCTGTGTGGGTTTGGTTTATTTGAAAGAATGAAGGAAACACTATTTCTGTTCTTCCACAGTGCCTTTGTCTTTTGATTCCATCCTCAATGTTAATAGCACTGCATTTGATCTAAGATAACTTTTCGCCTTGGGAGTTTCTGTATTTTGAGGTAGTGTGAGTATAGTTTGGGTTGAGAGTTTGCAGTTTTGTGGTGGTGAAGAGTTAAGCTGTCCATGCTTCCTTCAGTATAATTGCACAGGTCTGCAATAACTCTGCAACTCCTTCACTACCAGTAAATTCTCATTTATAATTTTATAGTTGCTTAAATTGGCAGAAGTTATTCACAGAATGTTATTTTCAATAAAAGTAGCAAAATGGAACTTCAGACATTTGAGAGTAATGTTTTTCCCCATAAACCATGTTGTGTGCATATATAAATGATAACGATCATTATAGCATACTTTCTCTACTGAACTTCTTAAATGTTACCTGGTGGAAAGGCACATAAAGATGAGATTTTGTATATTTGTTACCAAACATTGCTTTTATAGTAATTTTCTTTTCAGTTTAATACTGAGCTAACAGGGCATATAGGAGTCATTGTCAAAAACAGATAATTTCTTAATGCAGTGTTTTGCATAGTTGAAATTTTATAACTAACATCAAGAAAGAATTTATTTTTACAACACGTTTTTGAAAGCAGGCTGTTCGTTCAGACTAAGACTTGAAAGTTTTTTAATTTGTAATGTGGCCAAACACTGTGTTTTTTTTTCCCCCTCCAAAAAAAAGCTAATAAATGACTTCATTACCAAAAGGCGGGCCGCCTTTGTACGTTCTGAGGGAAAAATGCTACAGCAGGTCTAACAACATACCCATTGTACACAAGAAATAATCACAGTGACCTTAAGTGACGGTAACAGTCCATCCAGCAAGTCGTTGCTAAATGGTTGCGATCAGGTGGATCGAAGTGTTAGGGGACCATATCTTGACCAATACCCCTTTCCAGAAAATCAAGGGGAAATAGTGGTTTAGATTTCATTGTCAGTCTGATACTTTACAGCATACATGTTAAGTATTTCCACAACATTTTTTTACGTATCCTTTTCAAGGTCTGTTAGTACTCATGCAATGACAAAATGTGCATGAGTCTTTAGACCTCTGCTTCTGTATTGGCTACTGAAGGAACTGCATCAAGTGGCTCATTCTAAAACCAAGACACAGAAAATTAACCAGATTTCAAAATAAAAGAAAATTGCATTAGGTATTTCTCTTAATTTCTCCAACATTTCAAACATGCAACTGTTATAGTATGAGACTGGATATTTTGAAACAAGAATTTAGGATTGTCCACAGTTTGCGTGTTAGGAGATCAGGTTTCTAAAACCTGAGTTCTGCCACGGATTAGGATTTTTTCATGGTACGGCTGTAGCCTTTGTGGGGTTGGTGACAATTTTGAAATGATGACCTGAGAGGGAACTTCAAAGATGGAAAAAACACAATACTAGAACCCCGAAATACAGTATTCTGATTGCTTTTTAAGATTTGTTCTCATTTGATTTGAAGGTAAGGCAGGCCAGAAGGAGAGGGGAGAAAAAAGGATGTCTCTTGGATTTTCAGGTGTCCAACAGACTAATGAATAGACTCTAATTTATCCATGGGATATATTTCCTTTGTGTAAACCCGATAACATCGTTTGTTCTGTATGTTTTGGAGTTGATGGTTCCAGAGGCAAGCACTTAACGATGTGCTGCAGCCAGGAGTTGTCTCCCCTCTCTTGGCCAGTGCTGCAGCAACTCAGGGAAGGGCCGTGTCCCTTCGTCCTTGGAGTTTGCTCTTTGCTTTGAGAGGTGCCGTTTCAGAAGCCTTAGCCCACTTTTTTATCTTGTGTCCTGTCCCAGTTAAAACAACTGAACTAGAAGCTGACAGTGTCACTTCAGCATACACCCCGGTGTAAAATACCTTGTCACCCAGAGCTTTTTGTGCTTTGGGGCTTGCGTCACTGAGCCAGCTCACTTAAAGCTAGCCTAGTTATCTCTACATAAACAGCTGTCTCCTGCATGAGGATAATAACTTGCAAATTAAAAGCCATACAACCTGTAGATTATAAGAGGCACATCTTCTTTCCCTGTAACCGAATTCCATCCTTGCAGTATTTTCAAAGGCGGTAAAGTGCCTACAAAGTGCATGCACAAGTAGTGCGTCTCAGTGGCAGATGTAGTAGAAATACATCGAAGGCGCTAATCTGCTCTTTCAATGTGACCTGTGGACAGCAGGGCAGAGTGTTGCTGGAACATTGTCTCCTCAGCATTGTTCCTGCTTCGGCTTTGTTCACCCGCACGTGTCCGAGGTCTCACAGCTAGCGAGGTGAACAGATTCAGCACTTTCTTCACTTGATACTTCTGAATCTTTTAAGGTCAACTCCTTCATAATTGGTTATAAATTCATGGACATTACTGTTTTCAGAGTAGTCATTGTGCATTTAAATTGTTTCTCAGTGGAACATTGCAAGAGTAAGTCCTCATTAATTTTAGTTTGAGTCCCTAGTAGCAGCGGACACTTGGTTCACATGATTCTGCTTTCCCTGCCGTTTCCTACCAAAGTAGTACCAGTCAATGGACTGATCTGAAAGTCCTGGAGAGTAGTAAAAATGGGACTGATTTTTTTTTTTTTTTAAATTACCTATCACTTATTAAAACAATATATATCTACACTTGTGAAGGCTTAACAATACCAATCAGGAAGCGGTCCTTTATATATAAATGTATATAATATACTGGAATTTCCAGGTCACATTCTCCTTCTTATATGGCAAGATATGCTGTTCTAGTTTGCTTAATCAATTAAGAATGCATATAAATATTTATAATCTGCATGTTCATCATTTAAAAAACATCCAGTAGCATAAGTTCAGGGTATTTTTCTGCATTATCTGGAAGCAGGGTGTGTAAGCAGGGAGTCATTTGTTTACCCGATACCAAGTTTTTGTGCACAGCCACCTGTGTGGCTTTCCATACTTAACTTCTACAGCGGCTTATACCATCCCAAGTCTGACTAGAGATTAGCCTGAAGCTGTATTTATTTCATTTTTGCACGTAAGCCATCCTTTGAGAGGGGTCAAAAAGCTTTTTCAGAAGGAGCCATATAGGCCTGTGGAACAGTGTCTTTATCCACTTCTGCAGCAATGACCTTTTATGCAGACAACAGTGGTATCTAATTTTTTTCGTACGAGCACTTAATTTATAATATCACAAAGCTTTGGGGCCTTGAGGGACCCCCTCTGTTAAGCATAGCTGGTAGCTTTTGCAATGCCTCCCCCTTTCCCCTGGAAAGGACAAAGATGGGCGCAGTATATCGCAACATAAAGTGAGGCAGCAGATTGTATCTAAGCATCACCTCACTACCCTCCTCTTTCAGGATGGGTGTGGAGAAGAGGCTGGTGGTGCCGGGCATCCCCCTTTTCACCAGCACAGCCTGTTCAGCTCTTTTCCTTGGGGCAGCCGTGGACCCTGGTTACCATGGTGACCGGGATGAACCTGACACTTCAAAGCACAGCTCGGGGAATCACGTTTTCGGTTCATGATCAAATACAATTTTTCTTTTTAATAATGCTACCCTACAAAGCTGTAATTTAGACTCCTGGAAGCAGCAGCTTAGATGTACCTAAACTCTAGTGAATTTCTAGCATGCCTTCATCTCCCAGACTGCACTCCAAAAGAGAAGCTCTTTGGAAGATGTAGAGAAGGCAGAATGTGGGGATTCCTTTCCCAGTAAATGTATCTCCAGCTTTCAACCTGAAAAAGAAAAATCTTAGAGAGGCCAACGGTGTACCAAACTGACTCACATGAGGGCATCTGTAAGGCCTCATGAATCGTGTGCATAGTTTGCTGGAACAAGTTGAACATCCCGTCTCCCCCATCCCTGCAAAAGCACATTGAAGTGTTTTCATCAAATAGCACCATCTGAGACTTTTTTTTTAAATGTAATTGAGCTAAAAGGGGTTATGGATCTTCTCTCTCTGATCTTGAATTTATTAATTAACTTTCAGACTTCTAAAAATGTCCTTAATTGCACAATGATTATCATTCTAGCAAAGCAGAAACAAAGCAAAACCGATGGAGACAGAACGATCTTTCTGGACAGATGATTAAAACACAGGGCAGACCAATCTGAAACAAAATATTAATCAGAGAATCTCGCTTAGTTTCTCAAAGAGCCCTTTTCTCAGGTGGTAGACTGACATATCACCAGAGCTGGCTGGAACTGCAGTTTCATTTGATGTTATCCTGATGTTACCTTGTTGAACTCATTCAGACGTCATTCCTGGTTTTAATTAAAAGTTTTGAATGCCACATAACAAAGGTGCAGAACAGATTATCTCAAGCAGAGCTATTTTGAATATCAAGCTATGCAGCAATAAGACCAGTTTGTGAGCATTCAAAGATCTGCCACAAACAGAAATTAACATTCAAAGAAAATGCAGCATAATAAAATAGCAGCTTTAATCATGCGTGAAACAGAGTTTGTTCCCTTGCTCACACAAAGGAAACCCAGGATAAAATGCTACGAATGTTAGGAGAGTCAAACGGTATGGTGAGAAGGTTACATATAAAATCTTGTTCAAAACCTCTGATTTAAAAGCTGTCTTTTAGGAGGCTGGCTGTTCTCTGAGTGGTACCTTACAAGCAGCCCTGCAAAATCCTACCAGAATTTTCTGCTTGAATAATTTTGTTTGGATGAGCGAGTAGAATATCATTATCTTGATTCCAGCACCATCTCCTTAGGAAGGTGTAGGTGAATAGATTTTGTGCTGAGTCTCATAAATTCTCTGACAATTTTGCAAGACCGTGTGTAAATTCTCAGGCACAGAAGGAAGGAGAAGACAGGAAAGCAATATGTGCCGTGACTGGATTCCTTATGCCACGGTATACTTTAAGTATGAATATTATACATACACTCAGTTTTAGAAATAGATATTGGATTTTTAGGTGTATTTGATTAAAAACAAGGTAAAAAAATTAAAGGATTAAGTACATCAGGAAATTGTATGAATAAGATGAATAAGAATACCTCTTCACTATTAGAATTTTACTATCCCGGAGAGTGCTAGCGATCCTGGTCTAATTTAGGGCTGTTCACAGTTGAACTTCATGCTGTTGATCATTAAAGTCAACTGATTTAATATTGCCCTTAAGTATCTATGAAAACAAGGAAAACTACTTCTTATATGGTGACTATCATTGCCAATGTGCAAAGCCAGAATCACTAGATTGAGTTATTTTATGAACTTTGTGAATAGGACTGTGGAATATGATTGCTGTTACTGTTCATTAGTTCAGAAGAAAGGTGAGTGGATAAATTCCTAAATCTAGTGTTCTTCTCCCAGTCCAGCTCATAAATCTTCTGTGTAGGCAGCTATTCTTAAATGGGGGAAAAATGTAGTTATCTCTCAGTTTCAGATCAGAAACTCTTCTTGCAAATTTTATGCAAAGTGACTTTGCAGTGGTTGAAAACTGTAGGATTGTCTCTTCTTAGACTTACAGGGTCAAATTGTGAAAAATATAATAATAAGCAAGGATATTGTAAAAATTAACACTTAATTGAAAGTCTGCTAGAGTAAGGCTGGACAAAGGAATTAGTAGCCAATAGAGTCCATTTTCGTATGATCATCATTCCATTACCACACAAGGTTCTTTTTCAAATCGATAAATTACCGTTTAATACAGATTGCCATTCAAGATATAAGAAAGGATTGCAGGACTAGATTACTAAAAAGGAATGCTAGGAATTAGTAAAGCAAGTGTTTTTATAATTTAATTTTAGACCATTTTTACCTTGTTTAGAAATAAATAGTAGCTAACTCCCAATTATCAAAATAATTCAAATTTTATCTACTGTATCTCTACAATTTAGAGAGAAGGATGTTGTGGGGGCCCATGTCAAAGGCTTACAGAAGTCAAGATAGATGACATCAGTAGCTCTTCCCTTGTCTAGTCATGTGGTCACTCCATCATAGAAGGCCATTAGGTTAGTCAGGCAAGATTTGCCCT
Source organism: Rissa tridactyla (assembly GCF_028500815.1). Taxonomy (NCBI): domain Eukaryota; kingdom Metazoa; phylum Chordata; class Aves; order Charadriiformes; family Laridae; genus Rissa; species Rissa tridactyla. The sequence goes on from NC_071468.1 coordinate 67,902,247, forward strand.
TGGTGAAGCCTTGGTTAGTTGTGTTGCTTTGTTTGGCAAAACCAGCAGATCAGCTGGTAGAAAAGCCACTTCAGAGAAAGAAAATTCCTGGGAGTCTTGTTGTCTAAAGGATAGAGAGCAAATTCTCAGAATAAGCAGAAGTTCTCTTGCTGCTGTAGTCCTTGTGCAATCAGCAACCAGGAGACACTGACTTATAAGTTTAACACGCAGGCACACGGTTTCTATGTTTCTGTCTTTTGGTTGCGTATGTGTAAGCTCATACATGCTGATTACAGTGCACTTTCAACTATCAAAACTAAAACACAAGTAATATGAAATACTTTCATATTCATGTTTCATTAAATGATTCTATGCTACATTCAATGGCTTCCTCAAACGAATATACTTTACTGCATACCATGCACATACACATAAATAATAGGTTACAGTGTGATTTATATCTATAATTGCTCTCATATAGTGCCCAAATGTAACATTTAGTCTAGAGAATGCATATATTATCTGTTGCTGGAAACATACATATAATAATTCTGGCTTCATTTAAGTCAAAAGCAATTTTTCTGTTGATACTGAGGAGAGGGGTAGCATTTTGGATATAGGAGACTCAACTGCTGGTTATGTGCTTGCTTAGTCTATGACTATTCAATATAATTTTTCTCCACTAATTTAGGACTCTGGTACATTTCTAGAGGGCACCAGCTTTATCTCATAAGCAGCATTAAAGTTCCTGGAATGAGTTACTGTCTTTTCCTTCAAACCCTTTAGTGTAGGGAAACCAGAATACATGGACAAGCAGTTGACATCCTCCTGGCTTTCCACCATTGTTCTAAACGCTTGGACAGAGCTGCATTTTGAGCAGTTACTGGTGATAAAACACCAGTGCCTAAGTTAGGCAAAGAAGTAAACTCCCTCAGTAACCGTTCCTGCAGATTTTCTGAGAAGTGAATAGTTGTTTCTCTAAGGTAACTTTTCTGAATGAAATAACATTGTGAATGGTCAAGCAACAATTTTAAACAGGGCTCCGAGAAGCACCTATGTTGCAGCTTTCTCTATCAAGCAATAAAGGTCCTATCTTTCTCCAGGGAAGTGTGAGACAGATCTCTCATTCTTTCCTCTCTCTCATCTCTCACTAATACTCCTGTGAAAATACCACCGTCCTGATCAAGGTTCAAAGCCTGTACTTCCGGATGTATTTTTGAGCCTTCAACTTTTGAAGTGTGTCTTCAGGTCACATCCAATCTTTGTGATTCCTATCTTGAAATCTCTCAAAAAATCTGGCCTTAAATCTCCATCCACACAACTAAATCTCTTGCCCAAGCCTTGGTTATTTTGCAGCTTGAGTAGTTCTTACCTTTGCTAGGTCAGAGCTACCCACCTGCACTCACGTTGTACTCATGGTGATTCCAGACACAGCGAGTGTCCAGCTCCTGCATACTGCCCTCTCTACCCTTCCCACGTCTTTGCTGTTTCTCCGTACCCCATACAGAGAACATGAGGGTTTTTTTCCCCGTTGGCATGTAAAGCCATTTATATTTTAGCTTTGATTGGTCTTTTTGACTCTACTGATTGGCCTTTTGGCTCTACTGCTTATCAAATGTCCATTCGTGTTTGTCACATGCAGCCCAGCTAATAGTAGACTGGGAGCTGATTCATTTTAAGCATTGAGAATCTCAAAAAACTTCTTCCAGTTCCACCTCAAAAGTCATCCCCCTCATTTCCTCTGCTAGACAGCATCATATGTGTAACTGGCATTAATTCTAGCTTGTTTGTATGTGTTGCGTATATGAGGCTACATGTACACACACCCCTTACCTGATCCTGGCTCTTACCCCTAGAAGCCTCAACAACATGCATAGTACAAACACAATATATAGTATTGAGTCCACATAGGTTATGTGTGCAAGTGTGCATACAGGCATGTATTTATTTACACAAAGGAGGAAGCATTTAGTATTTCTCAGCAGATAGAGTTCAAGCTGCAGGGGAGAGAGATGATTATGATGATGAAGTCTTATGATGATGATTAAGTTTTATGATTAAAGCACTGCCAGATCTCTCGCTGTCTGCCTGGCTCTCGCATGGGTGTCTGGAAGAGAGCACGTTCCTAATGCAGAAGGTTGTTCTGAGGGCAAGTTGTTAGTGATTCAGATAGAGATGGAGGATACAGAAATAAGTTATAAAGAGTGATTTTAAACACCAGCAGGGTCCTACCCTCAAAAGGCAATATGGGTTCCTGCACATGGAACACAAGTAGAAATGGTCTGAGTAATGTGGTTAAAACCAGAAAGTATTAGATACCAGTTATCCCCGGTGCTGACTACACTGGCTTTCTGAAAGGCCCATGGAACAGCTTTGTGGGGGAGTGATAGTCTTTCTCTGGTGTGGCTTCACCTCGTTTTTCGTTCTGCTTGTTTTGCTCGTCTGTTGAGACACCTTCTAGTTTCAGAGTAAAGAAGATTTTCTGTGTAATGACATAGGCATGATGGTACCAACAGCTTGTAACTACTCCACGTGCAGCTGCTGTGAGGGGGCAGAGGTTAAGTGGCATCTGCTGCACGCCGGGTGGAGTGCCAGAGAAGGAAGGTCAGAGAGAGAGAGAGAAAGCAACCACGTGTACCCATCCCTGCCTGTGAGCAGGGAAAGGCCAAGTGCTAACCACAGACCTCGAAAGTAAGAACCAGAGAACTGAAGAGCCGTTTTCTATTTTACAAGTAAACACCTCATGGCATTTTACCCCTGGCTGCAACCTATTTATATTTTTTTATATTTTTGCCAGGCTGAAAAACCCCATGTTCCTGATCCTTTGTATGCCAGGCTGCAATGCAAAGAGGTGCAGACTGAATGCCTGTGCGCTTTCATATATATTCTGTTTCCCTCTCTGCTGTAACCTGTGGCTTCGGCCCACTCAGCTGTGTTACGGAGTGGTTTCATCTCTCTGTAGGACAGTGATTTTTTTTATTTTTTTTTCCGGGCCTATAAACAGAAATAAAACTACTGCTGACTTTAGGCTTGGCTTTGTGGATGGCCTTATTTGGAGAATCAAAATTCCCAGTAGAGTGCAGATCTCAGGCTAGATACTGTAAGGTGAACGAATATACAAAGGCTGCCTGAAATTGGATGAAGGAGAGAAGGACTAGAGTTTAGGGTGCTGGCTGCAGATTAGAAAAGAGAGATTAATGTACTGTTTGTGAGTTAATGTAATCTCATTAGTCAATGTTAAATATTCCATATTTAATATCTGAAAAAATAACATTAAAGGAAGTAATGATGATTTAGTTGATAGATTGTCTCTGCTTTATCTTCTGCTTTGTAATACAGTAACCTGTTTGGAAATCCAGATGCATATACGCTTCTGTATATGTGAAGTTATATATATGCACATGTATACACGCATAAATAGTCATATACTTGGTGTTGCAAATGTATGGCATATAGATTGAAATTTATGACTTGTCTGTATACACGTGTAGATGTATAAACACATGATGCATGTATCTATATTCTCGTTACTGTATTAAAACACAAACATAATTGGAATTATCACCAGTGATGTTTTTCATGTCTCTAGCGCTTACACGTTTAAGCCACTTCTTTTTTGATTCCTTTAGCAGCAGCAACAGAAGAACCTGAGGTGATTCCAGATCCAGCTAAGCAAACAGATCGAGTGGTGAAAATAGCAGGAATAAGTGCTGGAATTCTGGTATTCATCCTGCTTCTCCTTGTTGTCATATTGATTGTCAAAAAAAGGTAAGAAAATGATCTCTGCCAGTCTCTCTTACTTTTCCCTCCATTTCAAACAACAATAACTAAATGCGTATTTTTTACAGGTCATTAAAAAAAAAATGTTTCAGGACCAGTAGCTCTCATCAGCTTTCGGATGAGTTTTGTGTTTCCTGTTGTTTTCACTGTGATTTTTATGATGGATTTAAAGAGACGATAACTTTATATTTGGGATCCAATAGCTATACCTTTTCTCATACTTATTTCCAAGTAATTTTAAGTTCCAGTTAGAGTAATATACAGAATATTGAAATGGGCAGAATTTAAATTCATGGAGCCTTTTTTTTAAAGCAAAAAATAAAATAACAACTTACTGCACTTCTCATGTTGTAGTCACCTAATGAATTTGATTTTCTATATGCAGCTCTAATGAGTTATTTGTATCTGTATGTTATCCAACTTGCAAAATAATGTAATTTTATACCTCTATTTATGCTCTTGTAAACCTGGAGTTTTTTTCTTAAAAGTCGTACCACGTCGCTGTAAAATTATCTAGTGAGTCCTTAGTGCATGAAATTGTTTAAAAGTGTGTTAATTTGAATGAATTTTAATTTTGTTAGTGCTTTCTTAGACAGTAAGCAATATCGCCATCTTCTGGCATTGTAAATGCTAACTCCGCATCCAAACGCTCCTACCTATAGTAAATTGTGCTACGCCATTGCTCGGTCAGTTTTTAAGTCTCGACTTCCCAGTTGTTGCAACTCTTTTAACCTGGCATAAAAGTTTATTATATGGCTCTATAAATGCGTAGTTGTAGCATCGAAACCAATTCCTCTCTTTCTGCACCCCCCCCCTTCCTCCCCTTCCCTGGCGGGTCCCCTTCGCAGGGCACAGGCTGATTTCTCTTGGGTAGAATGAGGGCTTTGTCTTCCAGTGGTGTGTGCATTGCGTTCCTTGCCTTTTGCCGGTCTTAACGAAAAGTCTATTTGTAAATGTTGCGAATATTCCTCTGAAATAGAGCTTGCTATTATTTTTAAAGATTAAGAAAAAAAATTAAAATTGTACCTAAGATCATTCTATATGTTATAATTACTGGTTTGCATTAGATTTTTTTAATTTATTGCCTCTTTACAATTATCCCTGGAGATATATAACTTGGAGAAGAAACGTCTGCATTAGAAACATTAGGTATGCTTATAGTGTTCTGTGTTAGTTAGCTACATATGTGATTTTTCCCAAAAGTGCTTTTACTTTTCTCTGTTGTTTACCTCTGTGGTTGAGAATTAACACATATGCAAAAGGTCCAACTCATCATCTGCAAAAAGGACATATAGTCAGCTAATTTTCTTTATTTACACAACTTCTGAAAAACAACCCAAAAGTTGTTTTTCAGATTTCAGGAAGAAATCTCTGTTTTATAGCTTTATTGCAAGGTATGTGCTGAGGAGTATCATCTCAGTGCGTGTTGCAGTGGTCCCCTTATATCTAATAGAAGACTCTGTGTGTGTGTGCATGCGTGCGTGTGAGAGAGCCTGTCTACCACTATATAATGTCAGTCACATCCAGATGGGATTGATAGTTTTGCAGGTAACAACAACAACAAAAGCTTAAAATTCAATGTGTTAATTTTTCCTAGCCTTTTTACCTCTTGCATTCAGAGTCCTTCTAGACTCAGACTTTCACTGTTGAATTGTTTGCTGACAGTAAGTTAATTATGTCCGTGAAATGATATTTTAAAATTTCCCCTTTCCCCCCCTTCCCTTCTCTGAACCTGTGAAGGCAGTACCCTCTTAGGAATGATACTTGATCATCATTCTAAAGCACATAACATTTCTAAACTGCTGTACTATTTTGTATGCAAAATAGGTGAGAAATTAACCTGTTTAATGAATCTTTAATGTTTGGCAATTTTTCATCATGATAGTTTAATTGGTTGTCTATCGCGTGTGTTATAGGCGTGCCATTCCTCCCCCCACCTTAGGGAAAATGGGCAGGCTTTTTTAAATACCAGCTTTAGTCAAGATCTCTTCAAAAAAGCATAGAAAACCTTTGTATACCTGAGCTAATCCAGTCCATCTAGTGAATCAGGGCAATTCACATAATGAAGCCAGGAACAGCTGTAAAAACTCATGACACCTTCACACGTACATAAACACACTTCACTTAGTTGTGGGACTGAAAACCGATCTGTTTGAATCATCTTCTGTAGTGTACATATTCAGTGATCCATTATGTAGTATCCCTTTTGGTACCTGAATTGACCACAGCTTATTACACGGAAAAGTCAATAAAAAAAAAATGGTTTCTGCATTTTCATTGGTTTATTAAGTTGTATGCGCAGCCATCGCTATCTCAATCTGATTAAATGCAGCATTACATTTTATTGAAAAATGGAGTACTAAGCAGTTTTGTTCACGAGCTTGAGATGTTTTAGGCTTTGCCTGATCATTTTGTACAAATTGAAGTTTTCCCGAATGAAGCTCTTTACAGCTCTTACAGAGTTTTACTGGAGTAATCAAACCAGCTAAGAAAAGGGATACTGCATCTTTAACAAGCAATGCCATTTTTATTTTCTAAGTCATTGTTGGACTATTTCCAAACGTCCTTCATTTCCTTCCATTTGTTTACCTTCCATATTTTTAATGCTTAGCATGACTACATCAGCATTTCCAGTCGTAAGATTTTAAAATAGAAAACATATGTTTGCATTCAGGACATGTGTGGTATATATGTCAGTACACACATATCTGTTGTAAACGTGTGTTCTTTGAAATGTGTGTACTCATATAGCTACATATCGTACGCATACAAACATATATGTATACACCTGTGTACCGATAAAGATGTTAAAATGAATGACATTAAATTTGTTTTCTGATTAATGTTTTTATTCATGCAATCTTTAGTTTTTTGTAACTGAAAAGTAAAAAGCATATTTACTGCGCAAGATTTGTACACAGCTGTTTGTTTGTCATGACATCTAGGTGGTAATCATTATATTATGCTGAACTGCATGTTGAAAACACACAATCCATTTAATTTTCAAATTTTTTGGCAATAAATGAAATCTCAGCATGTAATTTTCTCAAGCGATCTTTCTAAAAACCAAATCATTTTTATATGCTAGTGTATTTTTTTTTAATTGCATGGCAAAGTAAGGCTAGTTTGTGCATGAGCAAGTTGAAATGCTAACCAAAGAAACATTAATTTTTCAATTTTTTTTTTAAACGCACATTTCTCTGCTTTATTGAATGTGACAGAGTCACGCTTTTCATTCACCATTGCTTCTCTTTTTCCACTGTCTGTGATTTGCTTGCCAGGAGGAGCTACTATTCTTACTCCTACTATCTGTAAGTAGAATACGGGTGACTTACTATTTTACATGTTTTAAAGATGCAGTATCCCTTTTTAAAAAAGAAAAACAGTTTATATAATTTTCCCAAAGTTTTATTGATAATTACCTTCCTTTATTCTCAGGCTTGAAAAAATTGCTCGTATCATTCATTGTTCCTGTTACTCTTACCCTGTTTTTTTTTAAAGGGATATTGTATTTCTAACTGTATATTGAGACTTTGGCTTTTTTGCTACAGTTTTTCCCATAACTATCATTTTAGCTTATTGTAATCATAATTTAATTTGCATTATGATTCACAGCGATACATCACACTAAGGAAAAAACCCTCTTTTCCCCTTTCCTAGCCAGAGAACTGTGCTTGTAAATCACAAGTTGTTCTTTCTTAGCCTATCAGTTACCAGGAGTGATCCTGTGCAGCACTTGTCCTACACAGATCGTAGGCAGATACCAGACTTTTATAATTAGGTCCGTGCCCTCCCAATGGTAGAACAACAATATGTCTGCCTCTATGGCACCAACTTTTTTTCTTTTTTTTTGTTTTGTTTTGTTTTGGGTTTTGCTAGAAATATTTTTTGTGAAGTGGTCTGCATCTGTGGCTTGTAAGGTGCTTTGCATCCACATTTTAAAGTGGGGATCTTGCTTTATGACACTGGTTTGCATCAAGATTTGCTTCATTGAAGCAAAGTTGACTTTCTTTATACATCTGACCAAATTAATTTTTGTAAGGGCTGCAGCGGTTTTGGCTGTGATTGAGCCAAGCAGTTACACACATTCTTAATTTTAAATAAACGTATAAAGCCCTTGACTTCAGAGAGGTTCCAAAATGCACTCAAGTGCTTTGATGAACCGGTGGTGTCTGATAATGATGCTCTCCCACATTTTTAAGCAGATTAGTTGGCTTCTTTAAACAAACTTAAAAATAATTTAAAAAAAGCTAAGCTGGCTTAGCTAACTGCCATTCTCTGGTTTATTGTGACAAATTATAATTTCCTTGTTAAATAACAATTGTTTCAGCTCCAGATAATTAACCGCACAGTTTCATCCAATGATGGAGCACTTTTCCCCTCCAGCTCCCACTGATACACCCACCTGCGCAGGTTCACCCAAATGGATCCTTTAGCAGATAATGAGAATCATTTACACTTTCTGTCAGCCTCAAGTACTTTAACCTAACGGTTTTCTTACATCTCCCGAAGCATAGATTGCATGCGCCTTTAGCCTAGTGAGGGAAGGGAAAAAAGAAAGGAAAAAGAAGTCGTCAAACCCGGAGGGAGCCAGGAGATACTGAACAATGAAGCTGTCCTCCCATTCCCTGGCAGCTTTGGGTTGCGGTGCTACAACACAATGGGCCTTTTTAGGAGTTGAAGCAGAACATAAGAATTGGAAAGTAGCTACTGTAATAAGCTAATAACTCGAAAGCCTCAATCGCTGTTGATTTATTTAGCATAGCTAGCAAGTTTTGTTACAAAGTGATACTTCAAAGAAGGGCTTAATATAGTCGAGAGATGAGATGTAATAGTCTTTGTTCCGTTTCTGAGGTGGCCTTAGAAAAAGGCGATCTTCATTGTATAGAGACTATCTGAAAGGCTTTGAAACTTAAAAAAGCGGTCTGAACGAGAAATGCCATTTTTGTGTAAGTTTCTGTAGTACTGAGAACCAGTTATACAGCTCAGGCAGTTTCACTTCTGGAAGTTCATTTGCAGGGCCAGAGTATCATTTAAACCAACTTTTCTTAAGTAAATCAGAATGTGTGGAGTAAATATATAAAATAAAGTATCTTAAGGGGGACAACCAACTGTCACTGGCTTTTTAATTTTCACTGAACAACTGATACACACAGAACCCTCATGGACACCACAAGGGTTTGATGAAAAAATGATACATTTGGGATTTTTGTAGTGAGGGGGTTATTGAGTAGCCATTTTCCAACTAGCCTCTCTGTAAATGGGTAGAAAAAAGGAGGGGGGGATGGGACGACGACAATGATGCACAAAATAAGGAGATGAGTCTGATTGGGGAAAGAATCTTTGTTACTCTCAGGAGCGCTTTGTCCATCTATATTCTACTTTGTGGCCCCTTATTGGGAACCAGGACTATTAACTTAAGAAACAATCCTCTAACATTTGCTTAAATATACAAAAACATGAAGTGCTTCCTGCCCTAGAGAGTGGTGAATGTCCTTTCTGGTGGATGTTCCCAGGACTTAACAAATAAACGGATTGATAATTTACACTAATATTCTTTTTGTCTTCTATTAGAGTGTGGCACAGAATATTAAAAGTTATCCGAGAATAGAGGAAGAGCAAGCAGTCCTTTTAGTAAGAGAACTGTAAGACAAACACTGTCTAAACAGTTAACAGGATATTTGATGATATTTTATGCGTGAGAAGCTGGTGAAGCTGCACTGTGTTTTAAACATACCTTTTCAAGAACCCAGTATTTTCGGTGATGATTGTGTCTCTCCCACGTGGTGTCAGATTTATCCAAATAAGCAGGTTGGCTATCTATTATATTGCAGTCACAGCTTCAGATGAAAACAGGGAGATTTCAGAACAGTCTAATGTATGTCACAGGTTCCTGCGGAACCAAGGTGCACTTCGTGCTGCTCTGCATGCTTCCTACTCCTTGAGATATATGCTTTAAGAGTTAGTAGGCTTTAAGTGATAATTAAAGTATATAGTCTGCTTCCATCTGACTTCTGGAGACAGTGAAAATCACTTCCAGTTCTTCATCAAAAGGAAGGAATTGAGACATATTTCTGGAGCGTGCACTTTAAGGGCATTAGCTGTAAATTTGGAGGGTTTATTTGTGCAGATTAAGTTGCCGTTTAACTGTGATACACTGAGACTGTAAGACTGTTAATATCAAAATTTAAGATGTTCCCAAGCTGCATGAAAGAGTAAAGTGGTGAGGGGGGTTTTGCGTGTTTTTTAAAGAACCAAAGTTCAGTGTCAGGAACAAAGTATGGTATCGTGCTGTATCTTGTGTACTGAATGGGAAGAACAACTTTGAACATAAAAGGTAATATGAATCTGTATCGAATAATTATGTTTCTTTTGTTATTTCATAGTTTTTTTGACTAACAAAGTAATTTTAAAGGTTAAATGATTTCTTCCTAACAAGGCAAGCAAGGGGAATGAATTATCCATTTATAAAATCAAAACACAGATTTAAATGGAGATGGTTGATAAAACTGCATGCACAGATGCTTCTTATTTATCATTTCAGTTAAAATGTAATTATATTCCCTAATTTGTTTATATTAGTGTAATTACTCCACAGGAAAAAAAAGTATTACCAGGATACAGGAGTTAGCACTTCCATTGCAGCATTTGTGCGTGTACAGAAAACACACGGTCGTGACTCTTTCATAGCAGGGTGGATAGTTTTATCAATTTCACGCTGAAAAAGTTGTGCACAGGAAAATCAGCTAAACTTTTCAGTCACTTGGGATTATAGATAATGATTACTGTAGACATCAGTGTTCATCACATATTAAGGTGGTTTGGGTTTTTTTTTTTGGCTGGGCAGCAAACTTGCGAAGAAGCGCAAGGATGCCATGGGGACCACCCGCCAGGAGATGACACACATGGTGAATGCGATGGATAGGAGTTACGCTGACCAGAGCACCCTGCATGCCGAGGATCCCCTTTCAATCACATTTATGGACTCTCATAACTTCAGCCCCAGATGTAAGTACAATGGTGGTAGATACTCTGGAATGTAGGGTGAATATAGAAACATGGAAGACAATTCTACTATTTAAGGAAAATTGTTGTAAGTTCCAGGTCTTCTAGGAACACTGGTAAACCCAAAGGTTGAGTAGGGATGTTCGTATGTTATCCGTATTGGTATGTGGCCAGTTATTTTAATATTTACATGTACTTTCAGTATGCGTTGATATTTGTTCTAGGGAAAATACTACACTTGTAGAATATCTCAATTAAAATCTGAAATTGAGTTTTCCCTCGTGAGGATATTTAATACCAACGTGTTAAATATTACTGCGAAACACCATGTCTGTTATGAATAATAATATGAGGTCCAAATTAATTTCTTTCTTTTGGCAGTAAGGACATTATAACAGAAGGAAACCGACAATTTTCATTGCTGTTTGTGAAGTTTAGGAACAAGCTCGTTAATATATCTGCAAATTTGCTCTATATTTATATTCCTTTTTCATAGACTTGTCAACTGTCTGGTTTTGACAAAGTTTGGCAGTTTGGGTTTCTGACTGTTAGGTGTCTGGGTTATAGCCATGTCCAGCACGCCTGCCTCCCAGCATCTGCACTATGCCTTGCACAAAAGCAAGATACTCCACTGGCAGACTCTGAATACCTCAAAACTAGTGTGTAAGTTACCAAAGGGACACAATTCTGCCCATGGAGCTGACAGGAACCTGACCTTCTCAAGGCCACACGGACTTGTGGCTTGGCTTTAAACAGATCTGAGCAGCCGGAGCTGCTTCTGAATGGCCATCTTTTGGGAATGGCACTTCATCTCCTTTCTCCTGCCTCCCATACTGCTTACCATGCTTCAGCAAAATACATCCCTGAAGGCTGTTAAGTTCCTTCCTGACTGTTACAAGGGAAATGGATTTTGGAGGAGGGCTTATCGCTCAGTTTACTGAGGCTTACCAAGCTGCAGAGTGCTAACTTTTAAAGTGTCTCATAACCAATTATAAATGGGAGTTTAGTATCAGCCTGTGAGTTTTTGTGCACAGTTTTGGCTGGAATAGTTTGAAAATTCTCCAAAGTTTGATGTCTTATTGGCATTGAAATTTGTGGAGGCAGGTTTGCAAAGACAGTTTGATTTGGACTAAGTTATGGTGGATTCCAGGCAAAATATCCATCAGGAATCTACGTGGTTATTAGTGAGCCGTGGCTGCCAAGCTTTTGAGCAGCCTTCCAGATGGACTAATGTGACGCCAGGAGCCCATGAGCCCCAGCCACCACAGCTGTCCTCGTTGGTTGGCAAAGAAATTTGGCATCACTGTTCTCCAACGTCCTAGGTATGTGATTTTTGGGGTGTTTGGAGGATTCAGTTCTCCTGACCATCATCTGTGCTAAGGCAAAGAACCTTCCAAGCTTCCAGGATTTCCTGCTGTGCAACAAACTTTTAGGCAGATTTCTTGTGAACTGGAGCTCAATTTTGTCACAGAGCTGTTGGTATTTTAAACTTTTGTTCCAGACTGGAATAAACACAAATTCTGGATTCCGCCATTTCTGTCTGAAACAGCGCATTTGTCTCTACGTGGTTCTAGTTGTGATAATGTATGATAAAATTCTATGAATTTTATTCAAACGTCTACATCTGTGTATCTGTGATTTTGCTATACTCATTAAGAGCAATATCTTTGGCATTGCGCATAAAAAAGCTATTCACTGTAAATATGTATATATAATTTTTTTTAATTACTTGGAAGACTTTAAAGAAGTACCATTTTATTTTGAGATGAGCTATTCAAGTATTACATGAGAGGATGGGTTTAAAAAGAAAGGAGTTGGTTCTGTGAAAGTGAACCTTTATTGTGAAGCAAATGAACAATAGCGAAGGAGGAGCCCTTTCAAAAACTAAATTGCATGTAATGTCTTCTTTATTTCATTTCAGTAAGAATCTCTTTGCCTTTATCATTACATTTCTGAAGTCCAAAACACTGCCTTTCATTCCTCTTTTATTCAGCATGCTTTCTGGAACTGTCTATTCGTTCTGTTTTTCTGTTTTAACAAAATTAATGGGGTTTAGTTATCACTTGGTTATACTCTGAAGTATATTGTTTTTATTCTTAAAAATACAAATTGAGGGTAATGTGTTTCTTCATGAGCTTTGTTTTCCTACAGTGCCCAATGATCCACTTGTGCCGACAGCTGTGTTAGGTGAGGACCCTAGTCCTTCATTATTCATTCCTGCATGAGTTTTGTCTCCTTGCATGGTTGAACGTTGGAACAGCTTGTTTTATGTAAAAGATAGCTATGCAGTTGTCAGAAAATAACTCTACACTCAGTTTATCAAGTCAGAATTAAACTGACACTGCTTTTAGAATAAAGATGATTTTATGTTCTCGTTAAGAAGTTACTCCTAGTCAGTGCCAACTGAGGAGTAAATGAGGAAACAGGTAAACGGAAAATACTAAAACTTTTCTCCCCAGAGCATTAAAACTGAGTTCCAATGAATTGACATGTGAAACTAGAACTCTCTTAAAATATATGTAAAAATAAAATTCAGGTCCATATTAGTCTTAGTTGGTACCCAAAGTTTGATTTTCTAAGTAAGTAACAGGAATGAAAAGAAAAATAGAAATGGAAGAAATGCTGAAATACCCAAGAACAAGCAACAATTTCGTTAGGTTCTCTACAAATATTCCCGAATACCTATGTTAATTATATTTTTCAATTGATCTTAACTAGTAAGTTTTTCAACTCTGTACTTACTTTAAAAAGAAGAACATATGTTGGGAGTGGCCAGGGTGCTTATTTTTATGTTGCATCTAACACTGGGTGCACGTTTTAGACTTTTTTTAAAAAAAGAGATAAAAGGATAATTTATACCCAAGTTCTTGGTTTGATAAACACAATGTGCAGTATTGAGTTTCAGTCAGTTGCTGAACAGTTCAGACAGTTATTTGCCAGACTGTTTCTGGCAATCGATTGTCTATTGTGTTTTAAAAATCTGTAGCGAGGAGAATTTTACTTTTGCAGCGGCATGTTCCACTGCCTTGCTCCTCCTAAATAAAAATAAAATTCAGATCCATATCAGTATTATTTGGGACCTAGAGCTCAATTTTCTAACCGAGTAGTAAGTTCCTACTAACTGGGTGTTACTACTGAGTATTATTACTGCTCACTCCTAGTTTTTCCTAACTAGACTAATCTAGACTACATCCTCATTGCTGTAAATTGAACCATTTGCTTTTGAGAGTCTCATAGAAAATATGGAGAACTAACACACTTCTGTCCTTTCAAAACAGTCTTTTACCCATTGAAAGGCTCATGCGTCCTCAATTGTCTCTCTTGTAGTTGAGTCAAAGCCAGTTCTTTCACTCGTCATCTCGTAGCTGGTATTTTCTAAACTTGTTATCGTTGTTTTCCTCTGAACACTTTCCAACTCGTAGGTCGATCAGGTACAGTTCTTAGAAGTCTCAATGCTGAGCTGAGTAGAATAGGTACCCCCATGCCCTACTTGTAGTTTTCCTACTACCTGAACTGTATTTTGTCCTTTTTATTGTGCTGGTGTTGCTGACTTGTATTGAGTTACCTGCTAAAATCCCAGTTATCATTACCCAGTCCATTACTCCATTTTGTAGTTATGCATTAGACTTCCCTTTTCCTATACACGTTATATTGCATTCACTGTTTAATTCACCTTGTTGATCTTTGGATTGTCTCCCAAATAATCAAGATAACTTTGAAATCTGATCCTGTGCTTGTGAAGTTCCTGTGGTGCCTTACTGCCCAGTGCCCTCTCCCATACTGTCAGGGTATTTTCTATCCCGTTGTACAAGTTGTGGATAAATATATTGATAGAAAGTATATCCAGGAGGAGACTTGGCAGATCTTCATGTAAAGTGTCCTCTGAGACTGACAGCAAATCACTATTTGTGAGTAGTCTTTGGTCTTTGTCAAGCTGGGTATACTCACCGTGCAGGAGATTTATCAAGTCACGTTCTGCCCATTTCCTTTTGATAATGTTGCAAATGCCATTCTCTTGACTATAGTAGTGTCTTAGAAAGTTTGTAACCATCAGAGCAGTTAGATGCTGGAGCCTTCCATTTTGGGCCAAGGAAACCTAAGCAGGTGGTTTAAGAATTTTATGAGGGGCGGTGAAATAGCACCGTTGCCTGAAAGAGCAAAGGTTAGACTCAGTAATTCTGAATACTTACCAAAATTAGACCAATGGACTTATAGTCATAGAAAATGAGTCTTTTCTTAAATTATTCTAAGATCATCTTTAGCTTTATATCAGGCATTTACAAGCTACATAGATACTATCTGGTGATACTTCTCAAGCTATTTCTAATAGCTCATTTTAGGCTATAAGCATATTCCAAAAGTCAGTGTGTTCCAAAAGCCACTGCATTGTGGCAGACACAGACACGGGCAAGCAGCAAGGCTTGTGAACAGCAAAGACAAGGAATTAATTGAAGAACAGTTTAATAGTTCCTGTCTACATTTCCACCTACTGGTAATGGTGTTTTGGGCGTAATAGTCTTCTGGTATAAGCAAAGCAATGCTAGTTGGAAGAGGTAATATTTTTCATTGCATGGACTGAAATAGCGGAGAGAAGTAGACAAGCTTTTGTCACACCACGTAAAGGGGTTGGGTACCGGTAAGCTTGTTCCTTTGGAACTAGATCGTTTGGCCTACTCCATCTCCATATAGCCCTTGCTTGGCCAGCATCACAGACCAGTTTTCCTCTGTTTTATTTAGAGATGAGCAAAATTTTATGGGCTCTAAATTATAGAACATGTTATTTTATATGAAGTTCTTATTACTTTGTAGCTGTACTAGGTTTCTTTTTCTTCGTGTATAGGTTATTAATGCTACTCTCCATTCTGTGTACATTAGCACTAAGTTAGTATGACAATTTTGCTTTTCTCAAGTCCCTATCATTACATTGATGGCATAATAATGTGGCCCTTATATTTTTAAAATGGCTTTCATTGTTACCTATTGTGAAGCTTTAACAACTTTTAATGTCATTTTCTTTAGTCATTTTCTGGTATAGTCCTGAAATAAATTTCTTATGTTCTGTCCACTCATTGTTTTTTGCTGCTTCAATGGGTTAAAGTGCCTATTACTGGTAAGTACACTGCGAGGAATGGGAAGAACTGCAAATCTTGAGGTGATTTGAAATGTGTGTGATTTAATACGGGTAACACTACAATAAAAAGTGACTGCTGCCTGTCACTCGCATTATTAGGCAGTTTAGTGAGGCATAAATGTACTGAAATTAGCAACTTGTGTGACTGTTCAAAGAATCGGGTTTCTTACTAGGAGATCTCATTTCACGAGGCATTAACAGGGTTTGCATTTTGGTGGAATTGTAGAAAATCCAACCCATGGGGTGTTCATTTTTTCCTAGAGTGTTTTACTTCCTAAGCTGGATGCTTTGCAAGGAAAATGGTAAACTGATTTTGAAGAAGCGTAGGAGGGGTCGGCTACCCACTTCTTATTTCAGTAGCTACTTTCAGGTTTCAATTAGAATTGTTCTTCCTCTGTAAATTCATTTGAACTGCTGATTGCTAATTTAAAAAAAAGTATTTCACAGAAGGGATTGTCTAAATGTGATTGCTTCATGCAGCTTTGACATTTGGTTTTGAGGATTGGTGTAGCATCAGGCATTAGAAGGGACTTCTTTGTTTATACAGAGCAAAAACTGCAGCTGAAATCGGGACACTCAACAGTTTCATTTCTCTACTAAAAGACCTGACTTAAAATGACCACTGTGAAGTGCAGATTTGTCTTCCCAAATGGAGGTGGTGTTCTGAAGCGGCAGGCAGCATAATTGCTCCTCTTTTTTACTGGGATCTCAATTTACTCTTTGTTGGCTTTAGACAAATGATGTGCTGATACCACCACAGAGTTATTCTAATTTATTGTTTAAGGTGTAGTGTTGCTGTTGATACATATTAGCCATTAAAAAAGTTACTTTGGGTGATAGAGGCTGGAGTTCCCAAGTACATTAATGTCATAAAGTTTTGTAGCTTCAAATAAAATGCCCTTCAGACATCTTTATTGTAGGATGAAGGATTGCAAACTTTTGTATGTGTTTGCAGTTCAATTCCTTTATGTACTTCACAGTATTTATGTGCTGGCGAGTAAGTGCTTTGCGTTCTCAGAAATTAGACATGTTTTTGAAGGAAGAGGTTGAAAATAGATGTTGATATGTATAGCAGCAGGTGTTGCTGCCCTGCAGGTACCTAATGCATTGATTTCTTGTGAATACAGATGAAAATCACAGTGCGACAGCAGAGTCCAGCCGGCTCCTGGATGTCCCTCGTTACCTCTGCGAAGGCACAGAATCCCCGTACCAGACTGGGCAGCTGCACCCTGCCATCAGGGTTGCAGATCTGCTGCAGCATATTAACCTAATGAAGACCTCTGACAGCTATGGATTTAAAGAGGAGTATGAGGTGAGATCTTCAGTGGTGGGGTTTTGGTAGGAAAAATCCCTTTGGAAGGAGCAGCCTTTTGTTTGCTTTGCATTGCAAAAGGATGCAACTAAATGTCATGAACTTAAGTGAAAACCAGGTAAAGATAAGCAGGCGTAAGATTCCTATATACGTAACCCAAAAGTGAAATAGTGAGTGGAGTCCAATGGTTTGAGCCATTAAAAGTGCCTGGAGAAAACACTATCTGTATCCTCTAGCGCATAAGAAGACATGCCCTGCTGAATCTTTTTGGCATATTGTAAGAAGTTGCCACCCTTTTGTCGCTGCTTCTTAGTCGAAATGCTGTAATTAGTTATGTGAGCTTTCCAAGCCATCTTCAGTGCAGATCTCCTGGATTAGGTTAAAGTAAAGATTTAACCTGGCTGTTGTAGTGGGAAGCACTGACGGGAAGCACTCTCATGAGTTATTATAGCATCTCAGTAGGGCAATACTGGGACTAAACTCCAGCTGAGAAGCAGTAAAGACGTGACGAGGGTAGTAACTTCTTGAAGTTCTAATTAGACCTGCCTGAGCGTGTCTACTTACAACTTTAATGTTAAAACGGAAGCAAAAAATTCTGAGCACTGGAGGTAGAAGATGAGTACAGATTCATTTCGCTTCTGATCTCTGGATCGGTTGTGATTCTTTGGGATTAGAATATCAGGCAGGACACACAGTAAAGATGGGAACGGTACTGCCAAAGTCGCATGCAATACAGCTGGGTTTAAAATGAGTTTGCTCTGAGTAAGTAATCTCTTCTGACTCAGTTTTCAACCTTCTCTCCTTTCTGCAGCTCTCTCTACTGTAACATAAGAACTGGAATAAATAAATGTGTGGTTTTTAAAAGAATATTATTCTCTTTTCCTCTCTTTTACTTAAATACGCTTCGTTATGCTCTTCCTCACTTCAGGGCTAAGCCTAAGTGTCAACCACTGCTGGGGGGGAGGGTGGTCCCCTGATGCCGTGTTTTCCTACTTTCTGCTACTTCTGTTACCATACATGACATCTTTGCCCGGGCTTTGGCTTCTGAGTGTGCATTAAGGTTTTGTTTCCGTGGCTACTATGTACTTTCTGGAGGTAACTTACCCAGGTCAGGATAAGAGAACATCTGGAAGGAGAGAATAGCATAGACCTGCAACAGCTGTAAAATATCTACGGGCAATGAAGAAAAAGCCAAGGAGGAATAAAAGCTGCTTCTATCACTACTGGGAGATCAGACTCTTAAGAAGAGTTCATTAAATGTAGAATTATTTTGCTAGTGGCTAGAGGGAGGGATGTAAGGAAAAACAACATGAACAATAAACATTGGCAGAAGAGGCTTCCCGATGGCTCTGTAGGAAGAAAAGTCATTTTACTAAGCAATATGAGGAACGCAATGTAATGCTGTAGTAAACAGGCTATATATTATGGTGTCTTGTAAGAAGGATGATCGATCTTCCTGTGTTTTCTCAGCTTACTGTTGTTCTTCCATAGCAAGGATATCTGATCAAGTTTAGCCTTCCGGCGATTCCAGGATTTGAAATCCCTCTGGAGTCCCTCAGTGACTTGCCCATTGACCCGTAGCAGTCAGAGGGAGACATCCTCCCATCTTCTCTAGATATATTTCTGTACCATGGTGCCGCCTGGGTGACCAGAGCGGACGAGTAAAGCTGAGCTTGCTTTATGGTGGGGCAGTTCTTTTAAACTGTTATTTTTGGAGATAAATTAATGGTCAGAATGTTTTCTTTCGGAACATTTTTTATTTATAGAGTTTCTTTGAGGGGCAGTCAGCTTCTTGGGATGTCGCTAAGAAGGATCAAAACAGAACAAAGAACCGCTATGGAAACATTATAGCATGTGAGTATCGGTGTGCTTGGTTTGAGCGGTAGCCGTAGTCGTGTGTTACTCGTGCCATGCTCTCTCTTTCTTTACAAGCCTCCGGTGCCATACCTGCTTAATACCCCAAGCAGAGGAGGAGGACAGTGCCTTTTCCAGTATATTTTTTTTTTCGTTCATCACAGTTCAACTTTCTTCCTTTTGTAACTCAGGCCGAATTTCGCATTTGCATCTCTGTTGTGCAAGCTGTGGTAAGCATATGACAGCAACAAGCTAGCACTCATTTGGATGTTAATTCAGTGGCAGTTTTCTACAGTTACAATTTATTTCAGGTAAATCTGACAGCTTCAAAACTTTTCTGCTTTATGTGATTACAGCTGATACACCTGAATAGCAGTTGTGTAAAACTGATGGTTAAGAGATGTGACTAAAATCAGAGGGTTCTGTCTCTTGGCTTTAGGTGTAAAGTTTCACTAGTTTAGATTCATCCCCTGGGATAATGCCATTTGTTACAATTTTATAAATGCGATCGAACATGCAGGAATGAAGCTATCGGAGAAGTCCCTGAACGGGTAGAGTTACCTTGTCATCAGATCCAAAGTGCGTTGCTAACCATTGCTAACTTACTTTTTTAATGTCTCGATATGAGCTTAAGCAAGCTGGGGTCAGAAGTAAGGAATCAGTAATCAGGATTTTTGGTTTTCTAGATTACCGTCAGTGGAGCTGATTTTGAAAGGGACTTTGAGCAAGTAACCTGGTTTCTTTGTGTCTTTTTAACCACGTGTAACGGTGTGATACCTTTCAGCTACACTTAATGAAGCTTAATGAATATTTTTGAAGTAATTGGAGACTTCAGACAAAACGGTTCTTTGTAATTCTGTGTAAACACTGTTTTGTGTTACACAACTAAGAGTTGTGAATTGTAAGGCATTTATGCCAGCTAATTGTGGTTTTCTAGATGATTTACCATAATATCTTACTTAAAAATCACACTTCAAAAAGGCACTGTAACCACTTGGTTTTTACAGATGACCACTCCAGGGTGATTTTGCAACCTGTTGAAGATGATCCATCTTCAGATTACATTAATGCCAACTACATAGACGTGAGTGGATTGCACAGCTTTCTCCCTCTGAATTTGCCAGCTTCTCTATGTGAAACTATTGCATGTTATGCCTAAAATTTATTGAAAGCTTTCTTTTATTAAGAACAAAATGTACACTTTCCTTGTTCTACGTCCTAGTACTCACTGACATTGTTGTGCTTTCTTTCACATCTGACTTTGGTTTGGGCTGTAGATTTGGCTGTACAGGGATGTAAGTACCACTATATGTGAATAACAGCATCCTATTGTAAATATTTGATATAGATATTGTTATTAATTACTTTGCTATTCGATTTTTATCACTAGATAATTATGCATGCCTCATCTAGTTTGTCTCATCTGTTCCTTTAAAAGATTTCCTTTTGTGTGAATATTTTTGGTACCTGTTTTGGAAAGATAATTTAGCCTTTTGACATAGCTCTGAATATTGTTAGATAACTCAGGTGAACCTGTCTGTTAAAGAGAATTTGCTGTTCACTTTTTTTTTTTTTTTGGTGATGATGATGATGATGATTTTGGCCACTATCTTTTCTTTTCCCCTTCCCATTTATATGTGAGAAGCTGGATAGTGTGTAGTCACCTGAAAATGTGCCTGTGAAGTAGTCGTAATATACGTTTGGCAAAAGGGGAAGGATGATGGCCTGGGGGCGGGGTGGGGGGGTATGTTTGTTTTAACAACGATTTAGAAAAACATTATTTAGCTGACATTTGTCTTAAGGTGCTATCTTAGGTATTACAAAGTATATACACAAACATATATATATATATAAAAAAAGTATTTTAGCACATTAGAAATTTTCTCACTTGTCCAGAAAACTTCTGAAGTTTGAAATTCCAATACAAGTTACATTATAAATTAAAAAAAAAAACAAAAACAAACAACCTGATACAAACAGGAAATCTGAACAAATTCTGCCAGGTGTTTTGATTAACAGAATGTAACTTTTATCCAATTAACATATTAGGAATAAAGAAGGTGGTGTATTCAAAGTAATTCCGAAGTAATTCGAAAGATACTGGAATAGCCAGTACAAGTGTTTTTAAAATACATGACTGTTGTTAGTTTTCTTTGTAATTGCACCTTACTAATTTTTCATGTCCACTGTTACTTGATAAATTATGTAAGACCCTCTTAGATTTCCAGGATATAAAGATTTAGCTTCAGGTATATCACTGTCTTTTTATTTTGATATTTTTACACAGCAGTCTCTGTGAAGTGTTAGGCCCATGATATTTTGCCTGGGGCCTTAAACAAGAAAACTCTCCCAGATTTGTAATAATTCCAGTTCCTTGAGGATGTTGTTTCTCTTATTTAGGAGTAAATTGAATGTCATTATAACCAGAGAGGAAAGCTACAAGTTAAAACTGGCACTTTGCAATTTTAAAGTGACACTTTTACCTTCTTCTGGAAAGCATTACTGAGTGTAAAACAGTGTAGCACAGGTTCCACTTTCATAAATCTGAAGCTGGGGCTTGATCTTAAGGACTCCAGGAGAAATTTTTTAGTCATTTGATGCAATCTTGGTCTCTTGTAAAGCCAAGAATAAGATACTCAGAAGAATTTTCATAAGACCCAGGGGAGGATGCTCTCACTGTAGACAGCATAATGAAGCAGTCCATGGAAAAAGTTATAAACTCCTTGGGTCCTTAGTAGCATCTTGTGAATACCAAGAATCCAAGGACTCATGCTCCCCTCTAATGCAATACTTGAATCAAGTGGCCTGATAAAAGTGTAACCTAGAAAACAATTGGACTTATTCTTTAACATTTGCAGATTGTGAAATTCTGTGTTGTCTTCTCCAGCAATACTACAGTTTCCTTTCTCTTTGTAGCGAATGTTGCTGGCTCTCATCAAAATATATTCTGAATGATTTCCTCAGGAGCAGAATCGCTTTGTCTTTTGGGTTTTATGCGGATGATTAATGCTGTACAGTACCACTAGTGCTGGCGTGGACCCAGCTAACTAGAAAGGCTTAATTATATATGTATGTGTATATACTTGTGTGTATCCTGTCCTGCATAATTGATGCACACTTTGTGCAGCAGTGCAAAATATTTTGCAGAAGATTTGATGGCAGTAGAACCTTGACTCTGCACACACCACAGTGTCCAGCTCTAGCGTGGGAAATGTCTGTCCCCAGTAGTTATGGCTCGGATACATACCGCTCTGTGCCTTACAATATTTCTCTGTTTATAAGAAGACAAAAGGTGTGTATTTTTTCATATCAGATGACTTGGGAACACACATCAACTATCGAGATAATCTGATGGCAGAGATCTTACTAAATTTCAAATAAGTGCCCCAAAGTATTCAGCTGGGGAGATAGTATCAATAGAAGACTAATTTTTAGGCCCAAGGGACCCATTTAAAATACTCCTTCCCAGTACACTGCAATGTCTGTTCAAGTCAGATGTTCTTATTTCCATTTTATTTGTTGTCATTCAAACTTTTTCAGTATTAACCGTTTTTTTAGGTTTTGAGCTTCATGCTGCTCTTAAATATTGGTTTGTTCTGAAAACATTGTCTAAAGATTAGAATTCTGTAGTACCTTATGCTGTTATTTTCCCCTCTCTGTTAGTTATATGGTACTCAAACCAACTTATATTGGTGTTTTAGGGATATCAGAGACCAAGTCACTACATTGCAACCCAAGGTAAGAATCTGCCAGCATTAATCAAACCAAACAAGTGTTCTCTGTAGTGTGCAGCAGTGTTTTGGCAAAATGGAAGTAGATGAAAAGAAAGCATATCCAATATTGTGAGTTGTCATCGTGTGTTATGTTAAATTAACATAGCAAGTTCAGGTGGAATGTGAATAAATGCAAAAATTGCACTAATTTATCATGTTAATTAGCTATTGAGCAACTCTTTCAGTAATAAATTCAGCTGATAAAGTCAGAAGCTACTACTGTGATTTCCAATTATGGAAATGAATAGAGAAGAGAGGCATGTGGACAGAGAAGAGAACAGTTTCAACCTGCCTTGAGGCGTTTTTCTTTCCATATTACAATGTATTATTTTACTGTCTAGGATTTAGTCCATGATGGAGACGGAGAAGATAGTAATGATAAATTAAACGCTATCTCAGAAAATCTGGGTAAAATCAGGCCAGAGAAGGACAAAGCCTCTTTGTGGGAAGAAGTGAGGGAAATCTGTATCGTATAACACCCTGCTAATAAAGAGGGGAGTTAAAGGGAAAAATTGAATTTCTGTGGAAATTACTCATTTTGTATTTCTGATAAAACTCCTCTCAATGAGGAAAAACAAACAGATTAGTCTAAGATTGCACTGAAATATCAGAAGCTATGAATTAAAGTAAAAGTAATTAGATTTAGATGTGTCATTATTTGATCTGTGAGTATAATCAGGTAGCTGGCTGGAAATATCCTGTTGTTTGTGCCCTCGGTTGATTGTACCTGCACACAGGAAAGACAAACTAAAGGCTTGTTTTAAAGCAGGATGCTCAAGTTTCTGTCCACATGTTTTTTTATTTCCTTGTAAGTGCTGTCTAAACAAGTCTCTCTGTAGCAGTTGAGTCTACATTTGTATGTTATTTCTGTTTTACTATGTAAATCATTGCACGTCATGGTGTATAAAGGACACAAAAATTTGCTGCTGCTTTAGTATGCAGCCTTCGATCTAGCATGTGAAGGAATATGGTTGAGTCTTCAGATGTGTGTTATATACAGTAATATTTATAGTACTGACGGACTGTGGTGAGGGAGATATTTCTGAGATGGCTGTAACAGGATAAAAGCCTCTGTACCTCAGCTGAACGTGTCTTGTCTCTGCAGCAGAGCAAGCAGCAAAGCTTAAACAAGTGCTCCTTGTTTGCTTCACAGGAAAGTACTTAAATTAGTTTAAATACCCTTCAGGGGGAAGTTTGTGGCTCGGCACCTACTCGTGCTTGCGCACTTTGCCGGGGGCTAGATGGTAAGTGCACAGGGCCTGTACCACCAGCCCTCCTGCTGGCGCTTCACTCCAGTGTGGGCATCTCCTCGGTGAACATCTGAAGAAAGTCACACTCAACACATTGTATTTAACAAATGTAAAACAAACCTAGAAATGTAACTATAGCTGTAGTCACACATTGCCGTGTCCTTGCAGTTTTCAAGCAACTTCTGGTGTTTCGCAATGTGGAACACCTGCTATTAATTTCTTTCAAGTGGTAATTCAGTTAAACTGAGAAGATTCAGCATTGATTAGACATAACAATGTAGTCTGGAAACTGGCACGATGGTATGATGATGTGGTTTCACGAAGCTTTCATCTCTGAGCAAGTGCATTCGTGTGTGTCAGCCCTGTAAAGCACTGGATTTTATTTTTAGCATTCACTTTGGCTGTTAACTTTGTTACGCACTACTACCTGGAATTTTTCTTACAGGTCCAGTTCACGAGACTGTGTATGATTTTTGGAGGATGATATGGCAGGAGCAATCAGCTTGCGTTGTGATGGTCACAAATTTAGTGGAAGTTGGGAGAGTAAGTTTTTGTTTTGTTTTGCTTTTAATGCCACAAGCCTAAAGGAAAACCTGCTGACAGGACATATTATCAGCAGAATGTAGAAGAGTGTTGTGAAGGACAGCCCCACGTCCTGAGAGGGGGGGAGGGGGACAGTTGGTAATCCAGACATTGTTGTGGGTTGCAGTATTGTGTAAAACCAAAGCTAACTTCTGAAGAAGTCTGTTGCTGTGTTGCTTTCATGAGTAGTGAAAAATGGTCTGAAACCAAAATTCATATTTCAGCAAAATAGACTTGTATATTAAGTCACTCAAATAAGCGGAGTAAGTGGACTAGTGAGCAAACGCACTTCAGTATCAGTGGCTAGAAATCAGCAAATTATTTACAGTTTAGCAGTAACACATCCCTCAGGGAATAATATAAAGTTTGATTGCTGATATGAAATGCATCCCAGTTTAACATAAGTGGAAATGTATTCCGTAGCTCAGCACTAAAAAAATATAAATGCTCATTTAGAAATGAATTTGGCATCTGAGTACAGCTGCATAAAGCCGTGGAAACTCCTTGTAGCTAGTGCTTAACTTGATAGAATGACCATTAGCCATGACAAGCCACATGAGCGCATGGTCATTTTGGAAATAGATGCGGTGTAATGCAGTACACACAGTAACATACCCTCAAGCTTTTATTTTCCTTTGGTGTAAAATGCGTTCCCATATTGTATTTAGGTCAAGTGTTACAAGTACTGGCCTGACGACACAGAAGTTTATGGCGACTTCAAAGTGACTTGTGTGGAGATGGAGCCCCTCGCGGAGTACGTCGTCAGGACCTTCACACTGGGAAGGGTGAGCACATTTTGAAAGAGCTCAGCGAAATACTCTTCCCTGGTAGCAGGGAGTACGGAGGAGGCTATGCTTGCGCCTGTTCCTGCACAATACCAAATCTCTCTGTCTGGTCGGCAAGTACACAGTGCAGGCCGCCTTACCTCACCGTGGGAGTAATGCATTGCATCAGCACTATCCAAACACGCGTCTTGCTGTGGGATTTCGAATTTCCCCAGAAATGTTGACTGCGTCTCTTCCCTCTCTGACAGTCACCTCTTCTCTGTAGCCACACTTCTGAGCTGAGCTCAAGTACCGGGTTATGAGTCATGCCTGTCATTCATCTCCATTCGCTCTGCCCTGAAGGGCGCTGAGCCAATCTCGCTTAATCAAAGAACAAACTCTGCGAACGCAAAATATGCGACACAGTTGTGGTCTTCTGGTAAATCATTATACTTGCCTGTAAACGTAGCAGGTCATTGTCCGAATTAGCAAAACTTCTGAAAGTCAATGCGAATTGCATCTAAGTCTATTAAAAAAAAAATCTACTGAGGCAAAACTAGCATACTTAATGGCAAAAGTAAAAATTACGAACTTCAAAATGATAAAAACCAACGACATCTCTAAGCTTTTCATGGTCTTTGCTTTAAATAATTGGTGAAATGATGAAAACAGCATGTAGATTCTATCAGTGTGTGTTACCATTATTTGAGTCAGAGAATATCTAATCTATTAAATACTTTGAATTCTTTGAATTTCATAACCCCTTTTTTTTTTTTTTTTTGACTTTTACAGAGGGGCTACAATGAAATCCGTGAAGTTAAACAGTTTCATTTCACTGGCTGGCCAGATCATGGAGTTCCTTACAATGCCACAGGCCTCCTTTCGTTTATACGGAGAGTCAAATTATCTAACCCTCCTAGTGCAGGGCCTATTGTTGTCCATTGCAGGTGTGTACAGAGGAGGTAGATTGATTTTTTTCCACAACTGTGTATGTGAGCATTTACAGTAGTCTCTGGTGAAGCATCCATCAGTTTGAAGTGTTTTGTTTTTGTTGTTCCCTTTTTGAATTGCCTAATTCACACTGCGGTAGGATTTGGCTGTCTACAGCAACATTTGGAAATAACTGGATTCTAGTACATTTTCCTAAATTGAATAGCCAGATATTTTCTTTTTCCTGCAAAAGCTCCACCAGCTAAATCATATACTTCAGGCTATCGTTTTAGGCACCTTACAACAATTTTGTGACAGCGTTCGAGAATAAATGTAGATGCAGCTGCTTAGGTAGCTTGGTGTTGCATATAATATCTGAACAGATTAATAATTTAAATCAAAGTAAACAAGTAGATGACTAAAGATGGAATGAGGTTAATGGCAACAAATACAGAATGTTGTTTTTCCTGTGCAAGTTGTGCAAGGTTTGTGTTGATGGGACACAGTCTTCTGACAAACAGAATTTTCTTTCAGCACCGTCAAATGTTTAATTACATTCCATAGATAAAGTTACTCAGCCTTTACAGATTTTAAGAATTCACTGTGAAAAAAATGTCTGTAGCTTTATGTAAAACGAAAATAAATCAAGAGAGAATTAAATGTGCCGCCTAAACCAGTTTAGAGCTTGACTGGTAAAACATAATCTTGAGTTTCTTATTGTAATACATGGCTTAAAAATCATTCTTAGTCTTACGAAAGAAAAGCAAGATCTGTCATATTTTGAAGTGCATGAGCTTAATCATCCTTCAGATTTCAGTTTAACTAACTTAAACAATTTTTATCTTTTTGCTGTTACTTAGTAGATCAAATCTGATGGAAAATGATTGTTTTGGGCACATCAAAAGATTTAAAGGACATTATGAAGAGAAGGAGAGAAGATAAAAATTAGATTGTGGTTGTGATGAAAGAACTGAGTGACTTTATAAAAATACTCTCAGTAATGGGTTTATAAAGTTTGTAGATGTTTTCATGGGGCTATTCCTAACAGTATTTACTGGTTCATTTTAGTGCTGGTGCTGGACGAACAGGTTGTTACATTGTGATCGATATCATGCTAGATATGGCAGAAAGAGAAGGCGTTGTGGATATCTACAACTGTGTCAAAGCCTTACGGTCCCGTCGCATCAACATGGTACAGACAGAGGTACAGCAGTTTACCTTCGAAGCAGCTGATGCTTTTTGAAACGCACTAGGTCAGAATTTCACTGTTACTCTGAAAAGAGCAGCCAGTGGCCCTGTTGAGGGGTTGTGTCCTTTGGGGAGCGTTGGTCAATGGAAGCGGCAACCAGAACCGCGATGGTGCAACAAACCCGCCACCTCTTTCAGCCCTCACGCAACCGAGTGCTCAATTGACTTTGTAACAAAAGGAAAGCAAGGAGGGTCTTTTAGAGAAGACGCTACAGTAGGCCTATCTGGCATGTGTCTCCCCAGCTCTGGTATCAGCAATTCCAGGAACCCAAAGTTGGAATTTCAGCAGGTTGCCACCAGTTTTAGACTATCTCCAAGCATTTTATCCATAATTTGACTTACCTGCGGAGCTTTATGTCCATTTCACTCTCCCTTTTCAACTCTATTTTTATTTGATTGATTAACGTCATTGCCCACTCTTTTTCCTTGTCCACCCTTTTTACCTTTCATCATGCCTTCAGCAACTCCACAGTAAAACCATTGCCTTAGTGATAAAGCATCTCCCATTCTGCCACCTGAGTATCACTGAGCTTCCACAGAAACACAGGTTATTGATTTATACTAAGACAGGTTACCTGAAGCGGTTTGCCACTTCTCTTTCCTGTCCTCCATGTGGGCATCTACCTGAGAAGTTATTTCGCCTGTCACCACGTGCAAATCTTTGCAGCTGGCAGCCAGGCATATCAATGTAATTTGGTGCACTTTTTATTCCATGCTGCAACGTGTGGCAGCTGAACAAATAAATGCTGCTGATCACCTACCCCTGATACAGGGCCATTAACCTTTGGGAAGTGCGTGGGGTGGAGTGTTCCAGTGTGACTGCTTCAACCATCCCAGTTTAATCTGCTCTTGCACATGAATTAACACCCCTACTGCTGTTCCGTTCTCTTCCTCTCCTTTTGCCTCTTACCTCTCATCAGAGGTTCATATTTACACAGCAAAATAAAGCTGAAATTGCAGGAAGTTCTCGTTATGGTCATCTAGGCAACAGTGATGGCAATAGCTCCGTAGCTATGGCAATAGCTCCATAGCTATGTTGGTAAGACAGCACAGGCTGTAGTGCCAGAATACCACCATGGTCCCTGGACATGTGCCCTTGTTGCAGGCCTGTGTTAAAGTTTGTGGTATTAATAACCTCATCGGTATCCACAAAAGCTACGTGAGGCTGGCACAGTTCTTGCACTTTGCTGCATAGACATGATTTACGTCTGTTGCTCTCAGGGTGAGTATATATAATAGGCATTGTGTAAAAATTGACGGGGGGCCTGATTGAAATAGTAATGCAGTTGTCTAGGACTCAGGATATCTCAAGGCAAGTCAGCAAAAAAAAAACGGGAAGAAATGCTGTTTCTGTTGGGACACACCTGAGTTTATTAGTGGCCTACAGCCAGCTATCAGTCAGTTGGTGTACTAGCTTGCACACATATAAGGAGAATGCAGCGTGGCAAATAATTGCTAATGACACTAGTAGTGCTTGCAGCAATTTACACTTTCTGCTAGTATCGTAAGGCTGAAAGCGATTTTTAAAAAACAAAAATGAGTAAAGCCAACAAGTCACTAGCATATACGCAGAAACCCACAAGCACCACAAGGAAACTGAAAACCTCCCATTAAATAAATTGCTATGCCTGCTCTCTTAAGTTTTACTGAATTTAAATTGGTTCTGAAGAAAACATCCTTGTTAACTGCATTCCAATTAGGACAAGATTGTGTTTGTACTAAAGCATTATTTAATGGATTGATGGACACTACCTTGAATTTGAGTTTTACAGCGTGGAGGAGATCTGTTTATCCTAAAAGAGGGAAAGATCTGTTGTTTTTAAATGGCTATAATTTTTGTTTCTTTGCTTAATTTGGTAGGAGCAGTACATCTTTATTCATGATGCCATTCTAGAAGCTTGCCTGTGTGGAGAAACTGCCATTCCTGTCTGTGAATTCAAAGCTGCTTATTTTGATATGATTAGAATAGACTCTCAGACAAACTCTTCGCATCTCAAAGACGAGTTTCAGGTACTAAGTCTTCATGTGACAACAATTTTTTTGCCTTTAGATACATTTAATTTATTTTAAGGGAAAGAGTTTTCATATCACGTTTATAGCATTTAGTCGCTTACTTTTCGACCACAAAATAAAGCACCTGTGTTTATGTGCTTTGCAAAGTTGCTTTAAATATGGAATATCTTCCTTTGAATAAATTTGCAGTAGATACCTGTCTGGAATAAAGAGCAATGACTAGGAACCACAGAGAGTTTTAGACTGCATTTGCACAGCTAAGGCATAGCTCTTTAGAAGTCCAAAGGATCGCCTTTGTTTTATTCCTTTTGGAGGGGATGGTGTCATGCGGAATCTGTTCAGTGGTACACTGAGCGCCTTTTAGACCTGTAGCTTAACCCCCTCGAAAAGCACCAGCACATCCATCAAACAGACGGGAGCTCTTATTTGCTAATGTCTTCTTGCTAATTCCTCGTGTCTTCCCATATTGCAATATTTTAAATTAAAACTTGGGGAATCTTGAGTCCATCGCCTGTTAGTTCAGCGTACTGAAGCGAGCATCCTCTCTCCCTTAGACCCTGAATTCTGTGACCCCTCGCCTGCAAGCGGAGGACTGCAGCATAGCCTGCTTGCCAAGGAATCACGACAAGAACCGCTTCATGGATATGCTGCCACCTGACAGATGTCTGCCTTTCTTAATTACTATTGATGGGGAGAGCAGCAACTACATCAATGCTGCTCTTATGGATGTAAGAGACTATCTTCTTTGTCTGTGTAGTGTGTCACGAAAAGCTGTGTAATATGAGAGAGAGCACTTGCTGGTTTAAGAAAGGGTAATTCTTTCTTACTGTAGTGCCCAGTAAAACAGTCCTAATGAAGAAGGGTGGGGGGAATGGGTAAGAAACCCCACCAGCTTGTGTTACTTGTTCAGAATGTTTGTTATCTTTAGTCTTTTGCATCCTTGTGGGACTGACTGGAAATCTCCCTTTTTCAACGCCATTATATAAAGCTCTAGTTTCCAGCCCTCCAAATCTCAAATCTCAGCAGGATCTCAAAAATCTGCTGTTTGTTGGGAAGTAAATATTACCTATCTGAGCATGAGTTTACTATCACTATTTTATAAAAAAGGCTATGTATATTGAGGCAGGAGAGACAGGGAAAGAAGAAAAAAAATATGTTTCTTCGGCACGTTTGGGGATAGGGTTGGGTGTTTTTTGTTCATCTTTTGAGTTGCAGCTCTTTAAACTTGAAGTTTGAGTGACAGAAATATTGTCAGGGGAAAAGGTAATTTAATGGGAAAAATGGAGGTGAACTTGCTTATAGGTGTCTGATCGATGAAGCAGTTCATCACACGTGCTGTCAGATACCTGCCTGTGCCTGCCATTAGCATTTCCAAAGTTAGGCCCCTAAAGCCACCTTTACCGTGAATACTTAAGTAAGTGGCCTGATTTCCAGGAGCATCTCCCCTTCTTCAAAAATGAAGTGCTGTCAGAAATTGCCGTGTCAAGAAGGGGTGCTGGAATAAAATGGCAAATAGCAGGAATCATCATGACTGAATGGTATATTCATCCCAGAGTTCTGCCTGAGCTAGTCCAGGAAACATTTGAACTGCTCGCAAAATGCAGTCCCTAATCTCACAATTAGCTATTGTGCCAGAAAAATAGAGGAGTAGCATGTGTGAGACTAATATGTTAGGGAGTCAAAGGGGCTGAATGGATGAGTGAGAGCAACGAGCAGAATTTTGGTGGCAACCAAAATTGTTTAGAATTGCAGTTAAAATTACATTAAGCGCCTGGATAAAACTGATGTGCTGTGGACCAACCAACCCAGCGGCATAGAGGAGCGTGGTCTGGGGAGAAAGGAAGACAACGCAGGCTGAACGGCTGGGTGGCAGGAGGACTCTGAGTATGCAACAGTGCGTGGCAGGCAGGGATAGGAACCAAGCAATGTTTTAATGGATGAGCAAGTCTGATTTATTTAGAGAGGGGGACCCCACTGCTGGGCAAGGAAAGGGGACTTTTGATAGCAAAACAGAAATGGAAACTTTCCTCTTTCCACAATGTGGTTGTCCCCGTGTTCCCATAAAATGTGTCTACTTCCCACTGTGACAGCAGATCTCCTGCCTGTTCTTTTTGAAAACCTGATCATCTCAATCTCAGTTAGTTCTCTCATCTCGGGAAAGACCGGAAAGGATGGGGAAGAGGGCTAGGAAAACATCAGCTGGTATATATTTTATTTCTTAAAAATACAAGGGAAGAATCAATAACGGTTGTTCCTTTTTGCTCCCTGGGCAAATCTAGAAGGTAGGACACAAGCTGCATGTCTGTCCTGCTGCCCCGATTGGTCAAAAATTGGTCAGCCTCCTTATTCTGTTGTCAAATAAGTACTGATGCTAAAGGCATTAATTTATTGTCTTCACAGTTTACAACAAGTTAGAAGGGGTGAAAAAAGTTGTGTTTTTATCTTCTGGGCCTCACACTATGCACTTTGAGGTTATGGGGATATATTGCATGTGAAGATCCCTCATATCAACCTTCATCGAGCAAGCTTCCACACCAGAAGTGGTTTAGCTACTGTATCAGGTCTTTATCCTAGGTTAATTTACTTATTTCAGTAAAAAAACAGCCAAAATTCTTTTAGTACCAGCATGGGTGTTAAACACGGGGATCTCTGCCTTGCAAACAGCAGTCCCAGCATTTCATCTTCAAACTGGGACCGACAATCCCGTCCGCCTACAAGAAGATTCACCATCTTACTCTCTTTCTCAGATTAGCCTGTCGGTGCTTCCTTGCCAGTTCATATCTGTATTCCTTCACTGCAGAACTCTTGTGTGTGTAGTTGCAAACTGCCTGCAAAAAACTTCTGTTCTCTCCTCTTCTGTTTGCTGCTCGCAATACACGTGCTGCGGGGACTTAGCCCCTCTGCTGTTAGCTGCATCTCAGCCAAACCACGTAAGGCTGGAAACGCCTATTTGCAGTTGTGTGCAATGCAGCATACAGAAAACGGAATCTGCTGTCAGGACAGGAAATAATATTTAGCTGTCTAACTTCTGCTTTCTGCTGGAAATGGGCCCCAGTAATCCTGAAGGTCAGTTCTCTGGGTGATTCTGTGGTTGTGGCACCGAAACAGAATTCGGGATTGAGCCGAGTTCCTGGTGCAGCCAGGGAGCTCACATGTAACCTGCTGTGGATGGGGTGACCTTCTGAGACCTCTGCACCCCTCTCTGCATCACGGGGAGGAGGTTTCCTCCTCAGTCTCCAGGACACAGTGCCTGGAGCGGAGCTGCCCGAGCCTCTTCAGTGCCCCGTGCATATCTGAACAGAAACAGGGCTTGGCCTGTAACAAAGCAGAAGGCAGACCTGAGCAGAGGTCTGAGCAGAGTAACCTCTTTGTTCTTACTAGAGAAGACAATGTATTTTTAACATCAGCTTTGGTGAAATCTGGTGTAATTGATGTCACAGCTTTGTTCTATTTATATGTTTTTTCTGTTGCAGTGTTTGAGTGGAAGTTATGAAGTACTTCCTCTACCGGTGCTAATAAAATCCTTTGCCTTTACAGAGCTACAGGCAGCCAGCAGCTTTTATTGTCACACAACATCCTTTACCAAACACTGTGAAAGATTTCTGGAGATTAGTGTATGACTACGGCTGCACTTCTCTTGTGATGTTAAATGAAGTCGACTTAGCACAGGTTAGTTTGGGGCTCGAGTTTTCCATGTACCATCGCAAGCTTTAATCACTCTGGATCCACTACATGGTCAAAGTGTAGAGCAGTGCGGTGACTTTACAGTTATTCTCTGCTTTATAGCAACTAATTAACACTAGTTGCTCAGTAAAGGTCAGGTGAGATGTCTGCAGTGGAATAAGACAATGCTCAAATTGTAACTTACCATTTAATTATGCCTGTTTTGCTCTGGTGCAGGGCTGCCCACAGTACTGGCCCGAGGAAGGGATACTGCGGTACGGCCCCATCCAAGTGGAATGCATGTCGTGTTCAATGGACTGCGACGTCATAAACCGAATTTTCAGGATATGCAATCTAACAAGAGTAAGCGTTATTGTAACAATATGTAATGGAAAAAAAAAATGTCATTTTTAACACTCTCTAGGCTCTTGTGGGTTTTAAATTTGAGTAATAGTAAAATACTAATGTTCTTAAGATATTACCCAGAAAAGAGTCAGTCAAGCATCGATATCTAATACTAATATCTAGTACTTTTCTATAGCTGCACGCTAAGCAGAAAGAGCAGTAAGGTGAATTACTCTTGTTCGGTGCCGTTCTCCCTGATGAGTAGAAGGTGCATGAGAAGGATTCTGTTTGTTCAGCGTGCAGTGAAAGAAATATCCCTGTAATGAAAGTGTAGTGACAGGTATTTAATTCGTAGCTTCCGTAAGACATCTTCCATGGTGATTCATGAACAGGAGCGTGGAGGCTGGTTATGCAGCCAGCACCTTCACAGCCTAAGACGCGAGAACCACAACATAAAGGGAGGATTGTGGCATCCTGCGAAGTGGGGTGTGAAAGAACTCTGAGAGCTCCTCTGCCTCTGAAGGGTTCTGCACCACTGTGCCTCGACCTGTGTTTATCATCTTTTTCTCAACCTCAGTAGCGGTTCCAGTCTTGCATTCTTGTCAGCTCTTTCACACCTCGTACCATCGTGTCTTCTTGGTGTCCTGTAGCATTTCGCACTATTGCAGCATCTACTCAAACCCTGTTTGCCATGCAGTGTGTCTTCCTTTAGCTCACCTCTATAAATCATTTATTTGTGTTGCCTACGGGTAAAGAGTTACAGGTGGTTGTGCCACCGTTATATGTACAGTTAATGAGCAATCCCTATTTCACTTACCATTACTACTTCGTATCTTTCATCCAATACTGAATTTACAGACCACCAATTGCTACTTGGACTATACGTTTAACTTTTGTTTATGTTGAAGAATAGCTGTGGGGAAAACTGATTGCCGTGGATACAAAGATATTTTTTTTCTTTTATTTTCGTCACATTTCCATTTTTCAAAGTGCAGAGATCAGTTTGCTTGTGGCCACTGTTTTATCCAAACCTTTATTTTGCTTATATTCAGAGCTGAGAAAAACATTTTCATCTCTTTATGCCTTGTTTAGAAACTACAGGAAGCTAAGATGTAGACACACTGGCAAATATTACACCATAGCGCTTTTTTGTTGTATTTTGAGACTTCCTCTCTTCTTTTTGTTCATTTCTTACTTTCATTTTTTCCATTTCTTTCCTTTAACAAAGTTTTGGGTTTTTACTCCTCTATGTCTCTTTGTCTCCCATGGCCTTTCACCTTTACGTCTTGCTTCTAAATATCTCTCTGTCTGTTCTTCCTTTTTTAAAATCCACACTCCTACTCCTTTTTGTCATCTTCAGCTCCAAGAAACTGAATAGGCTATTTATTACTCCATTCTGATTATTGAGGCCTGTCTTGTTACAGTCTAATTCTATTCAAAGCTCTCCCTGTGTAGCATCTAGCACATGGAAGGCTCAGAGACTGTCAGCAAGGCTCTCATGATTACCATAGTCTGGCAAAAAGAGAAGACTTCAAGGAAAATAGTCATATTTGTGCACCAATATTACTTGTTTATTTATAATGGGGTTAATTCATGCCAAAGGAACCAAAGGTATGTCTGTTAATTTCTGTAGGTCTAAGAATTTAACAGTGATTTTTTAAAATTAATTATTGATGTTAAGGATAAAAACCCTTGACACGTAGAATCTAGGGAATTTGTCCATTTACAGGAAGTTAGGATAGGTTACATTAGTGATTGATAAAACGTGGATTGATAAACTGCGGTGTTGCCTTCAGTGTAGTTACTTTTTTTTTCCTTTTTTGACATCTTCCTTGAGCTCAAGTGATATGAATTAATGGAAACCCTACCATGCAATCTATATTCATGTTGGAGTCTGTCCATAATATAAACACTTAGGTTTCACGTTAGTTTTGTATTTTGATTTTCTAAACCAAGATGTAGAGGTGCCCTGTTGACCTAAAACTCTGGTTTCCCTCAGCCACAAGAGGGCTATCTGATGGTGCAGCAATTCCAGTATTTGGGATGGGCTTCTCACAGAGATGTACCAGCTTCCAAGAGATCCTTCTTGAAGTTAATTCTCCAGGTTGAAAAATGGCAAGAGGAATGTGAAGAAGGGGAAGGCCGGACCATCATCCATTGCCTGTGAGTAATTGGGAGAAAGTCAAAATGCTGCTTTTCAAGTTAATGCTTATAAATTAGTTCTCATTTTAAATTCAAGCAGTATTCTTATGGCTACATACAAGGCATGTGCCCTTGTTTCTTTTATTAAAAAAAAACAAAATAAAACAAACCAACCAACCAATCAATCAATAAAGTACCACTGCTACTGTGATTGGGTTGACTTTTGGTCAACATTTGGATTTGTCTGTCAGGTCAAGGTACCATGGGAATGAGTATTTTGGACATGATACTACAGTGATACCGTGTATTGTCTCCTGTACATAATAGCATGTTTTTCAAGTACAAAGAGATCAGTTTCTTCTGTGCAGTTTCAGTAAGGAAGTCTTTTATGCTAAGTGCCAAATGGTTATTTTTTGTGTATCTCTTGCATATTGTGTGTCGCACTTTTTCCAGAAGGTCTACGATATTTTGAGGGTTTTAGACTGAAAGTTATGGATATATAAAATCACAGAAAAGTTCTATAATACAGTATGTGATCCTGAAACTGTTGTTGGTAAATGACTGCTGGCTGCTTATCTGAGCCTGATATTTAAATCATAGAATCATAGAATTGTTAGGGTTGAAAGGGACCTTAAAGGTCATCTAGTTCCAACCCCCCTGCCATGGGCAGGGACATCCCCCACTAGATCAGGTTGCTCAGAACCCCCTCCAGCCTGGCCTTAAAAACTTCCAGGGATGGGGCTTCCGCCACCTCTCTGGGCAACATATTCCAGTGTCTCACCACCCTCATGGTGAAGAACTTCTTCCTAACGTCCAATCTGAATCGTCCCATCTCTAGTTTTAATCCATTCCCTCTAGTCCTATCATTACCCGACATCCTAAAAAGTCCCTCACCAGCTTTCTTGTAGGCCCCCTTAAGATACTGGTAGGCCACTATAAGGTCTCCTCAGAGCCTTCTTTTCTCCAGACTGAACAACCCCAGCTCTCTCAGTCTGTCCTCATAGGAGAGGTGCTCCAGCCCTCTGATCATCCTCGTGGCCCTTCTCTGGACACGTTCCAGCATGTCCATATCTCTCTTGTAGGAGGGGCTCCAGAACTGGACGCAGTACTCCAGGTGGGGTCTCACGAGAGTGGAGTAGAGGGGGAGAATCACCTCCCTCGACCTGCTGGCCACGCTTCTCCTGATGCAGCCCAGGATACGATTGGCTTTCTGGGCCGCTAGTGCACACTGACGGCTCATGTTGAGCCTCTCATCCACCAGCACCCCCAAGTCCTTTTCTTCAGGGCTGCTCTCAAGCCAGTCACTGCCCAGCCTATATCGGTGCTCGGGATTGCCCTGACCCAGATGGAGGACCTTGCACTTGGTCTTGTTGAACTTCATGAGGTTGGCATGGGCCCACCTCTCCAGCCTGTCAAGGTCCGTCTGGATGGCATCCCTTCCCTCCAGCATGTCAGCCGCCCCACGCAGCTTGGTGTCATCGGCAAACTTGCTGAGGGTGCACTCTATGCCACTGTCCATGTCGCTGACGAAGATGTTAAACAAGATCAGCCCCAGTACTGATCCTTGAGGGCCTCCGCTTGTCACTGGCCTCCACTTAGACATGGACCCATTGACAGCCACGCTTTGGGTGTGGCCATCAAGCCAGTTCTTTATCCACTGAATTGTCAGTCCATCAAACCCATATTTTATCAGCTTGGAGACCAGGATGTCATGTGGGCCAGTGTGAAAGGCTTTGTCCAGGTCCAGGTAAATGACATCAGTTGGTCTCCCCTTGTCTATTGATGTTGTGACCTTCTCATAGAAGGCCACCAGGTTTGTCAGGCACGATTTGCCCTTGGTGAAGCCAAGTTGATTGTACCCAATCACCTCCTCGTTATTCTTGTGCTTCAGCAATGCCTCCAGGAGGATCTGCTCCATAATCTTACCAGGCACAGAGGTGAGACTGACTCGCCTGTAATTCCCTGCTTCCTCCTTCTTTCCCTTTTTGAAAATGGGGATTATGTTTCCCCTTTTCCAGTCAGATGGGAGCTGGTTTGGGAGTTTTGAAAAGGCGAAATCTTTTTCTCCCTAAGCAGATAATGACCAATCTTTCTCCTACCTTATTTAAATATAAAGTTGAAAATCTATAAATTGAATTATGCATTTCTCCTTACTTTTAAAAAAAAAGCTTCTGTTTAAATGATCAGAATTAACTTGTGGCCCCTTTCTGCCCACCCCTCCTCATCATCTGTGGAATCTTCTGGCTAATTTAAACTTAATAAGAAGCAATACCTACCTTAATTTCTTTGAAATGAAGATTAAAATAGTTCAGAAGCTGACAACAAGATGTCAAATTAGCGATGCCTTGGCATTACTCTGGCTAGATAATCCTCATACCATGGGATAATTTAAGTGAATCTCTTTCCAGAACTAAGTGGATAACGTTGTGCTTGCTATTGGGCTTGGGTTTTGATTTCTGATGTTGTACTTGCCATTTAACTTAGGTTTTTGTTTCTAATGCTTATATAAATTAGGCTATAGCACAGCTGGGTGGCATGGTGGGCTGTAAGGGCAGAATTCAAAAGAAGTAATTGAGAGGAAGGTCAAAAACAGCAAATGTCTCCCCCCGGAGCTGCAAGGAGACTGCAAAAGCCTGGTCTCCCTGTGGGACTCACAAATAACTCTTGCTTACAGAGTGAAAGAACAGAAATGCGTTTTGGATGCTGTCTTATGCCATAGTGACATTTAACCAGCTCTTTTCCTTGCGTACAGAAACGGCGGTGGGCGGAGCGGGATGTTCTGTGCCATCGGCATTGTGGTTGAGACGGTAAAAAGGCAGAACGTGGTGGATGTTTTCCATGCCGTGAAGACTTTGCGGAACAGTAAGCCCAACATGGTAGAGACTCCGGTAAGCACCAGCCCGTCGGGGTTACTGCGATCAGCCAGGGAGCCAGAGGCTCTCTTGTTGCGTGAGCTGCGTTCTCAGTCCTGTGCCCACAAAACAGAGCAAACCTATGTTGGGCTACAAGAAGAAAGGGATGTTTATTGAGTGTACACACACGTCAGCATCATGAGAGGCCAGGCTGAGCATTTTAAGCTACTTTTCTTGTAGCGGTACCATGATTTTCACAGAAAACATTCTGAGTTAACAGGATGCACTTTAATCTCCCAAAATAACGTAGTCTATTTGAAGAGAAGTTGCAGCAGGTCGTGCTCACACAAACCGTCTTGAAATTTTACAGACCAAGCCATTTCTTCGTGGTAGGAATAAGCTGTAAAGTCCAGATTAGTAGCTGGAGATGTGAATGTTTTACTTCCTAATAACAACTGCTGCTTTGGAAGCTGTATTGAATAATGATAATGTTTCTTACTCAGATTTGTAGTAGTCAAAATGATACCTCAGAACTTTAAAATCAAAGACTTGGATCTAATATGTTGGAAATGAATAATATACAGAATCATGGAATCATTTAGGTTGGAAAAGACCCTTAAGATCATTGAGTCCAACAGCTAACCTAAATAATAAACAATATAAACAATAAACTCATATAAACAGTAAGAGCCTGAATTAGCAAAACCACATGACTAGATATTTGTATGTACACTGCTGGAACTCAAAGT
Organism: Rissa tridactyla; assembly: GCF_028500815.1. NCBI lineage: Eukaryota > Metazoa > Chordata > Aves > Charadriiformes > Laridae > Rissa > Rissa tridactyla. Next base: position 67,941,619 of record NC_071468.1, read on the forward strand.
AACCTTCACTCTTCTGGTCAGTCTTTATGCGTACAGTATGAGTGCATATCCATCCGTGTGATCACTTCAGTCACCAAAACTGAATATTGTGGAAGGCCCTTAAAAAATCCCAAGTGGATTTGTTTTCCTTCCTGTAGGTGAATGAGAAAGCAGGTTAGACGGTGTTCGGGAGTTTCTGCCATTTGACTCCCACGCTGCCAGCAGCCAGTGTCGCTTTTCAGCCAGATGGCTGCCTACAGCATACAAATCAGGGATGCCAATTGAAATTAAAAACGTTTTGCAGTTTATGCATAGTGAAAATTGCTTCTGACCTCGTGAACTTGCATATTGAGCAAAATGGCTGTAGCTGCCTCTTCCCATATTGCCCTTTTTTCCAGGTGTCACTGTTTGCTTGGTATCAAGTAGCTTCTGTGGCATGATTTGCTTAATTGTTGTGCGTCACTTCCAACCCTTGGAAGTGATAAATTAAGAAGACGGTTAAAATGTTAACAGGTAGAGCATCCTATAGCAGCAGTGACATTGGGCTAGGTACTGCTGGTTTTGCCGCAAATACTTTGCAATCTGCTGTGCCATAGACGTCTGAGACACAACATATTGAATTGCTGCCTGGATTTCAGTTCACTGCTGTGAAGAAAACAGGTCAGATCGCAGGGAAAATTACTTATGTCACTGTAAAAGGAGGCGAAGGTAGATGGTGTGTGTTTCTGATAAAAGGTCTGTAAACTTATGTTTCATTTCAAAATACTGCTGAATTCCATTGTAGCTTTAATCTGTAGTTACTGAATTTCCATAGTTAGGTATTTCTGTTGTGTGGGTTTTTATTCAGAACTCTTGAACAGCAGCAGCTGTTGAGTCGTTAGTTAGAAAACAAACCAGGAAAACCAATATATAACACTGTCATGTGCCCTACATTCAGCAACACGATCAGATAACAAAAATGAGCAGCACAATAAAGCCTTTAAGATATCCCCACCACTTCCTGCTAATGGATCACACTGGCTTCCTTTGCAAACACAAATAAATCACAAAAGTAGATTCATTTTGTTAGGTCGTAAGGACAACAGAGATTGAATTATTTTCCTTGGTTTTTCTTCTCTTCTTGCCCTCTCCTCTCCTTCTTCCTCCCTCTCCCCCAGTATCAGCTCTTGAACAGCAGCCTTGTTAAGGAGAAATACTAACCGTGATGAAATTTTGAGCTTTAACTTCTCTTTTAAATGTGCATCTGATCTCTTGGACTTTCCATTGACATGACTGTACAAACGGGCTGTGGGCCCAGAGCAGCTCTGTGTCCCAGCTCGGTATTCCCTAGCCCTTCCCTGGCTGTCCAAGCAGCAGGCACTGGTTAACTGCTCGGTATCAGCTAACTTAAATAGAAATGGTATATCAGAGTCGAGGTGCTTTCACTGCAAGAGTGATCTGACTGATAGGAGAACTTCTCGTGTTTGATAAATCAGTTGAAAAATCGGAGAGGCAAATCATTACATTTCATGGTCAGGGTTTTTTTAACCAGTTCATTGGTTAGGGTTGAGTTTTTAAATCAGAGCTGGTAATACACTTGTGTAGTCGGGGGGAGTGGAAAAGAAAACCCAAGCGTGTCAGGATTGAAGTTAAAATTGCATGGTAGTTAGGAAAGACTACTTTGATTTGTAGATATTGCTTCTAATACTTTAAAATCTTAATTTAACTTTTCTTTTTTTTCTCTCTCTTTCCCCTTAAAGGAGCAATATCGCTTCTGCTACGATGTTGCGCTGGAATACTTGGAATCCTCTTAGTCGAAATGGATGTGACAAAGTTCACCAAATACATGAATCTCATTAAGCTGTTTTGACAACAGTTCTTGATCCTGTGAAGAAAGATTTTAGGGGAAGAGGGGGGTGGGAGGGATTTTAAATTTTAAATGCAAAGTATTTTTCTTATGAAGTTGTGTATCTTAATAAAAGAACTCAATCTGTTTCTATGCTTGTATACAGTATCAACATTTAGTGCCACATGAATACTATTTAATGAAATCCAGAGTCAGAAGAGATTTGGGCAAATTAGGACTTTTCAGTGTTTGTATATGCAGCCGTCTCTCAATTACAGTAGAGCGACCATCTGTTGCATGTATCAATATTTCCTATATGGTATTAATTTTTCTTTTTTTTTTCTTTTGATACATTGTTAAAGTACAATAACAGTGCAGATTGATAGTAAGGTTCATTCTTTATACGTTTCAAGTGTTGCATATATATATTATATATAGTAAAAAAACTGGCTTATTTTGTTTTAATGTGCAATGATGGCTGGATCATATAAAGATCTTTATAAAGAAACTTAAACATAAGCCAAAGACTCAAGTGTAAATATGTCTATATGGAGAAAGCACATGTATTTATTGTTTACTTGCATTCCTTTTTTGATGGCTGAAAAAAGAAGAATCATTTTTCTTGAAGAAAGCTTTTTTTGCTGAAATCAAGTGTAAACAATTTTTGTAGTTTATTTTTTGTATGTTTTAGTGTAAGTAGAAGACATACTTTTTATGCATAGACCAAGAAACATTGGTATCGTGGTTTTGTTGTGTACATGCTTGTGATTCAAATCCATGTAGACAACTCAGTTATAGAAGGTCTTTAACTACAGGACCAAAATCAAACATTTTCCTGAAAATGTATAGTTTTTCACAGTTGCATTAGTTAAGTACCGAACAAAAAACTATGTAAGGAAGGGCACACATCAAAATGGCCTTGCCTATGACTTGCACAATATCAGAAGACATTTTTAAGCACCAATAAAATTGTAAGGGAACCAATTGTTTAAAAAAATATTGAAGCACAGGTCAACAGGAGAACTGCTAGACAAAGAGATGGCTCTGCGTATGCCCGTCAGGGTAAAAAAAAGTATTTGTTTAGCAAATTGTAAAATCAAGCAATGTTTATTTTGATGTTTACGAACATGTAAGCTTTGCTTCCAAGAAAGCAAAATTTGAATAAACCAATGCCAGATTCTGATTATAGTTGTGGTGTACAAACTATTACTGTGCTTTCGCTTAGCTTGTATCCGTTTGTTTCCTATATTTTACCAGCTTAAAGCTTTCCAGTCTCTTGTTGGTCTTTTTTAGAACTGACAGTAAAATGATACGGTGCTTTTAAATATTCTGTAAAGTAAGAGTGAATTAAACTTTTATTTAAAGATTAATTAACATTATTTCCTATTTTGATACCCTCTCATTTACTGTCCTTGTTAAGGAGTCAGTCTTGTCTGGAAGACGGATATATCTGGATCAGGAAAACCTCAACAGGAAATTATATTATTTTTCATCTCAGTGTTTCAGGGAGTACTTGAGAAGACTCCATGTCATCTGTATGCTCTAAGTTTCTTCCTTTACTTCAGATAGTGGAATTACTCATCCAACACTATAAACAGCAGAGAAATGTTTAGAGAAATTCTACTTCTCAGATTTTTTTCAGTGCTTCCATTTGTATTGCATACAGCTCCACCTCTTCCAGATGTAAAAAAAAGTCTCTTTCTTTTGTCACCCAGTGTTAGTTCCTACCTGTGAACAGCAAGGTAAACAAATCAGGTTTGAAAACATTCACTGGGTAGGGTTCTTAATACTCAAAATTGCTCTTTTTTTTCTTTTGAACATTGGAAAGGGCATTATAAGCTGCATGCAACAGAACTGCAATGTTCACAGCTTTCTCTGTGAGGCCATGGCGTTCAGCTAACTTTGGCAGTCAAAGTGCTGGATGTATCATCTAAAGCTAGCTGTCTGGTCACCACGTTTTGTAGAAACAACGTACCGTCTCCACAGACTGACGCGTCCCGCCTGTTAGACACGTGTCTGGGACTGAATGAGTTGGACTCTGGAAGGACCTTCCTCTGTTGTCAGTAAAGATTAGTCTAGAAGTCTAGATGAATTGTGTGACAGATGAGATGAGTAGCTCTTAGGGTAGTGGAATGTAAAAACCAAATTCCGTACTGACCAGAGTGATTTTTACGTTTGTTTGGTTTTTTGGTTTTTTTTTCTTTCTTAATCAAAAATGTAGTATTATCGTTAGGCTGACTGAATAATTATTTTCAGGGTGAGCTCACGTGTTGAGGACAGTGGGGTCCATCCCCATCAGTACTTCATAACCCTTGGTAAGATCTTTGTATCCAATTTCCCCTGTACGTTAAGCATTACTGGTGCAAATGCCAGCATGAATCCTGGCATTGTAGCACACTGTGCCTGCACGGGAGTCCTCCATGGGAGCATCCCCCTCAGCTAGAAGAGATTATAGCCGCCAGTGGTTATTCTGCAAATGGGAGCTCTGCCTGTGTTGTTTCAGTACCCTGAGAGTCATGTAATTTCTGTAACTGTAGCTGACTGTGGTGACCTAAGAAACTTTTGCAATAGCTTGTGATTGATTGAAAAATTTGTGGGAAGTTCTACCAAGGCCAGGGAAAAGGATGCAGAGGGAATATGGTGTGTGAGAAGCAGCTCAGAAATATCATTCTCCAGAAATGGTATATCTCCGGGTTCTCTTAGGCAAAAGACAATATTAGAATCAACTTTTTAGTATAAAACCAGGGAGAGACAGATTGCTTTCATTGTGGGAGCTCTGTTTCCCCAGATAGGTGCTGCTCCAGTATCCTTTTCTTACACCTGTGCAAGACAGAAGAAAGAGAAGTTGGGGGTCTGTGAAAACCTGTCCCAGAGGGAGAACGGGTATTGCTCAAAGGGACTGTGCAATGGAGGGAGAGAAACATTCCTCACCGCGGGCACCTGAAGAGGTTAATATTTCACTCCCTGAGGCAGTGAAAACCTACCTGCCCTGGAGAAATCCGTAGATTTCAAGACTCCTCAAAATCTTTCTGCTGGCTACTGCCCTTGCTGCAATATTAGCACAGACTCGGTCAAGTGGTTACAGCCTGCACGGGCTCTACTTTCCTCAGTGGCTTGAAACGAAGGGAGGACCAACACAAGCAGTAAATACAGAGAGAGCAAATGGGCATCAAGTCAGAGTATAAAGAAGAGTCACAAAAGACTTGATGCGTGGAGGAGTGTGAGATGATTCAAATTTGGAATGAATGAAGTTGAAACTGATCTAATATCACGTAACAAAAGGAACCAAAGGAGCATGCAAGTTGCCAAAGACGTGATTGCACTGTGCAAGAAGGTGTTCTTTGCTCTAAAACTGAGAAGTGATGACTCCAGTGCCCTAGTCTCCATAGTTGTTAGCGGAAGAAGTTCTGTGTGTTGCCTTGATGGCCTTGGTTCATTTTCTATAGAACAGTAACCAAAGATGTAGCCTAGGGATGTGTTCAGCCTGTCTGAATTTTCCCTAAATAACCAGTCTTAGGATCCAGCACTGACGGACCATATCAGGTCTCAAGCACCTTAAATCCATGGAGTTGTCTAAAGCAATGTCATGGAGATCGAAGTTTGCTACAACAAGAGCTACTAAACCTCATCACCTTGTACAGAGGCAGCCTTCTCTTTTCTGCCTTCCCTGCTCATAGTGACCCCGCTCCAGCAGAAGCCAGTGTGAAAAGACCCAGGTTCTGAACTTTTCTCCAGGTCCCCAGAGATCAGACCCCGGCTGGTTGATGAGATCCTAGAATTTACATTTCCTGCTTCCTGGCTAAAAGCTGGCATCAAGAAACAACAGCTTTGAAATAGGCTTTGCCTTCCTAGAAAATGGTCATGGTCACAGGCATAAGTTTGAAGCCTGAAGCTTAGTATCCTCAGTATATGCAAGCAGTTACTGGGATTTATTTCATTCAGGAAGTTGCTCAGATAATAGAATTATGTAATTTATGGTGTGTCCTTGCCTTGCCCAAGGTGCTGCTTTAAGAAACACAATATTCTTCAGAGAAACATGCAAGCAAAAGCTACTGCAGGAGTGCGCTATTTCAAATGGGCTAACAGTTTCCAAAATTGGAGGTCTAAAAAAGCAAACTGGGGGAGCAATAGTAAGCAAGTGCTGTGTCATTGAGCCTCCAACGTGAATTGAAAAGTTAAAGGACAAGGAAGTGGCAGCCTGAGAAAAAATGTTGCAGAATCATTGCGTGGCCAGGCCACCTGGACTGAAAAATGACCGTATAAAGGGCCTCTTTTAAGCTTCGTTCTGCTACTGTGTCAGAAGAAACCCTGAGATCTTGAAATAAATGTAAAAGCTGCTTTTATAGTGCCCTGCTCTGTACTGAAAAGTAACTCATTTTCTGCTGTACTTTCCCGTGTCACGTAGAGGTCTGAATTAAGTGATCCTAATCTCACAAAAGAACCTTTGTGGTGGTTTGTTGCTAGCTCTTTTCCTTTGTTAAACAGTCAAAGGTCTTGTAACCTCTGCAGATCCAGGATAGTCAAGGATATCTGAATATTCACTAATTTCTTCACCTTCTGAGGTTGAATAATCTGTTAGTAATAGATTGTGTGTACTGAGGATGAGGCTCAGAATATGCAGAAGTTTAGGCCTATACATTTCTCTTCAACTTTATGCAGGAAAACTTGTCTTTGTTACTTTTTTAACTAGAGGTTCTATTTGAACAAAATTTGAGATGCTGACAATGTAGAAGAAATGTTTCTAAATTGTTTTAAGCTTGATGGATGCATTTTCTTTAAGCTTGAGTAAAAGAATGACGTGAGATGGTGTTGGTGGTTGACAGGCATAAATGTTATTTTGGCCCACGCTTCTCAGAAATTAATCCTTTCCCTGCTGTTGTGCTTAGATTTCTAATTTATGCAGAGATTGACATGTATGATGACAGGAACAATAGGATGCTTACCTAATAATAATGTTTATTAACTGTGTTTTGGCCAACAAAGAACAGATGTTTTTGTGCCTTGTTGAGATACAAAAGCTTGATTTCAATAGTCTTTTGTAACCCTTCTAGCTTCCATCTGGACCAGAAAATATTCCTGACTTCACAAATTATATCAAGATAAATTTGAAATCCCCATATGCTCAGAGATTTTTCACATCCTCACTAAATAAGCAGAAGAAAATGAAGACTACGCTAAATAACCAGCAACAAGCCCCCTTCTTCTGGACATGGAACCAAAACGTGATCTTTCTGGAAACCTTGGAATACCCTGAAGCTTTTTGGTAATGAGCACAAAATGGCATCTGGCAAAAGGCAGTACCTCCAGTTTGTGATAATATGTGTGTATTTGCCTGCCAGGTGCAAACCAGTGTGAGCTCTTTCCGTTTCACGGTGGAAAACTTTTGTCTTTCTTTTGTGTATCTAACCTGTTGTAGAAAACAACATAATATTTTGCCGAGTCCTGAAATCTTGAAGAAAGTTACTGTCTTTCTGCACTCCAATAGCAAGCGTGAAACCAGAGATTATAGTATCTTTAGAATTTCTCTGTCGAGGTAACTGGAGCGAGTTGGGTTTTGTAGTGCCATAAAGGCAAACTATGATAAATTTCAGAAAAGTTTTGTAAGACATTTATTTTGCCACAAATTCTGTGTGCGGACTTAAGTCCCAGCAGGTGAAATCCCAGTTCATTTGTGGCCAAGGACGTTAAGTCTCGCTACTCATTGTTTTATTAGTCTTTCTGATCCACTTGCTGTATCCATGAGCGGGCACAATAAATAGTCCATCTGGGCCCACAGTCGCGAACTATATTCAGCACAGGACCTGGTGCTGTAGCCTTTTTCCCCAGTTTCAGGGTGCAGTTGTTGTGAAACTTGCTGATGATACAGATCAGCACCACAAAATTGCCTCTATTGACTGAAAATGCTTGAAGCTGCCTGCTAAAGGGGTGTACGCATTCATTTTGAGAGGTGGAAATCATAGACTTGGGAAGCTGTGGCCCTGCTGCAACCTTTTCTGTTGCACAAAATCATATCATTGAAGCTTCGGTTGATGCAGTTCAAACCGTGCGAATAGGTTGCTGCTTAGTTTCATCTTGTAAAATGATCAAGGTTTCCAGCTTACCTTGCATTAAGAAATACAGCAGTGTTTGAGCAGTAGTTCTCACAGGTCAGACGACTTCAGGGGTGAGGCTAGAAATGGAGCATAAAAGCAGTAGGCTAGTATAGGTTGTTCTAACATTTCTCCTCCAGCGAGATGAGCTGGTTCAGCTAGTGTGACAGTGAGCTGTAATTACAGCTGTGAGAAAATAGCTGTGTGGTTTTGTCTGTGGCAAAGGCTTTTAAAAATTTCTTTAAAAAACAGGGAAGAAGTGTAGGCTTTGTTTCTACTTCAGCGTGCCTTCCTTTCAGGCACTTGTTTACTTCAAATAATAGACCATTTCTAAGATGATAGTCCTTTAAGTAATCAGAGTCACAGCCTGCAGCAGTCTCTGTCTTTAAATGCAAGTAAACTGTTGGTGTGTGAATTAAAGGCAGCAGGTACAGGTATGAGGGATGCTGTAGTGCATTCAGGGGTGAACCGCAATGGGCAGAGGCCCAGGGAATAGGCCTTTTGCTTTCGCACAGGGGGTTTTATAAACTTCGTGCAAGAGAAAGAGTGAACTGACTGGGATCAGCCTGACATTAGGAAAATTTTTTGCTGGTTATTTGGGGAACGACATAGAAAGCACTGGCTTTCAACGTAAGGTTAGGCAAGATGGAGAAAATAAAAAAATCTAGATGAGACGAGAACTTACCAAAAAGCATGCAGTTATGAAATATATAGAAGGAAAAATGCTGAATGCCCCAGCCAGTGAAAAAGTTTCAAATACTGAGTGTATGTTGTACTTGTGGTCAAGCAAGGTTGAGCAGATGTTTTGAGCTGCTGAGGATGAAAGATGCTGAGCAAGGGACAGTGTCAAGGAAAGAAATGGGCAGTTTAAGTGAGCAGCTCCTTCAGTAAAGGAGAGATCTGAGGAGGTATGATGAAAGATTGAAAAAAAAAAAAATCCCCCCACACCAGGCTTAGGACAGGCAAGAGACTTTTATGACCTGTGATACTTGATTTTTGGAGCCCTTGAAGCCCACAAGGTGCCACAAAATTTGTCATTGCTGATCAAGAAAAGGAGGAGAAAAACACTAGTGCGATGCTGAACATGGTTGTTCAGATAGTCTTCATCTTAGTTTTGAGGACAAGCAGCAAATGAGAAGAAGTAGAGTAAACGTGACTGTAGCTCAGGCATGATTTCACAGGCGTGATCTCAGCCCCTGCTCCACTGTTAATCGAGAGCCAAATGCTACTTCGTCGGCTTGTTTCCGATGCTTGGGTTTTTTTTAACATAATTATGGTTTGGGTTTGTTTTTCCTTTCTTAGAAGAAAATTCATACTGAGAAAAGCAACATTAGAGACTGGAGGGGGAGAGGGGAAGCATTTTGGGAGAGCACTTTGAGAGGCCGCTGCTTGACTATGGCCTCGGGGGAGCCACTGTAAAGAAAGATTTTGAAGACTGACAATTCTGAGTGTCTTGAAAACATAAGCCAACATAATAAATGAAGTAGCTTCAGAGTCCTACCCCATTTAGCATTTGGGGAAAATTGCAAAAATTACGTGAAGAGGGGCACATGCCCTGCAAGTCGTTATCTGTGTTTGCAGTCCATCATGCCAAAATAAAAACTGAATTAGCAGACAGCCCTGGGAAAACATGACAATTACTTTGTTGATATACACATACAAGTCTGCATTTTCCGTATCTTCACTTTTAAGCCTTTAAGTAATGCATCTACTTGGTCATGTGAAGACTCATCACAGTATCATGATGCCCTGATCTTGCTTGTTACCTTGAGTTTGCTGGTGAGGCGTCTGCTCTGGACTTGTCACAGGCCGCACAAACATTTAAGGAGGGCGGATACTCATCTCTTTTCAAGGCTGTGTTTTTCAGACTAGATTCTGTACTCTTACCTGATTGTTTTTCCACTTCTTCCGGTGGTCTTTGTACATGACTGGGATCCAACAAATGGACATTGTATACCACCCTTTCCAAAATATAATTTAAGTTGCTTGATTTTATTATTTTGTTTTGTTTTGGTTGGTTGGGTTTTTTAATTCTTGTTTTCACTGATTTTTTTTCCTCCTCTACTCTTTCATCTTCTACATCTTAGCACAGGCAGAGATGGGACATGGTATTATCTCCATAACGCATTTCATCTTCTCAGCAGAAAAGATTTTGGTAAGTTTCAAGTTTACAAAAAATGACTGGACCCACACATCCCACCTTCCAATCTCACCTGAGCCAGGATCAGCTGGCATTTCTGAAAGCAAGCTTCTTGCTGTTTGTCATTCAAAGTCTGCTGAGTGCGTTAAGCAGGATGACAATGACGTAATTACAAAATGAAACTACTACAACTGGTCTTTTTTTCCTTCCGGTGCTTCTCTGGCATGGGTAGGAGGTGAAAAAGCCTACTTCTTTCCAATTCTTTAATGGTTTCTTCATTTCTGTTCTTTAAAGGTCTGTGGGCTCTAAAAGCAGTGTGAAACAACACAGGAAGAGGTTTGGTTAGTGATGTGTTTAGGTGTGTTTGATTTAAAGAAAAAGATTAACCCAACAATGTGTGGGAGGGGTTGGTTAACTCAATAGAAGGTCCTAGGTGTTCAGGGAAGGGAAATAGGAATACCTGGGCATATGTACTCTGATGTGCATGGTGTGACTGACTTTCTATTGTGGTAGTTCCTGAAATGTGCTGCGGTGAAGTGATTTTGAAGTGCGACTTAAACATTAACTAGTAAAGGAAGTGTGGCAAAAATCAATTTTCCCACACCCAGCTCCCAATAACGTTACCGTAGCTGGTGTCCACATGGGAGTGGGGAGGTGTGCTCTTGTCTCTTTGCCGTGGTGCTGAGCTAAAACACACAGTCCAGGGACAGAATTCAGAAATACAATGTTCTGGGAAGACCATAACTGCCCCAAATGAGGTGAGGCACCACACCTTACAAGCATCTTTTGAGTCAATTGCTTTTTTCACTACTGTCCATGCAAGGAGAGAAGACAACCCCAGGGAGTAGCATAGTGATGAGTGCCTACCACAGGGCAGGCTTGGATGAGCAAGGGGCTCTGGTTATCTGCTAGTTTTAGGAAGCTGTACGACATCATCAAATGCATGTTTAAACAGGAATCGGCAAATTTGCTTCAGTATTTTTGTTCAACCTTTAAGCTATTTTTTGCTGTAACTCTGCTTGCTTTTGATTTTGTTTTATTCTCTCTTTTATGAAGAATTTGCGTGCTTGGAATGGATGGGTTTTTTCCGCCTTTTTTAAGTACCTTCTCTTATATGATATATTAAATTTTCCTTGGCAAGCTTGTCTTCGGCTGTACTGTATTGGTGGTTTTGTAGGTGAGCAGAGAGCAGAATGCAGAAAAAGAAATTCTACAAGACCATTTATAAATACACTCCTGAGAGAGATGTGAAGGGAGCCGTAGACTTTCATTTTTCAAAATTAATCTATCTATTCATGCCGACTGTTTGTTAGTTCACAATGTGCTTGGGACCAGAAGGTCCAGGATTCTGTAGTGCCCCACAGGCTCTCAGCACCCCCTGGCTTGGGGTCTCTAGCAGTATGGTGAGGAGAAGGAAGGAGAAGGGTCCAACTGCTGTGCTGTATGCTTCACTCAGGAGAACATGTGCTCAGAACACATTGAAGGAGATGCCCAAGGGTCACAAATGCTCTTGGATGTCAAATAAATGTAGATGCAACAAACTGAAAACAAGATGAAAGGCTGGCAGAAAGACTTAAACTCCAAAGTGAGAGCCCCAGGATGTTTCCTTACAGACTGTTTGAAATCTTAGATAATTTAAATGAAGTTTGTGGAGAAAGACAAGGTGAAAGGGCCTTGGCTAGATCATAACATATGTTCCATATTGCAAGGCTACCTGCAAGAAGAGATGGATGCAGTATATGTTGCTCAGTAAGTTACCACTCTGCATAAGAAGTAATGAGATTTACTTAGCTTTAGAAAAACAGACATAATAGGTAAGAAAGCACATGGTGTGAAGCTTCTGGATTGAGTATTTTAATAGGCAAGGGCTAAAATACTCCCTAGAAAAGTTAGAATAAATGGATTCTTCAAGAAAAAATGGGGTTTTGCAGTCTTTTTGTAGGTTGTTCTGGAGAAGAGCCCCTGTGCTCTCCTCCACAGCTGGGGAAAAAGGCTTATTGACCAGTTCGATAAGGAAATGTATTTGTTTTCTAGCACTTATCCCTAACGAGTCCCTAAAGGCTTAGCTTCTCACAGTGGAAAGTGTGCTGCATGCTCTTAGTGATCTCCTCATTTGCTGTTGTCTACCACAAAGATGGTGAAAACTGCGTAGGACTCGAAAGAGATGTTGGCCAGCAGCTATTGAAAGTACTGCATTTCTCTCTTGGGGGAGGTAGAGGGTAGGACATGTGCCGCCACTGAGGACATTAGAGTCATTTTGGTGACCACCCTGTTTATGTCAATGGTACCAGGCAGTGCAGAAAAGGCAGCCCTCTGCTCTTGGGAAGGGAACAGGACTGAAAGAGGAAAAGAGGGGTGTGCTTATTTTTGCTTGTTATGAAGCAAATGTATGTTGCTTACACTGCTCCCAGATATTTTTATCGTCAAAGGCACCAGATTCTGCATTAATTGAAAAAACAATCTCTATTTGAATGCACTGGGACACCTTTCTGAAACCAAATGACTTTATGGATAATAAGTAAAAAAGCCCCATACGACACAACCAATGGAGTAGAGCACTAGTTGTATCTGTGCCTGTGACAAAATGCAGACGGGTCTGGCCTCCAACCCCACTATCCCTAGGGATGAGTAGTCATGAGGGCAGACTGAGACCTCCTTGTGTGCCCTCCTCCCACGGGCTGAAACTGTGGCGGGTTCCAGCCCGACAGTCTGGCTGCCTCTTCCAATAAAATGACCCTTCAGCCTTTCTTTATTTCAGATCTTAGTTTTCCCACAGCTTGCTTAGGCTTTTTCAAATCCCTTCATCTATGTTCAATTCTCCTGTGTATTTCCAAAAATACACTCCAAAAAAGAGGTCCACCAATTACCGAAATCTTTATACGGCTTCTCCTTAAGAAGGAGAAAGGGACACCTGGAACAAAGCCATAGATGCAGATCACTTACTTAGGCAGCAAATGCATCTGAGCTTTCATAAGGTGAAATAATAATGATAACCAAAATGCCCTGCTGCAGGGTAATATCAATGCCTTGAAAAAGGTAGGAAATTGGAATCAATTTAACTGAAACATTGGCGTTAACTGCATTTTATATGGAGCCTTTATTCTTTGATGAACACACAATTTTGCTGCAGAAGCAATTTGCTTTTAGGCACAACTTCATACACAGAGTGGAAGTAATTGCAGTTAAGTTTGTTCTCCAACTTACTGAAGCTGTTCCCAAAATCAGGCAAATGAAATTGTGTGCTTGACACGACTGCATCTTTATGTGTACCTTTTTTAGACAGGTTCCTATTAATGGTTAAAAGAAAGAGAGATGAGTGCTTGGGTTTGTATGTATTTTAAAATGACAGCTGATATTTCAGTTCCAATAAAAATGAGCAAGCATATTCCGTGCTACCACTTTATCATTCATTTGAAAGTCAGACAAGAAGTCTGTCACGTAAGATAAATATTACAGATGACAAAAAATTCAAGGTAACCATTATTGAAATAAATGTTTTGTTGATTTGTTTTCCCAGATGCTTAACCTAAACTCTGGGTTCTAATGTTTGCATAAAAAGGGGGTATTAGTGCTCTTTCTTCTGATAAAGTAGACATTAGAGAGGTAAGGGGTGCGAGATGCCAGTTTTCATTCTAGTTCTGTTAAACCTCTTTGCTGTCAGGGAAAGTTAAACTGTTTCGCTTCCCTTCTGTAGAAGATTGTCAGTTGATAGGTGAAACTTCAGGAATAATTAGTGAAAGTAGTTGTGTAAATTCCATTGGGGGAATCAATCTTTCACAAATATATTTAAATGAATTCAGTGTCCTTTTCTTTGAACAGTGGCAGGGTGCAAAAAAATTATTTTGGATTCCTTTAACAGCATCTAGAAACCTACATTGCTTCTTTAAAAATAAATTACAGCACACCCCACTCAAGAAATCACAAAGGGAGAGAGTGATATTTAAAATTAATTCAAAAATTTCTCCAACATGTCTCCAGCTGTCAAAAATGCACTGAAGATATGCCAAACATATTTCAAAACACTTTTTGTAAAATGAAGATATCTCAAGTAATTTTTCCTCCCAAAGTAAATCTTTAATGGACCTGTATGTCTCCCTAAAATTGTGCGATGTCTTTTTTTTTTTTTTATAGCTTAGTTCCCTCCTTTCCTTTCTCTTTCACCCCAAAAAGCAACGACCCACAGAAACCCGATATTTAATGAAATCTGCAGAGGTGGTTGGGTTTGACTTTTTTTCCTTTTACTTGTTGTTTTTTGGGTTTGATTATATTTTTGTTTTTGAGACAGAGTAGAAAACTAGTTCTGTGGTAACAGTACTCATGTTGGGCTTTGGAGATCTGGACACAAATCATGGCTCTGGCATAGATTTTCCATGTAGCCCTGGACAAATAATTTCTCTGCTTTGTGTCTACTCTTGCAAAATGCCTCAAGCTGAGTATGGAAGATAGAGACTAAAAATGCTTAGTATTTGTGTAGCTATTGGAATGCTGAGGATCAGTCAAGTGCCTGGAGAGATGTTAGGGTGTGACGCCATGTACAGAGATATTAATATTCCCATGGGAATAAAGAGTTCACATTCTGTGCTGTTAAATAAAGGGTGGTAACACTAGTTGGGCGTCACCTGTATGGCCCATTTTGTGTAAACGACCATTTTGACAGGTTCCTCTTTGTTTTGGAAAGGCCCAAAGCTCCTACTGTATCAAACATTTGCATACTACTTTATCTTCAAAATACTTTATGAACACTTAAGAATCAATCATCTTAATATATTTATAAAGACAGGTAGCAGTAATTAATACTTGTCAATAGATGGGGGATTTTTAGCTTGTGATTTTGAGTCCATAGTGGTGCAGAGCTTAGAAATCTCAGATCATGCCTTTCCCTCTGTGGTGGAACAAAACATTAGCAGAGCTGCCTGCCTATGCAGCGCTTGAACTTTTCAGGGTTTTGAGTGTCCAATGCATACACAGTGCTAAAACTTCAAATGTATTTAAGACCATGATGATAATCACACTCACCGACAGTTGGTGAGAGAGTTTGGGAGATATATTTCCCCTGGTTTACTGATGTATGCAAAGCAATTACTGTTTGTTGACGAAACTTCGGAAAAAATTGTGTCAATATTCTTTGCAAGACTGTAACTTAAAATGCCATTATCAGCAAGGTGTTTCTATGGGAAGCCTCAAACAACTGAAAGCCATAACTCTTCCTTATTAAGAACCTATTCCAATCCCTATTAAAATCAATGGAAAGACCTTTCTGACTCCAGTGGGTACAGAATCACTCAATAAAATGTAGAAAATACCCACAGGTTATTATTGTTCAGTCCATAAAAACAGTCAGCCAAAAACTTAGTATTTTTCAAAATGTAATGTGTGTACATGTGCTTCAGTTCTTTTAAAAGCACTGGGGGATCCTCGTTCTTCAATAGACTGTTCACTGGAGTCAAACATTGGCAAACAACCCTCTGGGCTCAGGGGCTTTTACTAACAGTTTTTTGTTCACACCTGCTAAGCCATTTAAATTTCATATGAAGAGCAGTCTAAGATCTTTCTGCCGAGCTGTAAGGAAATGTCAAAGAACCCAAAACATAGTTCCTGAAAACGTAAAGGAAAGTTCACAATATAATCACAGGGCATTAAAATGTTCCAAGATTTTAAAGCCAGGAGCCATCACAATTCACTGAGGTGACTGCCTGCTTTGTGAAGGTGTTAGGATTTTCAGTCCAACCATTTTTGTACCGAGTCCAAAAACTTGGAGCAGAGCAAGGTAATATCGTTAGAAGGGCAGGTTTTATCTTCATCTATGAGCTTCATCTGATGGTGAAATAGTCTAAATTTCTGTGGGTAATCATCCTTGCTTTTTAACACGGCTCCTTATTTTAAATTTCAGCAGGATCTTGCTATGCTTTTGTCTGCAGGATTAAAAAGTCCTCTACCAAAACTGACTCATCCTAGGGGGAGTATGAGCAGAGGCTGCCTGAGGAAGTAGGAATGTTTAAAAAAAACCCACATCTTTTTGGGTCACAGAAAAATGCTGTGCAATGAGTGCTTTGTATCTTAAGGTGAAATTTGGAGCAATTTTTGCAGGTGTTGAAGGATAAGTTACCTAAATGTTAGGCTAACAAAGCTAGGTTACTTCAGAAGAAGTGATTTCAGTGTTTAAGAGGTGACCGTTTTGGCTTTACTGGGCAATTGGTCCCATCCACCTATACATACAGAAGCGGTAAGAAAAGCTTGTACGCAAAGATCCATCCATTGTGTTGTAACTCTTGTTACAACAACTCATGTTGTTGCTTCAATTAGGTCTTCAGCCAGTTCAGTACCTCTCTGTCTGGGAGAAATCCAGGGTTACCATTGTAGGGGTTGGATTTTTTGCTTATGATGGAGACAGCTTGTTCAAGCTGCTGAAACCATCAGTTTACATCACGGGGGCCATTAAGAAGGCATAGTTGTCACTTAAGGTTCGGGTGCTTCTTGGGTGGGTTGTACAAAACCTGAGTGTTCCTGCCAGAACCGGTGTTGACTGTGAGAGGAAGATCCCAGCTCCTGAACTCTCTGTGGCCTCTTTTGATGTTAGATTCACCTTTGGAGCAGTTTCCATATAACACTGTTCACCTGATTCGATCGAGTCAGTAGACTCCTATAAATGAAGGATGGCGCTACAGCTCATCATCTATAGGAATAGACGACCTATCGCCCTTTCTTTACCAGAACTGTTCTTGATGGTGTCCTATATTCCTATATTTATTAAAGGCCTAAATATCCCAGGTGTTCACTTGCTCCCTTGGGAGATTATTTCACAGCCCAATGCACCTGTGTCAGGGAGGATTCCCTACAGTTTAGTCTGACTTCATTATTTAATGACAGGTGGAGTTTCCCCCCTTATCATGGAAAAAATACGTAAGTGCATTGAACTTCCTGCAGTACCTTGAGTTTGATTCAAAAGAGAGCATAACCATTCAATACAAACCTCACTCACGCCTGCCTCCCCAGGCTTAGCTGTTCCCCATTTTCCTAAAGCGTCCTTCTCTTCAGAATTATAGTTCTGCCAGCTCAAGTATCAAATACATTTCCCTTGTGTTTGTAAGCTTAATAAATGGGGCATATCTTCCTGTAGACAGAATGCTTGGTTTCATATTTACAGGATCGTTTTAAAGATTCCCTTCAACCAGCTCAACTAATGGCTGCATTTATCTGGAGAATGGTCTGAGCTTAAAAAAAAAATAATCACAAACCTTCACAGGCTCAGAACTGATTTTATTTGGAAACTTGAAACACTTCATTGGCTTCCTGGAAACCAGTAAGTAAAACAAATGAGTGTTCATCAGCATGCTAGAAAAATATTCTTGGAAATAGTTTTCAGAATTCTGTGTTTGTCCATTCTTCTGAATTAGCTAACCACTACTTTTCAGGCAGGTTGCCCTACAGCTGGTTCCTGGCCACCCCCTGGGGGAATGAGCAGGGGGGTTTCCATGCAGGGAGACATGGGTCTCTGTTCGTGCTCCCCTTCCAGAGCAGCTGGAGCTGCCGACGCTGTGGCCGCATGAGGACTTGTGGCTGCTTTGAATCTTGCAGGTTTCCCTGCCTGGCTTGACCTTCACCCTGTCGTTGGCAGTAGGAGATGGAGTGGCCGAACCGAATACTACCTGCAGGCTCCCACAGGACATAGGTAACATGGAGGTCCCAATAAGCTCTTTGTGAAGAACTCAATAACTTAGAAATGGAGGTGTGGTAAGGAGAGCTTTGTGACTTCTGTTCTTTCAGTAGAACAGAAGTCACAACAAGCTCTGAACAGGCTCAGATTTTGCCTCGTCTCAGTACAGTATATATGCATTTTTCAGCACCTTGTCTTAATCTTCAATATTGAAACTTGGATGAAGGAAAAGGAATTTTTCCAGGTCAAGATCCTCCCAAGGCTCTAATATCCAAGAGGATATCCCCCCACAACAATCCCTTATTACCAGCAGTCCGTGATGATGATGCGATAATCTACCACTGTGATTAAGGATAGTTTGGAGGTGTCAAATTATTTTTCTCTGCACTTGGCATTGCACAGCAAACTGGAAAAAGCTCCTGCAGAACATTTGGGAGAACAGATCAGTGGTTCTCATTTACCAGCCTACGTGCTAGCAGAGATGAGGACGCCTGATAACATGCGAGCAGTGGATAGCATTCCTGATTTGGATTGCAATTTCAGAAGAGTATATATATAGTACATATAGTTCTTTCATTGCACCTTAGACAATCGGTTTTCTTAGGTTGGGTGTTGAAAAGCTGGTCTCTGCAGACACAGAGGAGCACAGAAAAACAGTGGTGGGTGGGGGAACACCAGAGGTACTCTGCCCAGGGCATTTCCAGACACATTACAGGAGAGCCATCAGCCCATTGACGGATCATGTCCCCACTGAGGAAGCAGAGAGGCACAACACCAGCAGGGGACCCCAGCAACCCATCAGAAAAATGAGGCCCTGCCCAGAGCCCCCCTCAGGGCATCACAGAAGGGTTATCAGTCACCCCTTGAGCCGGGGGTGACACCCCTGATATGAGGTGTGGGGCAAGGCTCTCCAGAGCACCTTACAGACTGAGGGGGTCTACACTTAGAGATATGGGACTCACCATGGGATGCAGAGCGATACAAGAGTACAAGACAAGGTGTTTAGGGGATGGAACCAAAGGCAGGGAAAGAGAGGGACCAAGGTGGTTTGGGGAGGAACAAGGGTGGGAAATAGAGGGCTAAGGCGATATAAGGGGCTAGTCCCACATAAGCAGGCTGTTGGTCAGGACGCTTGTCTGGCCATGCCCTGCGCCACATCAGCACAGCCCGTCCTGGCTTCTCATTTGGCTCCATTTCTAATTATTTTCCTCTGTGTGTGTATATGGGAGTCTAAGTGCCAGCAGCTGGAGCAGGACCGTGGGTCACAGGGACACGTGTCTGTGTGCCAGCAGGGCAAGTGGTTTTGGAGCCAGAGGTAGGGGTGGGTGTGTGAGTGTTTGTGTGCTTATGTGCGTTAGGGGTGTCTATACCAGACACCGGTATGGGGTTCGGCATCTCGAGGGCTGCTTGCATGCCCAGGTGCCAGCAAGATCAGAGGCCAGTTACTAGGTGGACTGTGCCTAAGCCCAGCTACCAGAGGGATCCACGCTGCATATATACAAATATAAATTTTGCACCAACAGACCTTCATCTGGATCAGCCGGAGAGAGGAATGGGATGAGGCCGTTGGTGCCTGTGTGAGTGCTGTGGTTTCTGTGTGGCTGGCAGTGTATTTATGTGTATAGGTGCTGTGTATGTGTGTGCGCGCGTGTGTGTGTGCCTATTGGGAGCACAAGCTGCTCTTGGGAGCACGGAGCTCCAAGCACCTCCTCCAAACTGTTGGGCTGCTGGATTCAGCAACATAAAACAGGGTTTGTTTTGATTTTTCTTGTACAGAATCCATGCCTATTTGTACATTTGCTCAGTTCGATTCAAGTGATTTTGAAACCAGTTATTAATTTTTACGTGCATTTGCAGTCCATGTTAAATGCTTTTTGTAGTGTTGTTTCTGGCAATCATAATGAAGCAAAGAGCCAAATACAAGTGAATTCAGAACAGCAGAAATGGCCTTAGGGGCTCTTTATCCATAGACCAAAACAACTTGAACAGGTAAAGCCCAGCTGCTGGCACTGACACAATACCTGACAACCTTGGGAGCCAGTACATCAAGGAAACTGGCTTTAATTTGCTGGAGTTGAACACGTAATTTTTAAGCATATAAAGATGGCCCACTGAAATAGCTGAAACCACTCACACATTTCAGTACTCTGTACCCTGTGAGAACCAGCTTTTTACAATATGGGTCTTTTGATTACCACTGAATTTGTGTGATTTCCTCAGCTTTCTCCCAGATCAATTATATTTGCTTAATCTCAAGTGTGTGTTGTTGGGAGGAGAGAATGACAGATCTTTTGTGTTAAAATAGTTGATGAGCGGTTGGCTGTGTACGTTCTCTGGTTTGGCTTTTACTAAAACCTGTCACTCCTAGACCCAAAGTCCTGTTATTCATCTTTCCTGCAGCACCTGCAGCGTTAGCAACTGGCAATAGTGAGCTCTGCACCTGGAGGCTCCCCGCTTACACAACCTATTTCACGTTCTCTGGAGCAACATTTGTTAAGGCCAAGTTAACAAACTCTTCAAACCCCACAGTTAGCCTGACACCTCAAAGGCCTGGGCACCCACTATAAGCATTTTTGGTTTTAATACGTGAGGAAGCTTATACTGCGTCCTGCAAATTATTACATAGAGGTGAAATGCAGCTACCGAGCTTTTTGAAAATAAACAGTTGACTATCTTGCTCACCATTTTGTCACAATGTCGTGCTTCCTACTTTCCCCGACACCTCAGGGAAACAGGAGAGCGGTGTAAGGGAACATGAAATCACAGTCACTTCAGTTTTTCCGGTGGTCTCAGTCTGCCACTTATTTGCTACATGGTCTCACTCTTCAGAGGAGTGCTGCTGCAATAATAACACTTGATCAGGCGCACAACAGCAGAGTTGGGACCAGCGCCGCAGGTTTGCCCTGAATGCAGTCTGATTTTCACATGGTACTGGGCTGTAGCCTCTTAAAATTCATTCCCAGTTGCAACATCTGAAATTCAAAGCCCCACAAGTCATTGGTGACATTAAAAACTCTTGGCCGTTTTGCATAACAACATTGTGTTTTAATGTCCATTTACATGATGAAGTCATTAGTATTCGATTTGTATGTCTTAAATCCAGATATAATATTTAAGGCAGCAAAAAGCATCAGAACAAAATGGTTTCGTTTCTTTTCTTCAAAGGCTGTTTGTGGTTTTGAAGAGAACAAACACCAAACTATTTTGCTGTGCTCCAAGAAAAAAAAAAACAAAACAAAACAAGCAAATCCCACTCAGATATGACAATTTTTTTTTCCCCCCACTTTAGGCAGGGCTGATATTCGATATCTTCTTTCCACAGGGTCAATAACCACCACAGATGAGGAATTCTGTGGCAGATCCCCCTGCCCTCTCCGAAGCCCAATACCCACGGCACCCCCTGCACTTCTCACAGCCTGGTGCGGACCCTCAGTGGGTAAGGGTGCCCCAGCTCAGCATCCCCCTGCCTCACCTCCTTCCAGCTGCAGCCGTGGGAGGAAGTGGCCACGGAGAAGAGGAAGCAGAAGTACCTCCCCATGCTGCTCCTCCCCTCCACCGCGGAGCCCCACAGCTCTCCTGGGCACAGCATGCACCAGGCTGCAGGTGTTGCTGCTTCGAAAGCTCTTCACTGGTCTTTACGTGCCAAACCCACATGCTGCCTTGCTGCGGACCATGGCATGTACCCTGGAGAGGTTCATTCATTCTCTGGACGCCAGAACCCTTCCGAGGGTCCTCCAAATCCAGTCAGGCATCTATTTCCAAGGTGAGCATCGGGTGCTTTCTGGCAGGGCTTTGCAAGTCTGTCTTTGGCATCAGGTCCCCCTTGGGACTGGGATGTTGGGGCAGAGGGAGGATGCTGACAGAGTTGTCTCCCAGCAGTTTCGCACCAGCTGCAATCTTCCCTTTGAAGAACAAGCATAATGATCAATGGCTTTGGAGATGTCTTTGGTATGGTGTGCATCTGGTCTTCTCACAGGCAGTGAGGAAGGAGCTGTAGTTAGTCCTCATCATATCCTAGAAAGAATACTGGAATGAGTCATGAATCTGCTTTACACTCACACAGAGCCAACAATCCAGCAATTGCAAATCACCTCACAGAGGTTAATTGATTATACCTAGCGCTGCTCTTCTGGGTTTGCCATGGCGCTCTGTCTCAGAAACAAAGAACCAGGGAATCTGTAAAGTGGCCATGAGGATGTCCTGGTTTTCCTGAGGTTCTGTCCTACCTTTGTGGGTACATCAGGTGGTGGAAGGGATTGGTAGGAGCCAGACAGGAGCATCACAGGGGCAATATTTTGCTGGGGTTTCCTGCTGCAGATCTTTTTATGATGTTTTTAATACTGGGGTCTGCTTGTGTACAAAACACAGTGGAAGGATGGCAAAGAGACTTGCACTGGAGGAAAGAGTTCTGCGCTTGCTCAGGGCATGGACTTTGTTTAATGTCAGTGAAAACACCACGTTAAGCCTATGTATCAGTCTAGGAAAAGAAAGTTAGCTCCCTGCCACTGCAACAGAAAACTTGGGGTCACGCTACATAAAACAGAGAGGGCTTCACGAAGTGTCAGCCAAATACCTGCTTCCGGATCCACAATATCTATCTTGACCTTAATGTAAAAATCCCCACGCTTCTCATTAGTAGGAGGAGAGAGTAGGTGGCCACCATTAGCTGTGGCCATGGAAAGCCTGAGCTTCAATCTCAGCGCTGTGGCCAGGGTGGGCAACTCTTCCTCCTCTGAGTACAGCCTCTTGGGGCAGAAAGAAAATGGGAAAGGGCATACTTAAGCTGTGGTGGTGGTGTACTGTCCATGTTCTCCCGATTGCAAGGGTGATACACAAAAAGACATTCTGGGAAACAAACGTGTGCAAAATCACCAGGAACTTTTGAAAATATGTTTTTTCTGACCTTTGGTATGTGTCTTGTTCAAGTTTTACATTCTAAACTAACACAAGAACCTGAACTGACTGAAGTTCTTGATAAGGAGGCTACTACCTAAATGATGAAGAGTGGAATTTAAACTAAAAACAGGAAGATCACCTCCTTAAGTTGGAGTAGCCACCATATTTGTCTCTTTCCACACACCTAAGAAGCAGACGTAATATAAATACAAGTTATATGTACATGTATATGTATATATATGTATGCATATGTGTATACTAGTGCTGCGCAGCCTTGTGAGGGAGCAGTATGTGCTGTAGGGACCCGGGAATGGTTGCACTAAAAGTGAGAACCCTTGTGCTGCGCTGATGTTTCTTCAGTCTTCATCAGCACCACCTCTTCCTGTCCTCTGCTCCCAAAGGCTTCCTCTCAACTGCACTCACACTTGTTTCCCCCAGTAGGCTAGATGCAGCACTAACATACATGCAGGTGTTTTCTTGCTTGTACGAGCAGGGCTGATGATACAGATGTGCTACTTGGCTCCTTCCCTCACAGTCGTTCCATCCCCAGAATACTTGTAGGTACATAGAAACACCGATACCCACTAGCAGGCTTGTGTTGTTTCCTCTCTCTTCTTCCTCACTTCAGAGGAAGCTAGAGAGACTTGAGACACTTGAGACACTCTGTGCCTAAGAGGTTTGCAGGATCTAGGGCTACAAAGATCTTCTCAGGCCAGACCCTCCCTTCCTCTCCCTCCCTTCCTGAACTCTCTTTCCATGTCAGATCTCTCCTGGACATTTTGCTTGCCTCCATACCTGGCTGCAGGGGTGAACATACTGTTCTGTGATTGCATTACGATTTATGTTGCATTTTCTGAAGCGAGAGTAGTGCTTCAGGGAGAATCCGAAGTAATTCCTGTTATATTGCTAAACAGGAGAGTGGACCACTTTGTGCACTTTGAATTTCCATTAGGACAACCATTCTTTAGTCCTTCCTCAAGAAGATCCCCCCACCCTACCAGCAACCCTTTTGATTTCTCTTGCCACATGCAGTACATCAGCAATCACATTGTGGGTAATAGCAGGTCTATTGACAGAGAACACGGGTTTATTGCTATGGTTGCAGAGACAAAATCAGAGCGTTTGTGCACTGATTGTAGTAGCTCCCAACTGGCTACAAAGTCAGCCTGGTGAGCTGAGTCCTACTTGGATTAGCTGTTTTATGGAGTTGGAATTCATAGGAATCTTTAACCATTCTCAGGACAGCACGCAGATAGTAAGGAAGAAGGCTTATTTTTAAAGCATTACATGGGATTGTTTGAAACTGGTCAGTCATAAGGGATGATTAATATTCTGAATTTAAAATAGCAAGAATTTGTACATATGTACATGCTATGTATGCTTTCCTCTCCACAACCCCAGAAAAAAAAAAAGTGCTAGGTTTCTTAGTATCAGCTTAACTAGGTATACAGAATGTCTACTGGAGTAAATAACGATCTACTAAATCCATTAGAGCTGTCACATCAGAGTTGCAGCAGACACCCAAAGAAGGCTATAGCAGTCAGTGCGGTAAGAAGACAATGGAGTGTAATTAATTCATTTGTTGGTTCTCTGTGGTGGATTGTGTGCTGTGGGGATGAAACTCTTCATCTACTCTATTTGGAAGCAACACTTTGCACACACTGCACTTGAAAATTAGCCTTACTGTTCTTAACAGAATTTCAGTATGTCTGGAAGCATAAGGAAAGCATAACGCTGTAGGTCTTTGTAAGGATGCATATACAGCTTTCCGTGTGTTGAAGTATTTTTATTAGAACTGCAAAGTCAAGCTCCAGCTGAAGAGTGGGAATTTGCTTGCCCTTGGGCAAGGTAAAAGCTCTACAAGATCCAATTCTGCCTTCATACCCGTGTAACATCAAATGCAATCTAGGTCTCCTGTTCTCAGACCCAAGCCTGCCTGCTGCAGTGCCTGGTGAAGAGTAAGCTGAAAACATACGCTGTGTGCAACTATTCCATCATTGTTCTTTCTTCTGGCCTATAAAAAAAATATGTTCCTGCTGCTATTAGTGGAATCGTGGTTTATTTAACTGTAACTCCTCAAACTGCAAACGGACAGGCCTATATAGATCCTGTTTGTATTCATAATACTTTCAGCTAGGGAAGCTGCAGGCAATTGAACTTTTGCTGTTGGTAGTGAATGCTGTGACCTAGACACCTTTCTGTGAAAGCTTGGTTCTTGTTCACCTCTCTGTTCCTGGCTTGAAGCAGAGGGAAGTGTTTCCCTGAGGTGATATCAGTGTTTTTCATGCTACGCCTGGACTTTGGAGTTGGTTGAAGCCTTACTCAGTTTGCCTCAGGCAGGTTAGCCAAGGTTTGAGGAGCTTGTTCATACTGCTGTGTTCCCAGTCCCCTCTCCTCCAGCAGTGTGGGGCTGCGCAGTCAGAGCCCCAACCTGCAGTCACCAACTACGACTGTCCGGCACTACGCAGAGTCAGGAGCATGGGGTTTTAGTAATAGCTCCGAGTTCTTCTAAAGTGCTTTTCGCTCACCACACTCAAAGGACCATGCAGAAGTAGAGAAATTATTGCTATCCCTCATTTGAAAACAGAGACATAGGTGAGAGGATGGTTTTGCAAACCCCAGGGATGCCTCTCGGGGCAGTTGTTTTGGACTCTGCAGTCATAATATCACTGCTACACAAAGTAGACCGTTGAATCTCTGAAGGGAATAAGAAGGCTGATTATACAATAAGAGCAAGTTTGCCAGATACAAATATCTTGGTAATCAGCACTGATTAGAAAGGAACTACAGTGCAGACTGAAATACATGGCAATTTAATAGCTCATTAAAATATGTTATTAAAAAATTAAACTACAGAAACTCCTTTGGAAACTCATTTGATTGATTGAATATCTTTCTTTGAACATTTCAGTAAATATTGATGCTTAGTGAGCTAAGTACTGCATGGCCGCTGATTTTTACAGATAGCATGCAAGTACGGGCTCTCATCTTTATGTTGCAAAAATTATGTCTGTTTTAATACCAATGTAATTATTTTATGGGTAATTGAATTTAATACTCTGCAGGCTTAATTTAACCAGTGGCAGGACAGTAAAAAGTGTCAAACTTTAATTGTGAAAAATGTAGAACTGCTCAAGGCACCTATTCTGTTGGGCTTTTTTGCCCGTTTTTTGCCAGTTTTGCCATGTTCCCTACCCACAGCTTTCCCATTTTTGCTCTGCTTAAATAGAAATCCCACACTGCCTTTTTTGTATTCCCCTAAAGTTAAATGCGTTCCCATCAGCAATGGGATTAGGACCCCGAGGGTTGGGACTTGCCACAGCTCAGGGAGAGCTGGTAGCTGCTCTCTGCAGTTCTGCTCTTCAAAAGCAACACTTGTGTAAATCGCAGTGCCAGGACCCCTCCACTTTATGACGGACCCGTGAAACTCATCGGCAACGTTTATGCTGTGTGCTCTTCCTCTGGGGAGAAGGGACCTGTGAGCCAGCGGCCTCTGCCTCTGAGGGCTGGGAGTGCAGTGAAGCAGCAGGCTGTAAATGTGGTGCTCTATTCTCTGCTCCCTCTCCCGGGGCTCTGGAAATTGCCACGTCATTCTGAACAGGCAGAAAATGGTGGGAAGAGACAATAGTGGGGTCACATATACATCCCTGGTTAATGCTCTTCCAGATCTAAGGGGGTTAAAGATGCTCAGTATTACCAGGGGGGATGCCCTCTCTGGGCAGCTCCTTGGTGCTCTCTGACAGCTGCGTGAGGGGCGATGCCAAAAAAAAACCCCTTTGTGATATGTTCCTTTCTTGGTGACTGTGAATAGCTCCATTGCAAACCTCTCTTTGGTGAACCATAAAGAACGTGAACACGCTTAGGCTCACGGTTCCTCTTGGCTCTGCTTCGCTGGCTGCGTATCCACGCCTGCTCGCTGTCTCTGCAGTTTCAATTTCATCTTTTCTGCTTCTGTTACTGGGAAACAGCATCTTTCTAGCATGTGCTTCCGTGGGCCTTTCAAGGGAGCAATGGGTTCATCGGGCCAGCAGCAGAGTGCTGGAACCACTTACAAGAAGTCCTGTTAACCCCGTAACTGCAGCTAGGCAAACTGAATAGAAGAGGAATCCTTGCATATCAAGTCTCAGCTGCCCCAGTCCTAATTTAGACAGGAAATTGCTGTCAACACTAATAGTTAGAAAACGCTCGTGTAGGATGGAGTGATTTTTTTACTGTTTTTAAGGCAACCTAGAGGGAACAAATCCTGCTCCTTTATCAATGTGAAAAGCCAAAGAGTCAAGAACGAACATAGGATATGTGGTCTGTAATACATATGAATAAAACAAGCAAGCTGCCTCGTCAGGATTAATAAAGGCACTTTTTCTTATAAAAAGCAAGAAGACGGTTTAAACAGAAGCTACAACACGGACAGCTTTGAACAGCTTTGATGAATATAGTTAGGGTTGTATTTCTTTGAGGCGGAAGATCAATAAGAATGACCTGTGCATTTAGTGGGTGGAGTCTCATTTGGGTGCATGCCGAAGGGAGAATTGCACGTGAAATGGTAGAAATTTATGGTACCTGTTTGCACTTCCTAATTTCTACCATTTTTTCACAGAGAGAGAAGCCAAATCTGTCTGTAAAATCGGAAGGTTTTTTTCACCTTGAACATAGTTGTTTTGCTAACTCTTGATTGAGCAGCTAGGAGCAAGAGTCCTAGGTAGAGCCAGAGTAACAGGTAGTTTGAGTTCTCTTTTGTGGTCAGTAGTCAGATCATGTTAGTAAATTTTCTCTATTAATATGTACCACTGAAACTCTCCTGCACTTTTTCAGACTCCCTCAAAAGCATGTTTTATTCTGAACAAGAAGGGAAATGCCCTTCAGTGAATGCAATATAAGAACAAAACCCGACTTCTATGGGTCAGATATTGCTCATTTTATGCACGCTGCTGCCCTCAATGGGATGACTCATCCAGACACAGTGAGAAAAATCTGACCCTGGGTAGCTGGCGCTGAGGGCGAAGCTGTTTCGAGGATCTCCTTGTGGGGATTGTCTTACCGTGACATTCAGCTCTGGGCCTCTCTGTGGCTGGCATAGGAGGTGGGCAGAATACCCAAATTGCCTGCCTGGTCTTGATGCAGGGGTCAACCCCATGCCTTGGCTTGCTGAAGCAGGCCTCGATGTGCCGGTTTCCTGCAGCGGAGAGGGGGAGAGGGCTCCCCATCTGATGTGGCACTTGGGCCTCCAGGGATGCGAGGAGGAGTTCTGCAGCAGGAGGAGCCCAGTTTCCCTACACAGGAACCTGCCATCCTATGGAAAGACCAAGACAATTTTCACAAACTTGGGCTCTGAGAAGATAAGGGGACAACTATAACAAATGACAGAGGAGGGAAGATCCTGGGATAAACTCCCCATGATACACAAGAACGTGACTGTGCATCGTTTCTGAGTTACAGGGCTTTTGCGGGGTATTTTTTTCTTCCAGTCCCTGGTGATCTATGCATGAGGGAACACAGCATTAATCCAGGTTCACGTTTCTGCTTAGCTCCGCTGGACACACAGTAATGGCACAATGGGCAGTATGCTGTGATTTCAGTAAGGGAAGGTGCTTAAACATGTTTCCAGTTCTGGGCTTCACCTGGGAGGTGCTCAACACTGTCGTGGGATCCTGCAACTTAATTTAAGCAACCTTCTTAAACCTAGTCCAGCAAAGCACAGATTTGCTGTTAAACACACACTTCAATAAACATACCTTAAGCCAAAGTAATTAACGCTGCAAGGAAAAGGAATAAAACAAAATAAATCACAAACAACTAAAACAGTGACTAATGTTGTTCAAAAGCAGCTTTTGGCATTCGCTTCACTGCCGCAGTAATTCCGACTTGTGTGGGTAAACCCAAACAAAAGGTCAAAGATGTTGCATTTGGAGCTGTGGTTTCACTTGCTCTTTCCATTATGGCGGGTGCTGCACACACAAAGATCTGCTGCCACATGCAGAGTGCAAGCCCTCCGGATAGATGAGAATAAGAATAAAGTATTAAAAAAAAAAAAAAAAAGGCCATAAACCTATCAGGAAAGGAATAAATCAGAAACTGCAGAAGTAATTTTTTAAAAATTTCCATTATGATTGAAATGGCTTAAAGCACTTGACATTTAAAGTTTGACTTTATATGGCAAAAGATAAATCTTACAGCTTTTGTTATTTGATGGTTTTGTGCTGGCAAAAATCAGACCCTCTTGCAGCCTAATTAGGTAGGATCAAGATAAGATGCTCTCTTTGCACAGAGCCTTTTGACGGAAAGTTTACCTCTGTGGCAATTCAGCAGCTGAACTCCTCGGAGGATTTGTGTTCCAGACTGACCAAACCTGCAGATTTTTGTTGTTTAGGACACGTTAAAGAGAGAAGAGCTTTTACAAAGCCCAGTATGTTGCCCTGTCACTTGATAGAGGATCTTCTACACAAATTCACGCCACCTTCGTGACCACTGCTACCCCCTGGGCTTCTGAAGCACCATGTGGGCACGGGGGAGCTGGGCTCACCCCCTTTCTGTGGGTGAACCTTCAAGGGGTAGGAAGGAAGCAGTGGATAAAAAACATACAGGTGCTTTATACTATTTGCAGACACTCTCACAGCCTGAGGTTGGAGACAGAAGCTGGGGCGTGCTTCTTTCTTTACCTGCCATTGTGCATATGAGTTTCAGCCTCTTTGTGTCTTCCCCACAAGTAGTTTATTTGAGTTTAGTGGGGAAAATCCAGCATGCTGATTAGCATCTTCAGTGCTCAGGCGGTGTTTGACTGAAAAAAATAGAGACACCTCACTTCTCACCATCAGAAATGTGTTGTTTTTTTCCCTACTGCCTAATCAGAGTATAATATGATTAAAATTATTAAGCAAAACTCTCCTCCCTGCAACTTTAAAATAGACCTCTCTTCTTGCCAAAGAGCATAAACTCTGAACAATTGGATAACCCCCAAATAATGCCCATAAAGAACGATATCTTTTTTATTGACACTAATTATAGATACATTATGCCCTTCGTATTACTTTGGGAGCCTGCAGCAGCCTTAATAAAACTGTGATTTCAGCTGAGCTGTGTTGTAGGGGAAAGCAGGCTATTGTCATTCTGGCTGCACTGGGGGGGGTTGTGCCTTTATGTGAAAGCAGAACCATTTCACCAGCCCCTGAAACAGAGTCACCTCTGATCCGGGAAGACAGCATCCATATGGGCAACCGATGACAACATAATAGTGGAGAAAGGAGCACTGGGAAAAGGACGTCGGGACAAAGTTCTACTCTTTCAGGACATGTCAGGAGATCTTTCATCTCCCTGAAAAGCAGCCAGGTTCCCAGTTCTTTGGGTCTTCTTTCAAAGACCGCTCAGCCTGCCAGCTGCAATGAATTCAGTGGGTGCTACTGAGAGATGAAAGGGAGAATTTTTTCCTTCAAGGATTCAAACTTGTGGGGCTAGGGAGTCAATGCCTAGTGTTTGGCCTGCATAGTGATTTCATTTTGTTAGGAGGAAAGCTTGGTCTTTGTTTAAAAAAAAAAAAAAAAGAAAATGGAGGCTATTTGGAAGTGCTTAGCAGCACCCTGCAGCAGACAGATGGTGAGACTGGGAGTCAGCCAGCCTGGGCTCAAGCTCTAGCCCTGCTGAATGGTCCTCTGTGCCACCTTAGTGAAGCCTTTTGTCTTGTTTGCATTCTCTCCCCAGCCCTCCTTGCTAAAGTGCCCAGGGGTGTTCAGCAAAAAGGCGTTACGTAGGAGTGATGTTTTATTGCTGTTTGGTCGTGGCCCTGATTTTGAGTCAAACTTCCTATCAGCATCAGTGGAGCGTTCCCTCTGAGAGCAGTCACTGAATGGGGCTCTAAGCTGCTGGGAAGAAAAAGGGAAATATTAGAGATGTTTGCTGGTTTACCTCGTGTTATAAAGTATTTCTCTCAGTGGTACTCTCATATGCCCTGACAGGAACAATGACGTTCTCCATCTCATGCATTCACTGTATTTGTATTTTATATTGTTGTTTTTAAATCAAAAGACTCTTCTTATACCTATAATGAGAAATAAATCAAATAAAGGGCTCATGTTAGGGATGACGGTGGTGTGGCTGCTTAACATTTTAGGAAAGATGGAGGAAAAAGATACTGAACCAATTGTTATTGTTGCTTTGATGTGATCACAGCGTTGCTAATATGGATTGTCAAACTAGAGATGAGCTTATGAAAGGATATAAATGTGTTTTTCATTGAACAAAGTAACAATCCAGAAAAGGTGGTTTCAAAGACAACAAGCTCTTTAATTGCAGCCTTCAGGGGCATTGTTTGATCACTGTAAATAAGCTGCTTTATTCTGGGTTCTGCTAAATTTTATTTTTTGCATTAAATTGCATACGTCTTCCGCAAATCAAAAAGTTTCAGTCCTTAAGGTTACTTGATTTACATTTTCAATGTCTTACACTTTCTTTGTGGCTTGAGTGGGAAAAACACAGTTACTGTTGTGCAACAACAAATAAACGTACTAAAAGGTCCATTTTAATTTTCATTTTACTTTTCAATACATTGTGTGTGTGGGTCCACATCACACAGCTGAAGTAAAAATCTTTCAGGGTCACATTGTCACACAGCAGGTATTTTCACAATGTTTTAAGACTAATTATTGTGCCTTTTAAAGGAAAAAGAATTTTTATTATCCTTTTTGAAAACCATGCAGTTTCCCTCCCTCTCTTTTATCAGCACAAATATTTGCTGCAAATGCCTAAATGACAAATCACACAGGTAACATTTTTCTTGTCTGAATGTAATCTTCATTGTACTATTCCAGGCAAACAGCCAAGCAAGGGCTAAAATCAGGGCTAAGGCAATCTAGTTGCAGACAAATATGTAATTACAATCAATACTGTATGTGCAATTGCACCCCCAAAAATGAATCTGTTCTTTTATGGCTGGCAGAGTTTCATTTTTTAATGATTTTTTTTTTATATCCTGGTATCATTAAAAATGAGGCTTCTGCAGTCATGGTCTCGGTCTGTTAGCCGTCCTCCTCTCAACCTCTCACCCTTGTAATCTTTCAACCTCTTGGTCTATTTCATATGAATCTGATAAAGGAGGAGGTAATTAAAGTCCTACAAGTTGCCCATGAAAATGGCCATCTAGGTAGGTATCTATCTACGTACATATATACACACCTTTCTGTCTGTCTATCCCCTCATATAAGTTTTACTACTGATAAGCTGTTGAAGGTTGGTCTCTGACTTCCTTAATTGGATGTAAAATGTGGTGGCACACCTCTGTTACTCAATGGTTATGCAAGCAATTTATCCAGCTTCTCTTCTGGGATGAAAGCTCCTGTCCTATGGCCACAAGTCCCAGGATTCTTGGGCACTCTCCTCCTCTATTCTGCTAAAAGCATTCCTCTGTTCTAGAAGACTTAAAATATCGTTCCTAACTGCTTAATACCTTTTCCCTTCTTGAAGAAGCCAAAAAATACATCTCCTTTCTTCCTCATTTTTTAATTGAAGAAGGGGTTCACTTTCCTTGGTATTATTAGAAAGTATTATCTTTGCCACTGGATTATGTACCCATGTAATATTTATTTCTTTGATGGTAAGACAACCAGCTCTCTTGATTTTCTTTTTCTTTTCTTTTTTTTTTTTTAATTTTAATTAAAACCATGACTTTTTAAAAAAAGTTTTGATTTTCATCTCACTTTTTCTTAAATCTGGTGCTTTTAGATGAATGATCCATTTGTTTTCCACAACAATGTTATGTTTTGTTTTGATGAAAGACCCTGAGAGTTAAGGTGCTGTAACAGCCCTGTGTGTCTATTCTGTGCACACTCTTTTGTGGCTTGCAGTCTGGCATTTATAATCCATCTTTTTTTTTTTTTCTGAATGCATTATCTTGGCCCTTGATGTTTCAGAGCCTGCAGCTCCATGTAATGCTTTTTGTAGACTCCAGCTTGAACTCCATATGCTTGTCTGCCTCAGGTACTTTCTCTCTTTCATGAGTGCAGATTTTCTTTTCTTGTGTGTTTTACCCTTTTCTTGTAATGTTTTGGAGTCTCTGCCATCTCTACAGTGAAGGCCACTGTTTACCCTGTGTAGATTGTTATCTGCATTTCTCATGTTTTGCAAATTTTGATTGCTTTGTCAAAGGCTAATTTTTGTGTCATGCAGTCACCTACTTTTGAGTGTTTGGCAGAGCTGGATATTGCCAGATTGGATCTTCAGCCTTGGACCTGTCACTAACTGATCAGTCCTTTCACTTTTTTACCAGTGCTGTTTGTACTTTTTATTTTGAGATGGATGGAGGGCAGGACTTCTCTAACTCTCTGTAGTACAATTTCTAGTTAAACTGCTGTGCCTGAGGAAAAGCAAACCTGATAAAAGTACTAAGTCCTTCAGAACCCACAGTGATCAGAAATAGGGCCCTCTTCTGACTCCTGTCTTTATTTCTTGGTGGCACCACTCTGCTGCGGATATAGACTGAAGTAGTAGTTAGATCTTAGGATTGTTTGGGTTGGAAAAGACCTTTAAGATCATCAAGTCCAACTGTTAACCTTTAACCGTGCCAACTCCACTGCTAAGCCATGTCCCTCCGCACCACATCTACATGTCTTTTAAATACTTCCAGGGGTGGCAACTCAACCACTTCCCTGGACAGCCTGTTCCAAATCTTGATAACCCTTCCAGCGTAAAAATTTTTCTTAATATCCAGTCTAAACCTCCCCTGACACAACTTGAGGCCATTTCCTCTTGTCCTATTGCCTGTTACTTGGGAGAAGGGACCAACCCCCACCTCCCAACAACCTCCTTTCAGGTAGTTGTAGAGAGTGGTAAGGTCTGAAGAGGCACCTGTAATATGAGTTGGACAGATAAACTATAAAACATAAATGATAAGGAAACGCCAAACTGATCACAAGCATTTTTCGGAGACGTTCAGCCTCTCAACTGCTACATTCTTCTCCTCAGTGCCATTGCCTGGTTATTTGGATGTTATTTGGACATCATTTGGACGTCAGCCACAGCCAGGGAGGCCACGGAACCTGTGTGGCTCAGTGCCTGTGCTCCTATGGAGCGTGCATGTGGGTGCACGGCAGGCGCCGCCTGCACTGAGGGGCATGCTTGCAAAGGCTGTCTAGCAGAGGTGAAAACAAATGTGCCCAAAGCCAGTAATTAGTCAGTGCAGTTACTTTCATATGTTAAATGGTTTCAAGGGGTCTATTTTGAAGTGAGGTAATCTGGGGAAGCTGGATGTAAATCTGCACTGAAGAAAAAAAAGCCTCTAGAAGACATGAGTTCCCATCTTGAGTAGGTTTTCACAAATATTTGTTCGAGCGTGAGAATATTGGAATTCTTTGTTCATCTTTCCATGTTTCTATAACGCAGAGATCACCATGCCGGGTCCTCTGGGATTCCCTGTATCTAATAATATCATCGTTGCTTGTGATCTCTGCTGTGTCTGATGTGAGGAGTGAGGTGGTTCAGCACAAAAGGAATATTACCCTCTTCACAGCTGCTCAATCTTTCTCTCCCTCTCATTCTAATATGAAATAAGTATTGCACATACACTTTTCTGACTGTCATAAAATATCCCACGGAGCTCAGCTAAAGTAATGAGAGCTCTGGTAACTCCTCATGTGTTTATTAGAGCAGCAGCCAGCCTACTGATGGGACCTCTAGCAATATCCAGTGGAGACATCTGAGTTAGTCAATGTTGAATGGCTCAGGGACTAAAAGGAGAGCAAACAACTAAGCACTATCTTTACAATAAGAAAACCAGATTG
The DNA here is from genome assembly GCF_028500815.1 of Rissa tridactyla. NCBI lineage: Eukaryota > Metazoa > Chordata > Aves > Charadriiformes > Laridae > Rissa > Rissa tridactyla. The sequence goes on from NC_071468.1 coordinate 67,975,964, forward strand.
TTCTCTTTTAGTTTAAGGGCAGCAGCTCTCCTGGTCTTCTGCTTAGTAGCAGATTGGTTGAAAGGATGCATAAACAGCATGTTCTTTCGCCTGACTGTGTTTGATATTTGTGTGGCACAATAATCCAGAACATCTCTGTGCTAATCATCATCCTGGTGGGCAACAGAAAGGCAGTAGCCTGCTGGGGAAGTTTAGAGCCTAAGTACAACAGTCCCCTCGAACCTATGTAGGACTCTCAGTAAGGGAAACGAGGCAACGTGGTCACATCCAGCCTGCCAAAAGCATCTGCCACATGATTTTAATTTTTTTTTTAAAACCTAGACTTTTGTACATGGTATAAAAAATGCACATCAGTACCTGAATTCTTCAGGGGAGCCGCTGGGGATTTCCTGGTGTCCTTCTCACTTGTGAGAGCATTGCACAAGTATCAGACAAGTTTGCCTGGACGTGCCTTCACAACAGAGTAAACTTAACCAGTTACTCGGTGTTACTCTCATGCATCCTCCTGTCCCTGACACAAACCCATTGCTCTGGGGTGCTCTACTGAGGCTTTGGGTTTAGGCTAACACCAGAGAAACTTTTGCTCAGCTTGGTCTTCCAGTGACTTCCATTGAGGTCGAGGTGGTAACCAAGTGCTTGTCTTCTGCAAGCATTGCCGCAGAGTTGATAAATATATCCCAGGCTCAGTAAGAGGTGTTTATTAGCCCAGGCTGGAATTGATCTTGAGTGAGCATTAGGAAAATCACTTGGCTAATAATTGCATTTCTGATATGACATCTAGCAAAAAAACCAACCAACCAACCAAAACCAAAAAACCCAGCTTTTTTGTTTCCTCCTCACCAACTACAAGGAGAGCTGTGGAGTAAAGAATGTTACTTTCTGTGGGAAGTGAGTTCTGCAGGCAATGGCAATATTTCAGTACAGGCCATCTCAATTATTGATTGCTACATTATAGCCAGAGGTCAGGTTTTAAAAAGACCGTTCTGAGACTATTCTGGCTACCTAGGTTAAAAGGGGAAAAAAAAAGAAAAGACTTTAAACTGAACCAGATGCAAGAAAGGGCTATTAGAGGGATTGTGGGAAGGAAAATTTGTTTTCTCAGAGGAGAGGAGAATTTGTTTCTTCTAGATTTTTGTCAAAAATGTGACCAGAGAGAAGGGCAAAATTAACCTTGCAAACCCTTTGGGTAAGGGAGAAATGGAAATGAGGAAAAGAAGTATTTTAAGTAGCAGAGCAACGTTAGTGGAAGAACAAATGAATACACTCACCAATGCACGGGGAGTGGAAATGAGAATAAGGTTTCTCACAGCGAGGGAAATGAAATTCTGAGATGGGATTCCAGAAAGGGTACTTCCACGTCATGCCAGGACAGAGCTTGGCAAATTCTTGGATTGAACTGCACAACATCAGAAGAATGGAAGCTAGCATTAAAGTCAACATTTCTGGTGTTCTGTGTTCAATGCAATTTTATCTACAAATGGAACACCATGTGTTTGCTGCACTGGCTTTATATATAATTAATTGATCCCATGCCTCAAAGCTTCTGCTCATCTGCAGTGGCCAGGAAGAATTTTACTTCTACATAACTTGGCTTTTGTTTTGGTTTTCCTTTACTCTTCCCCTCTTGCCCCCACTTCTGAAGCAGCAGAGATTGATCACAGCTAAAATGGAGAAGGGAGGGCTGTTTTTTGGCAGGGCAAGCTGCAGATTTTCCTGAGGAAGCTCTGAAATGCTTGGCTGGATTGCCTTGTTCCTGCTCTCAAACTTCTGAACGTCACAGACAAAAAAGGACGTATTTCTTTGCTACCAGGTCAGAATCAGTAAGCTTGTTTCAGCATGGGGCAGGGATTAACACTGTTAATTTGCCAGTTTTCCAATTTCTTGTACTTTCTTCAGGTTTTCTGTTACTACAAGAAGCTTAAATGCTGGTTGCACTTTGATGCCTCCTGGCCTCTCCCTGGGTACCTTCTAGGGTCTATGATTTTTCTCTTCTGTTATAGTCTGTTGAACCTATGGGATATGCTATGCCCTGTGCTGTGCAGAGGCACCTTTTCTGTCTGAGCTCCTGATACCCAGGCGCTCCTGTGTTCTATGTCATTCCATTTTGATCTAACAACTTGCAAATGCAGGTTCTTCAGACCTCGTTCTTACATCCATCTAAGAACAGTGTACATGTAGAGATGATCTAGAGATCACTGAAATCACAAGATGGATTTTCTCCTGACACTTAGGAAGAAAATGAAAATTAGGTTAGCTATCACAGGATAAGTATTATTTCATATAACTTATTTGAAGTATTTTTGCTTTCATTCAGAGAGGTAAAGACACTTGACAAAGTAAGAAAAAGCTGAATAACACTTTTCTTTCCTTTTTTATTTCTTTTCAGGCTCGATCTATGAAATGTTTGGAAATGAATGCTGCCTGTCAACAGGAGAAGTCATTAAAGTTATTGGCTTCAAAATTAATAAGCTCATAGCAAGTATCTGTGAGAATAATGAAGTCAGCCGTTTTTCAGCCAAAGTGGAATTACCACTAAATTTTCCTGGTATAGTATTTCATGAATACTTGTTTCTGAGGAGTTATAACCCTGAGTAATCACCGTTGTTCATTTTATTGATTAGCTGTCTTGATTGATATTTGCTTGAGGTTACAACTCAGCTGTCAAGGATACAATTTTATCAGATGGCACAAGACACAATCAACTCATTTTTAAATTTCAACTGTTACAGTTCTTTTTCAAGCCTGGATAGAAATTATTAGTGTTATAATGTTTGGTAGTAATGCTTTCTATACTTGGGGTCACTCAGTGTAAGAATTATTACAGAAATCTTCTTTTCAGTTACTTATGACTTTGCCAAACTTTGTCTGAGCTGAAATCTTCCTTGCCATGTGCTCAGACTATAATTTATTTACTATTACTGTATTTTTATTTTACTATTTTGTGTATAAAATATTTTGAATAATTTGTTATGTTTAGTTTTTGTTTTAATGGTTTATTTTAATTCCAGTGGCCAAAGTGGCTGCTCCATGCCTGGAAACAGGATTAGAGGATAATGAATGTCTTTTTCTGCTTAAAAACCACTTCAACTGTTTTATGGAGAAGTCCCAAAATACCCATATTTTGGGGGATGGACTTCAAATTTGAAACATATCTTCCTCTGTTCTTGTGGCCTTGTTAGGGAGAGCTGGCCAGGTACTGTACCCGGGGTACCTAGTTCATCACGTGTCATATTTATTCATTTTTCAATTCTGCTTTCATCTCAGTCCCTCTACTGTTAGGGCCCAGCTGTGTTAAATAGCAAAGTGATTGGGGTGCAGAGGGAGAAGTGCCGGACTATGAGTATCCATGTGTGGGAAGTGGAGGAGGCAAACTAGATTAGGAAACTGATAGAAAAAGATTGGACCTCGGAGCAGGGCAGAAGGATGAAGACTAGATATGGAAAGATCAGGCACTGGAGACAGCGGTGGAGGTGGTTACCAGCATCAGAGAAGGACTGCACCCCCCCCACAAATATATATATATGTAGGGCATTTCCTACCCTGGGAGTCTTGCAGGCAGCAGAGGTAATGGGAGCCCCTTGAGAAGAGGAGATGAGTGGGCTGGAAAACAGCATGAGGAAGCCAGTGAGATGTAGGAGGGAGCCTGTGTAGGTCTGGGAGAAAAGTAATGGGACATCCGCAGGTAGGAAGCACTGGGACAGAGCACACGCAAGGACACAGCAGCCCTTGAGAGACTGAGATCACATCCAGGACTCTCTTGGTCAGCAGTCTAGCTAATGCACTGAAAGAGGCTGCAGCTTTGTAGAAAAAAAAAAAAAGAAGAATGTAAGCTTTTAATTAACACCATATTGTACTGCAAGCACATGGGAGGTTAAATTGATGCTGCATGGGGAAACGTAATACGGGTGATTTCTAGTGTTTGAGTGCTTGTCTTAGTAACCTCAGTGATGTTCTTCTAACTTATTGCTGCGCACGTGAGAAGGTGTGCACATGCATGTATATGGCTTAGGTTATGCCAGTGCCCAAACTGGTGTGTGCTTTTGCGGCAGAGGGAGACAAGACACACTTCTTCAAGCAAATAAAATGTAAGAGTGCAAGGGAATGCAATGTTTCATCTGAATTCCGCAGGAAAATATCTTCTGCCATGCCTTCATTTTCCATCTCCAAAATACAGATTTCTCTCTGAAATAGTCCTATATATCTTCTGCTTTTCCCCAGTAGATTCCTAATTTACTTTCACATTTTTCTCACTTGGTGAATCAGAACAATTTGTATGGCCAATTATTAAAAGAATTTTTTGGAATGCCATTTTCAAGTAGGGCCCAAATGTAGTGCTCAAAGACATTTTAATTATCTGTGGCTATCTAGAGATATTGAAGTACTGCTGTACTGTGAACTCTCAAGGTACTTGGTATTTTTCTTGAAATCCAAGCTTCTTTGCTATTATTAAAATTTCTTCTGTCTCTAAAATATATATACATATAGGAAGTCATATTATAAATCTTGATTGGCAGATGGGTTTGAACATTTGAAGCCTAAAAAATCCAACACAACTGAGTGATAATGGTAATCCTACATTTATTAATGTTGAATGTCCTGATTTTTGGAACAGAATGACTTGTGATTTCAAATGCTTGAACTTGGTGCCTCTGGATTTGTTTGCATTCAAGTGATCAATTTTACAACTTGGCATTTAGATGTTGTTGCCCTATTGAGTACATTTTCAAATTTGATCTAATCACTACAATTTGCATGCATACTTATGAACCCTCTGAACCAGCATTCTAGAAAACTGGGTTATTTCACTAGGAAAATAAATTCAGAGTTCATTTTGCTGAAATTTATCATTATTATCCTCCGCATGACGGGTATTACTGAACAGCAGCACTGAAGAGGGGTATAATGACACTTCTTATTAGCCCAACAGGCAGCACAGCTCTCCTTTTCCTCTCTGTATATATACTCTTATGCGTTCAAGAGCTTTTTGGTAAGATGTAAATTTGTCATTTGTCTAATTTGGTTCTTAGCTGGAGAATGATTCTGCTTTACAAAGTCAGGATGTCCCAGCCACTGCTTTTTTCTTGACCTTTTTCCTTTTCACTTTATTACTTTATTATTCTCAACAAAACATTGTACGAGAGCGTTGCTGGCTTGCCCCTGTCTCTAGAACAGAGCACAAAACCAAATTGCAGATGACTTTTTCACACTGCCATTGACTTACTTCAATAAAAATATCTGCAGGTCTCCAGGAGTATGGTACTGTATTTACATTGTACATACAGTGCTCTCTTGCCAGTGTTGATGCAAAGAAATCTTTTGCTTTGACGTTATTTTCCACTTCCTCTGCTGTGACTTATCATTTGCATGTGATGGGCTCATGCATCCTTTCACCATGTGCATGCTGGCATAAATAAGCAACACTTCAATTTAGGTTACTCTGGGGATAGCATCTCTGTGAGCGAAGAACTGGGCTCATTGGCTTTAAATGAGCCTTACTTTTTGTCTTTCTGAACATATTTGCAGTCTACAGAATTCTTTTTTTCTGCTCTGGCAAATCAGATCCTTGATAAAGGCCTAATCTGCCCTTTGCATTAGAGAAACCGCTGCAACCCCAAGTTCACTATCTCTGTTATTTAATTTTATTCTCATTCTAATTTGTTCTTTTTCATGCCTCAGAGAGCCAGGCTATTCTTTCTAAGCTCATACTGTTACTCTAGACACTTCAATGGCTACATCTAACAGCATTTTGAACTACAATTTTCACTACTAACAAGTTAGCAGAGATGCGTAATTTGCGCAACACCTGAACTGTGTGCCAGCACAAATGACTTCATTTTGTCCTGTTATATTCCTTCTTCTGCAAAAAATATTGCTGAGCTGTCCCTGTTCTCAGGAGGTCCCTGACAGCTGCTGCTGCTCATTCCTACGTAGTGGACAGACACTCAGCTGAGCACGGGAGCTCTCAGCTTCTGCGAGCCACAGGACAGGAGACTTGGCTGTGGCCACACAGCACATGTGGGGAAGAACAGGGGTTAGGCACTAGAAGGCTTTTCTTGATAGGAGATGATGGAGAGGTAGGTGAGGTGGCCTTGGGGGCAGGATGGACAGAGGACAATGCTGGAGCAGACAGGGCAGAGGAGGTAGCAGAGTGGGCGGTGGAGGTGAGGGACAAGAGGAATAGCAATCAAGTCAGTGCCAGAGAATTTGGGAACTAAGTTCTTCCCAGTCTTCTGCATTACCTTGGTGAACAGAAACTGCTCATCCGAGACAGAAGCTGTTTCTACTATTCTTTTTTGCCTTGAAGGCTACTTGCTGCTCTACTAGGTGAGCCTTACTACTGGTTTTCTGTTTTCTGTGGGGAAAAGAAGGAAAAGAGAAAATAAAAAGGATACTCCTTTCCTTCAGGACTCTAATTAAGACTGAAAATGGGAAGTCTACAAAGCTACAGGGGGGTACACTTTATCACTCTATAACCAGTAAAAGAGAGAGGCATGTATTGTTGTGTAAAAAGGTGGTAAAAACCTTCTTCTATCAAAACATGCTTTCCCACAAGACTAAATGGGTGATCCTAGGGTTATATTTTCTCTCTCACACCAGTGCAAATAATTTTTTCAGATTCTCAAACCCTCTCTCTCTACAGATGTGTACATCAATGCCTAAAACTTTTCTTGGGCTGGTTAGGTTCAGGCCTTACTACCACATGACTAGGCAGGCACTTCACCCAGAAACGTACTAGGTGCAGAGGATTCATGGAGTATGACAATGGTTATACATTCCTGTGGTTATTATGTATGTGTAGTTATTCTTGTCTCTATCTGTAATTTTGCCAGTCCCCAAAAAATTGGGCATTGGTGCACTTTGGTTGTAGACTAGATTACATCTAGAAAGTAGATCCATAGGAGCGATAATGTCAGCTCTCGATAAACCAGCTGGACTTTTTTCCGTGTTTGCTATTCCCATCTGTCATTTCCACCAACAGTCCACCAAGCTCTCTTAGGAAAGTCTAAGTGAATTTGGTTCAGTCATTTTATGACTTATGAAAAAGTAAAAGAATATTTCTGTTTGACCTCAAAATGTCCAAACTTTAGCATCTCAAATTTACCATATGTCTCCCACTCTGGAGATTTCCTTGCTATCGTAGCTTTGGAAAACATTTGGTTTTGTAATTTGGTTCATAATGATTTTAATAAGGTTCTGAATGGTTTCAGATAATGTTGTTTGTTTTTTCTGTTTGGTTTGTTGGTGGTGTGTTTTGTTTTGTTTTGTTTTTTAATAATATGTGTCATAGCAAGGAGAGCATATATGAGAAAATACTATGGCAGATTATAGCACTTAGGTAGGAACCACAGTGGCTTTCACCCATCATACCACAACAACTTTTTGTATATTCACCTCTTTTCTATACAGAGAGAAGCATATGGAGCTTTACATACTCATAAGCATGAACAGGTGGTTATTAGGTGCCTCTGCTACTTCATGGGTCTCATCAATACAGAAGCTAAGTATGCAAGGCCACATGGCTCTTTAGTTGCCTATGCAAGCATTCTGTTACTGAGATTAAGAAAACCAGCAGAATGGAAGGTGAAGATTTTTCTGCTCCTAACCCTGACAAAGTCAGTCTGCCTGGGCCCGAGGGGATAATCAGTTGTCTAGTTTTGTATAAGACCTGGTAATTACGCTTCCACATGAAACCTGCTCATCAGTTTGTTGCTGAAGTAGCTGGCTTCCAAATAGCTCCGTAGTCCCAGCAAAATTAATTCTCTGTCAAACACACAGAAAAGAATATTTCTCATACCTATACATTGCCAAATATTTTCAACTGGGAATGGTTTTTGAACATAGTTTATGGAGACCTTTTAATGCAATTCTGGAGGTTTTCTAGGGGCAATGCGCATGCTCCTGTATCACAGATGGGTGAACATAGTTATTGCCTTTGGGATATATCATATGTACTTTGAATACATTTTTAATGAAGAATATTCCTATTTACTTTCTCCCAGCACTGCCAGGAGACGATGCCCATCTTGTGCTTGCAAAGCATGACACTGGAACACTGTTTGGGGGATGCTGTCTTTTCCACATTTTCAGTTTGTCATTGGTGCCTTGTCACTGCGATATTTTCTAGATGCTGATGAACCAGTTTGTCTTGCTCTGCACTGGCAGCTCCAGTAGTGATTAGGACTGGGGTACCTAACTTGCTCATTAATAGTTGTTTTAAAAACCGCTGTGAGAAACATTAAAAATACCAGTGAGAAAGAAAAGTGTGTTGAAGTTGGACTTTGTACTTGTGCAGTTAAATTCGTGGATGTATGTTTCCTTGCAGCCCGGAAAAAGGCCTGAAGGCTTTCCCATAGTGCTGCAGTGAGGACATAAATGTAAAGGATGTACTTGCACAAGGGTACTAATTTCACACAGAAAAAGCTAACTGTCATACAGACAACTGTGAAAGCACAAAATTGCAGAAAGCAGTTACATGGGCACAACTAGTGACTATCTCCACTAGATCAAATAGGCTATTAGTGTTTAGGCTGCTGACAAGCTCTCAGAGCTGTTAGTTGCCACAGATCCTAGTGGTCTCATGGGATACCTAGAACCATACATGCCCAATCTGATGATAAATTCGGTTAAAAGCTGCTCATCAAACAGAATCTTAACAGCTCCTTTAACAAGAAGGGTGCTAAAGCTATGAAGTGAAAGTAACAGGTTTTGTTACAGTGAAACAAGAATCACAGCAATTCTGTGGCAAAAAAAAATTAAAATAATAAAAGGCTGTTGTGCTGGAGGGAATGGTTTGATATAAGATATGGTTTTTTAAAGAATACAATCTTAATGAGCCCTGTTTCCATGCAGGCCCCTTAGTTGTCTTGATTGGGGTCAGTGGGTGAAACTCGGTAAGGGAAAAGGTGTGGGAGAAAATAAACAATTTGGAGGTTGTTTTTAACAGTAGCAATCCCCCAATCTAATTTGTTAAATAATCCCACTATCAGAGGAGGTCTAAAGAAAGGAGTGAGTGTCTTCCCAACATCCAACAGGAACTGTGTTCTGACAGCATCCTAAGTATCTGCTGGGGCATCCTGCCCTTTTCTCACACTCTGATTCCCACAAGAAGGGAGTCATAGACAGTTTGGATCCAGTTCCCACACTAGACAACTCAGGGCAGGTGGATGGGACACTTAAAACCTTTGCAGACATGGCAGAAGCCACTCATTAGATGAAAGACCTTCTAGTGGTGCCAAGCAGCAATCCTCGAGTTCCCATCCCGTGCTCCGTAATTGCCAAGTCTGGAGTATTTCTTTAACACAAAGATGCGGCGCCCTTTGTGCGGTACAGAGGAGGCAAAAGCACGGAGCAGTGGGGACCATAAGGTCTCTGCTAGTTGGCTTTGGAGGAAAGAAGGAGAAAAGGCCCTACATCTCCCTGGGAGCTTGGGTGCTTTGTCACTGGAGCTGTAGCTACCAGTTAATTTGTGTGGGTCTCCTGGCTTGCAAACTTGGCCTAGGAATAACCTCTACATTCAGCTTTATTCACTTGGAATACAGTCGATGATTGTCCCAGGAAGCTGTGATATAATTCCATGAGGCAGCATTCATGCTGCCGTGCCTGGGGAAGAAGACAGCTGAATCACACAGTTCAGCTAAACCCTCCTGTTTAGTCCTCTAAAGTGTCCACTTCATCTTCCTCTATAAAAACACTCATGCAAATATAGAAATGTACATATTTTTCTTGCAATGTGGACTCTTAATGAGACAGCTCCAAGGGCCATGATTAACATGAAATAATAATGTTCCTAGGGGATAGGGAAGCTCAGATACAGCTCCTGCCTTGCATTATTTCAGCACTTTAATTATCTTGTGACAGCCACAGTGCTACAAGACCCAAACTTTGAATTACTCCATCTGGTGGTCTGGGCTATCAGATATGCTAAAATCAATTTGATTTGCTCATTCTTATCTGTGGGTGCTACTTTTTCATTTGTATTGTGCCTTTAAACATACTGTTTACTACTAATACTAAGAATCCCCAGTCTGTGTGTAAAAGAATACCTACTACAATGTTCAGCCAGTAATGTTATTCTGCATTTCACTGATCACATTACTGTTGCTCTTCCTCACTCCTTGTCTCCATTTTTTTCTTGAAGATTGGTTTCCTGAGAAGACAGATAAGAATTTAAGATATTTTTTCTTTTTTGTGCCACAAAGAAAATAACTTTTTTCTCTATTTACCATGGATATAAAAGTGTTGGATGTCAGAAATTACCTGCAGATTAGAAAGGGCTAATTCCAGACACCTATGACTTGTATCTTGTAGTTGATATTAACCTTATACAGTCACATTTCTAGCAACCAAATTATTAGTTATAAACTATTTGATGTGCTTTGCTCCCCATTTTTATTGCGTTCACAGTCTAAAATTTGACATGGCTTCTTTTATATATTCCCCTTTTTATAACGCAAGCTTTCTGTTCTTAGGTCTTTATAAGGTTGTGGCAGATAAAACTCCATATGTCAGCATTGAAGAAATTACAAAAAAAGTCTCTATTGGGCCAACAAGATTTGGTCACCCATGTTTCTACAGTCCTGAGGATATAAAATTGGCAAACCTCACTATCAAACATGGTGAGCAGATCACATTTAACTCAGTGGAAGAGGTCAACGGAACGATGGCTGTGAACTGTGGCGTGGTCAGAAATAACCAGTCTCATTCCTTTACTTTGCCCCTTTCACAAGAAGGAAAATTCTATGAGTGTGAGGACGACCAGATATATACCCTAAAAGAGATTGCAGAATGGAAAATCCCTAAGTGCAGAAACCGAATCGTCAAACTTTCCAATACTTTACATACATGGGACTCCTCTAATCCACTTCCTGAGAATTTTGATGGCTGCTTGATTCTCACACCTGTCTATGAAGTGCAGGCAGTAATGAAATGTAAGTAGCAATCACAGTCAATGTTCTGTTCATCTCAGTATAACAAAGTACCCTTAAATACAAAAAATTTACTTAAAATATGCTTGAAGGATTCAGTTTGGTCAAGAATTCCTGATCCATATTTGCCACTGATGTTAGTTTCACGTTGAAGAAAGATAAAAATAATATTGCATTTTTTATTCCTTTATCAGCTGTTTATCAGTTAATTCAGATAGTTACCTTGCGTTTCTTTCTGCTGCCATTTTATTGATCACTCTAATTAAATCATTGTTGCAAAGAAAATATATTACATAGTGAAAAGGTGGAGCTTAGGAATTCTGTTCGGTTCTCAGATTCTCTTTCTTTGTGTCTCAGACTTTGGCCATGGAGAAACCACTCAATTGTTTATGTCTGTGTCTAGGAGGTAGGAAAAGAATATAGATATACACGTAACACACTCAAGTACGGTTTATTTTCAGAATGAGGATGCTGCAGAAAGCAAAACCATACTATTTTACTCTATTGCAGAAACAAATATGAATAGAATAGAAATAGAAAAGACTCACAGATAATTTCTGAAACCTCTACGTTTGAGGAAAGAGAAAGATATTAGAAAACCAATATATTTAAAAACTGTAATTTGTGTTATAAGTGTTTGTTTAAAAAAAATAATAAAATATTTTGTCCGTTTTGCATTATCAGTGTTCTAACTGTTCCATGAAAACGTTGAAACTGCTGGGTTCTGTTCTTACCAATGTCTCTATGTATGCCTTACTTCAAACCTGTTAGTGAAATTAGTCACAGGAAAAAAACTAGAAGGTGTGCAAGAGTATAAGCACACAGTGAAATTCTCCTGAGTTTTATGGTGACTCGAATAGCTGAGCTGAGTAATGACCTATGTGTGTGTGCATAGCGTACCCTCTCTGAACTGAGATACCTACCTAAGCAAAAAACCAGCTTAAGCTAAAATGTTTGACCTTGCTTGAGGACAGACCAGACAGTAGATGGAAACTTGCTGCAATTCTACTTGTTGATGCACTACCCATCCTGTTAAAGTTTGCAAGACAGGAGTTTAGCTTTTGGGAAGGCTTTACTGCCTGTTGTGTTTGCTAGAAGCAAACCGGTGAGCTCCATAGAAATGAAAGCCTAATAGAAATATATCATTCTCTCAATTCAGCTTTCTCTGATGAATGATGTAAGTAAATGGATAAAAGAGAAAGAAATAAAAGTGGGCAGAGACTGTTAGCACAATACACTATAATTGTTAAATGCTTATCATGAGACATACAGCTGTGCTTGCTATGTGATTCAATGTGTGAGTTTGGAAAGGTGTATCTTCACAAGATAAAATACGTCATTTTCTACAACTCTAGCTAGATTCAGGAATCTCGCCCATCTCCTGAATCTGGATTCACTTAGGTGTATTCCTATATCTGCTTAGATACATGTGCAGAATCAAGAAGAATTTAACGTTTCTAAAAAACTTGTAGAAGATTCAGAAATGTTTGGTATTCAGTTGTCTTCCAACCATATATTCCACTGAGAGTTATATTTTTTGATTTTATTTCATGGCCATTTATGTTTCATAGTGTGCTCTACATTTAAGAAGCATTAAATATGTCCTAAATAACTACTTAATACAAACTTGAAAAGTAGGCTTCATGGTACATGATTAACTATTTTCTTGTGGACCATGAAAAATGGATTCTCACCATTTTTAGAAGAACTATAAATAGACACAAGATAAAGTATGAGAAATACTACCCCCAATTCAATAAAAAAGATTTCTGATAAGAGGGATAGCAGATTACATTTTCTCAGGCTGTGGGCAGGAATTCTCTATACTTCTCACTCTTAATAATGAACAAATTGTGCATGTGCAACTCCCCCAGATGCTCATAGAAAACTTTCATTTTTACTAGTTATTACTCCTTCATTGACTTTCCCTTGTGGTGCTCAGGATGGTTCTCATTTGGAAGTGTCAATGTGGCAAAACCAAAGATGGAATAAACAGATCCTGTACCATTGTCATAAAATTTTATCATATAAAACACATCTGACACCGACTTTTAAGTATAAAATATTGGTATGTCCTGCCACAAGGAAGTGTGAATATACTGTCCTTATTGCAGGTCTATGCAGAATAAGTCTTACTGCAGAGAGTCATTAAATATTATTTGCTTGTTAAATTTTATTGCCCTGGTCAGTGATCTGTGGTGTCACTGATCTGGAGCCAAATTCTTAAACAAGCCTTAATTGCGTAGTCAGCTTTGTGCTTGGAAGTTTTGCATCCAAAATTTTGCAAGTTCAGTTGTGATAAAAGAGTAGTTGTTCCCTGTCAGACTGTTAAATGCAATGGCTGGGGTCTGACAGTGAATAAAACCAGATGCTGCAGAAAAAGATACAAGAGTTCCACAGAGGACTATTATAGTACAAATTTATTCATTCATTAACAAAAACTTAGCATTTGTTATGCAAAGGTTTTGCCTTTTTTTCCAAGTGATATTGTTTTCTAATAATTATAGATGTTTTTGTTATTCTTATAATATCAAAACACCTTATTTCTCCCAGACTGGCCACAGGAAAAACATGTTAATGGATTTGAATGTTATTTATTCATTAAAAATGTTTCCTCCCACTGCCATTTCTTTGGAAAAACTATAAGTTACTGTGAAATAAAATAATAGAAATACATTTTGTACTCAAGAAAAAGAAGATTGATAAGATAAACAGCTGATTAAATTTGGAGGTGTTGTGAGAAAGTGAACTATATTTATTTTTCTCTTCTCTTTTTCTCAAACTTTTTTCACTTGCACACTTTATTCTTATCTCCTCTTGTTTCTCTCTTTCTTTGTGAGGTCTCTTGCACATCTGATAACTATATATCTCAGATTAAAACGGTTTGACTTTGACTGGCCCTATTAATTGTGCATGTTAACATATTGAGGTGCATGCTTCAGGGAAGATACTTTTAGTATCTCGCCAGCAAGACATGTATATTTTATTCCAATGTCAGTTTGAAAACAAAAATTAATGTATGTATTTTTCTTTTCAGTTCGGAAGGACATAGTTCATATCCTCTCAGATCTAGATGTCGAGGTCAAGGATATAACAGACTGTTACGATATTAGCTCTTTCCTTCAGCCACTGTCTTTGGAAGATGTATTTGAGAGAACAAGCAAGGAATTTCCTATGGTTGCTGAGATAATGGAAGGGCCCTCGGGAAGCCAAAAACCTTATAACTTATTGCATACAGGGAAAGAGATCGTCATCTACAAAAAGTACCAGGCAACAAGAGTCCTAGCCTCTGAGATCAGAAGTGATTCACCCAAAAGACATTTTTTAATCCCTCCAAGCTACAAAGGAAAGTTCAAGAGAAGACCTCGGGAGTTTCCAACTGCCTATGACTTAGAGATAGCAAGAAGTGAAAAGGAACAGCTTCATGTTGTAGCAACTAAAGCCTTTGATTCCCCTCATAAAGAGCTTTTTTCTGTTTCGGTTGGAGATCAGTTTCTAGTTCAGCAATGCCAGACTAGTGAAGTTCTGTATGAGGGAAGAAAGAAAGTCATAGATGTTTTAGCTTGTGAACAAATACTAAGTGATACGTATAAGAAAGTGCTCCTCCCTATGTACATGGAAGGTGGCTTTGTGGAAGTGATTCATGACAAGAAACAGTACCAGCTTTCCGAGATTTGCAAAGAATTTCGTTTGCCTTTTAATGTCAAAGTGTCCGTGAGGGACCTTTCTGTTGAGGAAGACGTCTTGGCTGCTGTACCTGGTCTGCAGCTTGAAGAAGAAATCACAGACTCTTATTTGCTGATCAGCAGCACCAATAGTCCAGTGGAGAGCTGGGAGATTCCTGTATATCGCTTAAACATGTCTGTCCATTTGCTCAGCAAAGATGTCCAGGCAGTTGTACCTCCTGCAACTAAGACAACAGTGGAAGAGATCAGCGAAGAGCAGTACTATATGGTGCGAAGGTATGAAAACCAAACCCTTCATCCACCACCCAGGCCTCCCAAAAAGCCAGCGCTTGCACCAAAACCGGTTTTTGCAGTACCTAAGCATGGTGTGTCTGATGTACTACAGGCTCCAGAGGTAAGCTATCCCACCTTGTCTTTGAATCTCTTACAATCATAGGTCATGTTCTGTCGGTTTACAGTCTCCATTTCACTGGTGTATCCTTATGGCATGTACACAGATGGCTCTCAGTTCCCTGTAATAAGCAAATTAGCCATTACAGACAACAATGGCTAAAATCTCTAGTGTGTGTTAATTGATCCATGAAAAACAACGGAACCATGCCGACTCACAGCAGAAAACTTGGCCGTATAATTTTGCATGGATAATCCTTTACTGCACCAATGCAAAAGTGAAGGGAGAGACTTGAAGTGGCTGTATTTAAATCTTTATTAAGGGGAAGCATATGTTTTCATGACGTAAAAATAATTTTGCTCAGCTGGAAATGACAGAATTAAATTCACAGAAAGTCAAGTTGCACAGATACTTTTGACTGCGTGGTTTTGCACTTACCCAAGTGGCAAATAGATTTGGAATAAAAAAGGCAGCTGTTTTAGAATAGCACTTGATGTTAAGAAACAAGTGCCCCTTCTAGGACAATTTGCTTCACAGTTAACCTGAGGCAGTGCATTTGTTCATTAATTTTTTGTGTTGAGTCTAGCTGAGATGTAGTTTATTTTCTTCACAGCAGCCTGTAAGATATTGTGCTTTGGATTTGTGACTAAAACAGCATTGATAACACACCATTTTTTTGGCTATTGCACAGCAGTGCACCCACAGTGTGAAGACCTCTTTCTCCCAGGCTGCCCCCCGCTCCCCAGCAAGCAGGTTGGGGGCGGGCAAGAGGTTGGGAGGGGACACGGATGGGACAGCTGACCCCAGGTAACCAAAGGAATGTTCCATGCCATAGAATGCCATGCTCAGCAATAAAAACTGAGGGGGTGTTTGCTCTGGGAAGGTAGCCATAGCTCAGAGACCAACTGGACGTCAGCCTGCTTGTGGGAGGTGGTGGAGTGATTGCCTTTGCATCACTGGGGATTTTTCCTCTTTCCTTCACTTTATCTCAACCCATGAGTTTTCTTGCATTTGCTCTTACCATTCCCTCTCCTGATGAGATCGTCACCCTGATGTCAGGGGGAATGAGTGTGCACATGTGCGGGTGCTTAGCTACTGCCTGGGGTCAGCCCACCCCAATTTTCTTGCATGTATTGAAAGAATCAAAGAAACGCACTTTGATGGACTTTAATAAGAGAGACTGTCCAGGAGGTATTTAATTTAGATTGCAGTTTTTCTCGTGTGCAAATAGAAATTCCCTAAAGGGGAAGAAGGAAAAACATTGGAAATACTTTCAGGCCTCTGCATTGTGATTGTACTGCACTTTAAATGCAATGTAACTTGCAATTGTAACTTATATTTTGGGGGGTTTAGGGAAAGTTGTTTTATGTGTTGTTGTCAAATTAAGGTCCAATTGTAGCCACTCTGGAAGGGGAGCCTTTGTGAGTACCTCTCCTTGCCTGGTGGAAGTGTTCCTCCCCTCAGCGACAATTCCAAGACCACATGCAGGTCCACAGCTCCACATGGGTCCTGGGAGATGGTTACCACAGACCATAGAAGTGAATGGGTAAGGCAGGTCCCTCAGATAACGGTAATACAGCAAAAATCTGTGTCTTTTTCTTCTGTCTTTACCTGTGTTACGGAAACCTCTTTTCTGTTAGTTCGTACGGTGAACCTTGTAGCAGCTTAAATAAGCCGTCCTGTTAGGGACCTTACATGAGACACTGGTCCCTGGAGCTAACAGGCGAGCCATCAGCCTGTACTGGCCTGGGGTACAGAACTGGGGAAGAATTCCCTAAAGTTGTGTTTCTGGTAGACCTGTACCCTTCTCAGGAGGACTCAGACCTCCTGCAGTTACTGATGTCTGTGTGTGGAGAGCAATGGGTAGATGTTGACTCTAGACTAGACTTGGGCAGAGTATTTTCCTAAAGTGAGGAGAGAGCAAAAAGTGCAGGAGGGGGATGAGCTGAGGTTCCTATGCACATTCGTGAGTGAGAGTGACCTTAGACTGCAGATGTCCAGACAAAGAAGCACATTTAAGCAGGCTGTTCCAAAGGAGATTTTTTTTTTGTCACTCGCTTGTTATAAATAAATAATAAACTGCAGTCAGAATGTTTTGAGCTATGCAGACTTGTAAATCTCCTTCCCTAGAAAGGTGAAACAAGTAGAGATCCCTTATTTATAAGATTAAATATCCTGAACTGTAACATAATAAGTTTAAAGTCATACAGAATGCATTACCTTTTTGATCCTGAGCACCACAAATCCGCTGAGAGGATGTGGATGGTAGTGGATAAGCTCTGCCTCGGCCTCTCTGCCAGCGACGGTGATAGGGAAGACCACATATTCTTCTACATGTATCAGGGATGTCTGAGGGTTCAGAAAATTGGAGATTGTGCCAAACTGATAAATGGCCCTCTGCATATTTTGTGACTATGCATAGGCTTATTTGCATAAATAACAGACAAATGTCCTAATGAGCTGAACTTAAGCCTGACAAGGTGGCAGCCTGGAATAAGCTTTAGTGCTGCATGAATTGTCATGCTCCTCCTGCAGGCAGCTCCCTGCCTGGTGCTTAGGGAGCTCTGGCTGTTTGCTGGAGGGTGGTGAATGGCTTCCTTGGCCACCAGTTGGGAAGCTCTGCTTGGCTTGGTGCTCCAGGATTAAATGATGCTGCTGCATGAGTCCACAGAGGACTAAGATTGGCTGCTTTTATGCCAATACCTGAGGATGCTCTGCAAGGGTGGGTCACCTCTAGCTACGGCTTGTGCTTTGATCGCCTCTTAGCTCACAGCAAGGCTGTGAGGGCAGAGAGGCTCCAGCTGTCTCTGCCTGCTGTTCCCTGACCTTGGTAAGGGAACAGTAGGGCCAGAAGAGACACTAGGCAGTGTATGTTTCACTGTGCGCTTTTGGTCATGTTTATCACTGAATTGTATGAGATTAGCAGCCAGCATGGACTGGAACCTCAGATGAGTCAAGAACTGTCCCCGCTTGTGTGCAAGGTGCAATGCTGTAGAGACAGGTATGTTTGCACAGTTCAGCAAAGTCCAGAGACATCAGATGAATTCTCAAACATAATATTGCCGCATTAACCAAGCACTCTGCCCAGTCTCTTCACAGGGCTAATTAAGTTGGCTGGGCTCCTGCTGACACAGCTTTCACTTCCAGAGCCTGGGGATCTCTCCTCTCCCCTCCCCTCCCCTCCCCAGTGCAGTGTAGGCTTTCCCTTTCCCTCTCATCTGATCATTTTATTTGGATAAGAAACATCCAGACCACATATGTGTGCAATTTTGCATTCATTGTTAATTGAATAAAGAAAGAAAACCCCCAAGAAAACACATGCAAATAAATGAAACAAAATAGCATGTAGTGAAAGATAAAATTAATCTGATATTTCAGACATCAGATATATATCCAATATAAATATCTTATATCTATCTAATAACCAATATCACCTGTACTCATACACCCTACTAGCTTTGCACCCCCAGCTGAGGACGGTGATGGTCACACAACGATTGTACCCTTTGTCTAATTGTAAAACTTACGATACAAGCAGTCATTCACAAGAAATCCACATTTTCCTCTCTGGAATCATTGTAATAAAGTCCTCAGGGGAGTCTAACTGCCATGTGGTATTACACAGTTTAAGTCATGCAGTTTCCGATTTGTGACCTTAGCTAGAAAATGAGAATGACCTAAAGGTCATTACAAGCCCTAGAAGTGAATGCTACTGATTTGAGAATGGAGCACCTCATTCTCTTACCAAGTTGTTCCTGGAGAAGAGTTCCTGTGGGAGGAACCACTCAGGACACCACCTTCTTGAAATTAAAATTCATTTAAAAAGAACAAGCCATATGTGCTTGTTCTGTCCACAGTTAGAACCACCATGGTGAACATAAAAACCCAAGTTTTCACTTAGTATCTCCAGAGTAATGTTCCAGGTGGGACCTTGAAGAGAAGAAGCTTGAAAATTGTTTCCTAAAATTTTCTTAGGCTTTTTACCTCCTACCTACAATTTTCTCCCCTTCGAGGGGATCCAAGCAGGAAAAGTTTTCTAGCTTTCTTTTAGCCTATCAGTTCAAGCAGTAAATATCCTACAGATTTAAGAAGGTGTTAATATATGTCCCTCAATGGCTTTCTTTTAAATTGAAACAAAGACCCCACGCCAAATATTGCTAAGTGCATGTTAATACTGGGGGAACCGTAATTAAGGTATGGAAGGCCACGGTTTGGTCCCGGTACTCCTAATATCCCAAGGGCAATAAACGTACTGCTTAAGGAATTAAAAAAGGCAACATTTGGCTCCTGATGAACAGTCAGAGAGGTTAGCTCCATCCAAGGCTATTTTCAGCGGTCTGCTTAGGCATGTTTCTAGCCTGAGCAACATTAGAATCAGTAAAATACTCACAAGCTTCAAGTTAGGATTGCTGCTAAATACCTTTACAAGTGTGGAACTGGAAAAGTCAGTCACAGGCAGTAATCCGGCAAGAAAGCTGAGAGAATTCCAGCCAGGGAAACTGGAATTTAATAAAATAGTAAGTATCAGGGCATGACAGTTAATCATCATTCTGTGCTAAGGTCCATTATCCTTCAAAAAGTCATTACAGTGTTACGATATCAGGAACTTTCTTGCTTTCTTGCTTTTTATTTCAAAATTAAAATGAAAGGAAAATTATCACTTCCATCTGGCTTTGCAGTTCTACAAACTGAACTATCGAAATCTGCCATTAACATATTTATCGCATCTGTCTTCACAGCAAAATGAAGACTTATCTGGAATTAAATTGATAAGACATAAGCTGCATTTTTCAACAAATGAGTTTTCCTGCAGCGCCTCCTTTCCTTCCTCATAACTATTTCTTTTCTGCTTCCAAAGCATTTTTCATGTTTTTAGGGCCTTTATAGTGTAGATTTAACACAAATATTTCTGCAATGTAGCAAGAAACTAACCTTCCTAAATAAATACGTATTAGAAAATGCATGCAGGACAGCCAGGAAGGAATGGGTAGGAACAAACTTCAGCAGTTAATAATCTTTTGGCACTGGATGGATGGAGATGAGGGAGGAAAGTGTGGTTCATTAGCAGATGCAAAAATGTGCATATGCAAATGTAAGAAAGAGGGTTTCTCTCTGACAGGTGCAGCATCGTGGCTGCTGAAGCTGCAGCTGGGCTTTCTCTTCCTCTCTTTTTCTCTGTCCCCACTGAAGAGGAGATTTCCCTCTCCCTGGAGTCTCCACTTCCACCTCCTCTTTCCCCCTTCTTCCCCACATCTCCCTGTCACTTTCCAATAGCTTTGTAAGACCCTAATTAATAGCATGGGAAGGCTGGAAGCACAGCTCCTTCAGATTAATGACCACCCCACATTGTCATTCTGGCCAAGTTCTTGAAGTGTCTCAAAATCCCATCCCCAGCTAAGTGAATCAGGCCCCAAATCCCCCCCACTCTTGTGCTGCAGCTTCTAGCTCCTCCAAGCACTGTGTCCACACTGTGCCACGGGGTCTGTTTCCTCCTAACACCTGTCCTGTGCCACATGTGCCTGATTTCACCCATACTCATGTGTCTTGGACCCCCCAGCATCGTAGGCCCTTCAGCTCCCACAACTTATATCACTTTGGTTCCCCAGTCCTCTCTACTGTTTTCAGACAGGCTTGTCTTTTCTTCTTCCTTGCTTCTTCCCAGCACATCTCCCCTACTTGCTCTTCTCTCATTCAGTGAGCTGAAGCCAAGGCCACAGCCACTATTGGGTAGGAGTTGCAGGGACATCCCAAGTTACACACATCTCCTTCCCCAGCAGCACCTCTTCCAAACCTCAGCAGGGCATTGGTCTTCAGCCAGCTTTTTAGGAGCAAAACTGGAGCTGACAAGTTCCAAGCCACTTAATTCTCTTGTAGGTTCGACAGTCCGAGATGAAGGACTTTGTATTGGTACTCTGTTGCAGAGATCCTTATAGCTATGTCTGTATCTGGGGGCCATGACCATTTTCTGGGAACCCTATATGCATCCTGATGCCATGCTGAGCTGACGCCTGCATGTGTGCCATCCCACATCATGTCGTGGGGTTTTCTGCAAAAGAAGTCAAGCATTGGTGGCTGGAGAAGCACTCTCATCTGGATGATGGGGGCCGGGACGCAGGGTACCCTATAGACTCTGTGTGAAAGAACAGGAAGGAGTTAGAGGAGCAGGAAAGCCTAAAGCCCCAGATAATAAACAATTGGAGTTTTCCTGATATTTTCAGTTTGGAGAGCTGGCATTAAGACCTCTTTCTCTTTTAAACATCACTAAAAGCTGAAAATTTCTACAGAGAAGCATCAAGTCTGTAGCAGGCACTTACTGCGGATTGACGTTACTCTCTCAAAACCAAAATACAGTGGGGAAGATAGCAATGTGCCTGCCAGAAGGGCAGGCAGTAGATAATTGCCTGAAAAACTAGCAGGGCAATCTGAGGTGTAAGTCTCATTGCAGAAAGCCATTACTGCTACAGGAAATGCTGATATAGTACATGAAATTAAGGAAGGTACAGATGAACATTTGGATATGCTGACTGATGAAAATGCCAACTGGTTAAAAGCAAATTGCTTAATTTAGAGCTAAAAATGAATTACTTGGAGAACAAAGAGAAAAGAAATACCAAAATAAAAAGGATGCCCAGAAGAAATAAAAAATGGGACCACATAAAAATATGGAACCCTTGATAAGAGGAAAGAAAATCTCGCACGGGAGTTTGAGCCAAAACCATTGATGTCAGTAAGGGGAGAACTGGCTGGCACATTTTTTTTCTCTCTTACAGAAAGTACATAACAAAACAAAACACATATCGTAACAAAATCACATAATTATGTATAATTATGAAGTAGGACAAAAAAGTAAAAAAATAAATCCAAAATTCTAGGAAGCACTGCAGCAGAATAACTCTCCAAAAATATAATTTGGGGGGTGGGATTTGAAATTTTTTTTTTCACCTGGGGTTCCAAGCAGCGTGTCTTCCAATGAGACTGTTCTCCCGGCTGCACTCTATTGTTTGCCCTTCTCCTCACATCAAGAAGGTTGGAAAATTATGTCCATGGATAGTTGGTTATTGAAGTGCTACCTATTATGGCATATATTTTGGTCTCTTTGGAAATCACCAAAGAGTTTTCCAGTTTGAACTGGCCAGAGGTAATCTACACCACAATGAATTTCCACAGTCCCTGTACTCCTGCGATGCCTGTCTGCAGTTCCGGCAGCAAGGTGCCGGGCAGCTCCCAGGGCTCCTGCAGAGCCAGCTGCTGGAGCTCCAGGCAGCCACCAGGCTCTCTGACTCCATCCCTGCTCAAACGCCTTCAGGGACTTCTCTGGGCTCTGAAAGTCAACTGGCATGAGGTGGCTGATGTCTCTGCTCGCAGCTCTTTCAGTCTTCAGATCCGTGGGGTTGCTTGCAAACCGTGCACTAGGAACGAGCCTGGCGTGCTCTAACCCCCAGATCATGCCTGGGAACTGTTTGGGAAAGTGGTAGTTGGCACAGGTTGAAACTGAGCCCAAGGATGTTTACAGGCACTGTTTAATCAACCAGTGTTGACGTAGCCTCTGCTAAAAAAGGAAAAAAAAAAAAGCAAAGGGCGCTCATCAGCATCACTAAAGCGTTGTATGCGGTCGATGTAAAAGAAAGCACTGACATTTCCCATTTACATTATGCCTTCCTTCATGAAATTCAAGCTTTTGCAGTACTGTCAGAGCTGGGCATCCCAGAATTGAAAGCATCCCAGAAGGTTGGGATTATGCTTTGATATATATTGCCCCATGAAATGAAATGAGAAAGTTGCTGTCAGTGTGACGGCAGGGTCAAATCCCAAAGGATCTGTAGGCACAGCTCAAGTTTTCCAGTGAGTTCTTGCAGGGAGCAATTGTGTGATTATTGGGAAACAGAGAGTGATGTGGAGAGACTCATCAAATCCATTAAAATTCGAAAAGACAGTCCAAGTCCTGGGCTTTTCCTCTCTGCTTTTTGAATGTGTTAGTCCGTAGACATGAAATAAAAAACATGGTGATAATAAAATGAATAGTGAGGTTTATCAATTAGTATAAGGGAACTTTTAAAGGCTGAAAGACTACGTATTTAATGTCTGTACTGAGAAAATTAATTCCCCGTCTTTATGGATAGAGGTGTATAATGTACAGTGAACCTTGTCAAGGTATTTAACAGCATTATGTTCTTGTTCTACCTCAGGACATGAAATAATTTTACTGGTAAATATTTTAAATGGCAATATGTTGTGATGCTGTAATTCATATTTACCTCCCATAAGTGTCTTTTTCTCTTTTCTTTTCTTCTTAGTAGAAAGTAACAAGGGGTTTGACGTGGCACAGAGTATTCTATTCTGCTGTGATTTCCGTGGTGCCACTGAAAAATCAGAGCAAGGATCTCAGGCTTGCAATGACTGTAGGCAGTGGCTTGTATCAGTGGTCCACCAGAATGAGTGTGTTGGGGTATTAATAGAGCATCAGTTGATAGGAGTCACTGAAGAAAAAAAAGAGAAAGAAAGAAACCTCCTTGCTAGTTTGTGGCAAGCCATGCACCACCCTGATTGACAACACAGTGGCTAAAAATTGCTTAGACTCTGCAGTAAATTGGACTCTAGATTAGCTAAGGTTGAAATCTGATTAACAAAAAAGGATAAATCTATTCCCAGTTCATTGCTTTGTTAAAAAAAAGTTTCAATTTAGGAGTCTTTGAAAAAGTAAATAATATTTTATGTGTGAAATGAAGAAACTGTATCTGGAAGCTACTTTTACCAATCCATCTGTTTTACGTAAGTGGAATACGCATGTTCTGCAGTATTAATGAGGAAAAGAGTGGCTGAGTTTGCTTGCGAATTGCTCTCCTTTGAAGGGAGATGTGCCAAGCAATTGAACAGCAGCTCTACAAGAAAATTCTGGCCACAGAGGAGTGGGGTTTGCAGGAGCTCAGTAGGTCTGGTTTACATTCCCACTTCTGTCATGTGCTGCTTCGGTGACACCAGACAAATCACATAAATATCATTGCCACAAGATACCTGAAGAAACTGCCATGTGTGAAGAGAGAGTGTGGATTTACAGCTCATTAGCTGCTTTATATGGATGCTTAAATCTCAGGTAAATGCAAGATACATTGCCGTGCTTTCAGTAAGGGTCAGAGCTACCTCACATTTACTCTGGAGCAATAACCACACAGACAGTTGCCATGGAGTAGTTAATGAGCTGTAAATCCACGCTCATTTACTTGGTGGCAACTTGTTCGTGTAGCTGTCTCTGCTGTCTATGAAATGGGACACAATGCTTCATTTTCCCATCTGGGATATTTATAAAGACAAGCATCATTTATGTAGTTATGCAGTGCTTTTTGCAATCGCTACCACAATAGGAACAACAGTAACAACATAAAAATAATAACAACAATGAAATTCCTGGACACTAGTATACATTTTAACCTTGCTTAAAAATTTTCAACTGAATGTTAATTTACAAAGGATGTGCAAAAAGCAGGTGACTCTTGTCTAGGACAGCTGGATTCTGAAGTGTGGATATTTGAAAGAGGAAGTAACAAGAAAGAAGAGAGGTGTGAACTCATCCCATTTAACATTGCAAGGTGTTAACCTTGAGGCTCATTAACACCTTTGTAAGCTTGTTTTTTTATTAACCACTTCATAGTTTATTCTCATAGTAGACATCAGCCTTTGTGCTTGCCTTCTGCATCTGCTGTGGTATATCCAGTGTCTTAAGCCTTGTCTTCACCTGGCGGCTTACAGAAGGTAGCAGATAGTTTCAAGACATGAAGGGTTATGGATGGAAACTCAGATGCTTCTCAGAATGCCTCCATAAATTTCCCCGGTTTGTGGGACTTCGACAGATGATAGCATTAAACTGAAAGTTGCATGTTAAAGGTTAGTTTGTGTAAGCACGCAAGGTGTCAGTAAGGGTTAAAAATGAGAAAAGAAACCGCTACGGTATGGGTTATGTATATTTTTTTATTGATAGATCATATTTGGATAAAAAGTAGTGGGGTGTAACTGATGAGGTATAAATGAATGCTGGACTGAAAGGTCATTTTTTGAAGTCAACCCTAGCACACAGCTTTTACAGCCAAATCATTTATATTACTTGCAGTGATGGAGCAGCACCACCATTTGGATGGAAGAGCGGATTAAGGAGGTAGGTTAGGAAAGTGAAATTGAGCACTAGTGAAAGAGAAAAATGGGATATCCAGTTATCTTCTATCAAACTGTGAAATGGGACAGGAAAGCAGAATTTATGTAGGATGGAGAGAATTGCATTTTTGTTATAAAAAAGCTTTTTTAAGGGGGAAGATTTTTCTTTCTAAATATGTTCTTTTCCCCTTGTTAATGTCCTAATTCATAACTATCCTAACTTCGTTGTCTCTCACATAAAAATGAAAAGTAGTGTACTGTAAAAAAAATCTGCTCTGCTTGAACCACACACCATGATTTTAAAATGCATACATACACGGTGGTTAGCATGAAATATCTGCTCTTTATCTGTTGTTTTTCACCTCACTGAATAGAGATGGACCACAGAGGTCTTGGTTTGCCTCCTACTTATACTCCATACTGTCAACATCTGGCAATGTGGACACCCTCGTACTGATATTCCCTTTCTGTTCTCATGGTTCAAGCAATAAGAATGTGGATGCAAAAATATGGAAGCTAGGAGGAAAACAGAAACTAAGTCCTTAAATTGCAGGCTTGGATTTTGCATAAGGCTTTTTGTTAGTTTGCATCTTCAGAAAACACAGAGATAAAATCCTCTCATGAAATATTGAAACCACTTCTGCCCCATACGAACATCTGAATGTGAGACATCTCCCTCTACCCTCCAAAAAGGAAAGTAAGCCTTCTTATGAATGTTATGAGTTATTGAATAATAATATGCCAGTGGTCTGATGCTGCTATTGTTGAACCTAAATGAAAAACCTTATTAATCATGGATTTGACAGCTCATTCAGTTATAATAATGTTTCCTGTCAATCCAAGCTCTCATTATAATTGGATCTTACTTAGAAAGGAAGATGGTCCATTGACTGCTCAGATGGAGGAAAATACAGGTTTGAAAATGAAAATATCAGTCTGAATTCTGTTTCCAGGGAGCCTGCTTATGCATGTACAAGTTGGATAACACTTTAATCCTTGCTGTGTGTCACATTTGGACGTTGCTGTAATAAGATTCTCTCACTGCCTAGACACCAGCTGTAGAGTCATGACAGTGAAAGTGAAAGCAGGAAGAGTAAATGAAACTTTTTCTCAGGGATGCTGGTATATCATCGCTACGACCTAGTTGCAAAGAATTAACTGAAATAGGTGGCTTGTCTACGAAAAGAAGTGTACTCGGCTGAGAATTTGGTTACAGTTAATTTGGTTTTCTGCTTGGCCTTTTTTGTGGTCACTCAGTATGCAGAAAGTATTCGATATTTCACATGGCATTGAGAGGGGATTAAGTTGCTTCAAACCAAGGCAATTCAGTGTGCTGTAGGAGTGTTTACAAAGAGAGTTAGTGGCATGGAACCGTAAATTCATACACTAACTTACTGTGCACTATCTTTATAAACAAGGCCAGAGACAGGGCAAACAGTTGAGAGGGTTATAAAGGCAGACAAATATTCAAGCTGAGATTGAAAGCACTTGGAAAAGCATCTCAAATAAATGCCCTTTAGAAGAGATTCTGTAGGTAGAATCTATAAACTGCATATTGGAGGCCCCGATTCCATGGGTGTAGCAGAGGGACGTGGTGTATTTCCACGAGGAACACAATTCATTAATGACACAGAAGCCACAGGGTAAGTATTAGACTCAAGTTAAAAAATAAAGTTTGTATAGGTAGCTTTTTTCTAGGGCAGCTGAAATGATAATTCTCAGAAAGTGTTCTTGTTCACTGATAAACCAATGTGATTGCAATAAATGGGAACTTAAAGTAACTTCCTATTGAGCAGTGGAGCCAGCAAACGTGGAGACACAAATTTGTTTTCACTGCCTTGCAGGACAAGTAGCAAATAATCTGATAACATCAGGCCAATGTACAGATCAGAAAATGGTTATAAACTAGGAAAGAAAGCTGTCATTTATAGATATGAATAGTAAGCACTCCCTACAAGAAATCCTAGGGGGACCTGAAGTGTAATTTTTGATGAGACTTGTTTTGAGGAAAATAGAAGTTGGAAAAAATCACCAGTCTGCTCTGGCAGAAAATAAAGAGAGGCAAAGTAGCTGATGGGAAGCTGTTGCAGCTACTGTAAAGGGTATGGCATGTCCTTTTGCAGTTCTCATTTTGGACATGCATCTGCCCGATGGATTACTTGATGGGCAAGCAAATTTATGGCAACTTCAAACAGCACCCAACCCTCCTTCAAAGTACACAGTTTTGGGTCACCAACATGCTGGGATATCAGACCCATTTGAGTCTTTGCTGTAGTGGCAGTGAATGTTTTCTTATTATGTCCAAAAAGCTTTTTATTCATGACATGACCTACAAGCCCAGTGGGGCTAGAAGGCAAGTAGTCCTAACTGCAACAAAGCCAGTCTTCCTTAATTTACGTGTAGAGAAAGGTCTCCCTAAGAAACCAAATGATGAGAAGTACTAGTATTAGGATGCAGGATGAGAATGATTTTGTGATAAACTAAACATTCAATAATGCTGTAAACATCTAGTAGGTGTTGGGTGTGAAAAAGAAACCATAAAACTATTTTAATTGTTTATTTCTCATTTTTCACCCAAAACCTAGACAAAGTTTAGGAATATCTAGTATTTTGTGAATTAATGTGCCATTCTGGGACCTTCATGTGCAGCGATACATGAGATACCTATTTTTCAGAGTACACATGAACTATGTCTTTTAAGGCTTGTGTAAGTTTAATTTAATGGAACTCATTGCACGAGCGTAAGGACTTACTTTTTGTGTGCTTGATCCTCTGGCAGATATACACACTGGGAAGAAGAGCGTAAGCAATCTTTTCTCCCTCAGTGCCTCAACCAGATGAGTCACAGAGGGGAGAATAGGCCGCAACCCATACCAGAATTTAGTAACCGTACTGAGACAATATGCGTGCTTCTATTATTTGTCTTCAATCATTGCAGCTCAATGCTATCTTTTACTTTGCTTTGTGCCAAGCAGAGACAACTTAGTCTCCACTGAGACTGCAGTGCCTGAGAGAAATAAGGACAAGGCTAAAAGTGAAAGTGCTGCAAAGGTGAACAGAAATAAAATTCCAAGAGAAAGTGGAAAGGGCTTGTTTTGGTTTTGTTGCTATGCATTGATTTTTAAAGTTTTATGCGTGAGTAGCTGAATGATTTCTCATCTCTGAATGGATAAATAGAAGTCAAGAGTTAATGTCAAAGAGGATTTCTTGTATCGATGAAGTGCAAAGATCATACAGTCATAGACCAGAAGTCACCATAGGCCTCTACAACCAGTCACGTAGTGTAAATTTGTGGAGGTTATGCAACGGTTTGTGAAATGCCTATTAGCATAAAAACCCCATAAAATTTGCCATGGAATGATGTAATTCGTATGGCAGAATAATATTTCAAACAATACTTTTCACAACATATAACTTGATCAGCAGCTGTTGAATGCATAAAATTAATATTTATATTCATGGAGTATCTGAGAAAAGGTCAAGTAGGAGACATTTTAATCCATGTTTTCAATTTGTGGCTATATGTTTAGAGTAATAAATCATAGCAGCTTTCAAAAATAACAACAGCAACAATAATATATGACTCTAGGATTTCTATGGACTGTAGATTAAATTAATTTGTTTTTCCTGAGCACCTAAACACATTTTCTTTATTTGTTGGTTGTGATCTCTTACGTAATTACAAAAAGAGATTTGATACCTAATGGCATAAAATATTATGCTAACAATTTCAAATTAATGGGAACTTCCAGCTCACTTCAAAAGACACATTGCCAAGCACTGCCATCATATTTTTCATAACTTTTTCAAGTGTAAATCCATTTTAAAATGTACAAATGTAATTTGTATTTACAATTTTCAAATGCAAATACAACTTTTCACCCTCAGTGCAGGTACAGCACAGTTGTAATAAAACGACAGTCTGTGACACTAATTTGTTGATTTAAAAAATCCTTTACAAATCTTTAACGTGCTTACACATTGCATGCACCCCTAACCAAAATGTCGTGCTTGGGTTTTTCTCAACATGTAGTGTTGTTCAGATGTAACCACAAAGAAACCTCCGCTCTGATATGAAAATGCCTGTCACGGCGCTTGGTTTTCTAGCCGATGCTGTTCATTAGGCAGTGCCAATTGGTTTCCTTTCTGAAACCCATACTATGAATGCTCTTTTGACTGCTCTGCTGTTTGTCTAGCTGCTCAGCTGTGACTGCATTTTGACGCCTATGTTCTGTCTCAGGCTGTCTGTGCTCAGATAGATGGACCTCCCGGGATGCCTGCAGACTTGGTTTAAGGAAATACAGCTCCATTCACTTTAATGGAATTAAAACTTCTTCCAAGAAGTGTGAATTTGGAAGATTTGCCTTGGGAGAAGAAGGTGGCACGTGTCTTTCTTCAGAGCTGGGCCTGCATGCTGCAGTGACCGATGGGGCTGGGAGAGCCCAGCTCCAGGGAAAGGTGCCTTTGGTTAGGTGACCACACGCGTGCTATGGCTCTAAGCCTCCGTTATGGCCTCAATGGCACCTAGAGAGCTAAGCAGACGCTTTGCGGTTAGCTGAATCACTTTTTAACTGTATTGATGAGGTTTCCTGACTGTAGTCAGACCAAGGATATGTGGGGCATGTAGGTAGGTACACGCAGTTATGTATATTTCTGTGCCTTGATCTGGAGCTGAACTCCACCCATAGTGTAGTAATTAACCCAAACTGAATTAACAGGCATCTCTTTTACATGATAGAGCTGTGATTAGTGCCTTTGCATAGGGCAAAGGTCACCACATCATGGCTGCTGGTACACACGAGGCCTGTCAGCAGTTCAGGTGAAGCCCCTGATGCTGTGGCTGTGCGACTGGGATGCTGCTGCAGGGTTGTGCAGGTACAAGGTCTGAGGGGTGACGTGCAACCCTGATTCAGGAAGAAGGGCTTTGGCAGAAAAGGCTGGGGCTCAGGTCTCCCTGTGTCATCCAGGAACCTACAACACACCCACCTGTGGTGGAAAAATTCACATTCTCAGAGGATTGCGTCCACCCCCAGCCTATGAGCTGCTCTAGTGTCTTGCCTTTTTGGCTCTCCCAGGTATGTGGCATGTGTCTTAGTTTCTCAGTCTTCTTCAGGAGTCTTATGGAGTCTGGAATTTGGCCATGTATATATCAAGGATGGAGTTCATTCCTGCACAGAAACAGGCATATACATAATTTAATTTACACGCACACATGCAAAAGAAAGGTTTAAGTACCCATGCTTTCCTGTTAAGCACATTTCACTCCTACTGAAGTGAGAAGATGAGGGAAAATGCATAAATAAGCATTAACAGAATTACTTAGTAGGGCTGGGAAATTTTTGTGTTTCTCAGATTTGCTTCTCTTAAATAAAACTAAATATTGTTGTGCCAGTTCTCTCTTGGCAAAGAGATAAAGTAAGAATTCAAATGTAAGCTAGTCCTCCCATTTCCACAGCTCTTGCTATGCCAGTAATTGAAGGGCACACTGGATTGTAGGATGTCTAACAGATCCTCATTTTCATCCACCACTCTGCTTTTGTAGCTTTTTTTATATCAGGAGCTAGGGCCACAGATGGGAAGCCCCATGCATGTTTCAAAGGCATGAGAAATACTGACCACTCACAAGTGACAGTTATGGACTTTTTTTTTTTCTTTTCCCCAAACTCTTATTTAAAACAGGTTGTGTTTGTTTAGTGATTGCATCTTTCTTTGATGTCTTGAAATTCTTGAAGAGTATCCTTTGCCCTCTGCAAACATGCACACACACAATGAGTCAGAAAATATAAAAAGTTTTTATTTTGACAGTCAAACCCTATAGCATGCCCTGTGCTTTTCTTACAAGATGAATAATAGGGATTTCTGAAGACTTAACCTTGACTTCTGGTGAAGATGTAAAGTATGAGTTTGAATTAAAAATTTTTAAATTAAAAAATTATTCCAGTAATTTTTAATAACTTTGTTGTGACAAAAAAAAAACCCTTTACTAACATGAATTTACATTTGAAAAATCCATTTACATTGGAAGAAATGTGTATGGTTCGTGTTCCTGCCATAAATTTTGATTCCTATATACTGAAACATTGCACATGTCAATGTGTCCATTCAGCTTCCATTTCAACTACAAGACAGTATCCATGTGTCATGGTTTTCCATTACTCATTGGTAAATAAATTGTAACAGTTTGCTAAAATTCTGCCCCACGCATATAGGGTTGTGTAATAGAATAGGTCCTCTCCCTCTCCCTCTCCTTCCTCACTGGATATTGCCAAATGTACCATGACAGAAGTAAAAAATTCTTGAACTTTCCTTTTCTTTTTGAATATTATCGGTCTATTTCATTTATGCTTATCACACAAGCATCTCACTGTATTGAACTTCTATCCTAGATAATTTTCAATGGTAGATAAAAGAAATGATCCACAGAATAATTTTGTACTGAATTTCTTTTTTTCTTCAGTATTTAATAAATGTGTCCCCAGCTAGTAATTGCACAGGGTCCATATTTCATTAATAGGTGCAATAAAGTAAATTTATTTCTCTTTCATGTTACCTTCTGATCTTCCTTTCACTAACATTTCTCTTTCATCTGGAAGATGCATGTGAATAGATTTAATTTATAGAAAATTATGATTTACAAAACACCACACTATATTGGGAACCCTTTCCTAAAGACAAGTAAGTTAGGGTTTTCTATTAATTGATCTGAAATGGTCATAGATTACAGGCTGAGATAACCTTGGATAAGACTTTTTTTCAAATCTGATAGGATTATCTACTGATGTACAACCACTGGAGCATTTTTGTGCACCTATCATTGCATTACATTTAAAAGCTTGTTGAGTTAATGAAGGATGCCATCTCTGCTGCTTCAAACAATGCTTTTGTGGAGAAAGAAACCAAACCCAGAAAATGCATGCTTTTTCATGACTGAATTTGATTCACTTCTGCCTATTCTAATAATAAATGCAATATTCATCTGTAGAAAGGTTTTTAGCCACTTAGCCTACATTTTATACTTTGCAATAAATGGGGTGATATAAAATCCCCATTTAATAAACTGAGCAATCTGGGAAAGCATCACTGTCATTCAACTTGCAGAACACGACTGATGAGTCCTACTACTGCAAATTTATTTCTCTTTAAATAATTAAATGTGTATTTTTAACATCATATATGTCTTGCTTTTTTGATTTGCTTTTTGTGGGCCCATTTGGATATATTTTTTGAGAAGAGAGAATGCATCAGCAGTATTTTTAAATAAAAGGAATTAGCTGTAAGAAAATAGGAGCATAGTTGTTGGCTTCCCAACATTCCCAAGGAAGATTTCATGAGCAAACTGCCTTGATGCACATCAGCAGGTAAAAGTACCATTAACTAATGTCTCCTGAGAAGAAAAAAAAAAAAAAAAGCAATATTGTATCACCTTTGAAGGACCATCAATGTATCGTTGAAAGATGAATAGCCCAGTTGTAGTCCCTCTGTTTGAAGGGATCATAACCGGTTGCAATAAAGTAGAAATGCTTTGGCTCCAAGGCAATGTTGAATGCAGGTAGCCATGCCATTGAGTCCAGTGATCTTGATGGATAACGTCTCGGATGCTCTTCTCTAAGAGTTTAAAGGCATCATTCCTTCTGGCTGCAATTTGTACTGCTTTAATTTTTTTTCAGACAAGGCTTTAAATTCCATTACAGCAAAAATTAATTTTTTACTACTGTTTTGTGACTGATACGCACTCAGGCAGGAGATTACATTCCATGTGTGGATACTAACAGCACATACCAGTGGAGTGAGGAGTGTGCTCATACTTACTCTACTGCTGTTGCTTCTCTTTAGCAAGATTTACAATCTCCACCAAGGGAGCTGAAAACTCAGAGAATATACCGGCCCTGACAATAATTAATCGTTAAGGAATTTTTTTGGTTTAAATGTGAGCATAACTAATTTTTATGATCATTTTCCCTGCTGGCATTTGTGGTCTTTAAAGCCAAAATTGCAGGAGTTTTACATAAGCAGCCTAGAAGCCTTGGTTATAGAATTCCCTTGTTTTACGTGGCTCATCCTTCTGTTTCCTCTGCTTGAGAGCTGAAAGGTCTGTTCCTATTACTTTATGAATCTATATATGGATTCTCCAGATCTGCAAATGTTATAAAATCATTGAGTCACTGGAGAAGCCCAGAGGATTAATAATTTAAATAGAAACAATCAGGACTGGGTTGGTGTTTTACAGTCAAGAAATGTCTTTTCACCATATCATTTATGGTCAAAAAATGTCTTTTCCCCATACTATTTCCCCTTCTGGTGCATAAATAATTCCTCCAGCATCAGCAGAGCTATGCTAATTTATACCCACAGAGGACTTGGTCTCAAAAGTCTAATTTAGATGACAGTGCTGAAGTGTAGGGACTTGCCATTTTTATTTGTATGTAAAGTACCAGGCACTCAAGTAGTGGTGTGCCATTAAATAATTTTGAGAAAATAAATTGCCGTTTGGAAGGCTTGCTCTTGGGTGAAATTATATCTTTTTGTATGGCTTCAGACAGATGCAATGAGTTAATTTGAACAGCTCCTCTTCACTTCCCTAATTTTGTTCTCTCTCTTATCTCCTGTCCCCCCTCCACTGAGCATGCCTTCTTCGCTACATCTGACTGAAATAAATACATCCTTGGACAGTAGTGCGTGTACTTCATTGCAATGTTCCCTCTGTTCTGAAGGGCCTCGATAAAAAACAAGGTAGTAGGGCATAAAAGTGGTCGATGTCAGCTATAGCTCCTGGGGCAGCTAAAAGTTGCATGATAAGACTGTTTTAAGCCACTAAAGCTCTCTCTTTCTCAGCCGTAAGTTTTTTGTTGCACAGCAGAGAATTTCACCCTAGGGTTTTTTGACTGAATAGTGATGGATTTGACAACAGCCTCACCAGGACACTGGACATGTAACCATTAACGGGGCACTCCATTTCAGAGGGACCATACAATTAAGCTAGCTGATGTGCTTCTACTTTTCAGGTCTCATGTTAGTAATTTGGTAAAGACTGTGTTCTGTTTTCGGTGGTCAGTTTCCTCCTCAGCATTAATTGCTGGTATATTTGCCTTAGCTGTACCTGAGGCATGTTTCCATGGTCCAGTTCTGATGCTTCCATTGTTACACACTAGCCTTTCCTTCTGACAAAATAATTTGGAGTCAGCAGGACAGCCATGTATGTATGTAAATACTGCTAATCATGAGAGAGGGCTTCCTTGTATGCAAACAGTGAAGAAGAGATGATTCTTGTTGAAAGAGCTTGCCATTTGAAAAAGAAAAATCTGCAGAAAAAAAAGCGTATCAAGGTTGAGGCTGGTGTTATAGTTGATGTAACTGAAATGGAAAGTTTATGTGGAACATGGGCAGTGGGGGAAGCCACAAAATGATCCTATTACTTATTAGTATTTGTTTTTGTGCCTGCCGTTTAATCTTGATATTCAGCAATGCTTACCTGCCTTACAGCCCAGTGGAATACAGTGTACTGCATTCTGCTTTCTATTTCGTGTAAGTCAGGTCCCCGCGGTGTCTCAGATAACACCATGAGCCGGTTGGAAATTATTGTCATGGTGACCAGAATATATGGTGAACCCTCACAAAAGGAAACTCTTTCTCTTCAGGAATCAATTTTACATTTTCTCAGAGGTTTTAATATATTGGGGTTCAGATAAACACACTTCTGCAAGGACATGATTTTTTGATGATAGAGAAGTTGGTTGCTGAAGACAAGGTTTTTGCAATAGTATGTATGGAGATGAAAACAGTTTTCTTTATTGGCAGACTATATTTAAATCAACTCACCTTTGCATCCTTAACCATAACTTAGTGGAATTTTTCTGACCTCAGACTCCTGCTTCATTTAAAAAGTTTCCAGCATTCCATATTCAAAATATGTATATTTCATAAACATACAAATATTTGTGGTTGCGCTTGTCTATTTTATCAAGACAAATGAACTAGGGCAAGGGGCTGTTTTTTTCCACGTTGGTTTTGCATTGGCTATACAAGAAGACTGTATAAGCATAATACAAAAAGAGAAGAGAAAAGAACAAAAGACTACTGCTAGCTATAAGGATCCCGGGAGGTATTTAATACTATTGCAGCTGTCTGTAGCTTCAGTTTCTAGGCAGCTGGAGGGCTTCTTACGCTTGGGGACTTGCTTTGGCCTATCGCCGGAAAATAATAGTGGGATATTTGGGTGAAATGAAATTGCTCTAGGAAATGGCGTGATGGTAAAGACCCCTCGCGTGGATATTGACAGCCATTGTAATACCTACAGGCCTGTGTGGAGGGAGGGTCTTGGGGTCTTTGAGCCCTGCAGAAGCACACGGTGAGCTGCAGCCCCAGCAGGCATCCTCATGCTCTAAATAGATGGAGAACGCAAAGCAGAAGGAACAGACAGCAGATGACTTGCCTGCAGTCACTCAGCAGGTTAGTGGCTAGGTTTCTTGGCTAGCAGACCTGTTTTGTCCTGAACTAAATCTCTGGACAGGAATTTTTCTCTGCAGTTTTAGGGGAGAAAAATAGATTCAGATCCCAGATTTCTCAAATCATCAGCCTACAAACTGCATTCACAACCACCATAGTATTTTTAAAGTCAACAGTTTGTTGTTCAGGTTGAATTAATGCTGTCCTTGAGAGGATGCACTTGTCACGAGGATGTAATGTGTCCCTGTACATTTACACGAAAGCCTAGTGAAAAGTGTCGTGTTAGAATAGCCTTGTGAAATATTATTAGATATTATTCTTGCAAAATAATTCTGAAGTAGTTGGAGATGATCACCAGACAGCTTTTTCTTGAATGACACCCATTTTTGCACTGATAGCAGGAAGAAGTTTGCCACCTTACTCTCCTGGAAGCCCCTCCTCTTCCTCTGTTTATGGTGAAAAGATGAAACATAGGCAGGAAAGAAGAAATCCTGGTGCAAGCAACTGCTGTACTCAGTTCTCCTCTGCAGTAAGATCCTCAAGAGACTCTTTTATGACAGTATGCGTTACAACTGTTTCCCTGGCCCAGAACATTCAATTCCACCCTTGCCATGAGAGAGCTGAAGTCAGAGGACTACCTGAAATTAAGGATTTTGGTCAGGAATGAAATAAGTGTTTTAAAACAGGTAATTTTAAAAGAAAATATTTGAGATGGGCAAAAAAAGGTTATTTTAGCAAAGGGTAAAGTCTGCTTTCCTGTACTGCTGCTTTAAATCTTTAAATGACTTTGCAGCCATTGATAGTGAGCAGCAGTGACAAAGCATGGGGCTCCATTCCTGCCTCTGCATTAACTGTTAAAATCTGATCAGTGGTTGAGGAACAGTATTGGGGCTTGACCAGACTCTTGATTTTGTGCCTCTGTAATGTTGAGTAAAGTAACTCATTTCAGTAAAGTAAAACCCGCCTACACTGGAAATCCACTGTGGACCTCTGGTTTTGCTTTGTCTTCCACTTAGGGCTGTGACCTAATAATTACCAAGTGAAAGCTGAAGGATACTAGTTGATTTTATTAAATGCCCATGTGATACATTTCTAACAAATAATACATAATTAAATAAACCTTTTCCTCTATAACAATAGAATCAGGGAATGATAGAATACCAGCTTGGAAGGGACATCAAGGATCATCTGGTCCAACCTTTCTTGGCAATAGCATGGTCTAAACAAGATGGCCCAGCACCCTGTCCAGCTGAATCCTAAAAGTGTCCAATGACGGGGAATCCACCACTTCCTTGGGGAGATTATTCCAATGGCTGATTGTTCTCAGTGTGAAAAATTTTCCTCTTGTGTTCAATCAGAATCTCTCCTGGAGTAACTTGTACCCGTTACCTCTTGTCTTTTCCGTGTGACAGTCTCCATCCCTTAAAGGGTGTATCCACTCTTTAAATACTGGAATGTGGTGATAAGGTCTCCTCTAAGTCTTCTTTTCTCAAGGCTGCACAAACCCAGTTCACTCAGCCTTTCCTCATATGGCAGGCTTCACAGTCCTTTGATCATCTCTGTGGCCCTTCTCTGGACCCTCTCCAGCCTGTCCACATCTTTTTTGTCTAGCCGGGACCAAAACTGAACACAGTATTCCAGGTGTGTCCTGACAAGTGCTGAGTAAAGTAGGATAATGACTTCTTTATCTTTGCTGGTGATGCCCTTGTTGATGCAACCCAGCACCCTGTTGGCTTTCATTGCTACAGCAGCACGCTGTTCATATTGAGCTTGTTGTCCACCAGGACCCCCAAGTCCCTTTCCACAGAGCTGCTCCCCAGCCAGGTAGATCCCAGCCTGTGCTGCACTGCTGGATTATGTTTTCCTGAGTGCAAGACCTTACACTTGTCCTTGTTAAACTTCATAATGTTCTTGTTAGCCCACTCTTCCAGCCTACCCAGATCTTCCTGCAGGGTGGCTATCCCTTCTGAAGTATCCATTTCCCCAGTCAGCTTGGTTCTTCAGCAAACTTCATCAGGGTACATTGATCCCATCATCCAGATCACTTCTGAAGATATTAAACAGTGTTGGGCCCAGTATCGATCCCTGGGGGACCCCACTTGTGACAGGTTGCCAGTTTGAAAAGGAACTATTTACCACCACCCTCTGGGTGCAGCGTGTCGGTGAGTTCCCCATCCAAGAAGAAAAGCATCACTGATCCTGATATATGTACTTGAACCTGGGCTAATTTCCCTATTTTTTTCACTAGCAAGACAAAAGTAGCATCGGGAGCAAGAGATGTGCAAGACTCTGGAAGAAAACAGAATATATTAATGAAATGTACTCAGCGGAGAGCCTATTACGGTATCTGTCCTCTCTCCTGTGCCACTGCAGAGCTAAAAGTGACTGATAATAACCTTGTAGTTACTGTACAATTTGCCTACAATTTTATAGTTGCAGTCATGGCATTGATCTACAGTTAAATGAGATAATTCCTGTGTGCTATCTTGCCAGTCTGCCAGGAGCAATGTACCAATTGTACCTGTAAAGTCACAAAAAATGAATACCTGCTTGAATACAGGGCTTAATATAGAAGCTTTAGATAGCTACATTATGAAATTGCTATAAAGAATATTCTTAAGTTTGTAAGAGAAATGTGATGAGGACTATTTAAATCTAGAAATTTCCATCAGTAATACTGCTTTTATCAGCAGAGTATTTTATAGACTCTGCTTTCTTCGTCTCACTACATGAGTGTTGCAGACCATTATTTTGAAAAAAAAAAAAAGAAAAGAAAAAGGAAACTTTGTAACTGCAGTCTTACTGATATTGAGTCTAAGACATTAGAAAATGTTTATGCAATGTTTACTAAATTAATCTTCAAGACTGATAAACTACTGAAAATATTGAAATAAACTGGTTTAAAATACAAGATCTTTTCTTTCTGATTTATTTTAATCTCAAACATAAGTGAAATGGAACAAAATGCAAGCTCTTAGAAATTTTACTGGAAAATTCCAGTGAAATCCTACTTTAGACTAGAAACCAGGCAGCTCAGTGAAGACTTCCTGAAGCTTTCAAAGATTTGCATAAATCTTTCACTCAATTTCTTCCCAAATGTCTTCTTTCACCCAGACCCCCAAACTTAAAATGAAACTTTTGGGTCACAAAACCACACAGACCACCTCCTGCAAAGGTTTGCTAAAACCAGAGTATGGTGAAACTCACTGGCTTCAAAGAGTTCTACACTGTAAGCGTGGCTTCTTTCTCCTCCCTGGGTCTAGCTCTCGCTTGCATTGAAACCTCTTTTTGCTATGACAATGTAAAATGGGGCCTCAAAAGGGAGCCAGTTACTGTCAGAGAGGGGTATGTTTCCCTGTTGCTAACGTGCTGGTTATAGAGCTAGCCAAATGGGCTAGGAGGAGTCAGAAGTTGCTGACCTGATAAGTTCTGGCTTAAAAGAAAGCATTGGGGGTATCCTCAGGTTGCCTATGACACAACTTCTTAATGCACGGCATTTTGTTTCAATCAAGACGAAGAATTTGGGACTGTGCGTCTTAGGAAATGTGCCGAAGGGAAGGCTTCTGCAGGCAAGTGGGGTTGTGTCATCCACAAACTGTTGCTTCCTCACAGATGCTCTCTGATGATCCATATGAAATTAATGAGAGATTTTAGTCCAACTCCAGGTAGATTAGAGAATTTTCTCCCAAGAGCCATTGTCACATGCAGTGTTGCCTGCTGTTGAGCTTATTTGCTATCCAAGAATCCAAAACAAGTGTTGGAGGGTGAGGCTAACCTGAGATCTGCATTATTTATATAAGCTTTCAAATGTTACAAGGCACCTAGAAAACTTAGATGGATTTATTGGTTTTGAAGTTTTCTGCACCTAAGTAAATAAAAGGCTATTAAACCACAGACTTAATGATAACAAGCTGTTCATTCTTCTTTTATTCTTCTTAGCCTTCCACAAAGAAGCAAATAAATAAATGATGCCAAGATATTTTCTCTATTTATTATACGAATTTTGTTAGCACCCACAATATATTAAACACCAACCTCATATGTGGGAAAACATAGTTCCTTCTCTGAATACTTTTCAGTTTAAGACATACAGGATTTGTGTATCTGATAGACTACTCATCTATATTCTATCATTTTCTTAGTGCCAAAAATATGCTTTGCTGTAGAAAACATCAAGTCCAAGGTCCTTATCTTGCCAACTCTCAGGCTTGTACAATACCACGGTGAGATTTTCCACTTGCCAAATGGGATTGTTCGCCATAGTAAACTTAAATATGTGTGAATGTGTTGGCAGGGTCAAAGCCTCTAAGGCGCTGCTCCTGTAAACACCTACACATGTGCATAACTGTACTCACACGAGGATGCAGACTG
The DNA here is from genome assembly GCF_028500815.1 of Rissa tridactyla. Taxonomy (NCBI): domain Eukaryota; kingdom Metazoa; phylum Chordata; class Aves; order Charadriiformes; family Laridae; genus Rissa; species Rissa tridactyla. The sequence continues at coordinate 68,015,923 of NC_071468.1, forward strand.
ATTTTAATTCACTCCAGCTGATTAGATATTTTTCTTGAATTAATCTGTTTCTCACTGGGGCAAGAAGACAACAATAGCCAAACCCAGCCAAATGCTTTTGAGAATTTGTGTTGCTTTCATTAAACTCTCAGCAAGTATTTTTCAGCCAGCTTGAACCAAGCAACGGCCACCTCATCTTTCTGCAAGTTGGCAGGGGTCATTTCAGGTTTGCCATTTGGTTTCAGCTCAGACAACTTCACTTCTGCCACATGCCTCTTTGCATGATCTACAGCAGCCCTGATCTGCTCACAGTAGTTGGCTGAAGGTACGACTGGGAGACAGCCCAGCCTTTCTGGTGCTGGAACATTAAGATAGGATTAGAGGAAATGGCCTCCAGTTGTGCCAGGGAGGTTTAGGATGAATATTAGGAAAAATTTCTTCACAGAAAGGGTTATCAAACATTGGAACAGGCTGCCTAGGGATGGTTGAGTCACCATCCCTGGAAGCATTTAAAAGACGGGTAGACGTGATGCTGAGGGACATGGTTTAGTGATGGTTTTTGGCAGTGTTAGGTTAATGGTTGGACTCAATGACATCAAAGGTCCCTTCCAACCTAGATGATTCTATGATTTTTGCATCTGCTCAATACCTTGCCCCTCTACAGCACCATACTTCCCATCTATGTTTTTGGTGAAAGACACAGAAAAGAGCAGCTCTAGAGGAAGAAATCACTTCTTACAGCTGGCTGTGGTGAGTCTGTCTTCCCCGAGCCCCAACTTTCTGTCTGGCTGTGCTGGGCAGTTTCCTGAGGCAGTAACAACTAACTCCTGCCACTTCAGCCAAGAGGCCAACCCCCTCCTCTCCTGCCTGCCCCCATTTTGCAGAACAGATGAAGGAAATGAGGGGAGGTTGGAGATCAACAGTAATTTCATCTGAGAAAAAAACCAAAGTCCTGCTGCTGACAATACTGCCAGTTTATTTAGGCTGAGTGTGTCTTTGTTCCTGGAGCTGAAGCACAAGAGCTGAGTTGGTAGATTTGGTAGATGAGCCTGCGATGCTGCTTAATAGCTCCTCTGTGACATGGGGCATAGAAGATCTACTAATAATCTGATGTGTGACACATACCATTGAGGGGAGGTCTAGTCTGCATGTTTGAGCCACTTGCTGTTGGTAAGAGTGAGAAAGTTGTCTTTCTTGTGCAAGTAATAGGACTACAAATATTACCTCTCAAGACTGGTGCAAGATTGGTGTCATAATAATCACTTTAAAAACCTTCTGTGAACTTGCTTGGGGTCATCTCAATTTCCATCTCCTGAGAAAAAATTATTCACACCAGAAAAAAGAGACCCATCTGACCATCTGAATGTTGAGCATGAAGCCTCAGGAGAAGACAGCATTATATTTTTAGCTGGCTGCTGAACTGAAAAGCAAATGAACAATTAAGCTTGGTTCAAAGACTGAATGAGATCAAATTTTAGGCTGCAGAAATAAAGCCATTTCTAAATTCCCAAGCTAATTCAGTGGACTGAGGAAACCAAAGCAGTCCTGTGTGATCAGACTCATGAGGGTTACACAGCTCTTTGTCCTCAGAGCAAAATGAAAAGCACTTTCTTGTTAATAGTTTGAAGCATGGTCCACCAAGCAATTATTTATTTGCTCAAAGAATCTTCTGTCTAGTGTATACCTGTGATTACTATGGCAAAGCCCTCTGAACACGTATGTGGTTGCCCTGACAGCTCTGAATTTAATGGCCGTGTCTGTGACTAGACACAGGACACAGCAGGACTATCCGTGCCAATAGCTGTTTAATGCGTTGGTCAGCTGCAATGGTGCTTAAAAAACCATCAATGTGGATATCTTCTTGGGCTTTGTAAATGTAGTATAGGAATTATTTACTTCATTATTTTGGTTAGGAGGTGCAGGTACTTATCATTTAGAATGTCTTCTGCACATAGGGTCTTTCAGAAAAACATTAAACGAGTGGTATAAAAGGACTGGTTTAGTACATGGAGACTATATGCCAAGTTCAGACAATAGTTCATGAACTTGGACATATTTTGAACACAAATGAATGTGAACTGGAGAGAAGCAACATCCACTTTTGAGGCTGCTTAGTCATTAGTGCCATCTGCAGAGTGGCAGAACTAACAATCAAAGTTGTATCAGGGTATCATTACTTTCTAAGACAAATGCATATTTAACATGACTAAAATTTCATGCACTCCTTTTTTGAGATACTACACTCAATGAACAGGTGTGAGAAAAAACTTTCAGTGAGATTAAAGAAATCCCAGTTCTCCTATGTTTAACCCAAGCAAGCCAACCATTATTATAACTGAAGTATCATTCTATAATGAAGAAATTGTCCCATATCAGAGGGAGACAAGCAGTGAGAGGAGACCTATTTGTCAAGCATGCTGTCTGGCTGAGAATAAAATCTGCCTTAAATGTCTAAAAATTACCTAAATGTTTAAATACCTTAAAAGATTTAATCACAGACCTTTCTGTGTCCAGCAAAAATAAACCATGGGTGTTGGCTCCTGTAAAAGCATGATTCGCTTAATTATAGTTGCAAAGCATCAATATTTACTTAATGGACTGTTCACATCCAATCTACCATAGCTGTGGAAAGACCATCATCCCTGGTAGGTGGACTACAAAGAAACTGCTCAAGAAGGTGACTGGGAGCATGACTGTGCATATAAAACAGGCAGTAGCAATAAGTTTGCTGAAATCTGCTTGATTTGAACACAGTTTTGTCAGCTTCATCATCAGTGCCAGGAGCTCACCAGGAGACAAGGTGTATCCTCATTATGGCATGCATGAGAACGTAAGCAAGAGATTGCCCCAGGGACTGAGAATGAAAGAGATCTTTTGGTCCTTCCTGTAAGCTTGAAGACTGATATTCCCCAAGGACTGTGTGAGAACATTAACAATATCATCAAATATAGACCTTATATTCACCATGTGATTCACCCAGGCCTTTTGTCTCAACTGGAAGTACTTGCCTGCCCTTCATGATACATCCAAAGAATCAGACCAATGAAGACAAATTTCTTATACCTTCGAGTTTGTCTTGGTGGTCTGCAGGGGCTGACCTGTTTCAACTGACCCGTCGGGGGTACCCTCTCACGTCTCACTACTGAGCATGCTATCTTGAGCCAGGCAGTCTTGAAAAATCAACTGATCTGGGCCGAAGACTGGCTACAACTCAAAACTCCTCAGAGAGTTTGTTACCTACTTGCAAAGGACTGTGCCATTACTGATCCTCTCCACACTCCTTCAGAGGGAGTTTGAACTGAGTTTCAGCAGCAGCAGTAGCCATGAAGGCCCAAGGTGGTATTGTCCAACATTCATGAATGGATGCTTCCAACACCCCAGTTCTGATAGCTCAGAGCTTAAACCATATATCCCTGATCCTGTTCAAGAACAACAACACAATGGCTTGGAGTAACAGGATAATAAATGATAACACAACACACTGCTTTAGCCAGTCCACCTGAGTTGCTGACATGTCTCCTCACAGACCTGCTGAAGAGATCTTGTTCGCTCTGAGACCCGCGTTGCCAGTCCCTCACAGCGAACACAGCCTTTGCTTTTCACCACGAGCTGGGGGAGGGAACATGGCATATAGAATCATAGAATCATTCAGATTGGAAAAGACCCTTGGGATCATCGAGTCCAACCATCAACCCCACTCTACAGAGTTCTCCCATACACCATATCCCTTAACATCACATCTAAATGAGTCTTAAACACATTCAGGGATGGTGACTCCATCACCTCCCCGGGCAGCCTATTCCAGTGTCTGACCACTCTTTCTGTGAAGAATTTTTTCCCAATGTCCAGTCTAAACCTACCCTGTTGCAGCTTGAAGCCATTCCCTCTTGTTCTATTGTTAATTACCTGTGAGAAGAGACCGGCACCAACCTCTCTACAATGGCCTTTCAAGTAGTTGTAGAGAGCGATGAGGTCTCCCCTCAGCCTCCTCTTCCTCAAACTAAACAGTCCCAGCTCCTTCAATCGCTCCTCATAAGATTTATTCTGCAGGCCCTTCACCAGCTTCGTTGCCCTCCTCTGCACGCGCTCCAGCACCTTGATATCTCTCTCATATTGAGGTGCCCAGAACTGGACACAATACTCAAGGTGTGGCCTCACCAGTGCTGAGTACAGAGGGACAATCACCTCCCTACTTCCACTGGTCACACTATTTCTAATACAAGTCAGGGTACCATTGGCTTTCTTGTCCACCTGGGCACACTGCTGGCTCATATTCAGCCGCTTGTCAATTAGGACCCCCAGGTCCTTTTCTGCCAGGCAGCTCTCCAGCCACACTTCCCCAAGCCTGTAGCGATGCATGGGGTTGTTGTGGCCCAAATGCAGGACCTGGCACTTGGCCTTGTTCAAGCACATTTCATTAGCATTGACCCATCGATCCAATCTATCCAAGTCTCTCTGTAGAGCCTCCCTAGCCTCATGTAGATCAACACTCCCGCTTAGCTTCGTGTCATCTGCAAACTTGCTGATGATACACTCTATGTCCTTATCAAGGTCATCAATAAAGATGTTAAACAGAAATGGTCCCAACACTGAGCCCTGAGGGACACCACTTGTGACTGGCCGCCAGATGGATTTAACTCCATTGACCACCACTCTTTGGGACCGTCCATCCAGCCAGTGCTTGATCCAGGTCACGAGCAGCCAGTTTTTCCATGAGAATTCTATGGGGGACAGTGTCAAACGCTTTTCGAAAGTCTAGGTAGACAATATCCACAGCCTTTCCCTCATCCGATAATTGGGTCATCTTGTCATAGAAGGAGATCAGGTTCGTCAGGCAGGACCTGCCTTTCATAAACCCATGCTGACTAGGCCTGATCCCCTGCTTGTCCATTTTATGAGTTGTAATGGCACTCAAGATGATCTGCTCCATGACCTTCCCTGGTACCGAGGTCAGACTGGCAGGTCTGTAGTTTCCCAGATCCTCCTTTCTGCCTTTCTTGTAGATGGGTGCTACATTTGCTACCCTCCAGTCCATTGGGACCTCCCCAGTTAGCCATCACTTCAGGTAAATAATGGAAAGTGGCTCGACGAGCACATCTGCCAACTTGTGTTATTGATCATACAATACACATATGTAGCATTTGCAAGAGTTGGAGGGAGGAGGAGGAGTAAGTGGTGAACAGTTTGGAGGTCATTTTTCCACTGCCTTTCTGAATTTTTCAATTCCAAACATGGAATAGTTTGTACATTTGGTTGACACAAGAGTGTTCATGTTCACAAAAATAATATGTGATTTATTTCACATTTGAAATAACTTTAAGGAATTATGTAAAAGAAAAAAACCTCCTTCCTGACATCTTCTTTCTTCTCTCCCATATAGAGTTTTTCCATTGTTTTATGTGTGTTGCAGTTGTGAAACAATTTTAGATTTAGATTGCACTTAGTCCTTTCTCATCTGATTTAGCTCCAGTTTCAGTGTGAAAGCCAGTATAATTTTAAGAGGCAATACTGGGAGAATTTTAGTTTACCTGTATTTTACTTTAGCCGTAACTTAAGCCATAGTTCTGCAGTACAGAAGGCGGGTACATTTCTACGCTGATCTTTTTAATAGTATCCTAAATAAACAGAATACGTTGAAAATGAGTAAGTACTGTCTCCAGCATAGTTCCTTTAGGAACAACAGAAATGAGTGTCAAGGATACCATCACAGTCGCCGCAAGGGAAGAAAACACATAATTGCCACGAAACCACTGGGAAGAAGATGTAGGAGGCAAAGCACAGTGGTGCTGTGTTGGAAGAAGCCCGTGGTATGGCGCATCCATCTGTGCCCTATGAACTACCTCATTATGCATTAATATGAATATGTGCATTACAGGCCTTGACTTCCACGACGAAATGTAAAATGACTGAATATGAACCTTTTTCTGCTATTCAGCATTTCTTAGCATATGAGCAAAGTACCAGCAGCACTGTTTTCCATGCTGCTTACTAAGATGACTTTCCAGTTGTTTTTCTGCAAGCCAGGAAAGGATTTGTACAGACCCTCACTTCTTACCTGTCTCTTTTTGAATGGGCTAGAAAGGCCTTATAAATGGCACAGAGGCAGAACTCTGAAGACCACTGTAGTGACAAGTCAGTCGTACAAACCCAGCTCTCTGGAGAGACGCTAGAAATGGAGTGGATGTAACAAAAGCGCTGGAAAACAGCTATGAGCACAGGAGGACATTCAGTTCTCGACTTCACAGCTTGGTATTGAGGCAGCTCAGAGTTTGAACCTACAGCCTGGCTCTGAACAGGGCTGGTGACCAGGGCCTGCCATTTGCCATAGAGATAACCAGGGGAGAGCTCTCAGAATTCCCATAACTCCAGCCAGCTCCAGTGCCCAAGAGGGAGGGTGACTTGGGGAGGTGGAGGGTGAGGCAGAAGTGGGCACATTGTATGACACGGTTTCATTTTGATACCGGGGAGCAAACGCCCCTGCAAGCCTTCCCTCCCCTTACTTTTTGCTCCCCACACTGAATCGAAGAAATTCAAAATCTAAAATGCCAACAGACAGAAACAGACCAAAAAGTCCCATTTGGTAAGTACTTGTAATTAGAAGTTAAACTTTACTGGGGGATAGGCACTTCCTAATTTGCCAGAAGTTCCAGGATATGAATATCATTTCTGATGAGGAAGAACCCAGCTTCTCCCCAGGACATTTTTCAGTATTGCCAACAAACCAAACCCCTCAGTGACTCGGCCAGGTTTGCTAACCACCCCTGTGCAGTTTAACACAGCTGCGAGTGAATTCAGTGTCAGAGCCTCGAAATTATGTCAGAGAATAAAGAACAAAGAGGGAAGTGAAAAATGGGGCAGAGTAGTTTCTTTCTGCCCAAACAGACTAGCTTCTAGTGGGCAAGCTGAAATATTTGTACACTCATACCTCTGTGTACCTTTATGTGTGCGTAAGAAGGCAAAATTCTTGAAGGGATCCAGATGTTACAGAAGTACTTGTTAGAATAGAAATGTATTTTACTAATAAAATAACCTCTTTTTCCTTTTGCTCCTTCTGTTACGTTCCCCACCGTGGCCTGGAAACCAGATGATTTTGAAAAACAAGCGGCCTGATGCTGAATTCAGCCATGACTGTGTAAATCCAGAGTAACGCTTCCCAACTGCACTGCTCGACTCCAGATTTACACCCGGTTTCTGAGATACGAATCTGGTCTGAAGTATTTAATTCCTACCAACGCGGTGTCCTGCTGCTTTCCCGAGGCTGCTGTCTGCCACGCACAGTGTTTTCTGTCATGCAGTAAGAGGAAGCACAGTGTGAGCTCTGCAGCTGGACTTGCAGACTCAGGCTAAGAAGGGCAGCACAGCAGTAAGAACTTGAAAACAATTTATTTAAAAAATCTTGCCCCCCCCCCCCGCAGGGCCACAATTAGAGGAAATGGGGCAGGATACATTCAGAGCAAGGGCAGCCAGAACAAGGCTGGAAGCGGATCAGGAGTTCAAGGGGAGACTGCACAAAAACTTGGCAGAGAGACCCTTTGAGGGTTACTAATAGACAAACTATGTCAAACTCAGGAAATTCCCTGTGCTGAAAATAGTAAGAGGCTGAGAGCGTGTTTGGAGGTAGCAGATCGCCTTGCTCTGTCCTTACTCTTCCTTGGTGCCTGCTTAGGGCAATGGTGAAGAAAAAGTACTGAGTGAGATGCATTGTGGCCTGAACCAGTGTGGCTGTTATTTCATTTTTTAGGGTCAGAAGAGATCTGAGGACTGAGGGAGAGACAGCTGGGGAGATGGTGCGGCAAAGGGTGCCTCACTTGAGGTTCTGTGCCAGGAGTTACAGGAAATTTCGTTCTTCTTTTCATTTGGTTTCAGTTCAAATTTTACCCTCACTAAACTGCACTTATGTTCACATCGGCTTCAGCATTCAGATTTCATTCTATTGAGTAGATTCCATCTGCAGTTTGGCAAACCTGCAGATAATTAGCTCTCCCTTGTAATTAAATTTCCAGTTAATGTCCCATTAAGATAAATGAGAAGAATTCGCATCTTCTGCTTAAGTGGTGATTTCACAAAATGCAACATTTTGTAGTCTCTGAACAAACAAGCACTTCCATTTGCCGAGGTGAGATGTATTTGTAATACAGAAGCGGATCTTAATAATTTACATCTTCAGATGTACATTTTTTTGTCTCCTGAGAACTCCAAGGCTTAGTGGATGAGTAGCCCAGGAGAAGAGCAAATCCTGCCTTGGGGTTAAGGCACTGGACTCACCATCAAACAACGGGGTCCTCTCCTCGCTTCCTTTCGCGGTTGCCTTCTCACACCGCGAGTGCCATGGAAACCAGGATTTTCACAGGTGGATACTAACTGCATTTCATTGCCTAGTCTGAGACAGCCCAGGCCTAATTTCTGTAGCTGAGTGCTCCTGAGCATGGCTGCAATCGCTCGGCAGGGTGGGCAGGCAGTACCTGGCAGCGAAGGCAGGGTTTTGGAGAGGCAGGGTGTATGGAAAGGTGACAGCTGGGGGGCACCTCACCAGTTCCCAACCACTTTTTGAAGCTCTGTGGAAAAGAGCACATTTCAATTTGCCAGCGTGTAAAATGCGCAGAACAATACTTTCCTTTCACTGCACAGTGTGTTGAATAAGGAAAGTGCTGTTCAAGACAAAGCACTTAGGAAAAAAACAAGCCTTAAGATAATTACATATCTGAAAAAATAAATGTAATGCTAACATCATATACATTACAGCAAAGATGAAAAGACTGTTTACTGCTCTGAGCCTCTGGTCATCAAGCGCACTACCCCCCCCCTTTACTATTTAGCAGGGAGAGGAGAGGGAAGAGCTGGAGCTGGGAGGGCATTATGCAGTTCTGTATTTTGCAGTTGAACTATTGCTAAAAAAGAATCTAAAATATTCTTTTTGATTTGTAACACTAATAGCTGAATGTGTAAGCCTGGTGATTCTGTGCTGGCTGATACAGCATTGTTTTGTCCCAGGCCACTCAAGGGTGCCCGACATCGTTTTCTGTTCTCTTTGGCTTGTACACACACAGAGCAGGAGAAAAATGTCTGGGAAAAGAGGCTGACAGCTCTGGTTACCCATTGACATAAAAGACCCTTTGGTAGCAAAGCTTCATTTTAAAGTCTCTTGAGACGTACTCTGTACTATTCTGGGACAGGTTTTGGAAAAGAGTAAGATCTCATTCAACAATAAAAGATTAAATGAGTACTGTGAGCAGTGAATGAGTACATGAAAAGTCATTGGATTAAGAACAAAAAGCTTGGGGCCCTGAATTTCTGGAGCAAGCAGTGAATTTTAGTAGAATGAAATTGCAGTACACTCTTGCATGTTTTTTATTGATAACATAATGGAACTTATTTTGTCTCAATCAGCTGTAGAAAATTTACCTGAACTATGGGAACTGTCAGTGAAGAGTGGCAGTATCTAATTACCTCCTTAAAAGCCCTCATGAAATTTCCTTGAAAAACGTGTACCGTGGACATATAACAGCCCTTCTTTAAAGGTCATCCTGTTGGTTGGATCCCTTTTTTTCCCCTGCTTGTGGCTCCTCCCAAATTATTAAACATCAGCTTGTTTAATAATCAGGTTTTAACATTTCGCCACACATCATTACCCCAAGAAATCAACAAATCTGATCAAGAACATTTTCTTTCTGACTGATCCCAGATACAACCGCGAAACGTGTTGTCCTTGTGGTTTCAAACTGGGGGGGGGGGGGGGGGGGGGGAAGGGCAAGGGGAGGGCCAGGAGGAGAAATCTTTGTCAGATGAGAGTTTGCACGCTAAGTTCTTACCTATTGTTTCACCGTGGAATTGGGAGCCCTTGGAGCCGTTTCCCGCGGGAAGGCTGCGCGGGATGAGGCGGGGGATGCAGCCATCTAGCGGTGCCTGGCGCCCCGACCAGCACCCCCTGAAACAGAACGGCTTGCAGAATTGTCGGTTCCTTTAGCCTTTTCTTCTTTTTTAGTTACTATGTCGTTGGAATATTTGTTCGACCTCACAGATTAACAGCGTGTCGGGCAAAACGCAGAACGGTCCGCGGACTGTTGATTTCCCTAAGACCATTCGGTCTGATGCGCTATTTGCTTTTATATTTGTAGAAATGTATATAGCTAGAACACGACTTTCTCCTCTGTTTTGGTTTTGTTGGGGTTTTTTTGGTTTTTTTTTTGTTTGTTTGTTTGTTTGTTTTTGTTTTTTTAAAATCCAAATATTCTTATTCAAGCTCTGAACAAGGATTAACTAATTCTGTCCCTACTGTGAGGAAAATACCACTTTTTAAATATGTTGTTTGAACCCTAGGAATGAGCCTACAGTGGCAGCCACCTACAACCTATCATGAATTTATTACATCGCCTCCCCTTTTTTAATCCTTGGGAAAACTGAGACTACTAACAATGAAAGTCAAATTAATTGTGATATTGTAGGCATGTACAGAAAGTACCTTGTGAGGGAGACACTTGTTAGAGCTTGAACCCTGATCAAAAAAATTTAATTTGATCAGATGTTTCATGTCGCTTTTAGGCAGAGAAGAACTCATGAACTGATGTAATTTTGCTCCTGTCTTTGAAATGATATAACCTTGACCCCTTCTTTGGCAAAAATAGTTCATCTGTAGTTTATAGTACCTGATGAGTTCTGCAGGCAAATAATAATTCTCCAAAGTACTCCCGTCCTGTATGTTAATGAGGCTAAATGAAGATCCTTTTTATTGCCCATGGCCTTTCTGAAGCATCTTCTAACTAGCTCTTCTTCTTTTCCACACTCCAATGGACTGTGGAAAATGAAGGCTTGATATCACGTAGTGGAATCAGTGCAATGGGGAAGACTGTTAAAATTCTTCACTACAAAATCATAGACCCTTGTCAGTACCCTTAACTATGGGTACACTGTGCCCTTGCAAAAATTACCTTGATGTGCAAGGTAAGTTGGCTGGCCAGTAGATCATGCAAGAAGACTACCTTGGGATACAAATGAGTAATAATATAAAGGTAATTGTTTCCTTTCAAGTGGAATAAATCAGTCCTAACTGTCTGCCATAATACCGCAGATTTCCTAAGAGGTGTCAGCAGTTTCCACATGTGTATTCCCATTATTGGAATATGTGTTTCTCATCTGTTAGGTGGAAGTACCCATTCCTACTTCTAGTCATACAGTGGATGAAATTTTATTTTGTCTAACATTGATACAAATCTGGACCAATATAGTTACTCCAGAACGTAGTTACTCAGGCCTGTGCTCTTGCAAACCAGAAAATAATTCAGATCACGTTTCAGGATGGTCTAAGGCTTTGATTGTCATAGCACTTCCCCTGGTTCTGTATTGATACAATATAGGAAGCAAAACCTGTGATTCTTCTCTGATTCACTGCAGTCCAAACTGTCCCTGCAGGACGTCATGCAGATGTAATGAAGGTTGGAGAAAAATGATATAGGTATGTTGTCATTCTGTAGGTTGCTCTGAAACTCATGAAGTCTTCTCTATAAATCAACAACTATGAATACCCTGTCTCGCTTAGCCTGATATGTCTCTCTCTACACCCCAGTCATAATTTCCTTAAAATATTCTCAAAAATATTAAAAGCTAAAGCTTCGTGCAGCCTGGTTTGAGCTTCCCCATCAATACAGTGCTCTCTTACAGAATCTTCATTTGTAGCTTGTGGGGATAAATTGCCTTTTTTCGTCTGGAAACAGTGAAATGTGTTTGAGCTGCAAAAGCATTTTTCACGCTTTCATTCTATGTATATAGCTTTTTTTTCTGGTGGAAAGGTGCATGCAGCAATTAAGCATTTTACAGATAAATATACCAGTGCAGTATATGCCAAAGTGAAGATATATATCTAGAGTTTTGGCTTCAGTTCCTGAAGGCAGCAAAGAGTGCCACTCCAAGCTGTCTTTAAAGATTGCAGTAAAAGGTTTATGATCTGTATCTACTAGCATGGGTGACTCATAATAAATGTACTCCAAAGGTGTAGTGCCATGTCCGGCACTGATTGCTCCGACAAATGAGTACTCCTCTTCACTAGAGTCATTTGTAATCATATAACAGCTTGACTTTCTGTCTGGAAAAGAGTAGTTTTGTCAGATTGGTTTATGCCACTACATCTCTCACAGCATTTTCAGAGACTATGACAGCTGTTGGTTTTATATTTACTCCCACATTTTTCTGTACTTTAAACAAATGTTGTTTCTCCTTTACTCTGAATGTTCTAGATGCTATTGAGGCTTTCTTTCATTAAAAAAAAAAATAGAAGAAAAGCAACCAAACCAATAATATATATTATGAATACATGTATTACTTTCTTTTTTTTGTAAACAGATTTAACAGCCTTTTTTTTCTTACTTCTCTTTCTGCTATTCTATCTCAGAGCTTACACTAGTTTTGCTGGGTCCCTTCAAAGTTGGTTTTGGTTTTTTAGGGTTTTTTTTGTTTGTTTGTTTGTTTTTTAAATTGTAAGAACTCCTGTGCTATTTCTTGGCTTACTGAGTAGCTGTGACCAAATACTGCTGTCTGAAGTATGAGTGGTATATGGACTGCCTTCAATAGTTTTGGGTTGTATCTTGCAAGTGGATTGCAATTTGGCTTCTGTAAGAGGAAAGATGAAATAGACTAGAAACTCTTCAGCCTGAGGAAGAGGTGACTCAGGAAAAAGAGTAAAAACCTGAATGCAGGGAGAAAATGAATAGAGAGGGATTACAGAAGCAGCATGAAATTATGAGGTAGGACAGTAAAAAAAAAACAACCCAAAGAAAATTTTACACAACGCAGAAGTAAACTCTGGAACTCATTGCCACATGATGTTGATATCAGAAATGTAAATTATGATTCAAAATTCTGTTCAAAAAGCAATTAGACACAGTAATGAAAGACATGTCACAGGGAGACAACTGTCAACAGCCCGAATTTTTTAAGTCAGAGGAGAGCGCACCCTGGAGCTGCGAGAAGGGAATGCTAACACACGCTTAAATTACAGGGGAAATCGGCATTTTTGGAACAGGTTTTGTGTGACTGGGGCTGTAGATAGGCAAAGCGTTACTATTTGTGCAGTGCCATTTGTAAGAATAAGAACTGCTGTCAGCTTTCGCTGCTTCTGGAGCAGACAAGCAGAGGGAAGCCTTGCTTGCAGAAGAGAGCTCATGCACACATGCACACAAAGCCAGTGCTTTAAGCTCTTCAGGTAATCAAGGGAAATTAATTCAAACCGTTCACTCTGAAACTCAGTTTGCCACTGCTGTGCTTTCAGTTTGTGCACCTTAGATAAACTCTGCACTCACTTACAACTTCTGCAGAATGATGAAATTTCTGTTCTTACTAAAGGGATGCACCTCCAGCCCTTCAGTTCTCACCTTAGCTCTCACGCTTCTTTGTATCCTGTTTGATGTAACACCTCCTGTTTCCTGAGAGGGGCTGCGCAGTCGTGTGCTACCTTACCTTTGCAGCACTGTACTTCGGCTTCCGAGTCATTTCTGGACAATGGGCAAACCTCGAGATGCAATGGGCAATGCTTAGCCATTGGGGTAAATTTTTTAGTTTACGCATCTGTAGCTGTTGGTTGGATTTTCCAAATGTTGAGATTCAGGGTCTCCTCATGAGTAGGCTGTTACAACAAATGACTGTGATTCAGATCATGAGTTTTTAACTGAATTAAATGTTTCTTCTGGCAGTAACAGTACTGAAAACCATGGCTGATATCCTGACTTCTTTAAATTGGTGGAACAATGACTCCACATAGATGGAAACTGTGTGCTGTTGAGCCTGCCTAGTATTTGAAAGACAATTGTAAGACTTCAGTCTTGTACAGTTTAAAAACCAATGTGTTATCTCTGTTGGTCTCTAGTATAATTATTATTAATAGTGCTATTAAGAACGTTAAAGTGATATCAGATTTCAGCATATAGTGAAGTGACAATCCAGTTTGTGTAATCCTGTTTGTTTTTAAATGTTTGAGTTCTGCATATTTTAATTTGTTTGCAGGGTGCCCCAGGTAACCATTGTATCACAGTGTGTGATTTTGCTGGTGGCTGATAAGATTAGCACAAACTTCAGTTAAATTCGTCTTAATGAGGGGATCTTTCTGTTTTGATAACAAGGACTGCTTTTAGTTAGCTAAAGCAATGCAAAATAAATAATCTCAATATACTCATTGATTATAATTATTGCTAGGACTTTTAGGTTAAATAAGGAGCTGACTAGAAAATAAAGGAATTAATGATTAAAAAAAATTTTTTTTTTTATGTCTACTATTTAAAGTTCCCTAGTTACCTGAAAGCTGACTTCGAAGTGAAAGCTTTCCGTGTGCTAAGTATGCCCAATAACTCGAACACAGGAAGAATCTGCCTATGAATAATAATGTTTCCCTGCCCTTCCCAAGACCTTTCATTTGTGATAAATGGGTATGACTGATACTGAGGATAGGACAAGTTTACTGACAGCTTTGAAAAATGGTTATTTAAGCATGTATTTTCCCTGAGCAAAAGGTGGACATTTCTCAACAACTACCTGCCAAGTGTGCGTTCATATTACCAGGCCAGACTGGCAACAAACAGGTGGCGCATACAGGCATGTTTAGGTGCAGATGATTAAGAAAAGAACTGGAGATGAAAGAAAGGCCATGCTGAGCTGGTGAAAGGCAGGCAAAGGTCCCGTAACCTCAGTGAAGTTATTCCACAACACACCAGCCGAGCATCGTCCTACTTTGACCAGTGCCTTTTCCATTGGGTTATTTTAATTCTCTGCTGTGAAGAACTTCTTCTGACATTTCTGTCCTCTTTGCCAAATGTTTCTCAGCTGTATTTCTTTTTGTACAAATCCCTGAGGTTCTTGTGATTTACAACACTGCCTAAAGCCTTGCTTGACCTCAGAGGCTCTTTTGCAATCAAGGAGAGCACTAGCCAGCATTGTACAGCCTGTACTGCACAAACTTGCATTGAATGCTGTAACTCAGTCAGCCCCTGCAGATTGAGCTCACAGTGTTTATTTTAGAAAATGGATAAAACTACTGTAGGTTCCTCTAACTGAAAAATGAGGATCTGCCACTTATGTCACGTCATGACCCACCCACTGAGGAAAATCGTCCACATTTTTTACAGACTTCATCCTCAGCTGTTCTGCTTGATATACTCTCTCAAATTCTCCATTTCAATTACCAGTGACTTTATCATTGCTAGTTGATACCTTTTTCAAAAGGGGCAGATTGCCATAACAGGTGGGCTCGTGTTGTGCTTTTGCAAATTGTGAGCTGATTCTGAAAAGACCAGGCACTATTACTGTGTAGCTACTGTCAGTTTTACCTACATGACCTTCTCTCTCTGAATAGGACGGCTGAGCAAAATCTACATTTGATTTTGAATGCAAAATCTGTATTGATTATTTTAAAAAATATATACTTTCTGGTATAGTGATTATAATTGGACTATACCTACGCTGCAGCTACTATATGGCTTCACTAAAGATATACTTTTTGACACTTTGAATTGACTCTTATTTACACGGGTGAAAAATACGTATTCGACCGAAAGTATTTATTACATAAATACCTCACAGTTAAAAAAAACCCAGAATTATGAAAATGTATGTATCAAGCATATATTCAAGGGGTGCAAGTATTGTAGCCACATAACTTACTTTCTGCAATGTAATAACACTATAATTAATTGCTCCATAATTACCTGTTCCTATCATCTAACTATACTCTCTATGCTATAAATGCTACTGGATAAATGTTAATGAGATGTCAGATTTTGTATGAATTTGTGATGTAATATATAATAGAACTCATTAAATGAATAATTGATACAATAAAAATAGTTAATCAGAAAGGAACCTGTATCAACCAAAAGGCACACATAAATCTCCCTCCTTGTGTTTACATGAGCCCATATACCCAAACACAGAAAAGAGAGACTGGAGATATGTTTTAAAGGTAATTTCTTCACCTAGAGTGCCTTCTGGTCATGTTATTTTGTGATGTACATGCCTCAAAGACAAGCATTCTGGTAAACGTGATTGATGACTGACTTTGACAAACAGAAGATTTGTGGTTAAAATTCGCAAAAGTAACCCAAAGAATATTGCTCTTACATTTCATATCTCTGAAAGCATCCAGTTTAAAGTAACAATTTACGTGTGAAGTCAATGTGCTCTTCTATGTAATTTCAGAATGTCTGTGTAGACACCACCAAGAAATTGTGCTCAAATCAAGCTGCTGCTGTTTCGGAATTACAAGTTAGTTGTCAAAATGATTTGGTGCACCATGAGAATAAGAAGGACACGACTGGGAAAGCTACGTTACTGGATACCAGTGTGATTAAAGGTCAGTTAAGCTCTATGGTTTGAGTTATTAATATAACAAAACTTAACCCTAGCCCTGACAAATAATTTACATACAGGATTATCTTGCGTGATTTCACTTGGAATCTGTGGCTTAGTCAAAAGATTTGAAAAGTGAAAATTTCTGTTCTTTCTCCATAAATGCCGTAAGGCAAATTAATCCAAGCTTTCAACAGCAGCATGGTATTAAACTCTGTTTGACACCGCAACATGAATATTCAGTAGTTTTTAGGAACAGACATGTGGGAAAAGATGCGCTTTCCTTTTGCTTTAGGATGATGCTTACACGTCATCTGTTATAAAAAATGCGTATTCCAACAGGTATTAAAGATGACCAAGCAATTTACATTAAAGATGTGAAGACATCTTCAACTCACACTTTTGTATTTTGAAGAAAAAAATAATATTGAGCAAATTATTTGATTGATAATTGTTTTTAAAATCACCATTTGCTTGAATTTCCCAACCGTTTTTGATAGTTGGCTGGTTTTTCTACTTATCTTTCAAGTTTTTCCTGTTTCAGAATGTACTGAAGTCAAGAAGCTGGATGATAAGGGACAAATACAAAATACTTTGCAGTTAATACAAAAAAATTCAATTGATTTCATTAATCTGTTAGTCACAGCTTTTTTCTGAAATATGAACACATCCCATTAATTATAACACTGGAAAATGTGGAAGACTGAGCCACAAATACTCATTCTCACAGCATTTGTTAACTGATAATTGATATCAATACAAGAACTTCCTCTAAAGTTTCTCTTTATTGTATTGTCATTCAGTGAGACTCCTAAAAAGGACTGCCTATTTGAAACTATGCATATTGAAGCTTCCAAATGCAGCAGAAACAACTTTTATTTAAGTGAATTACTGTGGTGTGTTGAATATTCACTAATCCTTATTGCTGTGGAAGCTGATTATTTGGGAACTGGTTTTTGAAAGGTATTTTGGTATCTGGCTGCTTTGAAAGATAATCCCAAATTTGCTATTTTGTGGCTTTGAAAAATGTCTTTACAGGCTCCAATTTGTCACTGCTTAATGATTTGATTAGAGTTGACGGTGCTAAATGGTGAAGCTATGGAGAATGGTATCCTCTGCTTAAACCGCAGAAGATAATTGGTACCAAGAAGGGTTAATGATGTACCC
Source organism: Rissa tridactyla (assembly GCF_028500815.1). Taxonomy (NCBI): domain Eukaryota; kingdom Metazoa; phylum Chordata; class Aves; order Charadriiformes; family Laridae; genus Rissa; species Rissa tridactyla. The sequence continues at coordinate 68,033,392 of NC_071468.1, forward strand.
TTTTATACCAAGGGAACTACCCGCAAATCACTGGGGCTTGACTTTGGAAACTGCTGTCCATGCTACAGAGATCGGTCAGATCACTTGCATGGGTTAGTCTCTGTGGGGTGAAGCAGGCATGGGAACTGGGGGGATGCACCTGAAGAAAACATGACAAATGCAGTCTTAACTGAAGTAAGTCAGACTTAAAGTTTGTGCTGAGGACTGGCGTATTCTCATGCACTGGGGTCAATGCTCATGTAGGTGCTTTACTTGATGGGTTTAGAATCCTCACAGACAGGGAAAGCCACACAGGCTAAAGTCACGTAACATCAAGATTTTTCTAAGATTTTTCTCAATGCAGCCACTCAGTTTGTGCAGTGAGAAGCAGTGTCGTGCAGTCACTCCCTGTGCCCTTAGAGGAAATCTGCAGTAGTTTCTACACTGAGATCCCTTGGCTGAGAAAAGAAGTTTGGAGCTACAATTTCTAAGGCTTCAGCTTAATAACAGGACTGGGAGGTGACCAATCTTTCCACTCTTTGTATTGGAACCATCTTCCTACTCTGAGAGTATTTGTTACCACTTGTGTTTCTTTTGCCACTGGGTACCACTGAGAAGAGTCTGGCTCCATCTTCACATCTTCCCATCAGGTATTTATATCCAGTGATAAGATCCTCCCTGAGCCTTCTCTTTACCAGTCTGAACAGTCCAAGTCCTCTCAGCCTCCCCTTCCATTTCAGTCCTTAATCATCTTCATGGCCCTTTGCTGGACTTACTCCAGAATGCCCATCTCCCTCTTGCACTCAGGAGACAAGACCTGGACCCAGCACTCCAGGTGTGCTCTCACCAGTGCTGAGAGTGGAGGGGGAAAGGATATCTGCTGACGCTGCCTTGCCTAATGCAGCCCAGGAGGCTGTTGGACTTCTTTGCCACAAGGACATATTGATGGCTCATGGTCAGCTTGTCTACCAGGACCATGTTTTTCTCTGCAAAGCTGCTTTCCACCTAGTCCAGCTCAGCCTGTACTGGTGCATGGGGTTATTCTTCCCCAGGTGCAGGACACTGCATTTTCCTTCACTGAACTTCATGAGATTCCTCTCTGCCTAGTCCTCCAGCCTGTCCAGGTCCCTCTGAATGGCAGCACAATGATCTCAGCCATTCCTCCCAGTTTTGTCTGTAAGTCTGCAGACTTACTGAGGGTACAGTCTGTCCCACTATCCACGCTGTTAATGAATCACTGCGTCTGTAGCAGACACCACCAACAATGTCACCTATGTTGGTCTGTTCACTAAATCCTGATCCAGAAGCTCTCAGAAGGCTCTTCACCTGTCCCTAGGTAGAGGGCTGTCTCTGTTAGCCACACTACCAGCAAAGTTTCTTCCTTCTCCTTCACGCTGTTTGTTAGGTCATGCAGTTTGCAGTTCTGGACACTAGAAAACAGACTTGGACTTCTTGCACATGTTCTTGATTTGGACCTTCTACTGAACATGTTTCAGCACTGCAGTGAAACAAAGCAACGATGCTGACTGTCTCACCTGCCCCAGTTGGAGTCTGCCTGCCTTTTCTCCATTCATTCTGGGCCAGTAGCATTAGTCTTATTTAGTAGCATTAAGCCTTAGGTATACATTTTATATAAACCTTTTTCAGAATCTCCAGGAGCACTTGATATTTTTTAAAACTATTTTTCACATTCTAGCGCAAGTCTTTTTTTCTTATCCAATTCTCAATTTGTTTTTAATTCTGAAATACTCTAGTTGAGAAGAAAGCTTCTTCTAGGGACAATTTCAAGTTTTAAATTATCTTCTCTTAGCTGTTCTTTCTCTATTTCCTTTGGCCTTCGTTCCATTAAAATCCCAACCTTTGTTGTGGTATCCCTTCTGTGAAAGCAGAATTTTCTTATCCGCTGGTTGTGAACCATCAATCATAACGGTAGATTACTGACTTATTTCTTCCTGCTTTCAGTAGATGCATTTTGCTTAAACTTTAGGTATCAATCAGGTTCAATTTTTCCTATTTCCCTGAGTTTATGGCTAGAGACCTGTGCTTTGCATGTAGCCCTAGGTGTACGGCCAAAAGCATTAGAGAAAAAATGTTGTTGGGGCTGCTGAAGGTTTGCTTGCCTGTGGTCCTGCAAAGATTCTCAGCGCTAACTCTTCCCAACTGGCCCAGTTCTCAGCCATGTTTTTGATTTCAAAATCCACTGATTGTATGTCTCCTGCCTCATTCCTCATGAAAGCTGCAACTAGTTAATTTTAAGTTCACCCTTTATACTGTATTAGCTTAGACTACTCACAAAAGATCAGATAAAGAGTAGCCTTTGTTACTGAGGGTTCTCAAATGAACTCTTAATACCTCTGTTTAGTACACACGAAGAAAATCAAGTGGTAGTATCATAATGTTTCTTCTTTTGCAAGGCTAAGAAATTGCTTCTTGTTTAATTGCCTTGGAGTATATCCCTGTACAGGCTTTGTCTAAATTTGGGTATAGAGTGAGTTTGAGCTAGGTAGATATAACCTAGACCAAAGAGCAGTGATGGATTGTATGCTGACATACCCAAATCAAAGCTAAAGATTTTTCTGAAAGATGTGTGTTGGTGTAACCCAAAATTATTTGGTTTAATTCAATGATAACAGGAGATTGTATTAGATGATATAGCAGTTCTTCCTGGCCAGCCAAGGGATCCCCATGAGTCCACTGTTGCGTGCAGCGAGCTTGCCTGTTCCAGAGAGTGTACTCTGCTCTGCTAATTCACAAGATAATGGATTAGAAAATATGTCAAAACTAATAACACAGACACACTCCTGTGGGTTTTGAGTGGGAGGAAATGCACCGTTCACTGACTAATCTTTAAACTTCTACTGGTGAATGTTAAGCCACCCTCCAAAGCACCAACCTGTTTCAAATTCCTAATAAGGGTGTTGAATTTGTGCTCTCAAAAAAAAAACCAGTTACAGAGACAATTGCTATTTCTTACCAAAGGCCAGATAATTCCGAAAAGAAAAGGAACATGTTTTTCTTTCAGTTTTAAGGCCTCTATTGTGTTCCCGTGCAGAGCTCATGTTAATAAAGATAGGATTTATTATCTTTGTTTCTAAGAAATTGAATCTTTTTCCTCTCTTGCAATTCAACTTGAATTGGCCACCAAAGGTATTATCTTATATTTGACTGAATTTGAATTCATTAGAAATAATAGCAATATCTGCAGGATAATAACTCTCATCAGATATCTGCTGTATCTGTTTTTCTTTAACCTTGAAATTTATTCTAAGTGAGGTTTCTAAAACATTACCTAATCTTCTAGCTCATGGCTTAGGTTTCTGGAATTGTTACGGTCTGCAATAAAAAGTGTTTATGTTGATTTTGTTTATTGATGTCGGGATGTTTTAGGGAAGATATTTATATATTCTGACTTTAGGCACTTGATTTAAGAGGCTAGTAGGCTGGAGAAAGAAAAAAGGGAAAGGGCCTTCTGATTGCAGTTTAGGATGCACATATAAATTCTACTAAATTTGTCAATGAAGATGGTTTAAGAAATTTCTGCCCTGGTGCTGTAGCTTGCTGTCCCATCAGCATAACATTTGATTATGGGGCTGTGCTCTAAAACAAATATTAAAATGAATTAAACATAATATTCCCAAAACCTTAAAACAAAACATAGAATTTCGAATTATTTCAAAAAAAGCTCTTTATTCGATGATGTCACAGGGATTTCATACTAGCACTCTGAATTAGGTGCAGAGGGATAAGCAATAGGAATCCTTTGCTGTATGCATGTATGACAACTCTTTCCAGCTTCTACACTTCAGGTCAGTCTTTGATTAGGGCAAAACTGTTGTTAGATTGTTTGGCTCCTGTGGTCCAGAGATGGGCCACGAGGATGATCAGAGGGCTGGAGCACCTCTCCTATGAGGACAGGCTGAGAGAGTTGGGGTTGTTCAGTCTGGAGAAAAGAAGGCTCCGAGGAGACCTTATAGTGGCCTGCCAGTATCTTAAGGGGGCCTACAAGAAAGCTGGTGAGGGACTTTTCAGGATGTTGGGTAATGATAGGACTAGAGGGAATGGATTAAAACTAGAGATGGGACAATTCAGACTGGATGTTAGGAAGAAGTTCTTCACCATGAGGGTGGTGAGACACTGGAATATGTTGCCCACAGAGGTAGTGAAAGCCTCATCACTGGAAGTTTTTAAGGCTGGATGGGGCTCTGAGCAACCTGATCTAGTGGGAGATGTCCCTGCCCATGGCAGGGGGGTTGGAACTAGATGATCTTTAAGGTCCCTTCCAACCCTAACAATTCTATGAATCTATGATTCTATGATTCCTTTAACTATCTTTAAAAAAATAATTGGACTCTTTTTCCTGTTTTTTTCTTTGGCTGACACATCTTCTGAGATAAATTTTAAAAAAGGTAAGAAAATTAATTAAAAAAAGGATGGCGAGTACATTTTAGTAAATTATATTTAAACTTTTTCAATCAGCTTTCTTCTTAACTAAACTCTAACTTGTTGTACAGCAAGGGAAAGAGAGGTTTACATATTTCCCTCGTTTATTAGATTTGACTGATTTTAATTTCAGTAATATGCAGAGGTTCCAGGCAGGAGCCTGTAGAAGTGGTTGGAAGGAGGAGGTATCACAGTGTTATGTGTAGGGTAACTGAAGGGGACTTCACAAGTCACCTCTCCCACTCTCTGGCAGTTCTGGCTGTCTCTGCTCCCCCAGCCCTATGCAGAGCAGCACCTGGGAGCCTGGGGGGTGCGTGACGGTGCCCTGCACCCTTCTCCTTACCCTCTTGCAGGAAGGTATGGTGGTCCCTGAAATATGGGATTGTTTCAAACTTGTGGCAACTGTTTCTCATCTGTGAGAGCTGTTGATGCACTGAGGATTTAATTTACAAAAAGAGGCAGTAGCGCAACGGTGGAAATTAGTGCCTCTAAGAATTCAATAGAACCAGCAAGACAGACCAGAAAAGAAGTGACAAAGAAGAAAACGAAAAAATAAAAGGACAGTGAAAGAGGTCAACAGACGTAACTTTCAGGAAATTTAAATTTTTTTAACAAATTAAATTTAAGAGTAAACTTTTCCAAACAACGGCTTAATAGATTCCAGAGGGAGATGAATATTGCCCACACGTGAATTGCAACCCTACGGTGCACATGAAATGTTTTGATTGTGGCACTTAACAGTTTTTAAAGATATGCTACATCATCACATGAAGCTTGATGGATACCAGCTCAAGGAACAGTCCATTAGTTTCATGGGCTCTGATTCTTCAGTAGCACTCCCCACGGAATTAATTCTCATTAACACTGAGGAGCATCAGAACCAGGCCCACAGCAAATAAAATGCTGCTGTTCATAGATTTGGCTTATGCAAATGCCTTAAGTTCTGTATATTTTCAGTTAAGAATGATGTGCAGAAATAAGGATGTGGTTCTACTTTGTTTAGTTCAGAATATTATTGCACATAATAATTCACAACTACTCTTTTCAAGTTAGGCATAAATAAACACTAAATGTTATTATGTGGTTGAATGTTAATTTATGCAGCATAAATCCCGAATTCAGGTGTTTATCACAGCTATAAAACTGTGTTATGGTCACGGCCAGGGGCGTTTAGGTGTGCAGCCTTGTATGTACATGAGGTGGGGTTTCTAGCACTGGTTGCATTCAGGCAGGGGTCCTGATGAGTTGGGTTACTTCTGTTGCCTACATTTTGAAGGAGGGCAGAATGGGCAATTATGACAACTGTTTGTGACCTTGAAATTTGTGAAAAAACAGTAAGTATATTCCAAGGAAAAAAACCCAAATCCTACATGCTTGACAATACAAGTGAGATAAATGGAAATTTTTAGTCTGCAGAGCACAACCCTTCCACTATAAAGGCAAACATAATTATACAAATTGTTCCAGGAAGAGCAGAGTTAATGAAATTTCGTTTAATAAGTATTCAGGTCTGTTGTCCCCTACTGCTCCTCTCCTCCTTCCCTGATAACAACCAAAACTCTCCTTATGGCACTCCTAAAAAATGAAAAAGAGCAGGTCTGGAGCTATGTGTGTGTTGAGTGGCCAACCAATATGCACATGTTGATTTATCCTGCTGTCTGCTGCCAAATGGAGTGTATAACAGCTGTGTTCCGCATGCTTTTCTTTCAATAGAGGAACTAATTCAACTCTCGCTTTTGTAACCACACTAAGACTTCTGTCCCCTTTTAAAATCTGACTGAAATTGGCAAAAAAACTTTTAAAAGTACTGAAGAGACTGATGGACGGACAGACAGCACGATGACATAAGCCTTGTTTTCTTAGCAGGCTGAGATGACATATCTGATTCAGTAATTCAGTGTTGAGGCTAATAGATTTTTTTTCAAACAGGGAAGCAAATTGCATTGATTTCACTGTTCAGAGTTCCCTTGAGATCGTTCAGCTTGTCCTATTTATTGCTTAATGCTTTATTGAAGTGTAAATATATACATTTCAGAAGACATCCTACACAGGTTTGGGACTGGGGACAGCTATGATTTGGTCTGGCCTGATGACATTAATTTCTTTTCTCCTTGAGTTGTCTTGCTTAGAACCGTACCATTTTGTTTGCATGTGTTTGGGAAAGAGGAATGTCTAGCTATGCCATCCATGAGCAATCTGTACTTTATATCCGTATTAGCAAGTCTCAGCGCACAAACAATATTTCCCTTGCTGAATCACAGGGATTAGCTTATTCTTTCAGTGACTGTTTTATTCATTAGTTTACTTTTACTGATGTCAGACACAGCCAACTTGCAAATGAACTACAAACCTGGAAATTCTTACTAAGAAGATAGTGGCCACATGTGTGGGTGAGATCTTAATTGAATTTCCCATCATAGGTTTGGGGTTTGGGCTTATTTTTTTCCTTTTGATGCCTGGATCTGGAAATACTTTGCTAATTTACACATTCATCAAAAGTAGCAGATGAACTTGCAGGTAAATCGGTCTTTTTAGATAAACTCTGTTCGGGTGTGGCCAGACAGCTGCTTGATTAACTTAATAATTATTTTAGGCCTTAAAAAAAATCTATCAAGGAGAGGATCACAACTTCAGGAAGAAATGAGTCCTACCCAGTTTTTCGGGGAGAGACGCTTCAGCCATGGAGTCTCAGGAAGAACACAAGCAGGGTTTGGAGACCGCTGAGAGAATATACAGCTATTTCCTTGCTGAAGGGGCACACAGTGACCACAAGAGTAAGCTTTGGAGGATTCTTGTCTGAGAAGCTCAGGCCCATGAATAAGGACCTGTTTGACAAGCATGGACTTGCTGGGAGGTCAGATAGGCTGTGAGGCCTTGTGCACACTTGCAGGTTGTTTCAGGTTACGTCGTGGCAAATTAACCAAACAGGAACCAAAACCACTGCACCAAAGGCCGTGTTTCACACTGTTTTGCCATTTCACGTGAAACTTTTTGCATTAAAAACGCAGTATCCTCGCAGCTCTATTAAATAGGAGGCTTCCTGACAAACCCCAAGGGTGACCTGCTCCTGGCAGGGGAACTTCTGTATGTCTGCCTCAGCCGTGACTGGTCCTACTGCCACCTGGCTCTTCCCCACCACAAGCCTGGGCCAAGGGAAAGGGGACATGAGACACTCAATGACTGTTCCTTGCAGGTCCAGTAGTCCCATGTGTCTTGTGGAGCTACCTCTAGCCCCAGGGGAGCAGTAGGACCACCCAGCAGGGGAGGAGACCCTGGGTCCTGTAACTCTCGATGGGAGCTGTAATGCGAAACTGTTGCTGTGCCAATATTCAAAGCAGAGCCCAGCCTGGCTCTAAAGTTGCAAAGAGGCCTCCCATGAGTGTCTCTGCCCTTATAACGCGCTGCTTTTTGGAAGGTTTGTCCTCAGTATTGCCCAGGTTGGTCTAGGTGGACATGAAATGTACTTCAAAACTTTTCAGTTTAACCTCAAACCACTTTCAAGCCTGCATCTCTGTTATATCACCTTCTGATTAAGAAGAAACTGGGGATTATGGCTCTAGGAAATTCCAAAGTAACAACGCAGTTTCCTAGCTGCAGAGACCCATCTCTTCAGGCAACGAAACACAAGAGCATGGGAGCAAATCTGATAGGGACCATTGTTGCTGCACATGGCAGATGGACTGCTCTTCTCTCAATATGATCAGTCAATTTTCACTGCTTGCTTTTACACTGTCAGTGATTACACTTTTTAGCCATTTTATTAAACCTTAGAGTTATCTGTGGACAGCTAGCAGGGAATGGACAACAGATTACCTAGTTTGATGACAGACTTGGAGGTACAAGTATTATGCAAAAACTGAAAAAGGAATTCTTAAGAGTGAAGGCTCTTTTATAAAATGCTCTACTGGGTTTCATTCTTTATCTGCCACAGATATTGTTCAGGAACTTCAGCAAGTCATTTAAGACCTCTGTGAAAATCAGAAAAGTGAGAAGAACATTGCTTCCTTTGGTTTTTTGCATTTGTCGTTGTCTGTATGAATTGTACGTTTTTCGGTGCAAGGGCAGAGTCTTCCATTTCCTTACAGTTATTTTTTGCTAATTACTCAGATCTAACAAATCAGGGACTTGGAAAGTGCGAGGCAGAAAAGGACGAGGAAGAAGAGCACAACTACGACTATGTGGATGAAAACATAATTGAAAACATAAGAAAAGTATTTCAAGATGCCACAGTTAGAAATAAGCACGCACTCTCTGAAGGAAGAAGGTGAGTGTGACCTATGATCACTTACAGATGCAAACAAGTGTGGGCAGAGTGATTTTTCAGACTGGCTGGTAACCTTCACTCCCCAAAATGAAGGAGGATTTACAGGGGCTGCCACTGTTGCCCCAAGTCTTCTGTCAACAACGCGAGAAGGGCACCTCTGAGCTGCTGCCTGTGAGCCCTTGTCGCTCTTGGCAATGTCACTTTTGTCAAAGTGGTTGTTCTATGGTTTTTCTATGGTCTGATGATAGAAGTGCACAGGCAAAACCAGGTTTGCAGGTGGAGACAAAACCTTAATTAGACCAACAGTTATCCTTACAAAAATACACAGAAACCTAGAGAAAGGCTTTGTCTCAGAAAGCCTGTCTGATTTTTCTGATTTGTGCCAGTTTGCTATAACAAATTATAGTACTCTAAATGCAATCCTTTTTCTCTTTTTAGAAGCGCATGCCTTGTTGTGCATGACTAAGGTTTGTCTTTTAAAAAGCTTTCAGGAATTATCTGTGTTTTCACTAAATCCTCGAAGTTCTGCTCTGGCAGTCTGAAGAGACATAAAGTGCTAGTGAAGAGGGCCTTTGCTTCTGAAAACCTCCAAGCATCATTTCCAGCTAAACACAGACTTTTTTTCTAGATCTGAGTGACACTGTGTAGTCCCAGCTCTTTTTGCTCATAGCTAAGCCTTCTACGAACTTCACTTGATTCAGCTGAATAGTTTATCTTGTTAAGAGAAACCCCCGAAAACACAGCAAAACTTCAAAAATGTTGTGTTTCAGAGATTTAAAAAATTATTTTATTATGAAGCGGTATTTTATTTCAAAATGTATTTTGTATTTATTTTAAAATGGAATGCAATGTTTCTATTCTAGTTGGGTATTGAATCTGAAATAAGCTGTTATTTTTTTTTCTGAAATGCTCAAACCCCTCAGAAACATGACATATGTGTGGTATCTGTGTAGCCATCTCTTCCCCTGTTCATAGCCACAGAAACTCCAAAGTTACAGGAAAGACTGAAAAATGAAAGAAAGTAGGGCGTTTCACATAATGCATTACTTCCTCAGTCCACATGCTGCTGGGTCGGGGGACTTGCTCTATCGCATAAAGAAGTCAAGAAAGAGAGCATGTAACTCTCTTTTGACCAAAATAGTTCTTTGACTATAGTATTAAGGGAAAAGCATGGTTTCAAGAAGCAATGCCAGCCTAGGGGATCAGCCTCTAATTATATTACTTACAGTCATGGCATTATCTCCTTTAAGTCTTTATCCACCTGCCCTTTAAACTCCCTATCAATAGAGGTAAGTTTTCATTTTATTAGTTGTCTTCTTTGAGGGCTCTAGCAAAACATGAAAGAAAGGACCTTTGCCACCTTGAGGGAGATCACTGTCTGTCTTGGATTATGAAGCAATCCCATAAATTATCATCCTCAGTCGCTGACCTCTGAAATCATTAGCTAGCCAAGGAGTATGTAGCTCCTCCAACCTGCTGGTCTCCCCCCCGATATCAGAAATCCTCCATTATGGCTTTTATCTGGCACTTAAAATTTCTATCCAGCTTCTGTGCTTGCACTTGTGAGCGTTTTTGAGAAACATGGATTCGATGTGGGCACATGATATTAACCTTTAATGTGATCAAAAGCCCTATAAAATATCTAGACAGGTAAAATGGACTTCAAAAAATCAGCTTTTGAGCACATATGCTACACAGGTGGTTGAAGGGTCTATTAAAAATAATGAAATTAGCTCTTTTAGGCTTACTTACAAGCAAATAATGCACAAAAATGAGTTGTCTCTTTCATCTGTGCCAAATGTTTAACATCTGATCATGTTAGTTCTACTTCAAGAACTGATCAGTCAGCTCTTTCCCACCCATAGTCCCTCCCTCCCTCAGGATGTTTATGCTATTTATTAATATCCACTTTTAATTATTTGATATATATGATCTATCGAAACGAAGTCTATTAATCCAAATTACTTTAAAATGGAGTTATTAGAGGGGAAAATTGTTTTAATGTATAGAAGTAAACCTCAACAGTCAGGTGTACTTTCAAAATATCATTATTTATTATTTGCAGTGTTTCCTCAGTGCCCTCAAAAAATCTTGCCACAGTCTGGGCCAAAGCATGCCAGGATGATATTACTACGAGCTAGTCCTCATCCTAAGAGATTTGCCTCAGGTCATTGCTATGTTAATTTTCATAGAATAAATGTGCCCAGAGGGTCAATGATGTTAACATGACCTCATCACTCCAGAACAATAAGCAATGAAACAAGGGACTTGACTACAGCTGCCTGAGCTTGCTATAGCAACAACCACCATTAACACATTTTAAACTTTCATGAAAGATTCAAGAGAAAGTAGGATAAAACCCTGAGCACGTTTAAAATGTGTGGCTTTCTTTTCAACAACACAAATTTCTTTCCTTTTATTGCCATTAATTGTTTGGGGGTTTTCGGTTTTTGTTTTTCTTTTTGTTTTGTTTTCTTGGTTGTTTTGGTTTTGCTTTTTTTTTTTTAATAGCGAAAGCCCTCCGTGTGACAATTTTTTAGATGGCATTAAAGATGTCAATAGTAGTTTTTCTCAGGTGTGAGAAAAATGGGGAGAGAGAAGGTTCATTGTAATGAACTGGAATAGCTCTGGTGCTGTTAAAATGTCTCATCCCATGTCCCTGCAAACAAAAATGGGGTGGAGGCATGCAGGAGCAGCAACAACAACAACCAACAACAGCAAAACCAGAGAAGGCAGCTTCTGTCTCCAGTGCTGGTAACTGGTTGTAAACTCATGGCTGGAAAAGGACAGAAGCAACACGGTCCAGCCACTCAGAGAGCTGAAAACGAGTACTGGTGTCAGGCTGTTTCAGGACATTGCTCTCTGGACTTGAACTTCGCACAAGTGCTGGAAAAGGAATGGTCTCAGCTGACTAAGCCTGTGCACTTGTTAGGTAGGAGCCAAAAAAGGAAAAGTAGAAGTGCAATAGGGAATAAAAAAACTACACAGCTGTGTTTTGCTCTTGTCATGAACTCAGCAGTTGAGGCAGTTTTGTTTGAACAAGGTACTTTTCTATATTTTTCAATTTGTACTGATTTTTTTAAAAGTAATTGTACAAAACAGACTGAGGTGGCACTTTTTTTCATTTTTTACCTTCGTTATGCCAAGATGTAGGTTCCTGCGTAAGAGAAGGTTACAGACAATGCTACAATTGAAACCCAACGTTTCTGACCCCATTGCATCTTCATTAATCTTTTTGTACTGTTTTTCTACAACATTTCTCTGGAGCTTTCATACCACCGACCCTTTTGGCTAGCTCTTTCTTTTGTAGCTCCCCTTGCCTCTAGCTGAAAGGCTGAGGCAAACTTTGCAGCCTCAGGGACAGTGAAGTGAGGAACTCAAATCCATGACTGGAGTGGAATGTTCCCAGCACTTTTGAAAATCCCTCTCCTCTTAAGTAGTTTTCAATGCAGATTTGGGAGCATCACCTGCTTTGCTAATTTTCATTGTTAGGTACTTTTTCTACTGCCTGGTGTTTTCACTTTTCCCTGATGTGCAAATGGAAGCATTTTTCCCAGGGTGCAATCAATGGTGATTACGAAGGAAGGAAGAGTTGAGAGGGAGCAAATAAATAGAGTGCTGCTCCAAAAGCTGCAATTCAGTTCTTAGCTTTGACACAGGCAGAACTTCAAGCAGCCTGTCTCAAAACAGTTGTAGGTTCAGAGACTCTAAGACTACCAAACTACCATGATTATCTAGATGTTCTTCCTACCTGCACCCTAGAGGGCCCATTAAAACAGGTGTTTTTGTAGTGTGGCAAAGAGCTGGGAACAGAGACCACTGGTAAAGTCTTAGCACTCTGGCATATTGCCATTAAATATAAATTAAATTATTAATTAACTTCCCTCCAGGTCTGCACCTCTCTTAACCCAGCCCCTGGGCACACCTGTTGGAAGCCTCTTTCCAAGCCTCTCTCTTCTCCCATCTCCGACAGACCAGCAACACGACACAGGCACCATGGGTGTAGTCACACCGGAGAAGCACCGGGAAAACTTTTTGCTGGAGTCACAGCTTACACTGACTAAATGAGCTCTTTTGCCCCATATAGGTCAAACATTTCCCTAAACTGCATAAGCTATACCAGTAAAAGAAAAATTTACTAGTATGAGTTTCATACACTTAGGCAAAGTTGCTGGCGTAGCTGGGTCGGAGTCATATATTAGCTTTATTTTTGCTGTAGTCTTGGGATTGCTGGTATAATTGTACTGACAAACCATTTTACGGCACAGATGAGCCCTAACTTGCAGCCATTAATTTGACTCAAGAGCTCATTCACCTGCACTCTCTGTGTAATTTTTAAATCCAAGAGTAGATTTTCTGTTTCACCCTGTCATTTTGTTTTGTTTGTTTTCAGAGACATTTGAAGCAAAATAATTCTGAAATTAACTGGAAACAAATACGAAGCTGTGTCCTTCACATATTAAGATCGACTGCAACTGCAAGAAAAAGCTGCTCGTGAAAATGTCCTTCTTGTCTCATGAAGAGCATATGAGGCTGTAACTTAACTGTAGTAATCCCCTGAGAAACTAAACTGCTTACTCGTCCTAAATAAGAAGTCAAACCAGCTAATGTCTCATGACCCTTTGAAGGGACAGAGTTCTTCTGCACATATTTATTCATGAATTCAGATAATGATGCCAAGTCCTATCCTTCATTCTTATTGCACCTGAAATACCAGTTGATTTTCTGAACCATAGGGCATATGCAAAAGGAACATCCCTTACTGAAACGTCTGTATTGTTGTTTCCTTTGGTTTTTGGAGGAGGGAAGGGTAGAGAGGGGAATGAAGGGTTGTCTAAGGTGAATGTCCACTTCTTTAGTCACATATGGTTCAGGTTAAGGCTCAAAATTCCAAACAGACAGGTTCTACCACTCTTTCAAATGATGAGCAGTGCTTTATTGCACAAGCAGTACTGTTGCAAGACAAGTAATTCACCCTGCAAAGCAATGCCACTCCTCCTAGAGGGAAGTGCTACTCAGAAGGACCCAGGGTGCCTAAATTAGATAGCATTGCCACCTCCATAACCCCTTGCACAGCTTAAGTTATTTAGAATCTCATGAGAGACATATATTTTGCTATTATGTATGTTCAGCAATTTGATGAAAACACAGCCAGGAAGGAAGGACAGAAGCTAGAGCTGAAAGAGTAGTGGTAGTGCTCGCCCTCCCAACTGAGAAAAAGGCACACACTGCCCTCTTTAAGAAGTCTGGGAAAAGCAGTGCTGATGTGCTGATGGGCTTTACTTGCACTTTGTGGTACCTCGTATTCCCACTCAAGAGTCTGGGGCAAGAGGCAGCCCCAGGGGCCTCTCAGCATCACGTGTGAATGGCCAACACTGCCCCACTGGAGAGGGGGCGCAGGAAGAGCAACACGGTCTCTTCTCCTTTTTTAAATGAAACAAATGTTTGCTTCGAAGGATTTCCTTTTACTTTATAGTTCTGAAAACGAAAAATGAGAGCCAAATGGTTACACGGCATCTGAAAGGTTACAAGACATCTTTGGCCCAGAAGGAGGGACTTCCTTTTGTGCTCTGCCCCTACTGTCCAAATGCCAAGCAGCGTCAGGGAGAGCCTCTGCTTACACAGACGAGCATCTCAGCGGGCTTGGCAGTGAGCACATAATTGGTGTTGATATTAGAGCTGCCATATTCCTGTCTGGGATTGCTGTGTGCAATCACATCCTTAACGTCTTTGGGTGGCACTGGACCTAGTCCTTGTGTTCTGGCAGAGCGAGTCTGATACCCATCATTTACGGCGTATAAGAATAAGAACTGGGCAGTGCATGCATAGCGAGTGCTGTGTATCCAGAAGTGTTAGATCTAGGGCAAGTGCATATCCCTCTGGCAGTGCTTTGACTCTCAGGGCAAACTACTGAGGACTGATGTGTAAATACACCGTTGACGTGCCAAGAGTTTCCAGACTCAACAGCAGCTTGATCAGAGTGGCATATTCATAAATCCCAGACAGCAGGGTGGAGGAAGGCAACATGTTTAGAAAGCCTAGACATACCGTATTTTTAGTCCTACTAAGGAGCTAAAAAGCAAATGCTCACAAAAATGCCTTAATACACTTTAAAGAAAAAAGTTCTTTCAAGCAGACAGTATAGTATCTTCAGAATTGCCTATTAAAATTCTACTGAATGATTAATTTTCACTAATGCAAATTAATTTAGAATTTCTCAATATTGTCTCACATTAATTTATTCAAGATAAATATTCATCCTCATTAAAATCAATTACGATGTAAGTATTAAGAATATCGCTCAGAGTGCTTTGATTCCCTGCATATGTAGCATACAGCATTTTGCATATCACTAGTTAATACGGAGGCTTGCAGGTGTGTACAAAACTTGTAACTGGCTGACACATCACTTGTGGGTATTTGAGATACATTTTAAGCATTTTCCACAAAAACCTGTATTTCTCTTTGTAGGTTTGTTATGCCAGCAAATGCAGTCTGGTATTTAAATAAAAGGAATTTGTTGTGTATTTTACTGACTTTTTTTCTTTTTCTACTGACTGTGATGTTGTCCTCTGCTGGATGTCTGAAAGATGTGATATGTTACTAACACAACTTTCCTTCACTAAAGTACCAGAAGCCTGACTTCTGCAGCTAGAAAGGGGGAGAGGAAATCCAACAGCCTCCTGGGCTGCATTAGAGCGGTGCCAGCATGTTGAGGGAGGTGACCCTTCCCCTCTGCTCAGCACTAGTGAGGCCACACACGGACCACTGTGTTCAGTTCTGGGCTCCCCAGTACAAGAAGGCCGTGGACATACTGGAGTAAGTCCAACAAAGGGCAATGAAAATGACTGAGGACTTGGAGCAACTGGCATGCAAGGAGAGGCTGAGAGAGCCTAGAAAAACAAGGCACTCATTAGTTGCCCTAGGTGTTAGGACAGGTGTGAACGGTGTAGGATGCAGTCACTTTCCCACCAAACCTAAGCTTCTTTCAGACATTCTATAAAAGCATCTGCGAACTTGTTTGTGAACAAAACCAAGACTTATCAGCTCTTTTTGCAACTTTTTCCCTTTAAAATGCTTCCAAAGAAGCAATTTCTCTTCTTTGCATAGGTCCCGTCACCTAAGGAGTCTGGTTTCTGCCACCGTTGTCACATCTGACAATCCTGTCTTGTATATTCAACCTCATTGAGTTCAATGAGTTTTATCCATGTGAGTAAACGTGGCAGATTTTATGAACCTTGTAAATATATTAGCAGCAGAGATGTCTCCAGTATCTTTTCCTCAGGCACATGAGCCAACATCGTATCCTGTCACAGAAATGAGAACTATCCTGGCTGTTCAATTTGCGTGACGCAGAGGGACAGTGGCATTTGCATTCGGTTCTTGGCATGGAAGAGAGGCCGTGGTGCTGTGCTGCGTGGAAAGGATGTACAGCCTTGCTGGGGAAAGCAGTGGGAGGGAGGAGGTATGAAGCAAAGTCCTAGTAAAAGGCTCGTGTTCGATGTTTAAGACTTAATAAGTATTGAAATTCCCTTATGCCATACAGATGACCACAGTGATTTTGTACTGTTTGCTAATACATGTTTGACAAAGCTATAATGTCACTGTGATCCTTGAGGGACCTGGTTATCATTCCCAGACATTACTGCTCAAGAAGACTGCATTCGAGAGGGGAAAGGCATTTTCAGCTGAATACAGACCACAATCGCTATGCCTGAGGAGAATACACATGCATTTAAATAATAAGTTATTTGCTTTGCAAAAGATTGGCATAAGCTTTTGCACAGACCTGTTAGCTTAAAGGCTTATCTCTTTTAATGCTAAGAAGTATTTCCAGTGTGTTCTCACTGAAGGCCTGCTCAGGAGCAGCTGCTTCCGCAGCACTCCATGTGTGCATAAGCCCTTAGTGAGATGGCATTTTCTGTTTGGATGATCAACATGCACATATTTTATATATCCAGCCTTTGTGTCTGAGAAGATAAGAAGAGCCTTCTCTCTGCATTCTTCTTTAAATGCCAAAAGCTCTTTTGTTTAAATACATGTCAAACAAACACTTATCTACCACATTCTTCCCAATAAGAAGCCACTGTTTATTCTGAGTATCTCTTCACTTAACATGTTTGATATTTTTCCTACCTATCCTAAGACTGCCCAGGTGTTTTCCTAACGTTTTTTCACTTTAACGCGCCTGTACCTTGTTAACTTTCAACTCCTTGACACCATATGAAAACTGATAGTCTCTGAAGAGAAAGAGTTTTCTTGCTTCTACTTCATGTACTAGTGTCAGGTTTTTGCTGGTTTTTTGTTGTTTTTTTTTTTTTTTTAATTTTCCTCCCTCCTTTTTTTTAGTTTGCCTGTGTGCTGGGAGTGTTCTTGTGCTTTGCAATAATACATCTCTTTGACGAGCTTCCGCTGTCTCTTTTCTTGGGTTTTTGTATTTTCTAGCGTAGCCTTTTATGACTCTTTCTCTGGGACTGATAAACCATGTGGGTCTGATCTAAGTGTAGACTGTCAGCCGCCGGCAGGCTGGGCAGGAGGAGGGATTACCCTGCCTTTGCCTTGCTGCTGCTGCTCTTGCCCCACTCTGCTGCTGCCTGCCACCAGCAGAGAGTGGGTACCAGGATGGGTAGCTCAGTCCAACCATTTTTATGTTCTCACGTAACTTTAAATTCCTCGTGGATGTTAAGACTTGGGAGTATGTGGAAATGGATACATGGTGTCTCAAGGGCCTGATCCCTCCAGAATTTAAGAAATGCCTGTATGTACAAGTGCCTTATCCCCATGCTGTCTGTGACACCCTCCCTGCAGCTTTGGGTACAGGAGTGCCGGCCGCCAGTGGCTCAGGCCAGCCTCAGAAAGTGGCAAGGCTGGCTTAGCTCTTCCTAGGAAAGCCTCAGAAGTTACAATCTGTCATTCTTGCGAATACGCTGGCTCCTTCATAATCCCCCTGGTCCTCATGGCGCAGAGAAAGGGACTGAGCAGGGCTTAGGGGGTTGTCCCATGGGGTACTGCTGCTACTTTGTCAGCAAAAAGACTCTTCTCCTTTTCCCACCTTATTCCAGCTACCTGTTCTCCTTAGGTTCAGTGATCACATCCGTTAGCATTTTGGGGCCTAACATGATGTGAAAGGAAAGGTAGAAACAGCCTTTCTTTCTAACATGACACTTTTCTCCAGCCCTCAAGGCTGGTTTATACCGCTGCGATCTGTCCCACCATACCTGCCACAGTCCTTTCCTGCAAACGTACGCACAAACTGTTCCTGCAGCTCTTTCCCATGGCTACAAATGGTTTGCAGAATGAAGTGAGAGAATTTAAGGATTTTCTTTCGTTACGTCTTCTGTCATGGATAGTTTGGTTAGGCATGAATCAGTTAAAAAACATTAACAAATTATCATGTTTTTTCTAGATAAACATGTTACATAAATAGAGTCATTTTTTAAGTAGGTATAAATGCCTTGTAACAAGTCTTTATGCGATTCTGCCTCCACTCCTTGTCCTCTGAGCCCCATTTTGAGTGACTCACTGTGCTTCCCAGCTGGAGCAGCCCTTTCCAGCTGGTGCAGTCTGGCAGGTCTGCAGCCCTGGGCTCCCCTGGGCTCTCCTAGAGATCCTTACCAGTCCCCGCCTGGGGCAGTGCTACACTTCACGCCAAGCAAGTGGTTCTTAAGATGCCTCATTGCTCATTTTGCCTCATCTGTAGTACAGAAGGTTAGATCCAAAATGAGTTTAGGTTCAGATCTGCAAGCATATTCAAATTCTTAAACCATCCTATTGGGTGTTAGGAGCCCAAATGCCTCTGTGGATATGTGCTGTAAGCATCTCAAACTTAAATAGAACAGAGGCCAGCAAATGCTCTGGTGTCCAGCATCACTGCAAAAATGAAATAGCAGTGGGAAAGGTGGTACCAAGCTGGGATTTTTCTTCGAAAATTAAACTGAAGGAAATATCATACCTTTTTCAGGTGCCAGCTCTTTGCCCTCGGTATATGAAGGCTCAACATGAGATCTGAAAAAGGCAACGTACTCCTCCTGCAGCCACCGAGGTTAGGGTGAGGGAAATGTAAAAATTGTGTCATCTTGAACCTCACCGCCATCAGTAGTGGGACCTGAGGGTCCACAGCACACGGCACCCTGCCGAGGGGGGTCAGGCAACACGCCCTGGTCTGAAAAAGTAAATGAGTAGTTTGGTTTTGGGAAATGTGTTTTTTTTTTTTAATGTTGTGCACCAACGGTTAAAGTATTTAGACTAGGTTCCATTTTGTTTCTGAGAGGGTCCAAACCCACATCTTCTGCTTCACAGCAAAACCTCCTAGCTGCCAGGTTAAAGGCTGCCCTGGGCAAGAACATCGGTGCTCTCCCTCCGTGTCTGGCAGGTGTAGAGGAAAGTGCTTTTTTCCACCAGCAAAATGCATCTAATCATGCGTTAGAGAGCATAGGCTGGAAAGGAAGAGAGCACAAATAATTCTGTGTGGATTAGGGATCATAGAGCATAAAGTAGACTCAGGAGAGGAGAGCAGTGGCTCCCCATCAGCCCCACAGAGCTGTGGGAGGGCCGCAGGGTTCAGCCCTATCGCCCAAGCTTTGAGGATGGTCAGGCTCTTTCCTGGTGGATTTTTATTCTCTGAAGTTCTTTCTTTATCATGTATCCATTTCTAACCTTCCCTCCTGAATGTTGTTTGTTTCAGTCCCGTTAGGCTTGTTACTTGCAAGTGTGTACAGAGGTTTAACTTCCTGACTTTCCGGAGCTGCAGCCAGTTGTGTTTACGCTTTCTTCTCACAGCACCTCTGTGAAACAGAAACCAGCCCTGCTTAACGCCCAGCAGTCCTCAGCAAAGAAATTGTACATGTAAAAGGCATGAAAACAGGGCTGCAAACCCCAGACTTAATGCTGAGTAAGAAAACACCCTCTGCTTTGCAAGTCTTCCTTGCTGGGCAAACCCTTGCTGTGGTAGGTGTCAGCTTTCGCTAACACTAACTAGCAACCAGGCTCCTTCAGTGCTCTCCCATCCTCCTCCAGAGACACCCAACCAAACTTAAGCTGCCTTCTCTTGATACTTTCCTCTCTGCTTCTTTTCTGACACCTGTGTGTTTTCTTACTTGGATGTATCTATTCTGTTTTAAGATACCTGGCTCTGCTCTACTGGCAAGAGTCGACCATCCCATGTTTTGTCTAAACTCTTACATGCACTTCAACCTCCAAAGTCCAATTACTGGCCAATTTCTAAAGCCTTTACCTGACCAGTTGGCATGCTGGACTAGGAAAAAATGTCTAAAATACATAAATTCCCGATGCTGTATTAAGAAAGATGGCTCATTTTCAAAATACTGTAGTAATTCCTAGTGTAGTCATAAATCCTGGTAAGGTGATGTTAGCTTTTAAAAAATGTGTTTTACAAATATCCCCTTGAGTGCAGCAGTTTAAAATTTGTAAGTTTGTTTTCCCTATTTGTATTAATGGCTCTTTTTGTTTTCTCAAAGCACATCTTAGGTTAAATCTAAGTTGACCACAGAAAAGGGCAAATTTTTTTTCGAACTTTTCTGGAGCACAATTAACTTAATATTTTAACAGCTGGCAGCTGTGGTAATTACTTTTAGATTATACCTAAAGTCTGTTGGAATCTAATTACTCTGATCTATGAACCAGGTAATTAAGGCAAAAACTCCCACATTTTCTTAGACCTCATTAATGTATTTCCTTTGAAAATTGTTAGCTAATGATGGTACATTAAGAGTTTATCCATAAAATGACAATGAATAATTGAAACCTTTGTCCGAGACATTAAAGGACAGAATAGTGTTTAACTGCTCAATGTCTTGATAATTATTGCTTAATTTGCAGTGCAAATATTATGCAAGTTTGGGGAGACAGGACCAAGCAAATTGGGAAAGTGGCACGGAAGGACAGAAATAATTTTCTTTTCCTTCATTTACTTGGTATCCAGCTAATAATTCAGGACGTGTGGAGACTCCTGAGGAGCTGATGTTTCTCCTGCTGCCTGGAGATGGACTAGCAACACAAAGAGAGACCAAGGGCTTGTGCCCCATGGGCACACAGCGGCTGGCCATTTCCTATGCACCTTTCAGGCTGCTGATGGGCTCCCCCACAGGCGTGGGGACACCCTGCAGCAGCCCTGGCTGGTGTGGCTCCCCTGAGCATGGCCGTGCTCCCCCACACCCAGCTCCTGCCTCGGTGGATGAGTGGGCTGCTCGGGGCGGCCTGGGAAGGTACCTGCTGGAGGGTCCCTGCTGGAAGGGCCCTTGCTCAGCTGCTACCAAGGCTGCAAGAGTTTCTTTCAGCCACTCTCGTGCTGGGGGAAAAGCTGTGAGTCCAAATCTCACCCCTAATGTCCGTAGAAGACCTTTGACTGTTGTATGCGTGTCAGGAATGCTGTCGCTACAATAGCTACAAGAGAAATGCATTTACGTGAGTGCAACAGAGTGAAACCGTTTGCTCCAGCATCTCTCCTTCTGAGTGAGGGGTATGGGGCGGTTACTAATCAAGATGCTAGGTGCAACCAAAACTGTGGGGCAGACCTAAGATGGTGGTAAAGCAAAGCTGCTTTCCCTTATTCTGACTTATGAGTCTAAGACTTGTGTTATTCTTAACTATGCTGTAGTACACGCTATAAACTGATAGGATGCAGCAGGCACTGGCTGTACTGCCACCCTCTGCTCTCCACCATAGAAAGGAAGTTCCAGTCATGCCTACTCCCCGGGGGGGAATTTTTCATAAGGATGGAGGATCCAAATCATCAAATTTCCTAAGGAACTTCGACCCCTGGTTGCCTGCAGGTGCCTTGTCCCACTTCCCTACAACCTCTGATGCCAAGTTTTTATAACAAATTCCCAAGATGTGTTCTCACTTGTGGATCAGCACTGGGGTCTGAGTGTGCCGGGAGCTGGGAGGACACACAGTGTGAACGCACCTCTTCCTCAGTAATCACATCTAACGTGTGACACACTGCAACGAGAAGGGTTAGACATGGGGGAACAGAAAAGCAACCTGTGGCTATACAGACTACGTAATCACATAAGTCGATAGATGGATCAGTGTTTTCTTGAGGTAAGTGAAATGAATCAAATACCAGAAATCTCTGTTGCACATGTAAGAGCTGCTAGAGAACAAGCTCATTTGCTTCAGGACTTCTCAGGACCGTCTCCAAAGTACCATGAGGCACACGCTTGTTGCAAAGCAGCATACCGAGGGGATCCATCTGTACTGAAGTATTTAATTTGAAAAGCCTGAAAGCTTCAAACTTGATCGCAGCTGGTCTGCAAAATAACAGCTTTGGTGGGAAACAGTTGAGGCATTGGTTTTGGATCAGAACTTCAAAGAAAAGTTTCAGGTGACCGTCTGTTAGACCATCAAGGACCTGAGCAATTACGTATCCGGTGGGAACCCTGTATACAGGGAAAAAAACCATGAATTGTCCTGGTTTGTGGTAAAACAGAACCAATTTTCTTTTTGGTGATTTTACTTTTCAGCTAAGCCTCTTCTAACTAACTGCACTCCCTGAAATTTACGGCATATTTTTCAGACAGTGTCTGCCTTTATTTAATTTTGTCTCCAATAATGATACATAATTTATAAAGTCTGAAAAAGTAATAAAGTAAGTTTTTCTGTGAGGAATTTTATTTATAAGGAAATGAGTTAAACAAATGAGCTAATTAGGAAAATTAAGGATAAAAATATTGATTCAATATAAGAGAGATGCACACATGGCTACTCAGGAAATCTGCTGTAAGAAATTACCAAGACCAGATTACCAGACACATATCTGCTAAAAGATTAAATCAATCAATGTTAAAACTGCTTTTTCTCTAAGAAACTGAATGCTGTCAGATCCGCTCCTTTCATATCATTATATATTCCCACTGGGTCAAACTTCTGGCTTGAGGCCAAGTCTTCAATCAGTTTTCGGCCCAATTTTCTTCCTGCTTCAGTAGACATAGCCTTTTGCCAGAGCTTCAGCAGCAATCCTCCTTGGAAAGAAACACAACATGACATTGTCAAATTAACATGGAGCACACACAGCTTGCGGCACACAAGGGATGAAGCGCGTGTCTGGCAACAAACACCCACCACTCTCCTGTGGACAGTGAAATGTAGACAAAGCTGGAGCGTGCCGATGGGGTAATAATTGCCTACAACTGTGTAGGGAGACACGGGCCATTCATTCAACTCAGGATCCTTTGTTATTGACGGACAACTGGGCTTGTTCCCTTGTCACCAGTGTTGCAAGTCAAAATGATTGAAGATACACGTTAAGGTCTTGTTCTGCAGTTGCACATAGCTTCATGGCTTATGAAGCAGTGGCCTGGTAGTTACATTGTGCACATCTTTGTTTTCAATCTAAAGCAACCAAGAATTTCAAATTCTGTCAGCTACAGCCTCAAGCTAAAGCAGCAGGTGATCCTGATGCTTTCATCCAGGCAATGAGCAGTGGCTCTCTGGGAAGCGTGCCTGACCAGTCCGGCATTAGCACCAGTTTGCAGGGTAGTCATTACCTGCTCCCCACTCCTCTCAGTGCTGATCTCTGTGGTGGATAAAGGGTCCACAGAGGACATATGAGGGTAAAAAAAAGTCTACTAGAAAACCAAGAGGAGTTTATTCTGCTGCAAAATGTGCTTTTGTATAAAACTGCCAACAGTGAAGAAATGAGTTTGCACAGTATTGTACAAGGGGGAAGAGGAGTTAAGAGGAGAAGGCAGCAAACAGGCCTCTTGCCTAGGAGGACCACAGGAGGACCACATGAGAGGTGAGGACAGCAGGAAAGGTCTCCAATAACAAAGCATCTGCTGTTCTGCCTTTGGATGTCGGTGAGGGGTAGAACATAAAAAGTGAAGCTTCTGTCTGCCTGTGGGTCGAGAAGCTTTAGAGGTAGCACAGCACTCTCCCAATATAGGTCCCTGTGGACTGGCAGAGGCAGCTAGAGGAAAACAAAGAGTCATCCAACTCTCAATCAAGAAATCAAATCTCAGTTTGGGTTGGACATGGTCCCATCCTAAGCGGTACCGAGACCCTCTATCTGTTGTTGAAGTTTGCAGCAGCAGAAGAGGATTCTATGTCTCACAGGATGTATTTAAAAGTTTGAGGAATCTGACTTTGCAAAACCAGTATGTCACACTTTGTGATCTGAGTTTTGTAGCAATAAGATCTAGTGTTTCAGGTCCCTGCTGAGGCTGTGGATCCAGACCCAAGTCAAATTTAGTTTAAAGCTCCTTTTCTGATCTGCAAAGCAGTCACCAAGTTGAGTTAGCTGGCATTTGACTCTCAGCTGAATGCAAAGCCCATCCCTTCAAAGCAGAGTTGGGGAAATCTCCTACCTGCAAGGCAAAGGATTTCAGCTGTGGACTTCATTATGGCTGCACCTGCATGAAACTTCTTTAGCCCTCTCTTTCCTTCCCTTACCATCTTCAGCATCCACACTTCTTTTTCCTCTGTCCCTCCAGTGCTGCCCTCATCTTGCCTGCCACCCTGGTGCTCTGCTCCCTCCTTGCTGCCTGCTGGTGGTGTTTCTCCTTACTCTGCTCCCTCCCCTCCTGAAGGAAGGTCAAGAAACCCTGAACTGTGGCATAGACTACCAGGAACGGGATGGAGCTGTTAAAATCCTTATTTGGGCTTTGAGGAATAATGCTATGAGGAAGGTGTGAGGGAAGCACTCGGTGCTTCCAGGCATCAGTGATGCCAGGATGCTCTTTTTAACACTGAATAGCTTCATTACACGTCTTTCTCAGCTACAAATACAACTAGGGAGAGTATTTTCATTGAAATGTACAAACAGAAGAAGACGATCACACAAAAAAAATGCCATAGCTGTGGATAATAGTTTTTCAGTGTATTTTTATATTGTATTTTCATTTCGAGATTCAAAATAACTTTCCTTCACAAAGGACAAACAAAAATATCCAACCCAGCAATACCTACGAATGAACTGAAGCCTCCGAAGGCTGCAATTCTGTGTCTCACCGCTGGATGGTGATGCACAACTTATTTTTGTGAAAGTCCGACGTTTTCTAAAGATACAGTTTTGCTGGGATACATGGTATTTTGCTGGGGCAGTGTGAATATTCTCTGCTAGTCCAAAGATTGAGACAAGAACAAAAAACAAAACCAAAACCAGAATGCTTTTGGACACTCAAACTGTTGTTCATGATCATTTGCCTACTTTTTGTAATGACCTCAACTGGTTTAATAACTTCATTTACAGCTTTAATGATTTCAGATGTAACTACTGAAACACAAACTAGTCTTTGTGTTTTCCAAGTTCCCGTGAAAAATGGAGGAAAAAAAAAAAAAGATCATCTGCTCCAACAAAGGATGCGTTTGTCTCACGCGAAATCCTCACTGCACATCGACAGTGTTAACCCATCGCTGCATTTGCTCTTTGGTGTGTTGTCTACTTAAGGTTGTATTTTTAGCTGTATTGTTTTATTTTTAGTCTCTGGAAAGTGTTTATACTATTGTATATCAAAAAGTCATGTCCTCATACGGAGAAAGGTACAGAAAGAGAGAACAAGATATTAAATATCTATGCATTACAGGCATTTGTAGATCAGTCTTGTACCTGTTAATTGATTTACTTTGTGAAGAGCTCTCATTGAAAGCAGGACTCTATTTTGCTGTGGACTGAAGTCACTAATGGATGGGAGGACGTCCCCTTCAGTGAGCATCCTCTGGGGCAGGAAAGACTGGAACTCGTTTGTAGTCTGTAAATCTGTAGAGAAGTGTGTGGCTGCAATGAAATCTACAGCATTAGCCCAGTCTTCACCAAAATTTGCTTCTGGATCAGAGAGATATTTTAAGCTGGAAGAGATAAAAAGAAAAATGTAACAGATAATTGAAATGTACTGTAGAACACATTTATCCCAAATTATGTTTTGTTCAGTATAAAATCCTGAGTGGTCTCAGCGTCACAATGAATTAAAGCCTACTTCAGCATTTTACACCTAATTTCTGCTGGCATGGCTGCCTCTGCCCAGACTAGACACAGCTCCTGACTCTGGCTGCAGGTCCCAGAGAGGAATCAACGTCTCCTGTTAAACCCACAGCCTGCCCACCCATGGCAGCCTGGGCAGCCATCTCTCACTGGTCATCCCATGCTCCAAGAGAGCGGAAGGAAGAGTAGAGCCTAAAGAGCAGAGGTCTAAAGTGACTTTGTTGGGATACTGTCCTTCCAAAGAGGCATGGAGGTAGGAAGATCCCCCTGGGCCACCTCTCTCATCCCGGTACCTGTCCTGGAACTTGGGCAGCGCGTAAGCAATGGAGGAAACGTGCGCTCTCCACATGAGATGGAGGGCATCATCCATTTTGAAGGAGGAGAAGGTTGCAGGGCTCCCAGCTTTGTGTTCTGTAGACAACAGATACTGCAGCAACGGGGAGGAAAAATGGCAGAGAAATAGGGTGGTGTTTAAACCAAATTAATTTTTCAGACTTATGCACATATCTCACAAAATACTAACTTTGCAAGCTAAGGGAAATTGCTTTTGAGTAGTTAGAATGTGTTGCTTTGTAAGTAACTATAATGTCTGACACAGGGAGAAAAAGACCATTAATATAGATTTATAAAGTGAATACATATCCCCACTGAAGTTAACTGGAGTTGCCGTTCTTTGACTTCAACAGAGTGAGGGTTTTGCCCACATAATCTAGGTATTCTGTCACAATAATTCAATTGACTTTTGTATCTGAGTGCCATGGAAGCTTCTGAGCTGTAATACTGGGTTCCTTGAAAACCTGTTTATGCTCTTTCAGCTACAGCTTTCTGGAGATTTTCAGAAAGTAGGAAAATGATTCTTAATGGTTATCATTATGGCTATTTGAGGAGTAGATCTTCTATTATAACTTCTGAAATATAATGCTTAGGAAAAATAATCTTAAGAAAACAAATTCAGTCTTGCTCCTAAAACCTCTACCTTCAGTCACGGTTGCCAAGAGGGACTTATGGTTTAAATTTTCTGATCATTATCAATTATTCGCCTGCCAATAAAAATCTTGAATATAGAAGTCTATCTATAAAAATAGCTATTGAATGTACGAAGTAAGAAATATTGGGATTAGGGAACAGCTGAATGAGGAGGAAAGAGAATATCTACTTGCATAAACAAGTGTTCTTCTGAATGAAGTTCCAGCATTTTCAGTTTTTTAGATGTTCAAAAGAATAAATGAACCATATAAAACCAACGCAAGGCCATTTCTCAAGGGTGATGTTCTATTTTGCATGCTTATTTTGCATTGCTAACATAAGCCGTATAGCAAGAATACAAATATAACTGTTGTCAAAAGGGCCTCTTGGGACAGACTCCCAATAATACAGGATTATCTTAAAGGAAGAAAAAAAATCCATAACTGTGAAAATCCTAGCCTTCTTATCTCTAACTCACTTTATGTCATGCTTTTCATTTTTTCTGCGTGTTACTTTTATATCAGGCTGCTATTGAAAGCAAACCAAGCTCTCTGAATCTTACAAATAACACTAATAATAGTTTTTAAAAGTAATATTCTGGTATAATTTCCTACAAAATATGAAAAAAAAAGAGTAAAATTATTTACTTCAAAATAGGCCTTCCACTCATCCATGAGCTTGGGATTGCGAGACCGGCAGTCGGCAACACTATAACAGAAATCATCTCTCTGTTCCTCTGGAGGCAATATTTCTATCTCGTACTGCAGCTGCCCAAAGAGACCAGCCTCCACTGCCCCCAGAAAGGGTATGACAGCCAGGTAGTAGTTCATACCTGTAACAATAATTTAAAAGGAGGAGGTTTTAATCACAAATGAAAGCAAATGAAAAATTCAGGCATAGAAAAATGAACATTCTCCCATACCAAATGCAACCGTTTCGAATTGCCACTGTGATACAACTCTGTTCAGCAGTTGGACATATGTACTGAAATGCACTAATGATGATATCTGTATAGTTTAGACGTGATTTGTAATATTCATTTATATATTGTCCTTTAATAGCCTTGCATGAGCTGACAGTGTGCTGTATTTTGCAGGAAAGGACAAACAACTGAAAAAAGTTAGACCTTTATAGGTTGTCATGGACAGGATATCAAAAGTCTTTCAAATATTAGTTGCAAACTAAGTACAGAAAGACCAAGGGGTATTCCATGAATATTGTTTTCATTAAAATACCTCTTCTATGCACCCTAGGCATGTAAGAAAAAAAAAGGCAAATACTAGTGATATTTTACTGGAAAATAATAATTTTGCTTTTAAAAAAGATTTTGCTTACTGAAAGCTTCCTGGAAATTACCTCAGTTGGTTTGTTTATATTTATTTCAGGATGATGGCTTCCTTTGGTCTGATCCAGAAGTTGGAGGAGTCAGACGCAGCATGTAGGAAAACCAGGTTCATTTCTCACCTGTGCTGGACCACATCTCCAGTGAGAGTGCCCATAGGGCTATTTGATATTCCTCATTTGAAAGGAGGATTTAAAATTCTCCTATTAATCGTGTCCTCTTTGTGGAAATAAAGCTTAATAACTTTCAGTGAAGAAGAGCCTGGAGACCAGCTCTTCTCCCTCTTGGATGGATACTCCCAAGCCATTGTGCTGAGAAGTCATTTGCTCGTGCTTGGTCTCAGGGCCACAATCTGCCTACTTATCTTGTACGCAGTCCCAGCAGTGAGGACCAAAATCATCAAAACCTGACCACCTACCATGTACCCCTGTCCTACTCATGGGAAACCATTGTTCCACCTCCTCTTTGTGGGCCTAGTTGGGAATGCAGGAGGAAATGTATGAAGATCAAGGAAAAGTCCCAAGTGATGAGAAAACAGTGTTGCACTGGGAGTCATTGCTAAGCTCGGTCTTGCTTCTTGTTCACTATTTTCATGAGAAGTGTTGAAATCAGCATTTCACATCAGAAAATACTTACATTCTTTTAAGTGGGCTTGCGTATATTACATATTTGTACCTGCTCGGGTGACTCAGAGGGCGGAAAACAATGCAGGAATGGAATGTACTGAGTATTATTCCAGGCAAAAAAGGCTGAAGTTCTTAAGCAGGGAGTGTCTCATACACCTTGTGGTCTATTAAATGTGAGTTTCTTGTTTAAGCTCATTCCTGGCTTCATAGGACGACTCATGCCAGAGAGGGCTGCCCTGAAGGCCAGTTGAAACCACTTACATCCTCAGAACAATAGGAAACATTTCTGTGCAGTCTGAAAGACTTTTTGCATGTTCCTGCTACAACAGGGTAAATCAAGGCTGAGCTTATACGTTTTCTGGAGGCAACAAAATTGGTATTAAGCAAATGTGCAGTGTTTAGAAGTAAGTGAAGAACAGGAATGCAAACACTGAGAAAGTAAAGGTGGTGGTTTCTATTCCAGGAATGCCCTCTGCTTGCACGGGGCTATGCAATGACCCCTGTTACTGGTCACTGCATGGGACACCTTCCTATGGAGCACCTGCTGCTTGCCACCAACAGAGACGGGAAACTGAAGTTGGAGTGAGTATTACAGTGAGCTTTGGTTTTACTCTAAAATTGTATTTCAAATTTACTCTATGCTTATGCCTTTGTTCACTGAAGATATGTACATTTAATTGCTGGCTCACAGTCAGAACCTTCATTCAAAGGGCCTCTACAACAAAGTGCTTGTGTGGCAGGGAAGGGAGAGTGCCGCTCACCGCAGCCTGCCAGCAGGTCTCTTGGAAAAGGAGACAACAGGGAAGCTGAGGGAGCAAGGGACAGAAGTGATGGAGGGAGAAGTGCTACAGAAAAAAGAACGTGAGGCTTTCTCTTCCCAAGCGAGGCAAAGAATATTGAAACTGGAGGACTTACAAGGTCATTTTACTCCCTTAAAAAAAAAAAAAAAAAAGAAAGAAAAAATTTCCATCATTTTATTGCCTTTAGATATAATTAGTGATTGTAATCTATAGGTTGGTCTTGTCTTTCTTCCCTCCCTCCCCCCCATCTGTCCATTCCATTTCTTTAAAGACAGAAGATAAACTTCCTAAAAGAGTCAGAGTTCCAGTTTCAGAAAAAAAAAGAGTCTCTAAAAATATTGACTTTGTCTCAGATCAGAGAAAAAGGGATTTATTTTATTAAAAACAATGTGTTCCTTCAGCTTTTGAAAAACGGAAACAAAAATGTCATTTGGGGGATTCAGTTTGGACTGGTTGAGATATGTTATTCAATTTGTGTAGGAAAATTAATTAAATATTTTTGATTAATCAAAAGAAAATGTAACTGTTTCTCATGGGTTTTCATGGGCTCCAAAAAAAATTTATAAGATGAACTCTAGAAATCTAGGTATGCGTTGTTTGAGGAGTCTGTTTGCATATGGACACTGGCTGTAAAAGTAACAGAGGGAAACAGGCTACACATATTCTTGCACTTGAGACAGAGCGTATTGTACTATCAGTGCTTTTTCTATTGATGCCACAAGTGTTATTCATTGGGCTGCCCTGTGCAACAATGAATGGATACCCTTGGGTTGCATCTGGCATTCCAGATTCCTTCCTTTCCTCTTCTGCAAAGCTCTTAGCTAGAAGTGGATATAACTGTTTATTTTTCCTTTCTATGTAAAAACCGGGTTATAGTATCCTGTCTCACACACTGTTATTTCTCCCATGATCCTGGCAGTGGACTTACTTACCCTTATGTCCCACAGGAGGATAAGGTGCTCTGCCACATCTACCAGGAATGATGCCAACAGTGCATATGGCTAAGTTAGCTCACAGCTGGTCCTTCAGTAGAGTTTATGACTTTGCCTTTTCTCTGGATTGCCTAGTGCAAAGGTGGTTCCAAATTTGATGCCACCATCACTGAGATGGCATTGCTTCACAGAATCACAGAATGGTAGGGGTTGGAAGGGCCCTCTAAAGATCATCTAGGTCAATCCCCATGCTAAAGCTAGAACAGGTTGCACAGAATTGCATTTGCGTCCAGATGGGTTTTGATTATCTCCAGAGAAGGAGACTCCATAACCTCTCTGGACAGCCTGTTCCAGTGCTCTGTCACCCTCAAAGTAAAGAAGTTTTTCCTCATGTTCTGATGGAACCTCCTGTTTGTCCATTGCCCCTTGTCCTGTTGCTGGTCACCATGAAAAGAGCCTGGCCCCATCCTCTTTACACCCACCCTTTTGATATTTATGAGCATTGATGAGGTCCCCTTTCAGTCTTTTCTTCTCCAGGCTAAGCAGACGCAGGTCTCTCAGCCTTTCCTCATAAGAGACATGGTCCAGTCCCCTGATCTTCTTCATGGGCCTCCACTGGACTCTCTCCAGTAATTCGCTGTCTGTCTTTAACTGGAAAGCCCAGAACTGGACACAGTTGCTCCAGATGTGGCCTCACTAGGGCAGAGTAGAGGGGGAGGATGACCTCCCTCGACCTGTTGGTCACACTCTTTTTAATGCACCCCAGGATGCCATTGGCATTCTTGGCCACAAGGGCATGTTGCTGGCTCATGGTCAACTTGTTGACCACCAGGACTCCCAGGTCTTCCGCAGAGCTGGTTTCCAGCAGGTCAGCCCCTAATCTGTACCGGATCATGGGGTTATTCCTCCCTAGGTACAGGGCTCTACACTTGCCCGTGTTGAACTTCATTGGGTTCCTCTCCCCGCAACACTCTCGCTGTATGGTGGCACAGCCTTCTGCTGTGTCAGCTGCTCCTCCCAGTTTTGTATCATCAGCAAACTTTCTGAGGGTACACCCTGTCCCCTCATCCAGGTCATTAATGAATATGTTGAATAAGACTGCACCCAGTACTGACCCCCGAGGAACACCACTAGTTACAGGCCTCCAACTGGACTCTGTGCCGCTGATCACAACTCTCTGAGCTCTGCCATTCAGCCAGTTCTCAATCCACCCCACTGTCCATGCATCTAACCCACACTTCGTAAGCTTACCTATGAGGATGTTACAGGAGACAGTGTAAAAAGCATTGCTAAAGTTGAGGTAGACAACAGCCACAGCTCTCCCCTCATCTACCCAGCCAGTCATGTCACCATAGAAGGCTATCAGATGGCTTCCTGCAATGCACATTTGTTTAGGTGTAATGGATAGGTCCATTCTCCTGTTACACCTATGATATACATTTTTACAAATGAAATTCTTGTGTCTCTCAGGCTAAGAGAAACCGTGTATTAACTCCAGTTCAATATGGCAACATATGAATGGCCTGAATTATCAAAAGTATCCAGGAATTTTGGATGTTTCCATTTTTGGGAAGATTTAATTATTTGGATGTGTATTGAGGATAAAATATTGAGGCAATACCGAGATATTGAGGAAAACACTGAAAACATCAGGGCATTGACACCGGAAATTCAGATCTTTGCACTTCTCTCTCTCTCTGTCACTGTCTTCAGTTTGTTGCTACTTACTGGAATAACTAAAAAAAATTAAACAGAATTTCAACCTACTAGAAGTCCAAAGCCAATACTAACGTGAACAGAAATTGTCTCATAGGTCATGTACACCAGGTCAAAGTATTAACTAAGTTTTAACTGAATACTTGAAAGTCTGCTGGATAAATGTCAGTGTATGAAGATAATGAAGTTATTTGGATATCATGGGCAAAAAGCCTCCCTTTATTTCATTCCCTGTAGCCCACTGACCACAGTGAAGTTGTGAAGGTGCAACTGAAGGCATAAAAGTCCTGTCAGATGTGTATTACTGGGGGTGGTGCAAGAACCAAAGATTCCTGCTTGACATTCTCACACTAACTTTTAGTTCGAAGTATTAGCATCTAAACTGAACAGATGTGCTCTGAAGTAATTGAAAACTGTAATTTCTACAAACGCCTACAAATCTAGATACCTGTCATGGTGTTTCTCACACATTTTTACATTCATTTTTGCAGTGTAAACATTTTAAAGCTGCAAATTTGCAAAATTCCTTCCTCAAATAAGTCATCAAAGTCAATTAACTTTCATTTACTCGCTCACACTTAGGCGTCTTGCTGCAAATTTTCGATGGAAAATTATGTAGCACTGAAATTACTTTCTAATATAGAAGTCTAAGGGGAAGAAAGATTCTAAATTGCCTTATAGGACGCTTACCATGTTTTGGAGAACAGTAGTGTAATAGCATATACTTACAGGACCACCAACTTCTTACAGATATGCACAGGAGGTCTCCATCTTCATAGCCACAGGAAGTCACACTGGAAGGATCTGCTAATCTGCCTGAATCAAATGAAATAATACACCAAATACTTCTCAATCTTTTTCACACAAGAATTCCCACAGAGATGAAAAAAATATACAGGAGTAAAGCATGCAGAATTTTGCTCAGAGAAGCAGAACAATTACAGTTGTTTTGCTTCATAAACTACTGTTCCTAGAGTAGTTGAATTTCTCAGTCAATACTTCATGCAGTGCATAGTAATTTGATTGTGCTTTACAGCTCGATTTATTCCTCGCTGTAAATAGATTCTGAGAATTTACGGAACTGTCTGAAAGTAGGACATCACAGTGACATTTTTATGGAGATATAAATACACACGCACATACGGACATAAACACATGCATAGCTGATGCATCATTTTCAATAGATGCAGGGCTGCTGGTGTAGGAGAGCTGCTTAACGAGCAGAATAGCACAAATTAAATGCGCTCGTAATTGTCTCACCTAATTGGGTTGTGTGATACAGAATCCCTTCCGGTTTAATGATGCATACAAACATGACCTTACTGTGAAGCTACGCATGCAAACGTTGTTGTATCTGATTAGCAGGGTTTTCAAACATCTGTGCTGCAGCAAACATGCAAGACATTTCGCAATTATTAATGACAGCATGTAAGGCATATTTTACTTTTAGCACGTGACATGGAGAAACAGCCTAAATTTTGACAGCATAGTGTACATTATGTGGTAAGGAGTCACGTAGTGAATCAGGAAGACTGCTTTAAGTGTATGACATGAAATTACCACAGTCAGGTCCAATGACTTGAGCTCTTCCAGAAGTTCCCAAACTCTGCCCTGCAGAGCAGTTATTTTCTGACAAGTCAGCTGAATAACAACGTCATTTCTGTCAGATTAAAACTAAACCTCATTACGTTCTTTAAAAACAAACCCAAATTTTCTGATACTTTTCACTTGAGAAGAAGAGAAGATCATGAACCATGTGCATACAGATTATCCTAATTACCCTTTCTAGCTGACTGGACAGAGTTTGTGCGTTGGGGCCTGCTACCCGCTCAAGCCTGTATCTTTCAGTAGCAGAGCACTGAGACCACGAACTTGCAGTGGTGAGGTATCCAGTCCAACAGGATACTTTTTTTTGTGAAAAATGATATTTTTTAATATTTACAGAAAGATTTTTTTTTCACGCTTCTACTTCCACACAGCGTGTCAGAAATAGGCAGCACTAGTTCACTGGTGTGCAAAGGGGATGAATAAGAATAATAAAGGAAAAGAAGAAAAAAGAACACAAAATGTTGCAGAATTGTATGTGAGATTTACTAATTTAGCCTAGGCATTTTGTCCTAGGAAGAGGCAGTATCGGTGCTAATTATAAGATCTGTATTAATTACTTGGAGCTGGAAGCGCTAACCCCACTAGACTCCAGTTTTGTTCTGTCTGCCCTCTTCTATTCCCTGTGTTTAACTTGACTGTTATTTTAGTCTTCAGGTCCGCCCAAGCTATCTCTGTCCTCCTCTGGATTGCCAGTGCCTCCCAGCTGTATGTCGTTAGCAACTATGTGCAACCTGTTCAGCAAGACCTCGCTGTTCTTTTTTGTGGCAAGGTTGTTAATGAAAAAGGTAAATGCAGTTGTTCTCAAGAATAATTGAAGAACTCTGAGCATATCCTCCTTTTAGCTGTAAATTTCCCTAAGCAACGCTCATCACTAATTTCTCCTTCAGGTGTTCCTTTACTAGATTTGCAGTTCCCTATTTTGTTCTTCTTTTGTAAAGTGTTGTTAAAAACTTTCATTCTATGCTTTGATTTTACAAAGGGAGGAAATGCTTTTCTGAACTTTGGTAAAACATTACTTATATCATAAAAGAAGATATCGAGTTAGTCTGAACACAATCTACCTTTGATTCAAATAAGCTGTACTTTATCCGTTTTCCTGTTTAGCTCCATGTCTCCAAATATTCTTTCCTCTATACTTATTCTAATGTCTCATCTACTGGTCATGTAAGAGAAATAAGTATTTTTGTGTCCTCACCCCATTTTTCTTTCTTCTTAAATGTAAGTTCAACCTTTTCTACTCTTCAGACATACAATACCACCTGAATCTTTCTTAAATTTCTTGCTCCTGGATTTGTCCTTGTATATGTCAATTCGTCCAAGTGGGTGTAGAGACTATCCAGTTTCCTCCGTCTGTGTAGGTAGGACTCTCAGTTTAGCTCCATCTCACAAGTGACTATTTCTATTTCCACAGTCTCATTCCTATCAGCTGCGTTGTCTCAATATCATTGTCCCTGCTGTAAATTTAGGCAAATTACTGATTTCATTTTATGTGCACGAGCAGATTATTGCAAATCTTTATACCACTTACATTAAGTAGCAGCTTCACTTGCTTTTTGTGGTTTATATAGGACCATATCCATAAAAATATTTTCTCAGCAACATAACTTTCATGACCAGACAGAATTGTTAATTCAACAATTTTTGTAGTATTTTCAAGGATCTGCTGTCTTGCACCATGAACTCAAATCCTGCTTTTGTTTGCCCAAGCTTATTATGCCAATATACAAATGCTTCAGTCATTCACGCAATCACGGAATCATGGAATCACGGAATCTTCAGAGTTGGAAGGGACCTCTAGAGATCATCTAGTCCAACTCCCCTGCTAGAGCAGGATTGCCTAAACCACATCCCTCAGGGCTGCATCCAGGCGGGTCTTGAAAATCTCCAGAGAAGGGGACTCCACAACCTCCCTGGGCAGCCTGTTCCAGTGCTCTGTCACCCTCACTGTAAAGAAGTTTTTCCGTGTATTTGAACGGAACTTCCTATGTTCTAGCTTGTGCCCATTGCCCCTTGTCCTGTCGCTGGGAACCACTGAAAAGAGCCTGGCTCCGTCCTCCTTAAACCCACCCTTTAGATACTTGTAAACATTAATCAGGTCCCCCCTCAACCTTCTCCAGGCTAAAGAGTCCCAGCTCTTTCAGCCTTTCCTCATAAGGGAGGTGCTCCAGTCCCATAATCATCTTGGTTGCCCTACGCTGGACTCGCTCCAGTAGTTGCCTGTCCCTCTTGAACTGGGGAGCCCAAAACTGGACACAATACTCCAGTTGTGGCCTCACCAGTGCAGAGTAGAGGGGGAGAATGACCTCCCTCGACCTACTGGCCACAGTCTTCCCTATGCAGCCCAGGATGCCATTGGCCTTCTTGGCGACAAGGGCACACTGCTGGCTCATGGATAATTTGCTGTCTACCAGGACCCCCAGGTCCTTCTCCTCAGAGCTGCTTCCCAGCATGTCCGCCCCTAACATATACTGGTGTTTGGCATTCTTCCTTCCCAGGTGCAGGACCCTACACTTGCTTTTGTTGAACCTCATTAGGTTCTTCTCTGCCCAGCTCTCCAGCCTGTCCAGGTCACGCTGGATGGCAGCACGGCCCTCTGGAGTGTCGGCCACCCCTCCCAGCTTGGTATCATCAGCAAACTTGCTGAGGATACACTCTGTCCCCTCATCTAGGTCATTAATGAATATATTGAACAAAATTGAACAAAATTCCTCACTAATCTACCCAGCTGCCTATCTGGATTAGGTTTAGCCAGTTGCTAACCTCACTACTGTATGCACCAAAATTCTGTCTTTCTTACTCCTTTATCCATTTATTTTTCAACTTCTCATGTTTTTTACTGTAAAACTCTTTCCAGCCATGTGATTCTTCTACTATTTTTTTAACGTTCTGTTGATGTAATTTCAAAAATATGTAGTCCTATGATTTTTTAGCAGGTGACAGGTCTTTACCTGTCTCTGCAACCAGGTGCAAATCTTCCTCACACCTACCATGTCCCTCATCTCTATTTGGGAACTGTTACCACAACCAGGCATATCTTCAGTTTGTGGATGAGGCCACACTACATAACTAGATCCTTCCCAGCAGGTCACCACCCAGGTGTAGCTTTTGCATCCAGTTATCTTTGCCTCTGCCACACATTGGACCAACTATCCTGCTGCACCAGCCATCCTCTTTATCTTCTCTTTCTTTTCCTATACATAAAGAAGGGCAAGAGGAAAAAGCTTGTCTAAACTCCAACCGAATTCTTCTTGCTGCTGTCTGTTTGACAGCTAGTTGCCTGCTTGGATTTTGTTTACTGTACCTCCTTTTCCTTATTTTGACTTAGCAGTTAATTTTCCATTTGGTGTGACTAAATGCTGGCAGCCTTCCTTCACCACCAGCTGCAGCACCTCTGTCTTCTTCCAAACATACAGCTTCAGCCAAACCACCACTTCATGGAACTACAGATTACTACCAATAAAGACAAGAACAGGCAGACAGATGCCTTTGCTTACACTTGGTTAACACCAGGCACATGTTCCTGAAAACATCATTGACTCTCATTCCCTTCTTCATACCTCTCCTGGTTGCTAGAACAAAGCAAGTCAGCTCTGGCTTTGAATGGAGAGCTTCACTGCCTGCTGCATGTGAGGCAGCATATGGGAGAACACGTTCTCTGATAAAGCCCTCGATAAGATATTGCAGCCTTAACCTCAAGGGGCCTTTCACACAAATTCCTGTGTCTGCTTCCCCAGCATGGCCAACAAGCAAACAAGAATGACTGCCCCAGATAATAACCAGCTTTTGGGGGATGAACCAATAGAATTTTGTCATAATTAAAAAGAAACAAACAAACAACAAAACAAACAAACAAAAAAACAACAAACAGAATGAACTTTAACTTTTGTCAAGAATGCATTTAGAAATAATGAGGCTACTCCTAA
Source organism: Rissa tridactyla (assembly GCF_028500815.1). NCBI lineage: Eukaryota > Metazoa > Chordata > Aves > Charadriiformes > Laridae > Rissa > Rissa tridactyla. The sequence goes on from NC_071468.1 coordinate 68,070,927, forward strand.
ACTGATCAAAAAGGGCAAATGAAATCAAATTCTCAGAGGCAGAGGCAGACTCTCAACTACCTGTATTAGAAATGAAACTTAAACCACCAAGAGAGGATCATAACATTAACAAACAAAGAAAGCCTGTTAGTTAACAATTTAAGAACAGCACTGCAGAGTGCAGGCTCTGAAACCTACCTGCTATAAACCAGAGCAACTCTAGTTTCAAAGATTTTCAGCTAACTGAAATATTGCCCATCTAAGACACAGATCTTCTGGATTCTAACCAGTCCTATGTGTAGCAATACCTTGTCCTATTACCAAGTTTAATACCTATTGCTCAACAGGTCAAGGGTGTTCCCTTCATTCAGGATTTCTTTTTCAAATTGGCAGCTTAGCTCAGTACATCAAAATTTACACTGTCTGTGGCTATACTGGGCTTATGAGGCAGAAATCTTGGAAAGGATGACCTAAAGTGGGTCTAGGGAACACTTAGCTGTTCCAGCAGCTTGAGGACATAACTCATACCTGTACGAAATTGCCACCCATGCTGCAACGGTAATCCCCAGAGAATATTGCCAAAATTTTGGGATCCAAAGGCAGTAAAATATTTGGCTGAAGAGTTTAGCATGTTCTTGTACACTCCCAGTCGCTCTTGATAGTTCCAAGGGTTGATGACAATTTTGTTGTCCTTTACTAGGAAATCCAGCAGGCTTTCAGGGGCACGGTCCCACAGAGGGGGATAGTCATCTTCTCTGGTGGCATCATTTTCACTCTGTGCTGCGGCAGTTGCTGGAATCAGTGTAAGAGTCACTATAAGAAGAGCATGTGTGCCAAAGTAGGGCCACATTGTGAAGGTTTGTGACCCAGGTGTTTGTGGCTGCAGGGCTTTTATCATGAAAGCTGAGGGCTGGGTAAAAAAGGGTGACTCAGATGCAGAGGTCCTTCCCTCTTTCCAGTGACCCTGACGTGGAGTTGCCAGATTAGCAAACTGTGAGTAATGCTCTGTCCTCCCTGTGGGTTCTGGGGAGCAGCAGCAGATGTTTTAGAGGGATCAGTCTGACCAGAAAATGTCCAAATCTGTGCTGTCCATGATATATACCCACCCTCCCAAAAGGCTGAGGTGCTACAGTACTGATTGCACAGTTGCGTTATCAACATTTTTGTCTCTGTGTTTCTTACTAGCTGTCACCTTCCTTTTCCCTGCCTAGTTCCTTTGGGTAAGGAAGGGACAGCAATGCCACAGAGCTCACCCCAAAAGAGGCACAGGCAGGGTTAGGTTAGGGCTGAGGTGCTCTGAGGAGGGCTCCAGGTGCCAACTAAGGATCAGTGACATATGGCAGGTGCTGCCATTGGCACCTTTGTCTTTTGGCCTTGGGACAACTGTCTACAGCCTTCAGGTCATAAAAGCATTGGAAGTAGACAAATCATCCTGGTTGCAGGCCATGCAGCATTCGGCTAGCTGTATTTTTAGTGTTTGTCTTGTGTGGAAATGGCCATTATAACTACTATATCCTACTAAACCTCCATGATCTTGTAGACTCCAAAGGGAATACCCTTTGGTCACCCTTCCACTGATAAAATCAGTGTCTGACTAAGTTACACTCCAACAAAAATGTTACCTTCACCTCACCTACTTCCAGGACTTTATAATCTTCAGCTGCTTTTTCTCAGATAAGCAATGGTTACAAATGAGCACTCAGCAAACACACACATCATTTCTTATCTCTGTAGTCTTTCTTTCGCATGAGAAAAAACACAAATGCCCATTTTCTTTGAAGTAATTCTGTGAGTTTTAGTTGGCCTTTTTGTACCTAAAGTACCTTAAACCCTGGATGAGAGCAAGTCAAATCTGGCTGCAGACTTTTGACAGTAAATTTAAAAGGAATGTATCGGTTCAATTCAAAATTTTTCTATCTTTATTTATTGTGGAGAATTTCTAGTTAATAGCATAATTTTTCAATGGTCACTTTTTGTTGTTGGCTCCACTACTGAGAAAGAAACCCAAAGGCTTTTGAATGAAAAGCAATCAGTGTTCATCAGAGATTAGCAAGGTCCTGAGAACGCTTTTTCTAATCACGCTGCCTCACAGAGATTTCAAATAATCAAGTTGTTGTTTCATTAAGTTTCTATGGATGGGATTTATCTAACCTAATTGTGGACATTTAAACATTAACTTTACTATGTAGATTGCCTCAACAGCCAAAGCAGAGAATCAGGAATGTCCAGAATGTAACTGGTTTAAAATATACCACTGAGATGTATTGCTCTTGACTGACTGTAGAGGGAGTTGAAATTACAATTCTAGACATAGAAGAATACTTTTAGATTAAATAAAATCAATATTGTTTTTAACTACTTTTATATAATAATTTCAGAAATGTTTTCAAAGGTACTTGTTTTTTCTTGAAAGAACATATTCTGTAAAATAATCCTGAGGACAAATGCCAAGAATGATGTTGTTTGTGTTTGCGTTTGTGTGTGTTTGTTTGTGTGTGTGTGTGTATTTACCTATACTAGGCTCACCTGAAAAGCAGAGACGCCAAAAAGCATTAACTAGGGCACAAGATACATGGAGGAATCCTGTGATACTATGAAATAAAAGACACAGAGCTCATAATTGCACTAGGGCTGAATTTTTAGTTGGGAACATGAAGGAGTGAGTAACAGAGGGGGTTGTTTTTACCATCACTGAAATAAGTGTCCAGTTTGGGAATATAAGCTCTCTCTTCCTTTCTGTAGTCAAAGAGGAGAGCTTGAATTCCCCTAGTGAGAGATACCAGTCATTCGTACTATATGAGTGATTTCACTTTAAGCGCCTAAGGTAAAGAGATGTGAATAAACATCTCCATTTTTCACAGAGATACAATATATTTATATTCTCACGGCAGATTACATGTAGTAAATTGACTGGTTCCTTGTTTGTGTGGAACTTTATCGTGCATGAAAAACCTTCCCCCTGCTCTGCCGTCTAGAAAGGCAGATCCTATTAACACCGGTCTGGGCAGCCATACAAATATCAAATACTAGTTTGGAGGCAAAAACGTACTTTCTCAAAAGACTTATAATAAGGAATTAAGATAAATTAATGACATAATGCTTGCCCTATGTCAATTTTTGAGCTATTTGATATATAAAAAAAAAAAGGTTTGTGCTATACACTAAATGGTAAATAACGTTAAACAAGAAAAGCAAATAAGTTGCTGAAGTTTTTGTAAGACTGTAAGGACAACAGTTTTCCATTGAGAAATTTCTGTGCTGCTGTTTCCAGCTTGGAATCCAGTCCTGTTGGTTTGCTGCCCTTAGCAGGACGAGGGGAGGATTCAGGTGACGTCAACTGGACTTAAGTGGTGTTGCTGTCAGGTCTTGAGTCACAGTATCCCTTCAGGCATGTCAGCATTTTAAATAATTGGAAGATTAAGGAAGATTATTAGTAATGTCAGCATCACCATTCTATTCACCACTCTTAATAAGTACTCTACCAGTTACTCAGTATGGCTGTGCTCTTACAGACATTGTAAGAGAAGCAAGTTCTGGAAAATAGTGTAGATAGTGATAGATGGTAAATTCAGGTTTGATATGTAATTGTTGTCAAGTTTCAAGAGAGAACACTGTAGTTTTCAGTTGGGCTGCACAGTTTGCTTCAAGATAACTGCATCAAAGCTGATGAGCACCAACTACATTAGTTGAGATATCTAATAAGAAGAAATGGCAGCCCATGTTTAAGTCCCAAAACTATAAAAACATGAAGTTCCTTAGTCCTGATGGCACACCCCGAGTAATGAACTGGCAAGCCAGTGAGGAAGAGGCATCAGTACCCTCCCTGGAATGAGCTCAGAACTGACACAGAGCTTTGCAGGTGAGAAAACCTTCAGGTAACCTGGGGATGTCACTATCCTTCACTCACGTGAAACAGCACCGAAAGGAAGGCTTCACCCACTTTCTTTTAGGGCAAATGTCCTAAGGGGAAGAAGAATGAGTTTTCATTTAGATGGGATATTGGTCTGTACGAACCTGCCTGTCACCTGTCACCCTTTTTTCATGCCTGACATTTCCACTGATGACTGTAAGTGCTGCTTGACTGCAAGCTGTTCCAGGAAAAACACGACCACACTCTAGCTAAAAATATTCTTCATGTATTTCACTGGATAAACTTGTAGCAGTGAATGTATTTAGATTGCTTACCAGTCTTTGTTGCCATTACTTTGAACTGGCTTTCTATTTCTTTTTTGTCACAGGCCTTTGATATTTAGCAGGGAGGATCTCTCTGGCTCCAGTGTCCTACAGTAAAACCCCATGACAGGGCTATAAAAGGGATTTTAAATTGCTACTCCACTTCTCTTGGGTGTGGCTGGGAGTAAAGGCCATCAGCCAAAGCCCAAGGCCACATGAGTGGACTCTACCACTAATGCAGCAACACGTGTTGTGGCAAGAGCATCAGCCATCCAAGGGGAAGTGACATTGTGTGCGTGGTGGACCCAGCAAGAGGTGCTGCGTCCTCATATCCTGGCTCCTCCATACATCCTTGGACCTAAAATTTCTCCTTCTTTGGAATTTCTCCTTCGTATTGTTGATTAATCCTGTTCTCCCCTCTGCAAAAGCCTTCCCATGTTATCTGCTGATCTTGCCTCACCAGACAGAATAGCCTCTGCCGCAGATCCTGACAATTCAGGCTTTAAATTGTGCTGATAAATCCTGTTAATGAAGGATGGCTAAAAAAATATTCACGTTTCCCTTTTTTTTAACAGAAGCAATCTACTGAATTGGGCATACACAGTAGCACGAAAAAAAAATAATAAATGAACTGATAATGAATAATGTTCCAAATCAAATCCAATGTCTCCTATTTTAGGAAATACCAGATTCATAGCTGAGGTAGGATACTTAGCATATGCAGTTTTTCTTTCCCAGATGAAGCAGCCATTTTTCCGTGAGACTGGCTGGGTGGACAAATGGCTGGATGGGATAAATGGCTAAAAAGTCAAGTGTAAATCCAATGTTTCAAGAGTTCCAATTCCTAATATTAAAAGAAGATGAACTACCAGCAAGGTGCACATATTAATTTAGGAGCAAGCCTCCACACAAGATGTGTAATGGGCACCTGATGCAGTCCCAGATGTACACTTTCGGGTCAGAGTGCTCCAGAGGACTACAGGCAATACTCGAATTTCCTGAGCAGGTATACATATAAACAAAGAAACAAACCAACCCCCCTCCACCAGACCTGAAACAGGGAATTTTGAATTAACTTACATTTTTCATTTTCATAATGATATCATGGGCGTGTATTTATCCTATAGGTTAGTTCAGATCTTCAGATCTTCCCATCTTTCTGTTATGTTTGGCTCAGAAGGTGAAGGTTAAACTGATCATGGAGTTAGATGTCTGTAGTACTTAGCACCTACAGACACATTGTCTTCATCATCACCTCTTCATCAACACTTACCACAAAAGACATGAGCCTCATTTTCGTAACACGATGGAATTCATTCCTTTGAGGCAGACCACACAAAATCCCCACTCACTGAAACACGTATTTAAAATCTGGTGAAACCAAAATAGATTAATATATTCCTGAGAGCACCAGTAAACAATTGGCTAATGTAGGAAGATGATAGTAAATTTTTAATATAACGTCTATTTTGTCTCAGAGATAGTTACTCAAATACAGCCTTAAGTCTGCTTATAAATTTAAGGAAATATTTTGGCTGTTTGCTTGTATATTACTAGGGAAAGAGCAAACTGCAGAAAAAAAGCACCAGAGTCACATTATGAGTTGGCTTTTTTTTTCAGTCTTTCATTAATTATGCATCCATTTATAAGACAAATTAACTGAATCTTCACTTATATTTTTAGCATGGCATTTTAATTAGATGAAAATGAGAATAAGTGGGAATAACTAATTAGAAAAAATCAGCATAATGGCAAAGATTCATTAAAAGAAAGGCACAAACATCCAAAGCAGTAAATCTGTTGCTAGATGCTAGCGCCCAGATTAACTGATGTGAAGTATTTAAAATGACAGCATCAATTAGAAACTTGGACCAAAACAGCTTTTTTGCCATTTGGAAGGAGTAAACAATTAATTCAGAAATTTAAATCAGGACATATTTTCATCTCTTAAAACTCAGACACTGCAGAGAAAATTTTCAGAGAACTGTGATCCATCTTCTTCCAGCTGCAGCCATTTTCCTTAGACTGAAAAATAAAAAGGAGGGGGAGGGGAGAAGCTTCCTTGCAAGAAAGGAAAGGAGAGCTAGCAAAAATGTTTCTCAAAGAAATAAATTAGTCTTCATTGTGTAAGCAGGAAAAATAAATTTTGGTACAAGATAACTGGAAAGAAATGCAGTAAAATAAAAGACAGGAAGTATAAATCATCCTTACATTTACTGCCTAATTTTGCTTCTGTCATGGGAAAGAATAACGCTCTTGTTGTTTCTAATTGATATTCTGTGTTGGTATACAACACAGTAATTTGGTTCTGCTGTTTCATTCGCAATAATAGAGGAAATAAGGGTGCTTTTCAAGAAAAACGGATTTCAGTCTTGTTTGGAGAAACACGAATAACTCACTAGAAACAAATTCCAAACCTATTTGATTAAATTAAGATGTATATTTAACATATACTTCCTACACCAAATTAGTAATTTTTGAAACATAACTATGATACTATAGACCTAGGAAAGGTATGTAAAGAGCAAACATATGCATAGACAGATATTAAGAGAGAAAAATGACTGGGTATTGACAGATACTTGCACAACAAAGCTAGCATTATTTTGAAAAGAGACCTAATGATAGTATATGGAGAGATGTCACATCACCAAGTTGAGAGATGACATAAAACACATGTTTTAAAATGGAATATTTTTCTTGAAAACACGTTAGATGTTTCCATTGTCCATTTTTTCATGCTTTTGCTTCACTTCACTTTTATTTCTTTTTAGATCACAGCCCAAACTCCATTACCTGGATGCTCCCAAGGACTTTGCTTCTGAGATTTCTCACATGACATGATTTCATACACGGCGTTATCAATTCCATAATACAAGCGTCCAATGCATACAGATTCATGTGAAATGTTATTTCCTGTAGCTGACAGTTATATGCTGATAACTACACAACAAACAAAAACATGACTAAGTGCCACAAAGGCCCTCAAGCTTGGGACCAAAATGAAAGCCCCGCAGCGCACAATCAGGCAACCGTTGTGGGACAGGGCTTTCTAGTCCACTGCCCCATGTCACAAAAAAATTAGGCCTTGGATTATCAAAGGGATGCAAGACAAACAGATGTTTTGTTTCAAGTGGGTTTGAAAGGAATTCATTTTAGTCCCCAGGAATTCCTATCAAGTTAGAACCTCTGAGGACTCACTGATTTCACTGGAAAAAATGTCCAGCTTCCCAAATATTCCTGGCCTTCTCCAAAGCATCATTTCCTCAAATGAATGTGGCACATGACCTTACTCAGCACGAGTCATTTAATTGTCATATTTTATTCTCATCAGGAAGATGAGAATAGTCATTGTTGGAAAAAAGTGTGTCTCCTTCAGCTTCCCATTCATCTCTCTGTCCTCTTGCCACCTTGATTTCCAATATAACCTGAGTTCATCCTTTCCCTCCTGCACCATTGCTTGAGTCATGCTCTTCGGACTTTGTGGGGAGCCACAATACAGTGCTTACTCACAGTGAATGACAGACCATGGGAAACCGCCCAGCAGCAGAGGCTGGGGAGCAATGATCTGGATTTTTTCTGCTGTTTGGCTGGTGAAGGGAGCTACTGTTCTCCCTAGGAATAAAGGTTGCCTTTCCTGGAGAGTGATGAGACCTGTTAGAGATGAGTAGAAGTCACTGACGCAGGTATAAAAAAGCCTTACACTATCGCCTAGATTTAAATGAAAGACCAGGGGTAATTTTTTTGCCTTAGCATAGACCTCACTGCAGGCTAATTTACACATATTAATGTGTAACGTGTAACAATTAAGCACAACCAATCTTCAAATATTGAAAACTTAATCTTACAAGAAGGAGGCAGAAGACAAAACCCCTCTAGAACAGTGAACATAACGGCCAAGCTTTACAGAAGGCAGGTTTCTGAAGTCTGTGACTGGATTTCTGCTGCATTTTCTTCTAATTAATCTAATTTAAAAAGCTCAGCCTTGGAGCCAGAAGATTTGTATTCCTGTTCTGATTCTCTGCCTTTGGACAAGTAATTAAAAAGTAAAGTATTATAATTTATTTTGTCTGACTGAGTACATCAGAATGAAAGACAGGCTCTGATCCTGGGCTTTTACCTTATATACTAAAATCCCACATCAAAATCCTTTGGTGTAACCTCTTCTGCAAAAAAAACTTGCAATTTTATATTCTTGTTCCACAACTGAACTGTGAATGCCAACTGTGTGTGCATAACACAACTTCTAACCAAATAAGCTTTTTTTTTTCCTTTTTCTTAGAGTCCACAGGAATTTATCTCACATTTTCCTTTGGAGTCAGCACTGGTACCAGGTAATCTCAATAAGAATGGTGAAACAGCAGGCTTTTGTAAATTTATATATGACCACTAGATGATGCTATATAACTTTTCAATCGATCTATTACTTCCACATGTAACTAAAAAAAAAAAATAATCTGAAGACTTGACTACAACTTGGTTTGAATACAATGGCAAATACACAGGTAAGCCAAATCTTAGCACTTAAGTAAAAAATCCACATTCCTCTCCTAGCCAGCAACTGTTGACAGATGGATGTAATAAGAGAGTACATCTGATTTTAGGGCTCCTTGTGCGAGATCAAAAATATTGTGGCAATGTGCTACAGAATGTTTTTAAACAAAACTTTGTCAGCAAAGGTGCTTTCAAAAAATGGTGAAAAAGTAACTTTGCCCAGCAGCTTTTACGCTGGATCGGGTATTAGCTCTTTTCCAGCAGTTAAGATAGTGCCTTAAGCTGGCAGAAGCATCACATGCCGTGCTTGAACTAAATCAGCTTGATTTTGATCCAGATGAAACTTGTGCTGCCAGGTAATGTGGTAGTGCAGGGAAGGCGGCTGTGGCTCAGGAAAAGGCTTTGGTGCTGTTCTGACTTCTCTTTTTCCAATACCAAATAGCTCCTCTGATCTCTACGACCCTTGTACGTGTGATGTCTCTTATATATTTCACGTCTTTGTGTCACTGTTCAACCACCAACCAGTGAATCTGAGTCTCGGGATAGATATAGCTGTAGATACAGGCAAGTCCTTGTCCACATATTGTGAGTTTTTCATCATTTTCAGAAGTACTAAAAGGAAGAATCCCAAATTCTGCTGTCTGGGAGGCAGACTAGCAGTTGCTCTTGCCTCAGGGAGGTATTGATCCATGCAGTTTCCAGAAGTTCCTGATCAGGGAATGCAGCCTATGCACTTAGGTACTCACCAGGCAGTCATCGAAATAACTCTGCCGTCATAGATGTGCTCATTTCAAATGACTGGTGCAGGTCACCATTATCTGAATGGCTTGAATCAGGCTACTTTAAAGGGTAATTGATGAGGGCACGTAAGCTTGAATTATGCTTTAAGCTTGCTTGAAGAATTAGTCTGATCCTTTTCCAAAGCTTTGGTAGTGATGAGAAGATGTAGCTTGAAAAGGTTCATCACCAAGAGCTGCAAAACACTTCCAAAAGGTGAGTTGTCTTCCTAAATCTTACTGCTTTTCATCTTTTTGGTCTTTTTTGGGGGGTCTTGAAGTGGTGAAAAGAAGTCTCATACTTTTGTGAAGTCTTCTGGACTTTACAAGTCACTACTCAGAGAGAGGCTCTATCCACTAGATGGATTTGTATAAACCACTGATTAAGTATTAGAGGTCTTAGTGGATAGAACTACCTGCTCCTTCATACCTAAATATATTTAGTCAATCTGCCCATTTGCTTAGGGTTGAAATGTACTAATGCCCTTGTATTTTGTTGATTTTGCTTGGCGCAATTTACCCATTGCATGCTCTCAAGTGACACCAGATAACATGTCGAGGTTTGCAGCAACCCTACACCCTGCTTGTCACATGCCATTCCTATAATGGCCTACTCCATCCCCCTGCTCCTTCTCCCTCAAAGGAGAGCCAGGGAAGAGTCTTCTTCTGACAGCCCCCACTGCTCCTGTTCAGTGTTGCCCCTACATGACAGAGGCAAAAGACAACATCTCTTCAGTATCTGCTGCTTCCCATACTGTTTCTACCCCGACCTCGAACAGAAGGGGGTTCAGGAAGAGTTCAGATCCTAAATTCCCCCAAGAACTGAAGGGGACACGCATGGAGCAGTGAGGATCCATGTTGGGCTTTGCCCTCTGCCCCTTCAAGGTTTGCATTTCATGCCCCAGCTCTGACAGACTCTGGCTCACCATCGCTGCTCTGGTCTTGCTTTGCAAGGTTTGTCCACCAAGATACATGGGGGAATTGTGTGTCTATGCTCAGTTCTTGACTCGACAAAGAGGGATGGTTCTAAATAACAACCATGTGTCCTCCGTTCCTAGGTAAAGATGTCATCTGACAAATGTCTTGAATCTTCTGTTGCTGTATCAAAAAAAAGCCCCAAACCCTACCCAATGTATTAATACTGTTAATTACAGCAAAACGTTAATAAAAACATTCATTAACACCACTGATATTTTACAGTGAAATGACAGAAGGTGTTTCTACTGCCTAGTCATTAAGACATTGAAATATCTGTCTGCATGTTTCTGTTGGTTTATATGTGGGAACACAGTTGTTCCTGTCTTTCACAAATGATAGGAGTCTTACAGCTTTTCACTGATTTGAGACCTAGTATCATAGTGTTCACTTGATTCTGATGCAAAATCAAGAAAGAGACAAAATGCAGCAAGCATTTGTAGTGTCTAGGAAAATATATCTATTATTGAACACACCCTGAAATGAATACAAGGGAGAAAATGGTACAGCAATCCTGCTTGTATGCAACCTATCCATCTCTTCTAAGATGCCACTTCTGTCTGTATTTATACCCTGTTCTTGCAGATCCTTTTCGTTTACTGGCTATGTTGAAGAAGAAAAGACATGAAAATGCATATGAAAAACATCAGACACGGGGTTGGATTTGGTAACGCTCCACTATTGGACTCTTGGCAGAATCTGGTTCCAATTCCTGCTGTGGGGATGATTTGCGTGGACTTTGCCTGCAGTGCCTCAGAAGTGTCACACTCCTGCCTGCGAAAAACTAAACTAGACTAAACTAAAATTAAAACTAAATTAAACTGGAGCACAGGGTTTTATAATGCTCTTCTGGAGCCTGAGAGCAGCTCTGGTCCCTGTCAATCGAGTATGATGATAAGAGAGTAACCGGGGAACAGAAGCTGCGACCTCTTTCACACAAACTAGAGAAGTTCTGACTTAATGACACCTTCATTCTCAGCAAGGCTTTTGTATCTGTTGCATGTTAAGCTCATGCCCTCATCAAGAATATTTTAATATACAGCTGAACTTCTGTACTTACTCCCCGTACCCACCTTCAGCTTTCCTGCGATAGGAAATTATGTTTCCCTGCACTTGGGCCCATTGTTTTCTTCTTTGTCAGTATTACTTCAACAGCAGAATACATCAAACACCTATCTTACAGTTTCCTCTGTATGCCTTCAATTGCTTTATGGAGAGATCAACATCCTCTTTTGGGCATGTGGAGAAACTATTCAATTTTTCTAGCATGCCGAGAAGGATGTTAGCAGGAACATTCCTTACTTCGGGAAGTGGTAAAATGAGACTGCTTCATAGCTCCTTAATGTCTCATCTTTCAGGAGCACAACATTTTTGGCGGGTACAAGTTTCTGTTGCAATATACAGACAGTACCCAATGAGCAATCCAATCTAACTGCTTTATTGTAGTTATGAAATTCTCACATACAGCCTGGAAAATGGGGCTGAAAGGCTACAAAAATAAAAAGAATCAAATCTGATTCATACTTCAGCGCCTGAACTCCCAATGGTTCACAAAACATCCTGCAAGGAGAGAACGTCACCACAACAGTCACTGAAGAAGCCAATTCTGGGCTCAAAAAAAGTTTTGACATGTGTCTTTTTGTGGGCTTGAATAGTAGTGAAGTTTTCAGCACTGGAGTTTTCAGCATTTTAAGCTATTAAAAGTATGGCAAATGAAAAGAAACCCAGAATTGTGCTTTGACTCAGACTTTTTTTTTTTGTTTGTTTATCATTGGATTAATGGAAAGTATATACAAATGAAAAGTTGGTAAAAATGCTTCTTTTTTTTTTTTCCCTTCTGCTCCCCCACCCCGCTTTTTTTTTTTCCAAAAAAAAACAGAACGCAATTCTCTCTGAGAGAAGGGATTTAACTTCCCTGAGTTAATCTGTTTTTCATAGCTCGTTCCAGGATTAGATCCGAAGGGTAGGAGAGGAAGAGATGGCAGTGAATATTACCATGACTGCAGGAGACTGTGACACTGAAAGTCGTGTAGTACATGGCCAGCATCAAACAGGAGATGGGAGTGCACTGCTCTGCTTTGCGCCTGAACCTCAGCAGTCCCAACCGGGCACAGAGACTCTTCATTTCCAGTAACTACAGTACTTCCTCTGGAAAGAAAAGCTTCACTATAAAATTGGGAACCTCTACTTTACAGGATTAAGTGAGTTTTATATTGGTTTTGGGTTTTTTTTCTGTAATACAAAAATTTGTTACATGCAAGGACAGCAAAGACAACTGCTGTTTTAATAAAGTCCATTCCTAAAATCTCTTTATTATTCTTTATTCATTATTATGATTCACAGAACTTCTCAGGTTATACAAAGCATTTCAAGTGAACAGAACATTGTTTTCTTCTAATCATGATGGAAATAATCAGTGATTTGAAAAGTTGTATTTGCTTTATAGCAGTTTACTTAGTAAAGCTTCTAAATTAAATCTGTCAGAACTCGAATCACTGTGAACAATCCTGTGCCAGCTCAGAGGAGACATTGAGTAAAATGGCCAAGGAATCCTCACGTTTGGGGTTAGGCATTTTAATGACAATCTGAGGTTTGCTATTGACCTCAGTGGAGCCAAAGTTTAGTCCCAGAAGATTTTAAGAGGTATCCCTGTAGTATGAGGTTTTGTTGCTTCCTACACATGCTTCTTGCACAATTTACAAGACAACCTGCAGCATGGGAAAAGAGGGTGAGTTTGGAATGAGTGGATCACAACACTTTTAAGCAAGTATGTGTTTACAGCAGGGTAAATTTATCTGCCTTCCTTGTGCTTTCTCCCTCGGAAATGAATGAAAGCTGTGGGGCGTCCTCTCTTGTATATATATTTCATTAATAACTGATTATTTAGGCCAAACAGAAACACTTGGATTTTTTATGGACTTTGCTGGGGTAGATACCAATTTAACCTCAGACTCAGAGGAGGGGGAGAGAGAAAGATTCACTCAGCAGCATCCTTTCCAACCCTAAGGCATTACGCTAAGCTTAAGGGTACCCTTTGATCATCGTGTCTAGTGCCTCAGAACAATAAAGGATTATCTCAGATCTGTCCTGCAACATTCTGATTCTCTGTTGGCAGCAGCATCTGCTGTCCAGGGTTTACATTTTGCTATGTCAATGTGACCCAGAGCCTCGTCGACAGACTCCAGTGTCACCTGCCCTGCCCTTACTCCACAAAGCCTGATTGTTATTTTGCTTGTAATAGAATTACACCAGAGTAAATGTGCTGTGCTGAATAACATTACTCCACTGGGACTCCAAACAAGATCAGGCTGTCAGCACCTTGTCTCTCCTGTGCTTCTGCGAGATGCAAAGCGTGCAGGAGGGAGTTAGGGTGGAGGAGCCCAGCATCCTGGCCCTGCAGGAATGAGATCTCTCCTATTTCCATTCTCTGATCCTCCAAGGCTACCATAAAGGCCACAAACATAACATGCCAACTCTGATTTCCCAGGCTTCTCCTTGGAAATGCTCCTTCCTCGCCTCCACCTCCTTTCCCTGCCCCCCACCAGCGCGATGGCATTGAGAGGGGCTGCTTGATGGAGTGACGCGTGGTGAAGTCACCATAGAAACGGGGACTCTGGCCTCATTCGCACACTGAGCTGCTCTCCTGCAGCCCGCAGAGAGCACAGAAGCTGTTATAGGTATAGTCACAGACGATTGACACTGCCTGTTGTTCAAAACCATGTAAAGCAATGTCAGCATACAGAAGGAAGGATATTTGGAGCAAATAATTTTCTCAGTTTTCTTCAAATATGCGATCCCTGAATCAAAAGCCATGCAACGAACCTATTACGTGTACTTCTCAATACACCTACAGAGCTTTTTCCATGCACGGGTACCAGGTGAAAAACCTGATATCCTGATTTTACTATTTTGATATGTGCCAGAAGTCCCCTAATTTCTCCAAAAGCACTGGGGCATTATGTAAGAAGCTTGGATATGATCCAGGATGTAGATAACAGCATAACAGGCGCGATAGAAAGCCCAACAAATTGGTGAACAAAGGATCTGATTCACTATTGATTTATTAATTTTCAGCTTGCCTAAGTACAGTGTTTTTTCCCTAGCCTTTGGAAGTGTAAATTAACAAATAAAATGTCAGCTCATCATATTCAAAATCCATTAAAACATAGAAATGAAAAAACTTATTTCCAAAATTACTCACAGGCGTTTAGGAGAATAAAGAACAGAGACAAATTTGCCAACATTTTCAAAAGTTCCTAGTCCACGAGTTACCTCTTGAAAATGGCATTAAGCTCATGAACGACTTAGATCTGTACAAAAATCCACTGATCCTGAAATACAAGTTGTAGTGAATAATTGCCAGAGAGACTAAAGATAAAATAAAAAGACAGATTATCAGTAAGAGAGTGACAAGAAGGCAGAGAGTAATTCAGGAAACACCATAGGTGGAAATGCAATCAATTGTCTAACATCAGCTTTTGGAAAATCTGTGTTGAATTTTGCATCTGGAAGCCTATGTGTATGGTAAGGTGATGCCACCTGGAAGTCGGAGTAGCAAGATACAATTCCAGCCTAAACAATTATACATGTCCGTAAGTTATCAAAACAAGCATCACAAATTAACAAGGAGGAAATAAAAATTTAATTAACATTAAATGAGGAATAAATAAAAAAATAAAACACACTTAAGCCTCTCGGCTAACAAAACATGGACTGTTTGATCACCTGTTTCCTCACTTCAGCCCCTGCCTTTTCAAGGTAAGGGCCTAAGTCCCCTAGCAGGCAAAGGGAACTGGGCACTTGTGTGCCTTTAAAGTTGTGCAGCTTCATTTTACACCTGCCTGACTGATGCGATGTAACAGATTAATGAAGAAAAATCGCCTACTATAGAAACCTCTAGAAAGGACTTTGCCGTGTTAGTCACCAGATGTATGAGGCTGGGATGGCCCTGCTTCTCCCAAACGCTCTTTAGGCACAGAGGAAGGAGTCTGTAACCCCCCTAGGATGCTAGAACTGCTTTTGTCACTTCCTTTAAGCCGTGGTGGAGCACAATGGGGTAAGAAGCTCTGCAGCCTGCTTGAGGAAGTGGCAATGAGGACTTTAAAGATTAAGATGAGCAACAAAACCTTCATATTGACTGCGGGCCACCGCTCAGTGTGATGCACAGGTTGTTGCACAGCCTCTCTCACGGGGGAAAGCCGGCAGACCCCAGAGTGCAGCCTGTTCATGACCAACTTCTTTTAAGACCATCCATTTAATGCTAGAGAAGAACTCTGAGGTTACCTGCAATCATTGTCCTTCAAATTTGAAAGCCCTCCCTGGAAGTGGCTGTTTGAACATATTGGTACTGTGTCAGTGCCCAAACAGGAATATTGTTTTTCTTCAGCAACCAGGGAGCATGTTATATAAAATGCAATAAGACAACAACATACAAAACTCATTAATCTAGAGAAATTCCATATTTTGGCTTTCATTCCTACAGTCTTAGCTATAAAATTTTCTGTACTGTTCCTCTCCCATTAGCCTCATTAAGTAATTAATGAGCTTTAGATACTAATGCAGTATATAGACTATGCAGATATGTGCATGCATGATAGGATTTGCGTGAGTTTGGTATAATCCTGTCCTCTGAATATGAAAGAGTAGAGTGGCAGCAAACACAGTGACACAGAGAGACTTTTTTCAGTGTAAATAATGTCTTAAGTTACAAATCATAATTTTTTTTAACTGTTCTAGTAACAAGGTATAGCAAGTCCAGGAGAGACAGAGAAAGACTGGTAGAGGTCATTTTTTCATTAGAAATGGTTGAATGGCACTGGTCTGTTTCAGGGCTTGCTCAGTTCTGTCATCATCTCTGAACAATAGGTACAATTGATTTCTGTAGGAATAAAAAGCAGCAGTATAAAACTTCCTGAAGCCTCGAGAAAGGCTGAATGAAATGTTTGATAGCAAAAATAGAACCAAGCTTTTATTTCATAACTATAAGAATTTAATTCTAATAAACTACAGACCTAATTTCACCTAGTTTTATTCTCCATTGTCAGAGCCAAAGATTCCTCTAATTTTCATTACAATTTCTGGTTTTTTTTGTGTTTTCTCACCCCCTGTGAGGCTGAGAAACCAGCCAGGTGTTGGAACGCAAAGATCAAACCAAGACAGGTACAACAGTGCATGACATACAGAGTTCCTGAACTGGGATACGGGAGATCCCTTGCAGATATGAAGGCTGAAGCTGTTCCCTTTACATGCAGCATGACCTACTTGTCCCATTGGGATGACTTGTCAGGGGAGTGTGGATGGTATTGCTGTCCCTTTGGTGAGGCAAGCCGTCACCTTGGTGGGGTCTGCAGGTATGAGGACATGGATGAACGGAAGGTGCAGCCTCATTGAGGCTGTAGCTGTCTCTGGCTGAGAAGCTGCTGTTAAAGAGGAGGAGGAGGAAAAAGGAGACATGACAACCAGGACCACCATGATTTCCTATAATGATCTGGTCCAACACATATGCCAAAATATGCCTGTTTTAACAAACTAGTTGGTGCTCTTAGCATATTTCTATTTGATGAGTTGTGTGAACTTAAAACGTTATTTGTTTCTTAGCTTTCCTTTTTCTTTAGCATAAAGAACTCTTCTTTTTTGAAATATCGTGATTTGGTGCTGTGCAATTCTGGTATGCAGTACATCTGGAAAGCTTTTACATTTCCAAGTAAATAAGAAAAGAGAACAGTTATAATCATTGCTTATTCTCAAATTACTGCTTGGTACAGTAGACATCAGGGTCATTTAGCCAACATATCAGAAACTGGTGAGTTAAAGTCTCAAACTTTCAGTTTTTCATGGACAGAGAAAAAGGGCTCTGGTCTGGTGTATAATTAGTTGTGTCCAGCACATCTCCTTGGGCAGGGAGATAAGCTGCAGCCTGGGCCAACTGGGTCAGTGCCAATACCATGAACTAGCACAGCACGCTCCAGCAACTCCTCTTTCTGCCTCAGCATAACGCAGCATATTCCCAGGAGGGCAGAAGAGGTGAGTAAGCAAAGTGGTAGAAGTACAGCAAGTGCGTGCCACACAGGCATCCTCCTGGAAAAGCGTCCTCTCCAACCCGCTTCTGAAATCTCTTATTAAAGTATTCTCCACTGAAAGCTAGGAGGTCATATTTGGGTCATACTTTTAGGGTGTTATGTAAAGAGATTCTCATCATAGCTTAGGAAAAGAAACCTATATGACTTAAACTGAAACACTCCTTCCTTGGAGGAGAAATTCTTCCTCTCCTTTCTTTTCCTCTCCTCCTCTTTCAGTGTGGTGCCCTTTCATCTCTTGCACAACTAAATCCAATTGTATGCTGAATGAAAAGATGTGTCTCTACATGAGCGAGCAGTAATGGGGACTAGAAAACAAGGTATTCATGGGTCTAGTTCGAGACAAAATACTTTTAGCTATTGAAGGCAAAAAAGTACTGAAAAAGTCATAGGTATGCTCAATCAGGGTGCAGCAGGTTACCAATGCTCTGCATGACAAGAAATCTAAGGATGAAGAACAAAAAAGAAATGAAGAAAAAAAAAAGAAGGTGGGAAAGAGAGCGAGGAAAAACTAGAGGGTGATACTAACAGGATAAGAATTTTCACATGGAGCCAGATCAAAGATCTTTTATCTTACTCATAGGTATCTGACTGTGGCCAATAGTGGATGCTAGAAGGAAACAGAAAAACGCATACTGATATCTCTCCCAGGCAATTTCCCATATCAAAAAAATTGTCAGTGGAGAGATTTTTGAGCTACATGTTTTGCCTGTGTTGTCCCCAACTGATTTTTCTTCCATGACTTTATTCAATTGCTTTTTAAACCCACATAGATCCTTATATGCACAACAAACTTTGGCAGGGAGTTGAATAGCTTGACCACAAGGACCGTTTTTTTTTCTGTTTTCTTGGAATCCATCACCTGCTTGTTTCTTTCGTTCACATTTGCATCTTTGCATTACTTATGTGAGAAGAGACTGTGAACAACAGTGAACCTTTTACCCTTGTTTACCTTCCTTACTAAAGGTCACAGGGACCTGCGTCATATTTCTCCTCAGTCACCCCATTTCCTGCCTGAAGACTCCTACCGTACCTAGTCACTCCTTGAGCAGAACCACTTCAGACCCTGGCCGCCCCTTTCGGTACCCCACCCTGTTCCATCATGCCTGGTTTGAGATGGGGGACCAGACCTGCTCTAGGTAATCAAAATCTGTCTGTACACTGGAGCAATAACGATGTTTTCTGTTTTGTTCTCTGCCTCTCCCTAAATAATCTCTAACATTTTATTTCCATTGTTTTGCCTACCGTTGACATTTGAGCCAATGTATTTATACAACTGTTCAGCATCCTGTCAGTACTTCATTCCTGAATGGTAGTAGTCACCTGAGATCCCCTTGTCTTCTACGTGAAGTTAAGACCTTCCTGTGTACTATTTCCACCCACAGGTTTTTAGAGAACCTACAACAAAATCTTATCAGAAATGGAACTTTTACTGTATTAACTTTTCTGAATAGGCCTCTTCATACTGTACTTATTCTAGGGTAGGTATAATTATTATATCTATTATATCATGACCTGTTGGTCATGTAAAATGCCTACAGAGAACTAGCAGCAAATTTCCTAATGGAAATACAGCTTTTATTAGCAAAAGAGTGTTTTAGCTTGGGTGGATGACACCATTCTGACCCAATTCTGCCCCAAATTAAACTAATAGAAGCATTTTTGTGCCCATGTCAGCTTTTATAACTATATCAGCACTGGAGTTTTAGCCAGAATAGAAATTCTGAGAAAAAAGTCAACAATCCCAAATGACATTGAGAGATGGGCAAATTTTTCAACCATAAGATGGGTCTCTACTGTCAGACATATGGCCTGACAATATGTGTGAAGATAATCTGATAACCTGGTTTTCATTTGGACACTACTACGAGACAATAAGGATACGTATCTTTCCAAAAGCACAATAAAACTCATTGTAGGTGGTATGAGATGTCATCACATCCCGTTTTTGTTTTACTATGGAAAGTCCACCCAGACAACACCGAGAGAGCAGAAAGGCTGCTCATTGCTGTCCAGTGCTCAAAGGTAGGGACTGATGTGCTCGTCCTTGTGGAGAATATTGTAAAGACGAAATGTTATGATATCATGATGGCTTCATCACTGTTATTCTATATATTCACTGAGACAAGGAGCTTAGGTATTCTTCTAACAGAATGTACCTACCACTTTCATAGGAAAAGAACAATATGCTGGGTTTATTTCTCAGCTCCAACTCCAGAAATATTTTGTATTTTCATTCCTCATGTTTCAACCAATTATTCTGTTTAGTTCGTACGACTGCAGTCAATATTTTTGATGGGTTTCAAGGGCCTAACTTAAAGCATTAAGTATTATGAATATAAAAAGTCAGTGTTCATCATCCCAGTGTTTTTCTTCTTCAGCATAAATGTTCCATTTCCTATTTTCTGATTGTCCTCAACTCATCAAATCTATATATATCTGGCTCATGCAGTCCCTCAGCTCAAGGCTGGAGGACATGCAGGTAGGGGGAGTACCTTTCCATCCCAGGCTATGCTGTTTCAGAGGTTTTTGGCTCCTGCTCGTCATGCCAGAAGAGGTAGAGAGGTCTGTGGGGTAGGGGCAGATGGAAAGGGGGCAGCTGGTCTCCCCTGAGCTTACCCTGCCCCAAGGCCTGCACATGGACCTCACAGATATGTATATATATCTACATGCAATATATAAAACCATGCATATATATATATTTTATATGTGTGTTCATATGTGTGTGTGCACACACATTTACATGTAAGAGTATGTACAGTGTATCTCTGTGTATATGTTTTGTATATAGATGTATGTATAGATGTATGCATCTATGAATGTGCTGGTATACCTATGGGCACAAAATGTGCAGTTAATTGTCCCTTGGGAGGAATTTCCATCCCCAAACCCCTGTTTCTCCCGAGATGGAGCAAAGTGCCATGACAGGTTGTGCCCTGCTCCCACCAAGGAAGCACTTTTGGGGGCTGAGGCAGAGCCCAGGACCTCACCCGGACCTGCCAGCTGCTGCGGGAGGAATGAGAAGGACCCCAACCCAAGCACTGCTTCCCCCCGAGCCTGCTCTTGCTGGGTGTTCACGCAGACACGCAGACACAGGTGGGTGCATGACACACCCGCGCACGGCCACCAGCTGGAAATACTCCCTCCTCGGAGGGCACGGGAAGGGAAAAGAAACAATGCCCTTTTTTCTGCTTTTCTTTGTCTCTATATGGGAAAGACTTCAAGCGCGAAATTTTAAGAGCCCTCTAAGGTGTTTCAGAGCAAAGATAAATTCCCCTCATGATAAAATAAACAGGTGAAACATGACCGCCTCTGGGGTTTGCCCACGACGCAAGTAAGCGCTCAACGGCCCGTTAGTCCCTGTGTTCACGCGAATAAATAACACGGAGGGGATTATCACCTTCGGCGGAGCAGAGCGGCTTTGCCTTTGTCTCTACCCTTCCCGCAGGGTCGCAGGGAGGACCCGCCGCGCTCCCGGCAGCGAACAAAGGAAAACCCTGTCACCGTCCCGCTGCTGCTGGTGCAGAAGGCGCCCGGCATCCCTGCCTGCTCCGAGCAGGCTCCCCTGAAAGGGACACTAAATAATTGATCAGAATCGATTGCCTGCATGCATTGGGAAGGGAAACCGGGCGCATCCCTTGCATGCAGCCTGCTCCTTCCCCCATCGGCGCCGTAATCCTATTCCAGCATGTGCAGATAGATGAGGGGACGCAACTCAGCCTTCAGGCCTGGGCGGGGTTCTTCCCGTTTAATCTTTTCTTTTCTCTTCCCTTCGCTGCTTTCCTCCCTCCCCCCTCGTTCCGTCTCCCAGGCCCAGTGAGGTCAGCTCATGAATATTGCTTCATTTTCCTGAGAGGCTCTGGCAGCGCCGGGTACCTCGTGTGCGGGTGCCCGTCTCCCTGTGCATGCGTTTCGCCAGCCCGGCAGCAGACAAAGTGGTGGTGAGTAATGCGCCTGCTTTAGATCCATTTCTTTTTTCTTTTTTCTTTTTTTTTTTTTCCCCCCTACAAAAAGGGAACGTTATTCGGGATTCGGATGCAACAAACCCGTCAGGTATAAAGGGGGACCAGCGAAAATCCTCCCCGCGCCTTTAAAACCCGGACAAAAGGCAGAAGCGCTCCCAAACCTCAAGCCGCGGTTGCGATTTGGGATGTCAGAGATGGAGAGGCGGGCGCCCGGCGAGGGGAAGCGGGTGGCCGGGGCCGGGGGAAGCCCTTGCCTGAAGCCTCGGGCAGGGGACATCCTCACGCCGGCGGGTGGAGCCACCGGACTTCTCCCTTTTGTTGCTGCCATCTATTTACGGATTTTTTTTTCGCCTGGACAGCTGTTCCCGGCAGGAAAACCTGCGGAGACGCCAGGTCCTGGCGCCACGTGGGTTTGCCTCTGGGGAGGAGGCTGTGCGGAGGAGTTTTATGAGGACGGAGATTTCGGACTTGGGCTCAAACGGGGCTTTCGTTGTGCCAGTTAAAAGCGAAAAAAAAAATAAAATTAAGCAACTGAACCGTAGGCGGTAGCCGGTCCTGGAATTGGGGGCATGCACGGTGCTGGTTGTGTTCCCGGCAGATCGCGGCTGAGCCTGATGACTTTGCTGCAGTGAAACTTCCCAAAAAGATCCAGGTATAGTGTAGGGTTCCCGACTGCTATTTTTAATTTAATTTTGTAATTTTAATTTTACAATAGGTAAAAGGCAAAGTAACGAGTAAAAGATAGAGGATCTAAGCTGAGTCCTGGCTTTCTGCATTTTCTTTAGGTTTGGATTTCAAGAGTGACATTTTGTACCTCTGAACAACAGCAGTTTGGGAATTCTGTTTGTGATGGTTAATAGAGATGTAAAGCAAACCTTTTATAAAGTGTTGTGATACAAGGGTAAGTTCTGATAGGTTTACACTTCCATGCTCCCTTTTTACTCATTAATGCCTGGGAAAATTTTGCCAAATTTTGTTCTTTTGAGCATGAACTTTCAGCATATTGGTTAAAAACAGAGTGATAATGACAGTGCGTTTGAGAGGAAACCCTGTGCCCCTGCCAGTGAACGCAGAGCAAACACAGTCTCATTGTCTAGTATGTTCCAGGGAGTAAACCAATTGTCAGGGTACGTTATAATGTCTACATTGATTTTGCCCAGTCGGGGGGGGTTCTTTCTTTATTCCCTCTTCTAGTAGGGAATGGTTAAGCCGTGTTTTAGGAGGGAATCATTAGGCCATGTTAGGAATGGTGTCATTTCTACTTTTGCCCACGTTTTCCCTTTGAGGACAGTTGAATAAAGGCTATGTGAAAACTGTTTGTGGATCATAGCCATTATTTTCAGAATATACTAAGGAGTGTCTTTGCAGCATGATGTGGCATTTAACAGCCCTTTTAAATAATCTGTTGTGACCATGAAAACTATATTTTTATCCCTATGGGGAGAAAATTGCCTTCCGAGCACCCTTTGGTGAGTACCACATAATATCTTGTACTGGGTGAGGGTGTATTCCCTGCTTCCTCTGTTTTGAAAATCTGCTGGAGTGATTACACCTCAGCATAATCAGTAACAAACCTGAATCAGACTTAAATCCTGACAATGCCTCTGGAAAACAAATTGGGACAAATCTGGATTTAGAAGCTGATTGAAGGCCCCCTTTCCTTTATGGGCCTCGATTCACTAGTTGCAGAGGCCTAACCTTGTCCTGGAAGAGTCCCTGTCAATGCTGAAGGGAAATCTGTTGTTGCTTCCACGTGCGCAGCCCTTTGTACAGCAGCCTTCCCCCACTTGGCTGTGACAGACACCTGGAAGAGGCCTTTGAGGAGGCAGACAGGTGCAGTAGCACCCCAGACTGGTACTGGGCTTGGTACGGAGGACGACGAGAGGGAAGGCTGTGTGTGGATGGAATTTTAACTCTGATTTGGCAGCTCGAAGGGGGAAGGGTTCGGCATCAGGGGGGACAAACGCCCCTAGATGCAAGCCGAGTGGGAACTGGTCTCGGCCTCAGCCGGGCGGTGTGGGCTCCCTCCCGAAAGCCATTCCCTCCGGATTGACGCTGGGCGTCAGCCTCGGCCGGCTTCTCCTCGGCCGCCGCTCTGCCCGCAGGTGCCGGCGGGACGCGGGGCAGGGCTCGGGAGCCGACGGGGCACGGCGGCGGCCGGGAGCGGGCACGCTGGCCGCCGGCCTTGACGGAGACCCCGTCTCCCCGCCGCCGCCGGGGTGCCCTCCCCGTCCCCACCCCGACCGTCTTCTCCGCTTCTCCTCCCTCCCCCAGCTCTCAGGGCGGCGGCGGCGGAGGCGGAGGACGCCGCCGGTGATGGACGTCTCCCGGAGATAGCCGCCGCCATGAGCCAGCCACCTGCAGGGGGCGCCGCCGCCGCCGAGCCTCGCCTGCATCCCGAGGGCAGCAGCGGCAGGAAGCAGCAGCGAGCCTCCTCCCCGGCCAGGGCCCGCGACAACCCGCCGCGCCCGCCGCCCGCCGCCGCCGCCGCCGCAGCCTCCCGCGTTCCGGCCGCCGCCGCTGCCGCCGCCGCCGCCAAGGCCGCCTCGGCGCGGCCGCCGCCGGGCCAGGCCCCCCGAGCCGCCCGCGGCCGCGCCGCCGACAGGCCGCCGCGCAGCGCCGGGCCGCCGGGAGCTGTCCAACCCGGCGCCGGTGCTGAACCGCCGCCGGCCGCCGGCGGGAGAGCCGCCGCCGAGGAGCCGCCGCCGCTGCGGGCCGCCGAGGCCGCCGCGCCGCGGGCCGCCGAGGAGGCGCCCCCTGCAGGAGGCGGCGGCGGCGGCGGGGGGGAGCGGGAGGGGGCGGTGGCGCCGCAGCCGCCGCCGCCGCCCAAGCAGTGGCGGGGGAAAGCGGGGCGGTCTCCGCTGAAGGGCGCGGGGGAGGCGGCCCCGGCGCCTCCATCTTCCTCCGGCGCGGGGAAGGGTCGGGGGGCGGCGGGCGGCGGCGGCGGGTACTGGAAGGAGGGATGCCTGCAAAGTGAGCTCATCCAGTTCCACCTCAGGAAGGGGCTGGCGGCGGCCGCCCAGATGCAAACCAAGGGCAGCAACCACAGCAGCAGCGGCAGCGCTTCCTCCGCCTCCTCCTCCTCCTCCGCCTCCGCGGCCGCCGCCCCGGCCGAGCCTCCTCCGGCCTCCTCCGCCTCCTCGCCCTCTGCCATGGCGGCGGCCGGGGCGGAGGGGCTGCGGCAAGGCGAGGCGGACGGCGGCGGCAGGACCGGCGCCCCCGAAGGCGCCCTGAGCCCGCAGCTGCAGGAGGAGATGCAGGAAGAGATGGAGAAGCTGCGGGAGGAGAACGAGAGCCTCAAGGTGAGGGGCCGGGGTGGCCGTGGCAGCGGGAGGGGGGGACCGGGGCGGGGGTGGGGGTTTGGGGGGAACCGGGGCCCACCCTCGCACCGGTGAGGAGCTTCGCTGCTGCCCTCACCCCCGGCACTGGTGCTGGAGGCAGAGTTAAGATGGCCCTGTTGTGGGGCCACTTCCCATCTTCGTTGCGGTGCATATAATGAGCTGGGTTGTATTTAGCTGGTGTCTCTGCGGGCAGGAGCTCCATTTTGGCTGCTTTCCCCTATATATGCTGACATTTGTGCTTTTGACCCACCTGTGGCATCCCTGTCCCCTTCTCACCCCGGTGCCAGAATGAGATAGATGAGCTGAGGACAGAGATGGATGAGATGAGGGACAGTTTCTTCGAGGAGGACGCTTGTCAGCTTCAAGAAATGCGCCATGAACTGGAGCGAGCCAACAAGAACTGCCGTATCCTTCAGTACCGGCTGCGCAAGGCCGAGCGCAAGAGGCTCCGCTACGCCCAGACCGGCGAGATTGACGGCGAGCTCTTGCGCAGCATGGAGCAGGACCTCAAGGTACAGACATGAGCAGGTGTCAAGGGGAGGGAGAGCCTCAGATGGAGACATGAGCGTGCTCTCGGTCCTCATGACTCAGGCATTTCCATCTGTTCTGCTGTACACTGTGCACCCGATGCAGCCCATAGGATAGCAATGGTCAAGCTTACCTTGGTAATAGAAGCCCTGCAGTACATAGGTAGGCTATTTTCAGCTTTAGTCCAAGCATTTGTTATAAAGTTGATGTGCAAGAAGTGACTCAAATACAAATTAGGATCTAGAGGTTTTGGCTCTTTTACGACGAATGCAAAACACACCCTACCACCACAAAATTAAACCATCTGAATCAACCCGTTAACTTTGAGGGGATTGCTGTACTCTTTAGTAAAGATTTCAGAGGACAGGTAGATTAAATACGTGCAGAGTCACAACATGAAATCCTGACTCTGTTGGTGTCAGTGGAAAAACTGCTGTTATCTTTGGTGAAAGCAGGATTTTCCACATGCACTTGATACCATAGACACATCAAATTTCAATGTGTAATCAACTGTATTTAATCCATACCATCTGAATGAACCACAGCCCATTGTTGAGGAAAACAAGTCTGTGTTTAAAGATTGTTGTTGGTAAAATATTCATAATCTCCATTACAGATTTGTCCAATTACCGAAAAAAACCCAAACCCTTTCTTGCACTAGTTGGAAGTTGTTTAATTTCTGCTTCCATCCACTAGACTTTGTTAAGGCTCCTACTTAATCAAGACTCCTAAACTTGTTTCAGTTGGCAGGTGTCCCTTCATTTCTCATGGAAATACAGACATCTGTATAGCAACATTTGTCCTCTGTATAGGACTAGTGACCTATGGTTTGTTGGATTCAGTGGACTGCAGTTGAAAATGCTAATTTAATACATGATCGGGAACAAGGTGATTCTTATACTTCTGTCTGATAAGTATAATGGATTGAGAGTCTGTTATTCCCAAACCTGGTTTGCAGACTTGGATTATCTTTTCTGAAAATTTTCCAGCTTGACATCATTCTTATTAAAATGTAGACACCAGTCCAAGACACGTTTCAGTAATTTTCTTGCTAATGCCGATTTAAAACGCCGATATCCTTCTCTGTATTTCTATTTGATATTCCTTGCCTGTGCATATTCAAAAAACACATTTGCCGTTGCGGCCATGACAGTTCTGTAAGTACAACTGTTCACGTGGCCCCTGACAAAATAGTGTCTTCCTGGTCAGAAGCAAAATGACCCCTTTGTCAGGGGTCAGATGGAATTGCTGATCAAAGCAAGAGACATTTTGCACACTCAGAATGATGCTCAGGTGAATAGTTGACATACACACCTCTGCAGGCAGAATGTGAACGTGAGCCTTCATGTCCCAAGTGAGTATTGTGATTCCAGTTTATCGAGTTGATGTCTTTGTTGGCTCAATGATACTTTGTATTAGCAGGTAACACATGCACAGGGCCTGGGAGAGGCTCGCCTGCAATATAGGACATAGCAGCTAAGGCCTTAGGTTGAGCTGGACAAAGGGCTTGCTCTAATTAGGATTTCTCCCACAATAACCCTACTACTGACTGTTTGGAAAGGAATAGTGTTTTTGCAAAGCGTTCCCACAGATCATGAATGTGTTCCGCTTTGGAGTAGGGATGAACATCTAATGCCAAATTTCTGCCTAATTGAATTCCTGGTGCTGGCTAACCGTAATTGTAACTCATGTGCAGTTCTCTGTAGTGTTCCCAAGTCCTCTTCTGAAGAATTTCTATCCAAAATGATGTTGTCCGTTTTGCATGGGTAACATATTAGGGGACTTAATCCTTCAGAGACACAGTCTTGCATTGAGGTGTATTACAATGCATCTTGCCTAAGTGAGTCGCATTTCCCATATGATCTAGAATGCTCTGTAGGATTTCCCTGCATTAATTGCCACTCCACCAAATCTTATGTCAAAAAATCACTACCAGTAATGATTTTGTTATTTTGTTGTATTTAACTGTATCTATGGACCGAAGAGAGAATCCGATAGGATGCTGCTAAAAATGTCCCCTATGATTTTCCATTTACTTTGGTTGGACAACCAGATGAACAGTTTAATACTGAGCGTAGGAAAAGACATCAAGATTTCACCCTGTGGTGTGATTCTCAGCTCATCCTGCGGTCTTTTTGGGGTATGGTTATAATTGAAATTCCCCTCCACTCTCTGTTGGGCATTATGTGTCTTGAGTGTGCGTGCAGTGGGGGAGGTTATTGAACGATCTTGTGCTACACTGCAGTGTTGTATCTGTAATTCACACACACTGGGTTTCTTGTCAGGGGAGGCTGAGTCACTAGCTGCTGCTGTTTTCTGATAGATCGGATTCTTCAAGACTGCTTGCTTACAATTATTATTATTTTCTTTAGAGTTTTGGTATGTCAAAGAGAACTCTCTTTGACATAGAAACATAAAGATTGTTCCAGTGAAAGCCATAAAGGATAGCTCTCTGAGCTCCCCTAGCTAATGCTAAGAAGGATTAATTATACTTTCCGATGTTGTAAAAAAAGTAGGAAATTAGGCTTTTCAAACTATGTGCCTAAATCCCCATCATAACAGTGATTAGTGTATATTTAAATATTTTTGGTGCATGATTATAGTTTCTGGTGGTTTCACAAAACACAATGCAAGTGGCTTGAATGGCAAAATTCTCATTGCTTTATATGAAGAAGAGGAATTAGGTCTTGACGTGTGCCTTTTAACTCCATTCCTGGGAAAATGCATTAAAAAAAAAGGCAAAAACCTTAGTGTTCATTTTCATTTAAAGTATTGGACATCATTTGGATGAACACAAGGTCAGTAAAAATGTCGTTTGTTCATATTTTACTCTTTAAATTATCCAATAGTAGTAAATGCCAGATATTTAGGTTAACTGCCCATGAAGGACAGAGAAACTAGTGGGGTTGAAATAAAGCTGTGTCCTTTTGTGGTCCTATACCAGGCACAGGTACAGTAGACTTGGGAAGGTGAGCCCTGCTTTTAGATGCTTCTGCATGTGAAATATTTAAAGGGCACATGCCTTAGTGCATTGAAAAACATAAGCTAGCAGTGGTTGAGGGAAAATAGATGCTGCACTGTCTCCAGGAATAATGACAGTCCTGTTTCACTGTTGACATAACAGAGCCTAAGAAGGAGTTGGGGTTTAGTGTCTAATGCAGTTTCCAGTGAAGTCCGTAGGAAGACTATACCATTTTTTTGAAGGAATTGACTTGAATTTTGAATTATTTAGAACTCTATCTGTGGATGTGCTTGTCTACATTTTCTTTCATACCGCTTCTATCAAAATATCCAGAATTAACCTGTAAATGGTTGCTTAAGCACTAAGGGCTGCAGCAATAATTCTTTTTTTTAAAGAAAAGTCTTTCTTTTGAAATATCATTTCATTTAGGTTGCAAAAGATGTATCAGTGAGACTTCACCATGAGTTAGAAAACGTGGAAGAAAAACGTACTGTAACAGAAGACGAAAACGAAAAATTAAGACAGCAGCTTATAGAAGTTGAAATTGCCAAACAAGCACTACAGAATGAACTGGAAAAAATGAAAGAGGTTAGTGTTGTTATTTACTTCTACACAAAGTATTTGAAGTTCTCAAATGCTTATTGCTGAACTAACTGGTTTTCTTCCTACAACTTGTTTTGGCGGCAAAAACTATGTCTGGCAAAAGTTGAAAGTTGCATAGAGTGATGAAGTACAGTTTGGAAGCTGCGAACAAACTAAAATATTCAGTCTTTCCTAGGCAAAACAGAATCCAAACTGTGGCTTTGCTTTTCCTATAAAAGTAGGGAAAGGTGGAACTGATGGTAACAGAGTTCAGAGGCTTTGAGAAAATTGTGCTTATGTTAAGATACATGCAGGAAGGGTGGTGAAGGGAGTCAGAGGTATCTAACTTTGCAGATGACGTTCCCCATGTGTTTTTACAAAGACCATTTTTTTGTCCTTGGTAACTACTACTAGGGACTAGCAGGCACACCGAGACTGGGCATCTAGTTACCTCCCCACATTGTTCAGTCACGCTCTTTGTAGTATTGGGAAGTGAGAGACTCTACCTGGCCTTTCAGTCTAAGCATAATTTTACATTATACCTAATCCATCTTCAAAATTACTCCTTTCGCCATTATATAGTTGCAAGATACTGTGCCATTAAGTAAGCAGAAAATTGTATTACAGTGGTAATAGCCTGTCCGACAGAGGTAACAAAGCATGCAGTAAAAAGAGAAACTGTTGACTAAGAATGGCTTCTCAGAACAGATTTTAGAAATAGCTCTTCAGTTCGGTGTTTAAAATTCAATGAATGCCACCGATTTTAACTTTCAGTAATACTACCTAGCAGGAATGCCAATGTCTACTTTGATCTTCTATGAAGCAGAAGAGATGTATTTCAGTTGTTAAGAAAGGCAGGAAATTTTCAGTTGTGTGATAAGTTACAGTATTTTTAGGAATGTGATTGCTTACTTTAAGTGATGTAGTATTAAAAATATTCATATTTTTTTCTTTACAGGAACTGAATTTCAAACATGTTAGTAGAGGATAAACAGGTGTTTTTTCTTTGCCTTCTGCTGCTTTTCCAGATAATTGCATATTTGAAAAGCCTTATTCAGCCTTATAAGGCTTATTCTGAGCCTTGTTCAGCTTCCCTCTCCTCTGCCTGAGACTTTCTTCTGTTTTCACTGTGGTTTCCGCCATTAAATGCAACTCAGTTTCCAGGACCATCTTCTTTATGAGTGCATGATCTTTCCGTAATTATCCTTACAACTTCTTGCTAAGCTTGGCTTTACTCCAAATTTTCCATTATTCTTGTCCATTCAGACTCTGCTTCCTTGTAGATTCCCATTTCTGAATCCTTTCCTCCTGCCTTGTGACAGGTTGTACCACAGTAAGCTTCTTTGGCCATGCTTCTTTTTATGGATCTTCAGATTACAGTGAAGTGTAGTGGCAATTTAATAGCTTATGCTCTTTGGGAGCTATGTACCTGCAGGAAATAACCCGATAAATAGGCTCCTTTGTCTCTGTCATCAATAGTCACTTTCTCCTTAACTCTGATTCTTCACTCCGGCCCACTACACGGAACTGTGCTTCTGCTGCTCTCATACTGTTTTCCACTTCTTTCTTCAGCTTAGGTGTTTGTCTGTTTCTGTCTTTGCTCTTGGTATCAATGGAAGGATACTTGAGACTCCAGAAGAAAGGAAAGTGCTATGTTTAAGCCAGGGGCTCTTCTACATAATACTATTTTCATGAGGCTGAAACAGATGGATGGTTCCCATTGGCACAAAATGGGGGCACTGAGCCAGAATGGAAAAATGCAGTAAAACTCTACACCAGAGTAGAGGTGGAGTGGACAAGAAGTCAGAAATACATCCTTATACTGAATGGGAGAGGAGAACTGCTATGCTCAGTCATTATATGCATCATCATAATTAGACAGGAACTTTCATTTATGTATTTCAAACAGGCTGCTGAGTCCCTTTCAGTAGGAGAAGGCTGCTTTTCAGGCTAGGACTTTCAGCACAGCATGGGGGGAGTTGGAGGATGGTTGAGGAGGTGCAAGTCAAAGAAAAGCAAGTTTGAAGTGCAGCCAAATTATTATGCACTTTGCAAGCATGCCATGACTTGGGGGATGACTGGAAGGATGCTGGTGACAAATACTAATTCTTACAAATTTGAAATTTAGAATCTGTGAAGACACTATGAAATGTTAACTTGAAACAAGCATGAAAAAAACCCAACGCAGTCTGAAGTGCATTACAATTTTTCTGTGACAAATACCGTCTCTTCTCTGGCAATTGGAGGTTTCATGCATCTTACATGTCATTGACAGATACTCATAATATTAATTTTCTGTTTGCTTGTGAGTTATTTTCTCCAGTTTCATGGGTTTACAACCCTTTCTCATTTCAGTACAGCCATTATGACCAATCAGCCTCCTGCTTAAGAAGTTCTACTCAGCATAAATAAGAATGCAGAGTCAAGACCTTTTGTCTGGATTGTGATCTTCACTTTATTGAGCTTAGAATTAATGGCAGAGTTAATCTCCAAAGACAATGAAGCATTTTTATTTTACAGCATAATAACAGTGCTCAGAGTATGTAATGACTGATTTCTGCACTTTTATGTCATCAAATGTACTGCAAAAACACAAACCTTCCCATTCTTCTTAAAATCTATTTATGTATAACTGCCATGGGAAATTTGTTCTCCTTTTAAAAGAGCTGTGCAAAATAGCAGAGAATGGTTAAAAGACTTACTAGAAAATGTTGGAGGCAAAAGCATAATTTTTTGTTAGGTAGTCTCCAGAGAAGGACCAAAGCCAAAGTTCTCTTTGTGTAGATTCTGTATTGTTTTGAAAAACACGTTAGACTTGACTACAAACACATATAAAAGATAAATGCTAGCAGATGTGTTTGTGGGGAGACAAATCTGGAGTTCTCCAGTGAACGTTTGGGTGAGTATAGACTTGTGAATATATTCGTCCGTTAATATAGAGAGATGGCTGCTGTTTCCTTTCTGGGTTTGTAGCTTTTGAAAAAAATAATTATGATATCACGGAATCTTCAGAGTTGGAAGGGACCTCTAGAGATCATCTAGTCCAACTCCCCTGCTAGAGCAGGGTTATCATATATTAGCAAGGTTGTCATATATTCCATGACAAATAGAAGTTGTTGTTGATGACAGCAGAAGCTTGCAGGCATCCAGGATTTGGAAGGTGTTCTAGCAAAACATACATTTTCTATCAGTTTACTTTCAGTCCCTCAATCTGCAGCTACTGCATTTAATGTTATTCCTGCATACATCCACATGGAAACACAAGATTTTTAATCTGCATTGTCAATTCTCAGCATTTATTTGTAGCAACTGCTGCTGATTTCCTCTTTATTATTTGTTATTATTAATTGTAATGCTTTTTGGGAAGCTGATGACAAACTAGGGAAATTGTTTCCCAGAAGAAAGAGAAACCAACTGTAGCTAGATGTATTTTCTCCAGATATAAAAAAATTTGTTAAATAGTTGGATTCCTTAATATGTTCATTAATTTGTTGGTAACCATTTGTTATAGCCTAGCTAACTCTTCTAGAGCTTTTAATGAGAACAGTGTGAACTAATAATTCATTCATTTGCTATAGCTATGTAGCAAATGCCCAGTTAGCTGTGCTTTAGATGGTTTGTTGTGAGACAAATGAAGTAGGAGGAAAATATGACAGATGTATTGGACACTGGCCTTTACAAATCCTCATTGCGATGCAGATATGTAATTGCAGGAGGCCCAGGGTTTTTCAGAGACATATATATCTATGGATAGAAATCGATTGCTCTTGTAGTGCTCCAAACTGGTCAGATGCAAGACAGCTCAGTTCTTACAGCCGCATTAGGGTGATGTTGTCAAGCTACCATTTTCTTCTTCTAAGCATAGGTTATTAGCTCAGGTACAGAGCTTGCGATAACCATGGCTACATGTCACGTGAACCAGACATCTCTGTCTTTTATCCCCTCAGTTCAGACTGCAGGCAGAGGAATTTTTGCCTCTCTACATGGGTCTGTGCTTTGCTGCAGTGGTGCCTGTCTTGTCAGTCAGTCAGTCTGGTTTTGTATGCTGCATGGAAACGGAAGAAAGCAGCAGGATTTGGGGAGCTGGGCACTGGAGCTCGGAGGAGGAATCTGAATTCTATTCCTGATTTTGATACTAACCTGCTATGGGACCACAGGAAAGTGATTACTGCTCTACTCTTGCAACCTTTGCCTGCCCTGTTTAACCTGTGTGCACAGATTAGCTCTCCATACACCTCTTGTGTGCTCAGGCTGCACAGAAATTAGGAGGGTAGCTGGAAATTTCACAACAAAAGCTTCTGTAAAAAAAAGACAAAACCAAAAACCCAACAACTGTAAAAAAAAAAAACCCAAAAACCAAAACAGAACCCCCCCAAAAAAAACTGGAGAGCTGTGAAAAGAACTGGTAAGGGATGATCTGTCCCAGTCCCCTTGATCATCTATATAAGCTTGCCCACTATGTCTCCTTGATAAAAATCTAGTGTCTCTCCTTTCTCACATCCCTTTCTCTCTCTAAACCCCTTCTCCAGCCATGTAACCAGAGCCACTTATTTCCAGTCTTTTTCCTATAACTCACAAATTCTCTAGATTCTCTCTCTCGATCTTGATCCTATGTCTGTTTTTCTTTTTTTTTTTTTTGGCGGGTGTGTGTGTCTTATAATAGTTCCTTTGCTTGGCTGTTTTTCTGTTTTCTGTTTCCTAAGTCCCAGTCTTATCGTTCTTCCTCCCTCCTTTCTTTCATCCTTCCAACTCTTCATCGGTGTCCAGTCTCCCCTCTGGATTTCAAGTCTATTCCAGTTCATTTTCCTCTTATTCTACTCCAAGTGTATTATCCCCATTTCTTAGTTACAGCTTTGCTCTTCTGTGAAATTTGTCTTTTTCCCCTGATTCTTCCACCCCCTCATACAAATCTGTCAGCTTCCTTGGCTGGTTCTGTTCCTTTTCCTTGTTTCCAAGCTTTAGCTCTTTACTTTTGCATCTGGACGGAGAGCAGTGCAGGATCATTAACTGTGCTAGGAAAGAGCAATATATCACTGTGAGTACTAGGAGAAAAGGTTTCTGGTTCTAATGTCTAGCCTCGGCTTTATCTAGACCCACATGCAGCAACAATTGCAGGACTAATTAGGCTTTGCCTTCTGGCCTGGAGTTGGCACATAATCTGACAGCTGGAGAAAATGTGCAGATTGATAGCTGGGGTGGGAGAGGATGCGGTAGTTTGTAAATACAGAATTTTCAGCAATTTAAACCAGTAAACTCCAAGAAATAATTACCTGGTAATGTACAGAAATGGAAGATTTCTGAAAGATTATGGTTTGGCCAGTCATGATTTGGATGAAATAGAAAAGTATGAGGTATGTGTCGCATACAGACACAAAAATGTTCCCGAGCACAGGCATACTGGAACTTATCAAAAGAACAGTTACTAGAATAATTTAATATACGCAAACTAGGATATTCTCTTCTTGTAAAGAGCTGAATAATTTTGCTGAAATTTTCCAAAATATTAACAATGTTGATAACATCCTGAGACAGATGCTTGGCATGGAAAATTTGCAACATTTAAAATGTGATGAGGTTGTAAGGAACAGGAAACAGGTCTCATAATGGGTGGTGGTTTGCAGCATTTCCAATAGGCAAGGCAACCATATTCAACAGCAGCATTACATCTTCGGATGCCTTCAGAAGCAAAACTTTCTCATCCCCTATTTGTCTTGGTCACTTCTCTTAGGACCTTAAACTTCACCATCTCACAGTTGGGGCTGCCAGTGCTACCGTTGGCCATCAAGCCCCTGACCAATGCTTCCTTATTTGCAAGAGGTCCATCAGAGTGATTCCCACAGCTGGCTTATTTATGCCCTGTGGCAAAAATTGCCTTCAATCCATGGAAGAAATCATGTGACTTCTTCTAGTTGTCTGAAAAAGGATTCATCTGTTTCCTCTTATTCATCAGATGGTCTGTAGAAGATACCCCAAATTATGCCACCCATGCTTCTCTGATTGTTACCCGTAGCTCACAGCTGGCCCATCACCCATTACAAGGCAATGCTACATGCAATTGAACTGCTTTTTTTGTGTAGAGCACAACCCCGCTTCCTCACCTTTAGAGTTTGTATTGATCCTTGATCCATGGCTGCACTATCCCATCATGTTTCTGTGATCCCAGTGAGGTCACAGGTCTGTAACTGCACAAGGATTTCTAGCTTCTTTTTGTTTCCCATTCTGCATGCATACAAGCCACTGGAGATGGAGACTTGGCTGTGCTGCTTTGAAAGGGAAAGTTTGAGCCTCCTGCATCATACCATCTCCCAAGCACTTCCTAATTGCACCTCGTGTTTTCATTTCTCTTCAGAGCTTGAGCCTCATTTCAAACAGCTGGTAATGGAGGGAGCAGGGACAAAATTGAGAGAGACGAGACGCTAGTCTAATGCCTGCTGATGTAGCTGATCAGCTTCACAGGATGGGTGTAGTAAGTGGTACTCTTCGAAGAGTTACAGTAATTTACTTGCTCCTGGCACCAGATGGCAGCAGGGGAGGATTTAATAAGTCTTTCACAAGCCCGGTTCCTTCCTGGGTCTTTTGGACGACCCAAATACCAAGCCTATCAGCAACACTTCTACTAAAAGTACCTTTAAGCAGAGGGTTTCCATGATCTGGAATCTCAGTTTGTTGCCCCATGAAAATTCAATTTGCTTTGGTGAAAAGAACAACAGGATAATGAGGAGGCTTTCTTAAAAAGAGATGAGAAACAAGTGTCTGCCTGAGTTCATACAGGAAAAGGCAAAAAAGTCCTCTGTCTCCAAGTGCGGCTCAGTGATTCTCTAAGCATCACACCCCTGCAGATACAGAACCCCCATTTACTTCTGTCAGACTTGCTTATGTGAAATTCCGTTACCTTTGGTACACTGCCCAAATATCGTGTTCCTTTAAAAACAGTACTCAGGAGGGACGCTATTCATCATCTACGAGGGTGTGACTGACA
The DNA here is from genome assembly GCF_028500815.1 of Rissa tridactyla. Classification (NCBI taxonomy): domain Eukaryota; kingdom Metazoa; phylum Chordata; class Aves; order Charadriiformes; family Laridae; genus Rissa; species Rissa tridactyla. Next base: position 68,106,757 of record NC_071468.1, read on the forward strand.
TCCTTGCTCAGAGCACACTGTGATTTCACAGTGAGCAGGATAAGCAGCTTGCTTCAGTTCTTTAGTTCTTTGGATATGAGAAAAGAATCATAGTGGAGAAATAAATTAATTTCTATTACAAAATCTGTTGTAGTAATTCTCTGAAAATGCCATGCTATAAACAGGAAAAAATTTATGTGCATTTGAGAAGCAGTTTGAATTTAAACCTCATAAAATTACATTTTAATTATGTATCAGCCATCAACAATTCACATGAGCCATTTGCTTTAAGACAGCTTATCAAAACTGAAAATAAACAGACTAACGGTCAATAATAATATAGCTCCAAAACGTATGTAATAAATAGTGAATGACTTCAAAGGAATAAAACTCCATAAATATCTTATTATTAAGAGGTTTTGTGAGTAAAGATGCCTCGAGTGGATTTTTTTCAGAGACTCATTGAAGCTGGTGCGCTGCTTTGTGTATTCCTATTGATTTGTCTTAAAATTTGCAAGGATGTGTGAAAAGAGAGGCAGGATTGCTTGCTAATGGGGAAGTAATACTGAAAGAGTAGCAACTAGTAGTGAAAAAGAGTGTATCTGGGATATGTTTAAAACAGAATTTAGCCATCACAAAATAAAGTTAGGTTTGAGGAATTCTTTGAATCTGTAAACATAATGCTTCTCCTCTGGTTTCATGAGGGCACGGGACTTCCTTCCTTGTGGCAGAATATTACCTTGTTTTCTTTCCTTCCTTTCTGTGATGGATATCAGCAGCCTTATATTTGCAAGTTCTCTTGTCACAGTTGTTATTGATACTACATACAGTCTCAGGTAAAATCAGAATCTCTTTGCAGTCAGCTCTATTTTAAAGGAAAAAAAAAAAAAGTAATGACCATTAAAAAAAAATCCTATCCAGAATGGGGGCCCAGAATAAGAGTTGAGCTTCTAAACACACAGAAACTATGTTTTAGATTAAGGACATGAGTCCCTACATCCAAGTCAATACCCGAGACCCTTTTTTTGCTTGAATCATTCTTCTCAAAATTGTTCTTTGCTACAGAATTGCTTCCATTAGTCAAAACCTATATTTTTAAAGTAAATCAGGCTAAGGAAGGGCCTACACGCTGACAAGCAATTGCTAGCACATCCCTCGTATGGTTTTGGCCTGGATCAGCTACCACTGCTTCAGTGCTTGGGCATGATTAGGGGTCTAGCCTGGCTCAGAGCTCATTCCTGATTGACAGTTTGGATGTGGTTCTGCTTGTTTGGAAAGAAGCTGTAGGGAAGTTTAGCTGTATTGTCATTTTACCTGAAAGGAGACTGAATTGTGGAGTGCCAGTTGGCATCAGGTCCTGAGGACAGTCCCTGACCATTTCATTTATAGTGTAAAAACTAGGCAAAGGGTCTCTGACTTGGTATGGAGCCAGATGAGATAGCAAATGAGACACAGAACGGCATGTCCAGTCCGTTGCTGCCATGTGAATTCCTGCTGCTGAGAATTATTGGCAAGGGGCGATCACCAGCAGCGACAAAGCCAACAAAATTGGCGTGCCCAGTTGTGTGTGGGAGGAATGGAAAGTGCAGTAACTGTGTCTCAGGTGGTGGATGGTAATTGTTTACTAAAGAAAATGGTTTGTGAGCATGAACTCGCAGTGGGGCAGGCTGGAAAAGATGTATCTGTTGCTACAGACTTCAGGCTATGACTTTGCTGATATCTAAAGGAGAAAGAAGGCCTTTTATATCTCAAGTAGTCAATCTTAATACCGACTTCAATAAGGTCCTCAAACTACGATACCACATTAACAAATGGAGGAAAGTTTGGTAAATCCAGTATTGCTTGGTTTCTATTCAGTCATCTCCTAATCATTTGTTGGCACTGTGCTGTTTGTAAGCCTGAGACGTTTTACTTATTTTCTAGGAAAGTATAAGGTTTTTAGGACTCTGTAATGGTCCTCAATCACAGAATACAAGTTTTTATTTTTTGCACTTCCCAGTTTCAGTATTTCTTTACTCAAGTGGACATTCAAGTGTCCATATACATAACTTAGACATAAAGGTACCAACTCGATTGTTCAAATGAAAGAAAAAGTTGTCAGGTAAATTAAAAGTGTAAAAATGAGCTCTCTGGTTTAGCTGGCTTTTCTATAGCTGTCTTGATACCTTTCATAGTTGTATCCATAGACAGTACATAGTCCACACTGGCTCTTGTGTTGTTTTGCTTAAGTTTTTTTAATAATATATTATGGTTTTTATGTTTTTTAAATTCCAACTATAATTTTATTTATGCCCATTGTGTCAATTTTGGCAAGTCTCTGGAATTATTTTTGTAAGACACTGTGTATGATTTGCTTAGTTTCTTAAAGAAAGGGATTGCATGATAGAGAGGACACATCTGACCTCTTTGTACTACTACAAAAGCATGAATGGGAGTATAGAGGTAGGCCAGGATTCTGGAAAATCCAGATGACTTTGCAAAATTACCTTCTATCAGGTGGAAGGCTTTATGGAGGCAGAACAGAGACATTTTCCAAGTGCTGAACCAGAGGTCTAGATACATGTCTTCATATGGAATCAATATGCACCAAATGTCATCATCTTCCTGGAAGTCTCACCAAGGCTTTGGTGAATAATAGTAATAGATGATTTCTGTCCCTTACACTATTGTGTTCAGTCTGCTGCTTAAGTGCATCGGTCCCTTCAAAGGAACACCTGGAAAAACAGAGCATTTGCAGTGTGCTGATACAGGTCAAAGCTGAGCTTGTTTCAGATTGAAAGGAAAATTATCATAGCTTCGTTTGTCTTTAGTGCATGTGCTCACTGCTGGCTTCAGGGCTGTCTTTCTTATAGTCTTAAATTGAGCTCTTCAGCAACCCCATGTGAAACAATTTTCTGTGTTTACGTTCTCTGGTGCTGCTAGCAAGCCTACAGTTAAAAAATCAAGTCACTCTGTAGCCTGGTAGATATATTAGTTATCCTGCACATGGAATTTCCCAGTGCATCTTTCAGGTGCCTGTGTTCCTGATAGCCCTTTGGCAGAGCCTCACAGCCCCAGGTAGTTTGTTCTGGCTTCAGGAGAGTAAGCAGAAAGTACCACCATGGAGGTAAGCACTGTCCCGTGTTTTGGCTGAACTCAGTTGCCAGTGAGAGGAAGAAGAACCTTGTCATGTCATAGTACAGATGGCTGTTCTGAAGCATGTCCTGAGCCCTCAGGGAGTAACCTCAGTGCAGTTTCCAGTGTTAAAACAGGTGAAAGAGACTGGCAAGACCTCAAATGGGAACATAGACAACAGAGCCATATGCAACAAAACTATCACAGAAATGGCTATATTTACTAGTCAATATATTACTCATTACTTTTTCAGAATGATAGTTCTGAGAACTTAGGTGGCTAACAAAAAGTACTCGGTGCTTACAGAATCAGAAAAGCCAAGTGAAGCAAATATAGCTTCTTTATGTGCTTCTATACATGATTAATAGTAGTTCCTGAAGGAGAGATGATACTGTTTCATAACTAGTATCCTAATGGCACATAGCAGCATGCAGAAGATGTAGTGTAATACTCTGGGCTTTTGATTTGGCTGTAAATCTTGGTCCTTTTCTTTCAAAGTTGTTGCCTAAGCCATCTTTCCCCCCAGCCCACCCCAAAAAAGAGGCAACGCAACTTAATGATTTATTACAAATGCCTCTTTTCTACAAATGTCTCTTGTGTTTGTCTCCAGTGCACTTAAAAATAAAAGATTATACAGTGTAGTGAGGTTATTGGTTGCAGCATTGTGAATTTTTGAATGGTCCACCCCACTGTGCAGGAAATCAAGTGATGGTGATCCCAGAGGAATGTAGAGACACTCTCAGAACATACAAAACCCCAAACCCACCTGGAGGTGAATCTGGTGAGGGACATTAAAGGGCAACAAGAAGGGGTTTTACAGGTATATCAGCAGCAAAATGAAGATGAGGGAAATTGTGTGCACAGTGGTAAATGGTGTGGGAAACCTCTTTCATAACATTCTCCTAGACAAGCTGATGAAGTATGGGCTAAATAACTGGACAGTGAGGTTGACTGAAAATTGTCTGATGAAGTACCAGGCTCAAAGAGTTGTGATCAGCAGTGCAAGGTCCATCTGGAGATTGGTGACTAGTGGCGTACCTGTCAGGGAACAGCAAGGGCCAGCTGCTCTGAGGGACTGGGAGCCAGGAGCTAAGCAGAAGGACACAGCCTGCAGAGCAGGGACCCCACTGACCAGAGCCCAGTTCAGCAGTACCTCATCAAAGTGACCAGAACAAGCCTGGGTACAGCAGCTGCGATCAACCAAGAGTCCAGATCATCCAACAGGTTTGCGGTGACAAGGCAGGTCTGAGATTAAGCCAGGAAGTCAATCCACAGGTCTAGCGATCATGAGGCAAGTGATGGGGAAAGTGCAAGGTCAAGCCAGAAAGTCAGGCCACAGATGAGGGTTAAGATCAAGTGGATCCATGGCCACGCACAGCTATGGCAGAGCTGGCTACAGCTACAGCATAGTTCAGGCGGGGACCCAAGGTCCAGATCTGAGGTTAGGTGGAGCTCCTGGGCCTAATAGCAGGGCTGTGGGTGAAAGTCCCTGGTGAAGTTCATCAGGATAATGAAGGCCTATTAACACCCTCTGGCAGGGCCCCAGGGGTCAACACTTGGCCAATTGTGTTTAACATCTTCATTACTGACCTGGATGAGGTCAACAGGTCAAGGGAAGTGAGCCTTCCCCTCTACTCATCATTAGTGATGCCACACCTGGAGTGCTGGGTCCGGTTCTTCTGCACTCCAAGACAGAAAAGGACATACTGGAGCAAGGGCTGTGAAGGGATTGGAGCATGTGTCAAATGGGGGAAGCTGAGAGAGCTGTGACTGTTCAGCCTGGAGATGTTGGGGGAGCAGCAAGGGCTGGCTGCTTCCTGCGGGATGGGGAGTTCTGGGGGATAACACAGCCGGTGGGGCAGAGGTGTCACCGGCCAAGGCCCAGTCCCACAGTACCCCAGCAGATTGAGCAGGGCAGACTCAGAGATCATGGCCAGGTTCAAACAAGAGTCCAGATTATCAGCCAGGTTCGTGGTGATGAGGCAGGTCTGAGGAGAAGCCAGGGAACCAACCCACAGGTGGATCAACAGGGTTCATGTCTGGGCACAGGAACAACTGGCGTGAGCTGGAGACCAGTACTTCTTTCACGTAATTCAAGCAGGTCCTGAAGCCCCCCAGGCTGAGCTGAAATGGGCTCCGGGGCCCGTGTGCGGGGAAGCCCCAGGTGAGGTTGGTCAGGGCCACCAAGGCAGGCCTGTGGGTGCCCTCAGGGCCCTGACGGAAGAGTGAGCGTGTGTGAGAATTTTATCCATTTATATAAGTACTCGAGAGGAGGGTGTAAAGAAGGAGACAAATTCTTTTCAGTGGTGTCTAGTGACAGGACAAACCCACGCTTTTTTGCTGTGAAGGTGGTCAAGCACTGAACACATTGCCTATGGAGGAAGAAGACTCCAACTTGGAGATATTCAAGACCACCCAGGACATGGCCCTGAGAAGCCTGCAGAGCAGGGGCACTGGACTAGATCTCCAGAGATCCCTTTCAGACTCAACTAGTGTGTGATTTTTCTCAGCTCTGGGGTCTGGACTTGTTAATAACAAGCAGAATTTAATTTCCCATTTTGCAGCAGAGCATACAGGGGTTAGAAAAGGTCACTTCTGGAAGGGGAAAAAGGAAATGGTTTCCAGGTTATTTCTGCTAAACAGGGAGAGTTCAGTGTTTGTCCAAGCTGTCTTTCTTCTCAGGCAAAACACAGCGAGTGAACAGGCAGGAGGTCAGAGACAAGTGTGCTATCAAGCAGGGCATTTTCCCTGCTGCAATCATATGCACGGTGTTTTGTGCAACTAGATGTGTTCTGGGCAATACAGCTGTACGTGTGTGTGTGTGTGTCCCCGTGTGCAAAGCACTAAAGCTTTCATCAGGCAGATACCTCACATGCAGTAAGGGAAGTAACGTACAAAGAACAAAGTACAACAAAGAAAGTATTATACACAGTACGGTTGTGGGGAATACTGCTCAACAAATGGCTTCTGTGTCCAGGCTGGACAGGAGTAGGGGCTGTACGTGACTGTGCACAGTGGCCGGCTGATGCCTCATTGACTACCAGTGTGCTAGTTGTGCTTTACCTCTGAACTGCCCCTACTACACTCTGGAGACCAGAATAGCATGTTTTGAGCCCCCTTCTTCTTTTATATCCTCTAATTTGCACACATTTATAGCCATATTATGTGGTGCGTGTCACTGCATATTAAATAGAGATGAGTCGCTTACAGGGAGAGCACCCGACTGTAGGGTGTGCTGGGCTCTGGGATCAGCCCAGCTGCTCTTCTCAATCGTGTGGAATCAATGCTAGCCAGGAACAAAACCACCAGGCTTTTGATGTTTGTTCACTACAGCCTGGAGGTTTATTTTTCACCTACTGCAGTGCTTATAATATCAAGAAATACAACCCCTTAGCATTTTAGCAGATTCAGCTTTTGATAACACTCCATAGTTAAGAGTTCCAAGAACTGCATTTCTTACTTGGAAGCAAAGGGCAGTGGATTAACCTTTTAGGTATTTTTCTGAAGTGTTTGCTTCTGCTGATATATTTTGACATATTATGTGATTTTTTTTTCTCCATTGCTAATATTGACAACAGCATATATCAAGATGCGTAGAATGAGACCTGTGAATATGAATTCTATTTCGCTTTGTCTAATCCTACTTAACACAATTGTGTTGATTGACTTTGGTTATCTCAGCAATGAATCCAGGTTAGGATAATAACCAAACTCTTTGCTTAGGTCACAGATGAGTACTTGCACTTAGAAAGTCATCTGTTCCCATCAGTGTTGTGCATAATGAGAGGCTTCTACTTCCCCGTAAAGCATGACTGATGATGACATCCAACTGGCATAATTACCAAGAGTGTTTTATATTACAGGCTTGGTTGAATTCTTTTAATTTCTACAGATGCTAGCAGTTTACATCTTTGATTAAATGATTAATTGGAAACACCAGTAACATTGCCCCGGAAAGAGTTTTGAACTGGAACGTTGGGTTGATGATACACAGACATAGTGGTGTGCTTCTAACAGTATTATCGCTGAGTTCCCAGACTTTGGTTAGGTTTTGTGCATTCAGAAATTATGAAAACAGAACTGTATAATATGATCAACCAGTCTGGCCTCCTGAATAACATGGGTCATAAAATAACCCCAGCAATTTTATTTAAACCGATGCCTACTTTTCAGAAAAGGGTGCTGGTCTGTGCTAAAAATGGACAGATGAGAACAGTCTACCAGAACTCTTCCAGAACTGTCCCAGGAACCGTTCTAATTTGCACCTCCTTTCTCACCTAAATTTGCTGTAAGCTAGTTACCAGCCAGGAAATGTATGTTCTTACTACCATGCTAAACTCAAAAGTCCAGCATCAATGCTTTGATATTGTTTTTGTTTGTTTTTTTTTTTTTAAATCTGTATGCTTAGGGTTGATATAATTTAGCCATCTAAAAATTAAGCATTTAACCTAAGTTAGGAATTGGGCCTCCCTCAAAGGAGAAAAATGGGCACTACTTGGAAGTGATTAATTCCACTTGTGTGAGGGTGGTTTGACTGTGGAGAGGTACATCCCTTTCTAGCTATTGCACAGTGAATCTCAATTTTGACATCTAGATCCTAGGACTAAATTAAGGCTTTTGGTCACAAAATTACACTTGGACATTATTTCAGCTGATTATCCTCTATGACCCTGTAGTCTTTTTCAGAGATGTGACTTTTCAAGAGATCTTCTGTATCTTTATTTTCTAGGCTGTTTTCCTATTGTCTTAGCATAGCTTTACTCCTCGTTCTTACATGTGTATCTTCATATTTGGTCATATTAAAACAGATATTATTTGATTGCACCAAGGTTTGTATCAGTGACTGTCCTTTTCAATATTTAACATTTCTCCAACCTTTACTCTGTCTGTAGTCTTTATCCAATATTATTTTAGTTTTTTTCCAGGCAGCAGCAAAAAATGTTAGTTAGTGTGGGACCAAGAATTGATTCTTGTGTGACCCCATTAGGACTTCTGTGGCATTAATTTGCAGGTGATTTGCTGGTTCAGTGACATTTATGATAAATGCTGAAGAGTCAGATGTTTGTTCACGGTAGCTAGTTAAAAATGCATCCCAGTGATCAAATATTTATAATGAGCTGAAGACTGTTAAACTTCATTTCAGAATGAGATTTTCACGTTTCTAGCTGTCGTGGTTTAACCCAAGCCAGCAACTAAGCATCACACAGCTGCTCGCTCGCCCCCCACCCCGATGGGATGGGGTGGACAATCGAAGTAAAAGTGAGAAAACTTGTGGGTTGAGATAAAGACAGTTTAATAGGTAAAGCAAAAGCCACGCACGCAAGCAAAGCAAAACAAGGAATTCATTCACTGCTTCCCATCGGCACGCAGGTGTTCAGCCATCTCCAGGAAAGCAGGGCGCCATCACACATAACGGTTACTTGGGAAGACAAACGGCATCACTCCGAATGTTCTCTCCCTTCCTTGTTCTTCCCTCAGCTTTATATGCTAAGCATGATGTGATATGGTGTGGAATACCTATGAAGAAAAATAACTCTATCCCAGACAAAACCAGCACACTAGCAAACGGAATCTTTAAATAAGTCTTAAGCCAACCTCTACATGAAGGTTTTAAGTCAGTCTAAGAGCCACAGCCCCTTCCCTTGCTGGGAATAAGCATTTCCCTTAAGAAGTTGAGCAAGTTTCATTTAGGGAGAAGAGTCATCATTTAGGAGGATGAGGCATGCAGATCAGCCACGGGTCTTCTGAGCCTTTTGTAGTCAGCAAAGCCACTGGATGGTCTGCTCCAGCCAGTGCTGCAATATTCTCCTTCTCCTCATCTCCATCTTTGCATGTTCAAAATAAAAGGAAAAGCACTGGGTGCAGGCTTATGGGAGAGCAAACTGGTACCAGAGTGAGAAAGGTAGGCATGGGAATGTCCAAACTGCTAAAATGTCTTCCTTCCATTTTAGCTCCTAGCGTCCATGGTTTATTTTTCCAGAGCACCTTCTTTACATGACCTGTTTAACAAAACTTAGATTAAAACTTAAATTTAATTTGTGGCAGGATCACACCAGCATAACTTCAGAGCACTGCGGAGATCCTCTGTTTTCAATAACCTAAGTTCCCAAACACCTTTGAAACTTCGCCATATGTTGTATTACCAAAAATGTTTTTCAGCCAATTTACAAGCTTTTCCGTAGAACTTTCCCAAGTAAACACAGACAAAAGAAGAAACGAAGAGTAACAGAAGACCCTTCTTTATAGGCAGGGGACAGAGTGGTGATTGCTGACATGTGAGAGATGAATTTCTTTCCCCTGTTAACAGAAAATCATCTGCTCACTGCTCAGGCTTCTAGACCAAGTGCAGATTTCAGAATATTTCCTACATGAATTCATCTTAAATTTTTGCATCCTCTCAAATGAAGTCTGAAATCTGATTTTTTGGTGAGATATCCCTGTAACTGGAGGTTTTGTCCAAGGTGCACAGTCTTATAGGACAAGTTGCAAAGCTCCTTTCTCTGCCATGTGCCTACAAACCTACACAGATGGGCATGTTCTTGATGCCATCCTACCCTGTGAATCCAGGTGAGGGACTGCAAGAGCTGTCTGTGCATTTAATACAACTCTTCAGTACGAAATGGGCTTGAACACAAATATACACGTGTGATCAGCCCACAACTTAACAGAACTGGCTCCTGTACACATTTCCAGCAAGCAGTGTCGGGGTGCACATTGTGTGCAGGATCATCCTTATTTTCCTTCTCATTACTTTTCATTTTCAGACTAACCTTTTTTGTTGGGATGTGGTAACTACACTTTGGTTTATATATATGCATTTTTGTAACCAAGGCAGTAAACCTGATCTGGTTGCTTGCACTTTCCTGTTCTCATGAAAATTTGTTTGGAATCTCTTCTGAGATATTCTTCCAAGAAGACTGAAAAACTCTACATGTCATAATAGGTGTGTACAAAGAAAACTCTTTAGAGCTGGCAAAATCTCTTATGTATTGAATTCGTAATTGCCATATCCATGTCTGTGACTGTGATTATTGCTACTGTTATGTGGTGGTGTTCTGAACTATGTTGACATAGTGTCTGTCATACTGTCAGTCCCAGATAAAGACTGGGACAGTGCATTTTACTAGGCATTGTGCAAACCCTGACAAAAAGACTGACTCTCTTCTCCCAAAAAAGACAAATAGCTGAGTTGACAAATAAACAGCAACTTAGGAGGCCCTAGGAAATAGGTTTAACTAGCATCACTATGCAACGAAATACCTTATTCCTGCACTTTCACTCCAAAATATTCATGGTGTGCTGAGATTTGCTTTTGCACTTCAGGATTAGGGAGCTGAGTGTAAGCTGACTCTGATTCCCGCATCCGTAATGAGGCCTATTTGGATAGTGCTGGGGAACTCAGCACGGCTAGCTCTTCCATCTTTTGAAAGGTTCAAATGGCAGGAGACCTCTTCCTCTTCAGAGAAGTTGCTTCCACTGTTTTATGATATCCTGGTGGATGAAGGAGTATGTAATCACAGAAAGCAAAGTATCAGAGTTTGGCCAGCTATTTGACCAGGTCATATGGAGAGCTTTGAAAAGTCAGCTTTCATCTTCTGCTGCTCAGGATGTTTTTCAAATAAGAAAAAGAAGGAAGCAAATGTAATGGAAGCATAAATGTGCTGCTTCATTTTATGCATTGCAAAGAATGCTTTTACCTAGTTATACCACAGAGTTATCATTATTTGCTCTAGCAATGTGGGTTTGGTTCAAAATGCAAAGGGTTTCTTTAGGCAAAGTGCAAATGTGTAAATTTTACCTCTGCTTTTTTTTTTTTCTCATTTAATTGGCAAATGAATAATGGCAAAGGATCTGAAAATGATAGTTGAAATAAATCCTAAATCATTGCAAATGAAATCATACAAATATTGGAGGGCAGCTCCTCTTTTCTCTTCTGCAATATGAAGACATTCAAAACACTACATAAGAACTATTTTTCTCTTCATGGTGAAGTAGTAAAGATTGCTTTTGCTTTTTGTTTTGTATCGTTCCTCAGCAGTGTTTTCAAATATGCCAGTTTTAATATGAAGAGAGCATTGCTAGAGCTAGTAGAGATATGCTTAGTGTTTGCTTCATGGACAGGGGTGCTGTGCTTCTTTCGTTTCATTTATCCCCTTCTTTTTCTCTCCTGCCTTAATTTTGCAAGCAAGTAGAATACTGAAATACTCAGGACTCCTCCTGCCCTTGAAGGGGGATAGAAGGAGTAATGGGTTGTATGATTCTATGTACTTGTGCCAATGACAAACAAAGGCAGTATCTTGAGCTTGTTGCTGGTAAATTGCACTGATAGAGTTGCAGAATGAGAGAGACATTTTAAAAACAGAGGGTTTCTTTTTTAGGAGAATGCACATTTTCAATTTGCCCACATGGATTCCATTTAGTTTTTAATACATATTCTAGTGCATTAAATTAGAGTTGGTGGCAGTAAACTGAAAATATCTGTCTTTTGTCTGTTTTGACCCAGCTCCATGAGCTAACTGACCGTATTGACTGAAGGGAAAATGCAGAGAGTCTTACGGCAAATTTCAATTTCTGCGGTCATAGTCACTCTGTGCCAGACAGAGGCAAGTTTGTGCATCCCAAAAGGTCGTTCAATATTCAGCAACTTTTTTGAAAAGCTCTGCAGACCTGTCCCAGCAGTTGGGAGGCAGCTAACTGTAACCACGTACAGTACCGTTGTGTGCCGAAAAGAAGGTTCAGTTGCAGTTGTGGAGGCTGAAGAAGCTGCATGGCCTTTGCCTTAGCCTGCTCTGTGAGGAGGGATAAGGGCCGTTATGGGGGCTCTGTGCACCCATAAATGGCTTTATGTGTCAGGAATTCCTCCTGTGGTTGCCTGCTTTGATTTTTAGATCATAGACCCCCAAACCAGGCTTGAAATAATCAAACCTAAGTATCTTGAAAAATCTTGGTATATTTTGCTTAGGGTTTCTTTATTAATTGCTGAGAGATTTACTGTAGCTTAGGATCAGGTAGTTAGAATTTGAGTTGATTTTGCAGCTTTCCTACTCAGTGGAGTGTGATGCTATTATTTCTGCATTGTGTTATTCTCAGAGTAGATTTCAGGTCTTTTTACGCCTGAGAAGAACTGAGCATCACAGGTGGTGTTAGGACTGCACATTTGGCTTGCAGTTTAGGGCTGGCGAGAGAAGGATTATACCATCTGGTCTTGAGAAGTGCTTAGCATCTCCAGCAAGACATTGGATAAACTCCAGTGAAGGTCACCAGAGAACTGATGCTGCTGAACATCGCAACAGAATTACCCGTTGCATGTCATCTGGTCTGCATATAATATGAACGTTATCAGTGGTCTTATCTAGACTGTGGAAACTTCTCAGCATTGCCAAAACACACGTGCAGCCCCACGTGTGCTGGCTACGGTGAATGCTGGAATAGTCAGGTCAAACCCAGTTTTGCCTCCTAGTCTTTCAGAGGTAAACAGAGATTATACAATGTAATGAAACATGCCCCAGTTGCTGGTTTTATTATCCCTAGTGCTGTTGAAATATTTCATTAGTACTTGAGCAGTTCAGCCGACTGCCCATTGTAGAAACTGAATTATATGCATTTTTTGCTTGTTTTCTCCTGCAGATGGGTAACTTGGTTCAAGGTTATTAGAACCATAAAGCTGTCTGGTAAGCATTACTGATCAGAGAGTGCAAAAGCATCTTATGTTTGTTACTTTTATCGTTGTCTTTTTTTAGCTCATAATCATTGAATAGAGTGAACTGCATATGATTTTTAAAATTATATAGAAGAAAAATTACCTGAGCCCAAAAATTATCCTTCAGAACAAACTCTCAAAACCAATTCTAGAATATGAGTGGCAGATTTTTTTGATATAGTTTGAGAAAACAGCAGAGGTGGCTTTTAGTGGCACTACAGTATGTTTTGTAGTATACTGTGACACGGGAAAAGGATGAACAAGTGGTGAATTTTAATAAAAGATGATCAAACACAAAAATGTTTGAACAAACAAATTTTGTACATGCAGGTGGCTGTCCCTTTCTAACATTTGTTAATAGGTCCAAAAAACCAACATGCAGACAATTTTAATAGTGTCCAATTGCAGGCATAATATGAAGATTCACTTGCAAGGATCTGGGTTGCCGTTTTTATTTTTGCCATAGGTTTATTTGAACTTTTTTTTTTTTCCTTTTTCTGTTTTCCTTTGGTACTTCTTTTCATTAGCAACAATAAATTTTTTCAGGTTGAAAACTGGATTGGAAGAGCGGACTAGTACAGGGCTTGAGAGAAATGATAGAGTAGCCACTGTAAATTATGAAATGTACCTCTGAAAAAAACCTCTCCAAAAATTATTATTTAGATCAGGATATACTGCTTGATATGTGGCATTCTTTGCTCGGTATGAGTATTGCCTCAGTGCCCTAACGTGATGTTATGGGGCTCTGTGATTTTGCAGATGTCATATGTCAGCTGAGATGTGCAAGTGAGATCTTAAGTTCTAGTGATCAGAAAGTGTTTCATGGTGTTTTCACAAGAAAAGAGATCATACCGATTCCAGCTGGGCCTAATCCACTTACTTACCCAAATCATTTTGCTAATTCAATTGTTTGTATTCTTCATTGTTTTCTGCTATAACATGCTGTTGCTAAACACCATCATTTGTTGGCGAATAATACAAGCTCCATGGCTAGTTTGTTATAATTCAAATAGAGCAGAATAGAAAGTGGTGCCCAGTCACTGCATAGCCACAACTACTGCTGTAATTAAAATTACAGCTATCCCGACTACCAAAAGGAACTTTAACACAAAATATATTGAGAGAAAGGAGAAAACCAGATTTTTCATTTTAAGTCAAACCCTTAAAATATTTTTTGCCCTCTGTAGTTTCTCTTTCTTTTTTTTTTTTTTTTTTGTCATGGGAAACTTTTTTATATACCTCTTATCTTCTGAAAAGTTGTAGGGTACACAAGAAGTTGCAGCTCAGCATTTCAGAACCTCATTATATCTGGAAAGATGCTGAACTCGGCAGGGTGAACAGAAAGCATTTAGGTAATCAAGCAGAAATACAGTTAACTATCTCCTAGTTTTTTTATCAGTGGGTGGCATTGGCAAGAATCTGGTGCAAGAAGTTTGCAGTGCTAACTAATTTGAAAAGGGGCTTTTCAAAGTGATAATACATAGTGGTATAATCAGTGGTAACACATAGCAGGAAGCTGCACCTCTGAAAGTTTAATGCTTTATAAATTTGCCGTTTAAAAAGAAAAACAACGCAAAACCCTTCCCTATGCACATACCATTTCTGCAATAGGATAACTGATGTGTAACCCTGGAGAAGCAGCATTTTGTAGACTGGATCCCAAAGATGTTGGCTTTATTTTTAAAGGGAAAAGTAAGTTAATTCAACTATTTTTTTGTGTCTTATCTGGATTCTTTTAGAATTCTGTGATTCACAGCTACTGAGTTATCACAGCTAAGATGCTAATGATCTTTGTTTGGTTTTATTGTTTTGTCTATTGAGAATTCAGTGTTTCTGCAAGAGGCATAAAAAAATTAATTCTGGTTCTTGGTGGATCCATCTGTGAATTTTAGTTCTGATTCTGAATTTGACATATTTTTTTGTAATTCTTGCAAAACTCTATAAGGAATTTGAGCAAAAAGCGTCATAGGGAAATCATCTCTTGTGGTTGCTCAGATTTATACAGGAGTCATTTCTATGGCATTGACTTTTCCTTTGGAGTGAACAGTCCATGCGCTTAGTATTTGTTATGGGGATGATATGCAGAAGAACGAGAATAATTGGTACCAGCAGTGCACAGGATCGTTATGTATAGCATACTCGCCCACTGTACTCCGTTTCTTGAGGATTATGAACATAATTTAATTTCCACTGCATGGAACTGGGTGGCTTTTAGATACAGATGGGTTCTCCCCTGGCTGATGCAGGGAAATGCGCGTTTCTCAGTGGCACAAATGATCCTTCTACCAGAGAATAATCTCAGGGAGATGGCGTTGGTTGTATCACTGCCCTGCCTCAGGGCCTACATTTTACCTGGGGAACATAAAAACTGGGAACAGCTGCAAGTGGGATGTTATGTATTAACATACTCTCTCATTTGCTTTCTTCTCTCCTGCTGTTTTCTTGATGATCTGTATTGAGTGTTGACAGTGGGATGGCTGCAGTCGTTTTCCACCGCTACCGCTTGCCCACTAACGAACTTTCTACTGTCAGCAATTACAAGATTTTTGCTGGATATGCTAGTAGGCTTCGATCCCAGTGCATCTTGCTCTAAAAGCAGGAGTTTCTTTTCTACTCACTTCAGCTACATAACAGATGAGAAGACACCAAAGAAGCTTCCTCATATGGTGGTGCATACATGTGTTTGTGTGGTGCTGTTCTTAAGCTAATATGCTTTGTTTCTCCACTGGGACTTTGTGGTCCAAGCAGTTTTAAATTGTATTGACTTGATTATGTTCTGAAAACAGAACAAACCTAGTGACCAGATCTATGTGTAAGTTTGTCCGCACAGAGTTTGTCTAGGGCATACACCTGTAGAGGTGTGACCGCAATATACTGCAAGCTTGAAGCCTGCGGATGGGACACTGAGAAAGGTGTGCTTGTAGATGTACACTGGAAGTCAGCTGATGAGATCTCTGACACTGTTTTACGTAGCTTGCCTACCACAAAGGCTAAGGCCACATGCCTGGCTAGATGCATCTTTTAAGTGCCTTGGCCCCATTAAGGTTAATATAAAATGGGAAAGACTGAAGCTGGGTTTCACTGCTTGCCTCAGCTTTCGCATCTCTAAGATGCCACTTGGGGTACCTGCTTTCTTCCTCTCTTGTCATGTGTTAAACATTCATTATTTACTAGTCTTAAAATGTGTTGTATAAAAAAAGGTAACAGACCGATTAAACCAATACCTTACTTGTATAACGTTGTGTAATTTTTTGGGCAGCTGTGTTTCCCCTCTCTATTTGGTATCTCAAGGATTACAAGAAATTAATTTCTTTATAGCTGTACTTGACTTGCAATGTTTTAAAAGAATGACTGAATTATATACCTCTTTAGTGAAATATTCAGTGCGTCTCGTTTTGTTGTTGCAGCAATCACTGAAAAGAAGAGGGAGCAAAGACCTACCAAAATCAGAAAAAAAGTCACAGCAGACACCAACAGAGGTATGTTGTAGTATCAGTAGCCTGGATTCTCAGGTGGAAGCTTCAGGGACACTGTGGACATGATGTACATGATTTGTAGATTTGCATGTTGCTGGCTTGTTTGCACGCTCTGTTACTTTCCTGTAGGCTGTGAAACGGAGACCCCTTGCCCCAGATGTGCAGTCAGACCACGCTATGTCAAGGACCACCTAAACAAGCCACTGGTCCTGCAACAGCACCCAGGAGCTTTCATGTCCTCTATATTTTAAGCAAAATAAGTAAATGGGAGCACCAGTGAAACAAGATTATAGGCCCTTCGTGTGCTTACTTCAGGATTTTTGAACACCTTAAAGTCTATCACAGTGTTGCAAGCCTAGAAAATATAAGGATTTTCTACAGGCCTCCCACCCCTACAATGTATTTTCTGGGGACTGTGCAAACTTCAGTCACAAGTGAAATAGTCTTTTCTCCTCTTTTAAATTCAAGTATTTATTAATTGATCAGTGAAAAAATGATTGCAGGAAAATCTCTTAGTATCTTAAGCTATGCACCAGCGATTGCAGCGACTGTTAATCTTGTAATTTAAGACCATCCACTGGAGGTCTCCTGTTTTACATCGTTTCTTCAAATACTTCTTTTTCTTTTTTCTAAGGAGGACAACGAAGACCTGAAATGCCAGCTACAGTTTGTCAAAGAAGAAGCAGCCTTGATGAGGAAGAAAATGGCTAAGATTGATAAAGAGAAAGACAGATTTGAACATGAGCTGCAAAAATATAGATCATTTTATGGGGATTTGGACAGTCCCTTGCCAAAAGGTGAAGCAGGTGGGCCACCTACCACAAGAGAAGCTGAACTCAAGCTTCGATTAAGACTTGTGGAGGAGGAAGCTAACATTCTTGGGAGAAAAATAGTGGAACTAGAAGTAGAAAATAGAGGACTGAAAGCAGAGCTTGATGATTTAAGAGGAGATGATTTCTCAGGGACCGCTAACCCGCTTCTGGGAGAGCAGAGTGAATCCCTGTCAGAATTACGACAGCATTTGCAGCTAGTAGAAGATGAAACAGAATTGCTGAGGAGAAATTTAGCTGATTTGGAAGAACAAAACAAGCGCATAACAGCTGAGCTGAACAAATACAAGTACAAGTCTGGGGCCCACGAGAGCTCTAGGCACCATGATAATGCCAAGACAGAAGCGTTACAGGAGGAGCTAAAAGCTGCACGAATGCAGATCAACGAGCTGAGTGGCAAAGTCATGCAACTCCAGTATGAGAACAGAGTCTTAATGTCCAACATGCAACGCTATGACTTGGCCTCTCATCTTGGGATCCGTGGCAGTCCCAGAGACAGTGATGCGGAAAGTGATGCAGGAAAAAAAGAGAGCGATGATGATTCCCGTCCCCCTCACCGCAAAAGGGAAGGCCCCATCGGTGGGGAAAGCGACTCTGAGGAGGTACGCAATATTCGGTGCCTGACACCCACGAGGTCTTTTTATCCGACACCGTCCGGGTGGCAGAAAAGCTTCACTGACAGGCAGCAGATGAAGGACATTCGCTCTGAAGCTGAGCGGCTGGGCAAGACAATAGACCGCTTAATTTCTGACACGAGCACCATCATAACAGAGGCAAGAATTTATGTAGCTAATGGGGACCTCTTTGGACTGATGGATGAGGAAGACGATGGCAGCAGAATACGTGAGCATGAGCTTCTTTACCGGATCAACGCACAGATGAAGGCCTTCAGGAAAGAGCTCCAGGCTTTCATCGACAGACTCGAAGTTCCAAAGTCTTCGGATGATCGAAGTGCAGATGAACCTTTGTCAGTGAGTCAGGTAGACTTTTACTTATTACGGCCTACAGGTAAAAAGGCTCTGTCAAATGAATTAAGCCTCAAATTCGATGTATGGCACATGAAAATTATTCTAGACAGTGGACAAAATTCACTACTTCTTAGATTATTTTAAATCCTCATTGGGCCATATGAAACCTTGTTCTATCAATGGGGCTGTTTGTGAACATTGAGTGAGTCTGATCTCCTGGAAATTAAAAGAATTATGCTCTAGGAGGTGGAAGATTTTACTCCTTTCTGGCCTGGGCAACTACAGTTGCCAGAGTTGTGCCTTCATTGCCAGTAAAGGCAGTGCAGACAGCATTTTTCGCACATAAATTAACATGATTGTTTTCTTAGTGGTTGGGCTCCTGTTAGATGAATAAAAAGAAAATCTTACAAATTTTAAACAGGAGGAAACATTAAATTTCCAAAATTATAAAGAATATGACAAACCACAAAGAAAAATAAACCATGCAAATCTACAGAGTCACAGAGCCACATGGTAGTGTGAATATTGGAATTGCTGTAACTAATTGTAACTTGTTGAAGCCCTATGGGTCACTGCTTACATGCAGGAGTGACTAGCATCTTTTCTGTAGTTTGTTTTTATGCAGAATTGTTCCAGAGAGGTTTGGGGGAGCAAATTCCTTGCTGACTCAAGATCTTTTGCCATGAAAAATGAAAAATTACCTACCCTCATCTTATCATGCAATCCTATAGTTGGCAAATCTTGTTATTGCTCATGGTATTATCCAATGTTTTATTAAGTCTCTCGCTGTGTTAATTTACTTTGTGCTGTCCTGGTAGCTTACAGTCAAAGTAGTTGCCAGGTGAAGCTGAAAGCTATTGTTTCTTATTCCTATGCTGACTAATTAGTCTTTTGTTTCCTTGTATCAGAAAGTCACAGACGCAGTGAGTTTAAAGCTGATCAATTACTATACATGTATTGCATGAAATCAAACAGAAATGGTATTTAGCATGCTCACTTTCTGATGTAGCAATAGCTCTGAGCTTGTAGAGCTCCCATTAGCTTAAAGGCAGAGCACTGCATGGGCATACATATATTTAAAGCAAACTAGTATTTTCTCTAAGCAAATAACAGCAATAGTTAAATTGGACTTTTCAGGGCTTAACCATGCAGAACTCCTGAAGTCAATGGGAGATGGGCACTTGGTCCCTCCACAAGCGTAGTCTGATTCACTATTTATTTTGTTGAAACTTTGGACTTGCTATTCCATTAACTGACTGTTCTCTCTGTCTTTGTATTTACTTTCCCAGATGTTCCAGCCTATCATTTTACTTATTCTCATCCTTGTATTATTTTCATCCCTTTCATACACAACAATATTTAAACTTGTCTTCCTTTTTACACTGTTTTTTGTACTGTAAGTCATTCATCATTTACTGTTCATTGTAGTATTATTTTCAGTTTGTTTATTTTGTCCACCCTCCAAGATAAGAAGTGCAAGAGACATAGTTTCTGTAATAGCCACTGCTGTAAAAACACTGAAGACTACTTGTTTGCCAAAACCAAACCAAAAAAACTGCAAAAACATACCAAAAAGTCACCCAGTTGAATAGGAAACTCACCACGGTGTTCCAGGTAAGCAAACAGAAAATAATATTTTTCACTTTGTCTGGTTTTATCATTTTTGATTAAAAATTTTCCGAGTAACTGGAACCAAGTTAATATTCATTAATTTTCACCAAATCAGAAGCAAACCAGAAATACACGGAGTGCGTGTGAGGAGTCTGTGCCTTTCCTCTTCCCGTTCCCGGAAAAAGAATTTGTATTCTAGCCACATATGAATAGTAAAACCACATTTGATGTGTATTCTGCAATTGCATGTCACAGCTTGTGTATATTTTGCATGATTGTGATGATAATGTTTTTCAGCACTGTATTATATGGATTAGACACCACAGAGGGGACAAAATCAGAAGGATTTGTATATAGAGCACTATATCTGGACATGTGGCGAGGAGCTGGAGCCCCTGAGAATAGGATGCAAGAGGAGGAGGTATCAGAGTAGGCAAGGAGTCTTCTGAGAGACGTAGCCTGGCTGCATTCTCTCTGGGCTCTAGAAGAATGATGCTGACAGTCTGACTTGAACTGGAGAGAGTGATGCTAGTCACCTTGTCTGATGCCAAGTGTCATTTCCTAAAAACCCAGTTTATCAGATAACATTTTCCAGTCTGTAGCCGACAGGGCTCTGGATTCTCTCTCCAGGTTTCAGAACGAGTTTTGAATGAACATGGTAACACTTCGCTTGCTGAGTGACCCCCGTCTAACCATGTCGTTGGTAGTGAGCGACCATAGGTGAGGGAAGCTTGTGTACATAGGTGTACATCAGTAGTCACCGAATATTCCTCTCTTGCCTACGAGAGGCTGCACTGAGAGCACAGGCAACTCCTGATCTTTCTACCACAGTGAACACAGGCAATTCCTACAAACACTATGAAAACCTCATCTGAAATGCCAAGCGTGGCTCAGTTTTCTTTTCTGTTTTATTCAACCTGTGTTGAAACCCCTGACTCCTACAAATGTGAGTTCTCCAAAGGTGATCATTTACAAGTGTATCAATGAAATTTTTTTGTGCAGATGCCATGATAAAATAAACCTAGTCATAAATAGTGGTAATAAATAAAGCAGCTGTTTTTCTAGCTGGCAATAAGGATTCCCTTTGATTTATCAGTCTGTTCACTTAACCCATTTCCCAGTGAGAACAGTTCATCTCCATGCCTGGGTTGTGCTCTGCTACCTGAAGTAGTAGAGAGGCACCGTTTTGAGGGATGCTCCTCAGATGGAATCAGAGTTTGAGCAATAAGATTTATTTTATGAGAACAAGAAAAATAGTAAACTCACAACATTCAGTATTAAACAAAGCTTGTATTTGTCTCTTTGTTTGTCTAGCTTTGCTCCGGCATCCTCTGCAGGTGTAGTAACCTTGATCAGTTAAATCACTTAACTGTGATCTAATCCAAATACTTATTCCTACGAGAGGATGTTGTCGCCATCATTTATTTTGTAGTTAGCAAGATATGTATAAAGGAAATGAAAATAAATATATGTGAGATTAATAGATAGCCTTGCCTGGTTTCCTGATTAAATAGAAAGTCAGGCCCAAAGTAATTTTGAGTTTCTAAGATGCTCTAATTTATGCTCAGTTGCCTGAAGGTTGTTCCACGTATTAGAAACTATTATAGCAAGGTATAATTGCATGTCATCCTTTCACAATGAATTTCTGTAACTGTAAAGATAGTTCTCAAATCACTGGGAAAAGGCCCTTCTGCTGCTTTTCTTTCAGCAACTCCTGTAATAAATTTTTCAGCAACTGCTTGAGAAATTCTTATCCCCCCCCCGCCCCCCAGCCCCCCCATGGATTTGCAATTTGGACATTAAAAGTGTAATAACTTGAGGCTTAAACTTGTCATATCAGGTCTTAGCACAAGACTGACTTTTTGAGTTTCTTTCTAGTTTAGTGTCTCCCTTGGGGCAAGAAAAGATCATTTGGGTTTTGTTAAATGTTACTGGCTCAATCCCATAAAAGAGAAAAAATCATACTTAAATCTGATCTGAAGTTTTGGGCTTTCAGATTTTAACCCACACTTGTTTATACTTTTCTCAGGCTTGTATGTGATAAAGATGAGTAGAGAGGGTTTGATTTACACTTAGTGTATCAGTAACAGTACTGTAAAGTAGTAGGAAAGTTTCATACACTGAATTCATACATCTTGGAAGTAATTGTGAAAGATTTGTTTCTTTCTCAGATATCAGAAAAAGTGAGGATCAACCTCTTGAGAAAAGGTAGAGATAACTTCTGCACAGGACTGGCAATTATAACCCCATTGATTTCTCACAATGTTTTTTTTCTTGCATGTAGCTGGAGCTTTCCTCATTCTAATTCTGTCAGGCATCAGCAAAGCAATTTCAAAGCTGAGACCTTTTGGGACATCTAGGGAGCTATTGCACAGGCTACAGTCTGAAATTAAAGCATCTGAAAGCATACAAAATCATTTTAGAAGCTCCCCGCAGTCTTTGAATCTTCGATGAGCAAGGAGAATGGTGAGAACCCCTGCCAGCCTCAGTACAGAGAAATCTCAATGCGAAATGATATGTGTTTTTCATGTCCTTCTGCATTCAGCTTGAAGGGAGTGATTGGAGCTGCTTATCTGTTTCACACCAGATATTGCAGAGAAGTTCACAGCCCTCCATTTTTCGCTGTTTTGAAAGCTGCTGAGAAATAATAAATCAGTGTGGACATCCATCCATAGCCAGAAGATAACATCTAGCCAAAGAAATAATTGTTCTGTGTCTTGCTAAATTGAAATAACTTGGTCTCACAAAGAAACGCAATAACTATACTTGCCAAGAAAGGAAGCAGATTCTCCCCACTCAGTTACTGGCCTGGTGGGCAAAGTCCACCTCACAGGTGAGTAAGTAAATGCAGCTGAACACGTCCACATCCTCTAGCAGGAGTGCATGGGAGTCGGGCAGGGCAGAGCCAGGCAGAACACTGCTGATTCACTAGATTTTGTCTGCCGCATAGCATCTCATTCCAAAGAGCAATAATAAGAAAATATAATATTTTGCTTTTATGTGGCAACAAGCTGGATATGCCAAGTTACCTATCAGTTAAAATCTCAGTTATACCGATAGCACATTCACAAGTCCCGATTTAGAATATTCTGACAAAATATTAATATTCTGGCAAAAATATAATTGAATTTGAACCCCAAGATTGCCTTAATTTTACATTTATCTGAAAGATTAAATTTCTGTTTCCTGTCGTCCCAGGGAATTCATTCTGTCTTCTTTCAGAAAGAAGAAATCTTTCAACTATAGGTCTAATTCTGACATTTTTACACTTGTGTAAATTGGCAGTAACTGCAATGAATTTTTATGTCATTTAGAAAATAGATGCATTTTTTCCTATAAAACAACCAGATAAATTAAATTACTTTCATATTTAAAGTCAGGTCTGAATGCCCTGACCAAATACCTCTACTATTATTTTTTTTTACTGTTACTGAAAAATTCCCATGATACTGGAATGGGATTTTTTTCCATTTCCATTCCCAAAAGATGATAATCTTTTCCAGGATCAGAGATATTCCTCTCAACCAAAAATATCCATGCCTGAAGCTCCAGTTAGAGATAGAATAAGTGTCTGCTGACACATGTCACCAGTGCTTCAGAATCAAAACGAGAAGAGAGCAGGTGCTATGGTGCAGAAATATGCCTGGCGGTCGGAAAATAGAAAATTGCCAAAACCATGGCTGTCTAAATATGTGTTATAAAAAGAGATGAACTGCACATGAACTTTGGGAGTTGTTTACAAAAACAAGCAGAGCTTTAGGATATTAGATGCCCTTCCCCTTAATCACCCCAGAATTTGATAGGTGAATAGGACATTTCTAAAGGCATCAGTATCAGGGATGTAATTCCCATTGGCTTACATTTCTGTCTCTGATTTAATGCCAGGGGAAGTGATATTCAAACCCGGCTTTTGCCATTACACATGCAGTTGCCTATGGGGAAAATTACAGTGGCTCTATTTAAAGTAAACATCTAAAGTATCTGCCACCGATTTCCAATGTAACCTTGGAGAAGTGACATGACATAACACTTTGTTGGTTCTGTATCTCCACTAAATTATATACTATTGCAGAAGTGCACAACAGTAAGAGGAGACAGAATTTGTATTCCCTTCTGCCCATTTCTTGATTTATACGTGCACTCCTGAGATGTATTTGCCAGGATTATCAAGGTGTAAAAAGTACCATCATTCAGGAATCTGATGTTGTGGTTGGGTTGATTACAGTGGCAGCAGTGCTGTTCTTCCTTTTTGTTACCAAATTTATGTGGACACAGCAAAACAGGTGTGCCATAACCAAGCTACTACAGCAGAACTGAAGACGCTCTAAAGTGATCTTGAGTGCAGACTGTTAACCGGAATGCACACTACCCTAACTATGTAATTAGATTATAGCCCACACTAAAACTCATGCTCCTTTGCCTTCAGTCTTCCATGATGAAGAAAATTTTAGCAGAGGGCTTGTTTAAAATGCCCTCACACCTTTTTTTGTTGAGGTGCTGACTTTCAGCACAAATAGACCTGATATCAGGTATGAACAAAGTACACTTTGCCTGTAGAAGCAGTGCGTTGGAAGTAATAAACCTACTACTACTAATAATAATAATAAAAAATAAGCCTTCCTGCTTATTTTGCTTGTGCCAAAGGCCATAAAGCCACATTTGCTGCTTTGCTGCTGTTGGGGGATGGACAGTCTCTGATGAATAATGTTTTTTTCCCCAAGTGCAAAAGTCACTACCGCTACACTTAAGGGTATCAGGAGCAATGAGCCCAGCTTTTTAGAGCTTGCTTTGTGGGTTTTTTTGTCCCAACTTTGCTCTGTGTTTCCCATACTAGGATGAGCTTAACGTGGCCCTTTGACCTATCAGAGGGGTCCAGCTCTTGTCTCTTAATGAGCCCCTCAGCCTCACACATTTCTAGTTCCTCATGCTGACAGAAATGTAGGATTTTGCCTGAGTGAAAACTCAAGTCTGGAATTTAGTCCATTGTTTTCTTTAATTTTACTGTGTTTTACTTCAAAGAGTTTGAGTAACAAGACGAGGGGCATTGAGTTAGCAATATGAAAGACAAGAATAATAACCTATGCTGATGGATAAGGGTGAAAAAACATGTCTTCAGAGTCTGTCTTCGTTTGCAGTGGTGCAGCTGTGCTGGCTTCGGGGAGGAGGCAGCGCTGTGGCACCCAGCCTCCAGCTGTGGGCTCAATTCTGCTCCCCGGCACTCGGGCTTCGCTCCCAGCTGTGTCAGCTGGAGTGTCGCGACGTAACGTCCCAAAAGAAAGTCACATTGTTGCTTTATGAAGAGGGAATTTTTAAATCCTCAGAGTTTAGAGGCTGGGAATTTTCTTCAGGAACATTCAGTCGTGTACTTGGGCATCTTTGTTCAATTTTTAGATGATCTTTGAAATTTTCACAAATAGCCGGAGTCCCATTATTTATGTTACATGGGTGCAGAATAAGCACCCCAGTAATGTATTCAGTGAGACTTACAGCTAGACCATATAAGGAGAAAAATGTGTTTTCCCTGAAACCTGCTTTTGGTATTTACTATAAAATGAACTCAGAGCTAAAAAACTTCGTATTTAGCTGCGCATGGATTGTATCACAGATAAAACCATATTGTTCTAAAGAGGAGAGTGCTGACTAAGCAAAGGATGTGTGAATCCTCATATTTTATCCTTCGTCTCACTGATCCTCTTGTCATCAGCTGCTCTGCCCACAAAAATACACATCACTCCTGCTTAGTGCATTTGAAGACACCCATCTGATAGCAGAATTTGTCCAGAGTTTTATGCTGCATGAGTCAAGTACTTTGTGGCTGTTCTCCAGGTACATGTGAGGACAAATGTTCCCCGAAATGTGAATTTTCTGACTATGGGTGGTCTCAGTCACCGTCCACAGACACATCCAAGCACAAGTATCCGTCAGGGCAGTGGTATGTGCATGAAGCTTCTTCCCGGGCGTCTCTCTCAGTGAGCCAAATGAAAGCAATTAAACACATAGTGCAAGAGGAGAGTTAGTGTGATGGGCAGAGACGCAAAGAAGCTGAACTCCTTGTGCCTGCGGCTCAGCAGGGGGAGCACCTAAATTTCGCTACGCTGGCTTCGGGGTCTCCTGTGGACTTTCACTTGCTGAATCTTTTTTTGTCACATACTGTCCCTTCCCTCACTTCATGCCAACCCTTGCTGTGGGCACTCCCAGTGCTTAAAATCCAGGCTGAGGTGTTTTTAGACCTTCCTCGCTAGCCTTATGCCAGGGATGAGTTTCCCGGCGCAAGGGAGATTCTCCATCCAATTTCAAGCACTTTGCTTTGCCGAGACACAAAGTATCTTAACAGACTGGAGAATCTGATCCAGAAACCTTATAAAGTAGCAGGAATATTTCAGTATATCCCAAAGAAACCATTATCATCATTCCCAGAATGCAAGACAGTAGGTTTAAACAGTGCCCAATAATTCTGCATCTCGTAAGTGATGGTGTATTTAGAATACAGAAAAAGATTTTAGGGAGGAGTGGTTTGCTTTTAGCTCTTTAAGATAGCTGTTAGCCAGCAAAACTGCTGCTTTAAACAAACTCCCTTTACAAAGCAGTTTATGAGGATCAAGTTGCAAAGCTCAAAATGATCATACTGAAAAATATGACCCTGAAAACTGGGTCTGGAAGGCAGCAAAGAATCTTCCTTCACAACATGGACGCTAATAAAAGAAACCTAAAATTGCCTATTGTCATAGCTTTAATATTAACACTGGCTGCTTTGGCAAGCTTTAAAGACTGGACTGCACTATAAAACCTAAAAATGTCCTGGACTTGGAGTTGTTTACACAAAATATGAGGAGATATAAAGTTACAGAGCTGGGGGTTGGAGTAGATGGCTTTAAAACCATCCTCCGTGCACTGACGTCACGTGGAAGCCAGCTGCTGGGATGATGCTGAACGGAACTGTTTTTCAGTTTGCAAAAGTTACGGAGTTATTCAAAGAGAGTTGCAAATGCTGCCCCAGTTGAAAGGTTGTGTCTTGCTTAGCTTTCTTATTTCTTTTAAAGATCAAGATTCGCAGAACTGGATCCCAGCTAGCTATGCATTTCATTGCTTTCACTGCTGTTTAGAAATGGACTGAAAAACTTCTAAAGGATTTCTTATTCCATGAAAGGTATGGTTACAGCTTATTCTAAATCAGTGCTTTTGAACAGTTAAGATTAAAAAAGAAAGCAAATTACTAATGTGGCAAACAGTTATTTCGACATCTCTTTAACATTATTTATATATAATGTGGTGGTCATGTATGTTATATATGGTCTTTATTCTTAGAGAAAGACTCTTCATTAGCTCAGTCAGTTTCTTCAGAGGAGGCACAGATGTATCAACAGAACAGGGATGACAGGTAGTATTGTAAGCACTCGAGTCTCTTTCCTTCTTTCTCTCTCTCTTTGTTTCTTTTTCACTCTTCCTCCTTCTTTCTTTGTCTCTCTTTCTTTCTTCTTTCTTTCCTTTCTTTCTTTCTTTCTTTCTTTCTTTCTTTCTTTCTTTCTTCTTTCTTTCTTTCTTTCTTTCTTTCTTTCTTTCTTTCTTTCTTTCTTTCTTTCTTCCTTCCTTCCTTCCTTCCTTCCTTCCTTTCTTTCTTTCTTTTTCCTTTCTTTCTTTCTTCCTTCCTTCCTTTCTTCCTTCCTTTCTTCCTTCCTTCCTTCCTTTCTTTCTTTCTTTTCTTTCTTTCTTTCTTTCTTTCTTTCTTTCTTTCTTTCTTTCTTTCTTTCTTTCTTTCTTTCTTTCTTTCTTTCTTTCTTTCTTTCTTTCTTTCTTTCTTTCTTTCTTCCTTCCTTCCTTCCTTCCTTCCTTCCTTCCTTCCTTCCTTCCTTCCTTTCTTTCTTTCTTTCTTTCTTTCTTTCTTTCTTTCTTTCTTTCTTTCTTTCTTTCTTTCTTTCTTCTTCCTTCCTTCCTTCCTTCCTTCCTTCCTTCCTTCCTTCCTTCCTTCCTTCCTTCCTTCCTTTCCTTTCCTTCCTTCCTTCCTTCCCTCCCTCCCTCCCTCCCTCCCTCCTTCCTTCCTTCCTTCCTTCCTTCCTTCCTTCCTTCCTTCCTTCCTTCCTTCCTTTTTTCTTTCTCTTTCTTTCTTTCTTACACTCTTTCACTCTTTCATTGCTCCCTCTCTCTCATTTTTCTTCCCTTTCTCTCTCTCTTTCACTCTCTCACTCAACTGTAGTTTCTTTTTATGTATATAGTGCATGGTATTGTGACACATGACACACCTTTGTAATTGAAAAAATACATAAATTTACAATTTCCTTAGTCATCCAAAATACAGCACTTTGTTGGAAATATAATGTAATTGCTTTTTTTTTCTGTAAAATCAAGGGAAGATTTGTGTTTCTGAATGTTTGTGCACATCCAATCTAATTAATCTTTGTTTAAAAATAACATCTCAGCTGATGTCACTGCATATTATTTTCAGAAGTTGATAGAGGTTTTTTGCAAACTATTATGCATTTTTAATACGTGGATAGGAAGGGTGTGGGTAAGACATGGGAAAATAATAACATTAACATCAAATAGTTGCTTAAAATATTTTTGCTTGAGAGGAGGGAGGGCTACAGGAAAAGTTAAGGGAAAATGCAGCTGATGCAGACAGAATTGATTATTTGCTTGAATTTGATTGCTGTAATGAGCTTCTGACCTTGTCTAGGACATGCAGAAAGTGCCAGCACTGCAAGAGCACAGATTCTGTTCTGATCCACACAGCAAATGATAATGTGGCATTTTACATCCCTTTGGATTGCTTAAGCCATGTAAAATACCCATGGGGACATCTCAGTGCACTATACAGAGTTTATACTACCAGGACTACAAATTTGATTTTATTGCTAGTAGGAAAAAAAACAAGCAACCCCCTTCCCCCCCACCCAACAAAAACAAACAAACAAACCAACCCCAACACCCGAAAACCCCCAAATAAACCATCTACCAAACACCAAGGAAAAGAAAGTTTCCTAGAAAGTTTCATAGGAAAAAAAATGTTTCATAGAATTACGAGTTAAAACTCTCTGAGGAATTTATCCACTCTACAATAGCAGTAAAACTGTATAGTAATCCAGCTGCTAGCATCAATAAACATGAGTTTTCTTCTCAGAATTTATGTCAAGAGGAAATTGGAGAAGCATAAGAGGCAATACAATATTTTTGTGGATCTTAGAACTACAAGTGACTATCTGTAACTAACCTCTTCCAAGACTTGATTTAATTTTGATGGTCTCCAACCTCTTTTTATAATCAGAGTTCCATATGAAACAACTTGGAAACTGTTAAGATGAATGCAAACATGGCAATAGTAGTTCCCAGCACTAGGAAACCACCAGGGGCCTTTTCAACGCTATATGCATGCTTGAAAGGAGTACATATTATGTATCTATTCTTATATGTGTAAAAAAAGATCGCTATATAGTATTGACTTTCTTTCTAGTAATATGCTGCTGATTGAAGCATGGTCATTATTACTAGTAGTGCATTAGCAAAATCACCATTTGTGCAAGTTGTAGACAGATTATGACTGCCTGCCCTGGCTTTACAGCGTTTCTACATTTTTCTATTTCTTTCTGACGTGTATTTGAAGGATTCTAGTGAAGCAGAGAGTCTATTTTTGTTTATTTCTCAGAGATGTCTTGAAAGGTTATGAAGACATAAACGTAGACAACAAAAAGAAAAAAGCAAATGACTGTACTAAAAAATACAACCTTTGAATTAGCAAGGTGAGAAAGTATTGAAATGGTTTTAAAGTTCATTAGCAATAGATGTTTACATTGCAACAGGTCTTAAGTGCAGTGGAATTTTTTTGTAAAAGTTGGTTTTGGTCAACACTTACTGAAGTCTGACACAAAGCTGAAACTTTGGCCCGGTGACGTGCAGTCTCTATAGCCTGGCTGCCTTCCTTAAGAAGCCACAAGCAAACCAGTGCTTGACGTCTTTTGTGATGAGAATGCTGTGCTGTCTTTCAGCAGCAATTAGTTTCAAGGAATTTTATGTTTTTATAAAGCTGCCCTGTATATTTTAGGCAGATGGAAGAAGGGTCTGAAATCTGTTTGTTTGAGGGACAGATTGCCATTTCAGAGCTCCAAGGCAGATGTGTGTCAGAGTTTGAAAGAGTAAGCTCCAATACCATGTTACACAGTGACATGGTTACACCATTGTGAAACGGGCTGGCAGAGATGTTTGAAGAATAGTCAGCTTGTTCTCTAAGTCCTCCATCCAAAATTGCTTGGGGTAAACAGTTTTTCAAATCCTGAGTTAGGATCGGGCCTGTGATGGCTGTCAGTTGAGAGATCCTGTAGCAGGACTTCCTATGACCCAAAGACCTGAGTAACCCATTGGGCTTCAGCTGAGCTCTTCTGCTTGCTTGTTCAAGAAAGAAGCTGACTCCAAATTTGGCATCAGCTTCCCAGTCAGCTGAAATAACGCAGACACTAGTAAGCAGTGATTACACAGTAGCCACAGCTGAATCAACAAGACTTGTCCAATAAAATGCAGGATGAGGAAGAACTTTGCACAAAGTTCAAGAATGAATTTTCACTATAGCAAAGAAAATTGTGCGATAAAATGGGCAGTTCCTGTGAGATGACAATCACTGACTGTCAGTCAGGAAAAGGAACAAATTCCAGGAAGGTAAACTGGACCACCCCTAGTTAGCTCTCTGTTAACTAATTTGCGTGCCCATACGCTTGGTTTCTGGCAGGAGACCAAAGCAATGCAGAGGCATTTTGGGACTAAAACTAGATTCCACGTCCACCTAAGTAACATAACAGCTGGCTTTGAGAGCCAAAGTTGACGAACTCAAGTATCGATATGTGTGTGTACCAGCCATTATACCATAGGAGCTGAGCCATCATAACTGAATGAATATTATTTCAGCCTTGCTGGCAAAGTAAATGTGCTGATGGTAGTGGAGTTTCTATTGTAAAGCCTACGAGAGCAAGAGGAACATAAGGCCCATAAAATCTGTAACTGTTTTATTCCAAAGTCAGATGAGCAGATCCAAAATATTTGCCTTAAAATATACATATTTAGTCATTCGATTAATAATTTTTCATTCATAGATACCAAGATACTAAAGACTTCTGAAGAGGAAGGAGAAACTGAAGCAAAAATTAGTTAAATATTCTGAGCAAGTTTTTGAACTAGATTAGAGATAGTGCCATTGGAGAATAGTTCTTAGTTTTCCCTGTGCTGGTCCTGGAACTAACATTTATAGATTTAGATTTATAAATCCAAAATATATGAACTCTTTATAGTGACCTATAGTCCTTTATATAGTAGAATTATGCTTTCTACTCTATATGTAAGCTTGTTACTGGTTATTATCTTTCCTGTCCTGTTTTCCTTCATATATTCTACAGCATTCATATAGCCAGGAGAATTTTCTGCATGTATCGAGTTTACAGTCTTCAATTGCCAAAAGAATGTCACAGTCTTTGTCGTGCCACACGCATGTGTGAAAGGAGTGCATGAGCAAACATGATACCTTTACACTTGCAGTTGTCTTTTGAACAAATGTAAAAATAGCTTTCACCCTCAAGGGCAGACGTTGCAGGATCCCAAGGCCCTGAAGTGCCATGCAATATCATGCAGTCTCGAATTTCATTGAAAACGGGTTTATAGTGAAGAGTAGTGGCAAAGATGCAAAGTGACCACCGTACAGAGCCCACTGTGGCAGATGTTCCTGAATTCTATGATGCCAGATGCATGTACCTCCTCCCCTTTCCAGATTGGGCCTCTCTGACCTTGGGTTTGTGTCCTATAATGCTTAGTTTGTCCATATTCCAGTCACACTCCACGTATATATCATGCAACTGTGTGATGCTGTGTCCTGCACATTTCAGTTAATTATCTGGGGGGTTTGCTTGGGGTTTTTTTCCCCGTGAAAGCTAGAATCAAACACAAGTAAAACTTATTCTGATAAACTTCCAGGAAACATTCAGGGAAGAAAGAAAAAAAGCAGAGCTGTCTTCTTGCTGTTACACAGGCTGTAACCATGGACCTGCGTAAACAACTGGAGAATACTGAGAGGAACTGGAATAAAGAGAAGATGGAATTGCTGGAGAGATTTGACAACGAAAGGAAAGAATGGGAATGTCAATGGAAGGTCATGCAGAAGAAAATAGAAGAGGTAGTTTTAAACAGAACTCTGAACACTAACATTTTCACTTGGGGTGAAGTGACTAGGGTTGCTTCAATTTTTTTTTTTTCTCTGAATGATATCCTATATCTTATCTGTCACTGGAAATTTCTAGTAACTGACAGTAGGATGCAAAACCTGGGGTTAAGCACTGTTTGCAATTTCTCATTTAATAGCCATGAATACGAAGCAGGAAGTTAAATATCACTTTGTGAAATTTGCTATGGTGCCGTTGGCTGTATATACTGCTGCCAGTTCGGTATATACTGAGCCACACTGCTCGTATTATACATGCTTTTTTCAAGTACATGCTGAACAACTATGTATATGGGGTTTAGGAAAATGCATATTTAGTAATAAAAAATCTAGGCATCATAATTCTCTGGCAAAAAGGAATTAGACGGCATAGGTCTACTGGGGTAAATGGTAATATTAAAAAGAAGGTCATACATTATACGCTGCATTCTGGCTAGAACCTGTTCCATTTATGGACAGCTTTTAGTAGAGAAAAGAGCTACAGTAAATAGTATGAAAATCCTGACACCACTTCTGTTTACACGTACTAACAAACACTCACTCCCTGCCATTTCTAATGCATCTCCTTCCAGAAATAGTTTGGGTAGTTATTTATGATTCTTTTATCCCCAAATTGTCCCTGCAGCAGAACCCTCTGGCGCTCTGTAATGCATAAATTGAATCTGCTTTGGCAACGTGTAGAAGCAATTTTTTTCACCTCTGAGTTTTCCACATTTTTCATTCGAATATACACATGGAGTAGTTTTGCTTGCTGGCTGCCAACACCATCCTGTGGCTGAGCAACACAGGAATGTATGGCAGAGATTGCTCGCATGAAAGTATGAGAAGGAAAATTATGAAAGCCAAATGAATTGCAGCCATACACTGCCCGTTAAACCAGCCTGCAGCATAACTCCATAATGTCAGCTCTCTTAGATTTTACCTGAAATTCTTGCAGACTTTGGTATGATAGTCTTTGCCACATTTTGTCTTTTGTGTTAGGACACTTCTGTGCAATCTTACCTAATTTCACCACCAAGATGAGAGTGCTTCAAAAGTTAGTAATGTGATTTCTGTGAATTCTGTTGAATTTCAGTTTGTTAGGTATATGAGCTGTTTTGACATGATGATAATGTGTTGTGAAAAGGTATTCTGGATATTGGTAGTCCTGACAATGGGTGGAAAGACCATGTTTTTCCCATGTTCTTTATTAGCATATGGATTAGGAAAGCGTGACAGTGACAGAAAAAGAGATAAAGAATGGAATGGGGCTGAGGGGAAGAGAATGAAGCAAATTGCTGGGTACAGCAGGACCAGACAAAACTGCAGATGATACCCCAAAATTATCAGCATCTCAAGGTCCCCTCCTAAGCTGTCTATATAGCTGCCCTTGGTTTCAGTTGCCTGACATTTCTTCACCAAGAGCCACATGGCTGGAGAAAAAGGAAGATACATTTTAAATGCCATCATCTGTAGAGGAATTTCCTCTATAAATCTTGTGCTACCTTATCAGCTTGTATTTTTATTCAGTAGTTTTCTCTAGCCCACCAAACCCTAACTTAATTCCTGGATTCCTCCAGGAGGATTTACATGATTTAGGAGATGATATTGTTGAGAGTTATGAGGTGGTATCCTTTCTTCTTACTGATATGCTGAGTCCATATGAAGCCCTTATTTCTTGGAAATGACAGAAGTTCAGCCCCCAGGTTCCATGAGCAGCTGGGCTTTGGGAGTGAAATCTGAAAGCTCAGGATAAGGTCAAGTGTCAAGTCTCTGAATGTGAGAATACTTCTAATCCACAGCACTACCCATGAAATGGCCACATGTTCTTCATGTTGTTATTCTTTTTCACTGCCCTTCCAAAAGATGTTGTGATGGCCTCATGCACTGTGAGAGAGCAGGCAGATGGCTGTTCAGAGGTGCCTGCTCTGCCCTTTCTTCATAAGAGCAAGTTAAGAATGAATGTTTATAAAGAGCCGTGGGATTCTTGGCACTGGAAATTATAGTGTAAGCAGAAGAGGCCTTTATGATGTTGCTATTTTTTCTAATTTATAATTTATCACAGTTCCCTAGTTTGAATGTGCTGGGTGACAGGAATTAACACCTTTTCATTTAACAATGAAGCCACTGGATCTCAGCAGTTAGCCCAAAAGAAGATAAGAGGGTGACAGCACATTGCCACATAATACCATTCTGCAGTACTGATTTATCACTCCAGTCGTAGGGAAGAATTCCATTTGCCTGAGAACCAGAAGAGTCTGGTCTGGTGCAGATAGCGCTGCATGCGATGAGAATTCACTTCCCCTCCCGAAACTAATATACTTTAACAGGCTGTAAGATAACCAGAGCCCTCTCTCTCCCTCCCATTCCCTCCCATTCCTCATCCATCAGATCAAGGCTGTATCCACCACATTGTGTGCTGGTATTACTTGATGACAACCATACAGCTTCTGGCTCAAGGCAGCGCCGTTGGCCTCGTCAGATCTCTTCCAATCCCATCCTATGGGTGGAAGCCATACATTAAAACCATGGCAAAAAGTTTGTGAACAGTTACAGCCCTTTCCTCATCCTGTGACAGTAACAGTCTGTGAACTATCACACTGTGTGACTCAACATTTTTCTACTAACACATGTATAAAATCTTTCTACTTGATGCTACTGAGTGAAGCATCGTTCAAAATAGAAGATTAATATGTTCTTTTACCATAGTGTTTATCACAGTACCATGATTTAATAGAAGGTTCTATTGTTTTTTCAGCTTTACCAGGAGGTAAAACTTAGAAGGGAGAGCAATATGAATGTCCATGATAACAAGACCATTCAGAGCAAGATGCTGCAGCTGTCCATGCATTCCCCTACTTCGAAAGAGAGTGACACAGTGGAACTGAACCATCAACACAACGTGGCAAATGACAGGATGGAAAAAGGGAGTTTGCTCAGTAAAACAGGACACGAATGTAAAGAAACCAGAGCCAAGAGCAGAAACAATACTCTGTTGATGGACAGTCTGGCCTTTGAGAACCATGAGGAATCTGAAGACAGCCTCAGCATCAAAACTTCCAAGAAAAATGCCAAGAATTATATTGGTGATCTCAATGTAGTAAGTATGTTTCAGTTACAAGTGTGAGGAAAATACTGAGGGGTTTGGACTGCCAGGTTAACCTAAAGAACTGATATACCTGATTTTAGCTTTCCAGCTCTCTACTTTCTCCTCAGTTTGCTATTGATGAGTGCCTTCCCACTGTTCAAATGTGTTAACAGCATGCTCTTTAACTCCATTCATACCTTGGGGGCATTTTTGTATCTTGCCTTGTGCTGCTTTCCTCTGCTATGAGTCTTAAATGCAAATCACCACAAGTTTCAAAATAATTCTGGAGATATCATTTAAAAGGCTTATATTAAAGGACTGTTTTTATATTTATAAAGGCTCTTAAAGAACTTGCCAGAGTCAGTGAAGAATTATGCAGCTATCAAGAAGAAATTCGAAAGAAGTCCAACCACAGAAGGTAAAAACATATTGGTACTCTTTATATTAGAGGAAGAAAATGATTAATGAGACTGTGCTCCTGTTCACTCTGAAGCGGGGTTTGCTGTTGAATTTATTAGGAGTTGGGCAGTTCCTATCCTCCTAGTGTTTCAGTGCTCAGCATAAAACATTCAAATGAAATATACTGAAATATGATATAAGGCCACGTTTTACTAGCAAAACAGAGTTTATCTATAGAACCCACAAAATGAAATTAGTATTTATGCGAGATGAAATTGTACTTGTTTCTAATGGCTATATAGAGGATTGGGAAACTGAACACATATTACTGTCTGCCCTGGTCCCATTTCCATGCAGTTCTATATGGCACTGTATGGGTTTGTTAGGCTGGGAGGTTTCTTACATTAAACCCAGATCTAGCCTTAAGTGCGGGGGATGTGTCAGGGACTGACAATCCAAGAGTGCAAAGAAGGCAAGAGAAGCAAGATCAACCATACATTTGTACTAATGGAAAGATGGTAAGCCAGACCCTGAAAAGCATGGCAAATGAACATTCCGCCATCTGTTAAAAATTCAATATTCATGGTCTGCTTTAGCAAGCTAAACAACAGTCTTCTTCTCGAGTTGTGCAGAAAGTCTCAGAAGGTAAGACTGAACCTGTGGTGCATACCATGAAAAAGACTGCAAAAAGCTGTGTCCCAGCCATGCTGAGACCCCATGGAGGTCTGCATCATGGCAAACTCTTCTCAGATGCTCCCAAAGAGCAGAGGGACTTCTTACATTCCCCCATGCAATCAGTTGGCTATTTGTCACCAATTTATTATTGTAGTTGGGTTAGTGTTTGTATCTTTAAAGCAAATAGATTCATAGCTGATGCATAGTTTCTAAATCCTAGCTGAGAAAGGTGATTTTTGAACAGATCTCAAAAGACATGTCTCTACTGTCACAGGTAATGTTAGGAAACCTACACAAGGGATGCACTATGTCCTAAAGCTTTCTTCATTCAGTTCATAGATAGGTAGACTCTCACTGTAGTCATCAGAACTCACAAGATCCACTGTCCTTACTGTAGGATAGGTAAGAAAACAAGCAATCATCTACAAAAACTCAGCAAAGGAATTTTAGTGGCAAGGGAAAGGAATACATGATTCCTTTTGGTGAGCTTTCTTCAAATTCTTCATGTGTATTTCAAATATCTGGATGTATCAGCTGCAGCAAAGCTGCTCCTAAATCTTTTTAAGCAGCCAGTGTTAAAACACCTGCTCACAGGGAGAACGAATCCATGCTGCAGTCCCCTGGGGGATTACCCTTATTGCTCATCCCTAAAACACCTTGCCTTTTATTTCCAGAATGAAGTCACTTCCTTTCCTGGGGAAATTTGAGGAAACGCAAAACACAGTTATTCTGCCTGACATGAACGATGTGTCCAGCAATGAATCACAGACTTCAGTTGCTTTTGAAACAGAGGAACATAATAACAGGAAGAATCTGATGAGCTCCACCAAGGCTTTGAAGGACATTCCTTGCAGTGATCTTACTGGTGACAGAGGAACAGACTTCAGACCTTGGCAAAAGAAAGAAGCTCCACCAGTTCCTCCACGGAGCACTTCTCGGCACCTAACAAACTCACTTTCTGCAGTTGTGCAGCTTTGTGAAGCACCAATGAGAGATCCAGGCATCAAAAGCAATTGCAAGGCTCAGGACTGTAGGAGTGGAAGGAAACCAATGAATCCTTCACCTATAAACCAGAATGAATCTGCAGCAGTCTGTGCAAATGAAGGGCAGTCTGTGAAAGGTCCTGTGATGGTAACTGCTTCAATACCAGTAACTAAAAATGAGTGCAATGTACCAACAAGTTTCTGCCACAACACGTGGGCATACGATGTGGGCAAACTTGGAAAAGACAATAAAAGTGAACCTTCCCCACTGTCAGCCCAAAAGAGTTGTTCAGATGGAAATATGGCCCAAAGCAACAAGATGCACCAGAAACAAAATCCCAAGTCTCACAGCAGCCCTTATTACAGTAATGACTTCTATGTCCCTGCTACCCTGCACAATGATCTTTTGGAAGACTCTAGGTATACTTTAGGAAAGACCCAAAGAAATGAAACTTTAGCAGCAAAGATCGATGAGTTTAACCGGACTGTCTTTCACACAGATAAACGTAACAATGCTTTGCAAGAAAACCAGGTGCCTCGAACAGCATCAGAAGATCACAAACCCTGCAGCCCACTGTATGACTCTGCTATTAGCAGGACAGAAACTGTAAATACAACTTGCGTTTCAAATCCCAAATGCTCTGTGGCAAAGGAGAAAGAAACTAGCAACCCCAGCAAAGCTGTCAGAACGGCAGGGCAACAAAAGCAAATAAATGGACTTCCAAATACTAGTGGCTATAGGCACATGCTTCACGAGCATGACTGGAGACCAAGTAATTTATCCGGTCGCCCGCGTTCAGCTGACTCAAGGTCGAACTATGGTGTTGTTGAAAAGCTTTTGAAAAACTATGAAAAAGCAGCAGTGACTTCTCCATGTAATGCAAAATGCTGCAAAGATAAGTGGATGCAGGCAAATTCTGAATTCACCGATGGGGGTTGTGAGACATTGAGTCAGTATTTAGAAATGCTCCAGATTGAGCAAGGAAAGCAAGAATTTCCGAGGAATTCAGCCAAGCATATTGGGCAGCAACTCAAGCAAGGAAAAGAAAGACAGAAGTTACCAGAGGTAAGGTTCATAAGAATGGCAAGAACAAAATAATTCAGTTTCATACCAAGCTTCAGATTCTAAAATGAGGCAGGCTAACATGGTATTGTAAATAATTATGTAAAAATAGACACTTTAGGCTAGAATCAGGATGAATCAAGAGTGTTTCCTCTGAAGACAATAGAGGAGGGATAATAGAGAGGACAAGAAGATAACAGGGGAGGGCAGAAGCATGTAGACGTGCGCCAGATTTTAGTCTCTGCTGCTGTTGTGTGAAGCTAGATTTTAACTGCAGTGCAGTTATTCAAGGATTGAACTAGTGAGAACTGCGATCCGATTTTCGCTCCCTCCCTCCTTCCTTTAGCTGACAAATTATTTCATAAGCCTTCCCAAAAGGCTTGAGCACACTTGGACATGTCACAATCTTAGAGGGCTTAGACAGCATTGTTCAGCATCCAGGGTGCTGCTTGGTTCAGAATTTCATTGGAACTGTCTATGAAAAGGGGTATTGTGGCTCCATAAAATTTACAGCAACAAAGCGACCTCCTCTTACTCATGCCTCAGTTCCTGGCTTCTCCTATATATGCAAGCATAGCCTCACAGAAACAGAAGAGTATGGCATAACGAATTAATTTATATTTGGCTGAATTTTATTTGCAGAAGTTTTGAAATAATGCTTTTACCAACATTATTTCTTAATGAAACGAGAAACGGATGGTTTTGAAAATGCACTATAAGTTGCAGGTTCTGTAAAAGGCCGAAAGATGGAAAAATAATTTTTCCTGAAGAGCTCCTTGGCCAATAAAAACAAAGAGATTTGCCCCTTACTGTCTTAAAAAAGAGAAGGCAAATGTGTTTGGAGCCGAGAAACTTAAATGGCTTCAGACTGTCAGCTGGTATGCTTTAAACTGTCACGAATTCACAAACCAGTGGAGTTATGTGGATTTAAACAGCTGAGAATCTGACCATGCAGATTTTCTTCTGCATGTCTTTCTGACAGCCTGGCAGTGATGCAACGTCTTGCTTAGCAGACACATCTTTACTACAGCACAGAAAGAAAGGAAAAATCAACCTTCTGATTTCTTTTTCAACCAATGAACTTTTGATAGGAAAACAAATTTTCATCAATGAATATGTAGGGAAGAAATAATGACTAGATAATGACTGCGTTTACATTGATGTAAGCCCATAAAAACTTTACTAAGCCAATTGGATTTTTTTTTCTCCATAGGTTCATACTTTATGTTGTCTTTTCTATCTGTACAAACTAAGTGTAGAATATTGCCTGATTAGGGGCTACCATTTTAGGTCCAGCAGCATTCACATCACAAAGATTTAAAGAAATACAAATGGCATGAGACATTTGGTTTATTTTTATTATTTCAAATTTACATGACTGTAGCCATGACTGAAATCTGTTGCTTTTCCTGTATATACAAGGCTCTGCATGTAGACATGTCACCGCATTAATACATAACCATTCTGAATTCGTTACCAAGTGTAAAGAGCTTCACATTGCACTCATGGAAACAGAGTTCTTAGCAAGATGTGACTGCTGAAATAGGATCTATCAAAAAATACTTGAAAAGTATATAGATCATACTCCAGTAATGTAAGATGGTATTCCGAGTTCTACCTTTAGAACAGTATACAGTGTTCATTGACAAAAATCTTCCAAAAATGAAAAGAAATGAGAAGTGAATGTCAGTTTTGGCTTGCATTAACATTTTATACCTTTCCTTGTGTCTTGACACTTGGCTCCATATATTTTAAACTGCAACTGATGTGACAATCCCTATACATAGAAATAGCTGTTCTTTTGCATTCTGTGCATTACTGTGCTCCTTTTAATAGCTTCAGAGCACCTGTTCTGAGGTCAGCCCAAATGTCTTCCTACATTCCCGCTGCATTCTGCAAAAGCCATAACTTGTTAAAGCAAGGAGTTGCCTTTGTGTTCTAGATATCTGTGCCAGCTAAATGCTCAAGTGGGAAGGGTTTCTCCCGGCCTGCTCGGCCAGCAAATCGACGCTTGCCTTCCAGATGGGCATCCAGATCACCGTCAGCACCGCCTGCTGTGAGAAGAACGGCATACAACTGCTCTGTCTCCTTTCGGTCAGAGACCTCAGTAGTCTGAACCCAGAACTGGGTTGGATGGTGTCGTGAAAGCTCTGCGCCTCATTGTAACCGTGTTTGGTATGTGTTAGAGCAACCAGCTCTACACTGTTGTATCTTGTCCAAGAGTGACCCCCACCACATGCCGGACAAAGCGTTTTGAATCCTAGGTCATCATCACCACAGTCTTCAGTGTTTTTATTGAGATGAAATAACTATACCCCTGGTTTTCTCTGTTTTCTTTGGTAATAGC
Source organism: Rissa tridactyla (assembly GCF_028500815.1). NCBI lineage: Eukaryota > Metazoa > Chordata > Aves > Charadriiformes > Laridae > Rissa > Rissa tridactyla. The sequence continues at coordinate 68,147,156 of NC_071468.1, forward strand.
TCACAAGGAATTTCTTTTGAATGGCATCTTCCTTAATTTGCCAATCAATTTTGAGTTGAAACAATGTATAGTGCTGTATATTCTGACTCTTCTGCAAACAGCAGAACGTAAAGCTGTATGCATGATCATGTGTTCGTAGGTGCATGTGTTGGACTAGGAAGTATACAGGTCTGTATTTAGAAGAGACAAACTGTGCTAGTGTTGACATTGAAATTACAACCTATATGCCTACATATATATATATACTTTGTGTTTATTTTAAAAAGTTTGAAATATACAGTCCTGATGACATTTATATTTTGTATATCTTTTACATAGGTTCACAGGTGTAGTATTTAATGTACAAAACTAAATATGCATTTTTGTGACTGACTGCAGCGATAATGCCTTGCACAATATGTATCTGAAGCAGACTAGCTCGACTGATTCGTCAGTCATGCTTCACGGCATCCTCGTTCGGTTTCCTAATCCTTATGATGCTAGGTCAAAATACCCAAACATATTTTTTCTGAATTAAAATATTATATGATTTGTAATACATTAGCCTTTTTCAGCACCAGAGACATTCCTGAAATGTTCCAATCCCTTTAAAAAGCTTAAATGTGCCATTATATGTATAGCATACTGTAAACACTTCGGTAGTTTCAACTGGTGTAACATACAATTTATGAAGGGAAAAAAAGGGTTGTATATGCTCAATTCTGTAAAACTTATTTTTCCTTCTAGCGTTATACTTTAAGCTTTGGCAAAGTCCGATAACAATGGACTTGTTTATTTTCACTCAAGGCAGGAGAACAAGGACCATTGTTGTTCCCAGTGCTGCAGCCACACTCCTTTTTTACTCTTCTCCTAGACTAGAGTGCCTGAGCCACTTGCTAATTTACTGCTCCTGGACTGACTCGTGGCAGTCGGTTACGAAGTTTACTTGCACTCTGGCAACAAGCTGCATCTCACACAGAAATATTGCATTGAGGTATCATCACTATGGTGCCCGAAATCCTAGACACATGGTGTTGGAAGTATGTTTTTGCCATCACTTGACTCGGTATCATGGGCCATCTGAATGATGTGCACAGAGCCTGGCTTGTTCCTTCCCACAGCGTGAAAGAAATATGGATGCTACCCAGACTCTTGCTGAACTTTCAGAAAGACAGTGTCCTTCATCCTGGAATTTTTGCACCCTTTTCTAGGCTGTTGCTGGATGCATAGGGCGGTAATGATGACAAACGTTACCTTTAAACAGCATGTCTAGGTTAAAAGGAGTAAAGAGGCACTTCTTCAACATCAGCCTGATCTTGCCTTGCAACTTTTCTTCTTCTCCTGGAGAAACATAGCGTGTTCAAAGGAATTTCAAAAATCATCCCAGGATCCATTAATGTGCACATCTTCTTATGTGAATGTAAAAAGGATTTTGGAGAGAGTGTAGGCTTTTGTCCTAGTGAATTGTATGTGTGGCAAAATAGGGAAAATTAGTTGTGCTTAATTTGATAGTGATCTATTGTCCTACTCCAGTCATGAGAATCCACACCTTTTTCCTTCCTTTCAGAGCCTTATTCTTCTTTCTTCTGCACGACTTCAGTTTTGCAGAGAGAGAAAACAGGAGGCCATGTGTTCTGAGCAATATAGCATGTATGGTAGTATCAGTAACTTTTCAGGCATGCCAGTATTGGAGCAAGCAGGCATTAAAGCCATAAATCCCACTTTATCATGCCATTGTAGCTGCCTGCATGGCAAAAACACGCTCAGAGTAATTTGCCCAATCTAGACTTCTGGTCCTTTCTAGGTGTGAGTGGTGGGAAAATCCCACAACAATATATGAAGGCTTCAAACAGATCAACAATTCATCAAAATTTACTCAGACTTTATTGCAAAATTATGGCTCAAAAAGATACAAGGACAGAAAATCTTGAAGAAAATCTTAAAGTTTGGATAGAGACAAAAATCTGTGTGCTTGAGTGAAAAATCAAGGGTACTATAAATTTGCCTGTTTGCCCTAATTTAGAGGTTACACTCCATTAACTTCCTTAGAACTAGAAAAAATTAGAGGTGATTCATAAGAGAATTTGGAACATGGCTTAAGAGTCTAGCTAACAGTGGAAATTAGCAAACCAAAATGCCTTGCAAATTGACCTTTTAAATGCCTACGTAGCTAAGCAGCTTTAAATGCCTAAGGCTGAGGAAAGGGTAATAAGATAGAATTGTAGAAAAATGGTTCTTCTTTTCAGTCAGTGTTGACTGCAATAAAACTTCTTTAAATTACCTTCATGGTAAAGTTAAGCAGTTTTATTCTGAAAAACGGTGGTGCACTTTTGTTTGAAATATGTAACTATAAAAGTGTTTCCCTTGATTCATCAGTGAAGGAGTTTCTTTAGTTCCCTTCAGTTTCCTTGATTGCCTTTGACATAAATCACATTGTTGAATAACAGAGAAAGGATCAAATACTTACAACATTCCCTGATGTATGTAAGTTTAATGAACAGAAGGTTTTTGAAATAAACTAATAAGGTCGAGGACAAGTCCATTTTGTCAAGATTTTCTGTGTCCGTCGAATTACAGACATTGGTTCTGAGGCCCAAAAGTATCAAAACCAGTGATTTTGGTCTGCAGGTGGCTATTTGGACATACCAATTTTAGAAAATTACCACTGACACTGTTTAAATATTCTCTTCAACTGTAACAGGGCCAGTGCACGCTGGTGAAATTTTTAGTTCCCGGAAGTGTGATTACTGAACCCTAGTAATGGCTTTATTGCACTTATTTGCTATAGGGGCAAGACTTTCGGGTTTCCCCCATGTTATCTCTGACAAGGAAGTATAGTTACCTTGGAAGCTCTGAAGCAAGAGACTCTCTATACACAGAAACACACACACACACACATATAACTTGACTTTTCTATTAATCCTAGTGTCACCTATGGAAGCGGTGAGTTTTTTAAGTCTGTTTTTAAAATAGATTTTTAATATTATTCCTCCAGACGCTGTCTAAAGTCTTAATGCAGCTATAGGTTCTTCTTACTTGTGCTCTGAACAAGTCTAAGACTCTCTTTATTGCATGTTTGTGGGCTTTAGTACTGAAATAAATGCAGCAAGGAGTTTTCAAACTCTCTGCACACACAGAGCCAGCTGCCCATTGAAATGAGGATGTCACTAGGAATCAGCTGATGGTACTCAGTTGAGAGAAAGCATCATTCTCCCTCATGCTGGGAGATGAAGCCATAATCTTTCCCTGAAACCCTTTTATAGAGGAGTTTGGCAGAGTAGAAACACATAGAGAAGAGTCAGTTAGACTTTATCGACATAGGCAATATAGAAGGCCAGCTGAAGGCTAGAAAACTGGTCTGACTCTGAGCCTCTGCTAGAGGCAGAAGGAGTAGAGGAAAAAAAAATTCCTTTAAAACCTCTGGATATCATTCCTCAAACTCAGAGTACGTTTCCACTAAATGTTTTATCTTTCCAGTGCCAGTGATACACTTCTTGTGTATCTTTAAAATGTTGCTGAAGGGATGCACTTTGCTTGTTCTCCATCGACAACACAATTACCTGTCACTATTACACATACTGTAAGGGAGTTAGCTGTTATATATAGCAAAGAACTGGCAATCAGTGTAATATAATTTTCCAGAGCATTCAGAGCACCAATTTATTTCTCTGGTTGTCTATTTTAAAAATTGTTTCTGTAAATAGGGATTTTGTATCCAAATGGCTTCAACGGCATTTTAGCAAAGATCTACAGCAACGCAGCAGCCAGGCCATTTCCCTTAGACTTCTGTTATTTTTGGACCATGCCTAAATTTCCTAGCACGCAAGAACTTATGCAATTCTCACGGTGCTGCTATGCAAAGAATTTCTTTGGCTTTGAGATCTGTAATATACAACTCTAGCCACTATACTGCTGATATTCTCTATTGGACTAATCTGCAATGGTGTCTTTGTTGTGTACATGCTCTTTAAACTGGAAGGCAGAATGCATTTGCTCTAAATGCACTAATTCAAAGCCCCTTGTTACCTCTGGCCTTTCCACTCCTCCTCAATTCCCAGTGGATATATATTTTCATGTGGTTTATTGCCATTGTTCTATATGTATATGCCATATCATTCTATTTGTACCACAGTCAAAATATTTTTTGGACAGCTTATTCTAAAAAGTGCTGATATTACTATTGCCATTCACAAATATACTAGGTCTTGATCTATTGTTTTGCTTCACTGAAAATGCACTTTCTTCATCAACTGTTAGTGGCATACATTATACAAAACCTGTGCTCTTGTTTTTTGAAATGATGATTAATCTCCTTTTGAGGTTTGCTTCTACCCCTTTCCCTCACACCTTTTCTGTTTTGCAAACTACTTGCATCAGCAGAGATGTGTTTCTGGTATGTACGGTTGATCCAGTTGCTGTGTGGCTATGGGAGCTCATACCTAAGGGTGCCTTGCTATCTATGTTACTCTAAAAAGAATTGTATCTGAATTTCCGTGGGGTAAGAGAGATCGAACCCTCAATATGATCAAAGTGAAAGTGTGCAAATAAAAATCAGAAAGAAAACAGAAGAATCAAAGAGGAGGGTGCAAACTTGTAGTAAATGTTGTGGCTAGTTGTTTGCTTCTGATGGAAGATCCCTCTGTGCTGCCTACTTCCTACCACCTGAAACTTACAGTAATGTACTGTCTTTTTTTCAATGAGCATCTTTGGATGTATACTTTTCCTGTTCTGTGAGCCCGTAATAGCAAGAGTTACTGAAAGGCTGGTGTTAGTAACGTCAGATTAACACCAGTCCTTCCACTTCCCATATTTGATGGCATGGTGGTTATTGAAGAATGCTCAAGTCTCATTTGTTAATCCTTTCTGTGGCAGCAGTTGGTTTTATCAGCAGGTCCATGATGGTTCTCACAGCATGAACACTGTGGAATGCACAACATATTGTGTCTTCCACCCACGCTAGATCCCCAGCGCTGCACAAGGGCACGCTCTGTCACACTGCTGAAATGGGAGATTCCTGGAACGTAAATCTGAACCAACCTTGTTCTTCAGTACAAGAGCCAGGCTGTATCTCAACTCCACTGGTTGTGCCAAGCAATGTGACTAGACTACAAGCAACTTCAGTCCTCAGTACACGATGCTTTTTACCTGACTGGGACAAAAATACAACCTTATGGTCTTTTCTGGAGGGATGGATGATTTTTACCACACTGGGACAAAATCACAGTCTTATGGTCTTTTGCAGAAGGATGCCCTACTCTAGGGACAGCTGGGGAGCAAAGAAGTAGAGCCTGCCCTAGGATGAGGCATCTCCTGGATCAGATGGATCAGATCAGATCCATGTCTTGTTGTCACGTAGTGTTAAATCCCTTACTACTTTTGAGGGAAATCAAGGTGTGTGGGGGGGGGGAGTGATTGCAATATACCAATTAGTATTTATTTGTATAGCTTTCCAAGTACCTATCCAGGGGCTGCTGTTTTATGTCTTTTTTCTAGTAACCACAATGTTTCTGTTTAAGGGCCCAGAGTTTGATTCCTTCTAGTGGCACATGTCTGTGTGTGTATGGCCAAGATTCACTGAAAAATGCCACTATAGGGTAAGGTCCATACCTCTTACACTTCTAAATCAGATTATCTAATGTGTGAGCCCAAAATCTACTCCTGTATTGCATATCATAATGTTTCCCTTTACTACAGAGTAGATATGATCCAAATATGACTTGGGGGAAAGACAGCAGGCACTGCACGCATGTCTAAGGCATGTAATACAGGTAGGCAAGCTGTACTGGCTGATATTTAATGGGTAAGCTAAAATCCCTTGACTAGTCACCCCGGGAAAGCCAGAGGTTCTTGAATATTCAGTCTCAGTGGATGCATAGACTTCTACTAACTTGCTAATGTGTCGCAGGGATCTTAATGCTAAGGAGTCTGGTTTTGATTGCCCCTCCAACTGGAGGCATGCAACCGTGGCAGATGTGCCTGCATAGTCTTTTGCCAGTGACCCTCAAATTTCCCTGGTTTACTGCAGCTGGAAGAATTTCTGGCGCCACCAAATCATATTCACAGTAGAGAAGGACTTTCATTAAAGAAAATTGCACTCATATGTGAACTCTGAAAACATGACACTGCCAGCTGGCATGGTGACACAGAAAAGCATACTGAGTTTTACTTCTACATCTTTCTGTATCACGAGATATGTGCAACAGGTCATATATTCTGGCACCATATATGATGCAGAGCTGCTTAAAATACTATTGATGGAAGTGCACCACAGATATGTGTGCCTGTGGGCTGCTTGTTTCTTTGCCGAATCCCAGTTTCCACAAAGATACTCTGATTGTTTGGGGAGATTGGAATTTATTTTTTTTTCAAAATCACTTGAAGGCAGTTGAGCTACCCGAGCTACCCAAGCTATTGCTGGTAAGAAGTTACACAGGGAGTTCTGAAACCAAAATGTCTAGTCAGAGAAGTAGCTGGCTACCAAAGGAGATAAGATGTTCACAAGCTGTCTCCTACACTGTCACATCTCTCTGTGTGTGTATATATCTAAATATATATATATATATATATATATGAGAGCTCTTAGCAACTTTCCCTCCAGGAAGTCCCACAGTGTCCTATGCAGCTGTTTGTGCTGTAAGACACCATTTACTGCGTATATGAGTACGACAGGCAGATACATAGTATATACAGATAAATGATGTCTAATATTGTATGTAAACAGAGTCCTCCCCAAGAATGGTACTACATTAAAAACAACATGTGACTTAATGGGAACCAGTAGTTTTTGAAAGCCTATTTTCATATAAGTAAATGCAATCAAAGCTTTTAATGAAAAAAATGTGCTTGTGCATGTCACCTTTTGCTTCCAAATATTGTAAGCCTAACGTACAAGCCCTGATCCTGATTTTGCCTCTTGTACTGCAGGAAAAAAGAAAAAAAAAAAAGAAAGTGGAAATAGAGGTAGTCAAAGAAATCCTCTAGCTTAGGCACTGCAAAATGGCAGGTACTGGTCTCCCTGTACATGGGTATGAGACTTCAACAGCTTAAAATTAAACAGTATTGTCCATGCAGGGAAGCTGAACTTCCATTTCTCCTCTCTGTAGTTTTACTCCTTCCTTCCCCCTCCTTCCATTAGGAGGTGAAGATGCAACCACCCAAGGAAAAGAGAAGTAGGCCTGGTAAAAATAGCTGCCTGGAAGCTTCTCTTCACTTTCCAGCTTCTCTTCTGCAGGCCTCCAGACCTGCAGAACACATGACGTTTCCACGGACTAGCTCAGAAGCGAGAGAAAGATGCCTTTTGTGGTCTTTCTGCAACAAGCACTAAGGCAGCCAGTTGGGGGCCGAATAGTTTTATTGGTTTTTTTCGCTTTTTTAGTGTGGAGAAAGCTTTTACCTCTTCTGTGCGGGAGTCTGTCTCCCTCTCAACCAGCTCTTGGAAGGGTTTCTGCAATTTTAATTCATTTTACAGCAAAATTTCACAGCAGTTTGGACAGAAAGTGAAGAAATCCTCATTCCCTATTGGAAGGTAGCCAAAAGCTGAAGTAGATGTACAAAGGGCCAAGAGGAATTTAAAACTGTTTAAAAATCTCCAGCCAAAGTGATCTGCAGTCAGCCCACCAAGGTTTTTAGAACTGAACTGTCTCTTTAAGCTTGGCTCTGGGAAATAAACCAACTTGTTTCTGTTGTAGTGAGTGGAAAGTGGATGATGAAAGCAATTTGCAACATGCAGAAATGAAGATAGCGGCGGTCTGGTGATTTAAGTAGCACTATCCTGCTTGTACAGCCTTCTGTGAGTAGTCAGATATTCTGTTTTGCCTGCGATGCCGTTCAGTGCCAGCCCATATGTCTTTTGGTCTAGACTGCTGTGCTTCATAGGAGGTACACATTTAAATATGTCTGGGAGAACCAGGCTGATGCAATGCTGGAGACACCGTCTCTGGGATCTGCAACATTTGAGAAAATCAAAGCTCACTAATTCAGAGCGCCTGCTTTCCTTTTATGTCTATACACAGGAATATGTACACATCACAAGTATATATACACTTATCAATTTTTTTGCTGCTTCCTTCTTGCTTTTGAACTGTGACTCCACTGTATAGAAACAGCAACAGTGGGGCCTGTACACAGTTACAATCGGTCTTAGCCAAACTGGAACAAACAGTGGCGTTACACTGGGCTTGGGATCCCAACCAAAATCCCGGTGAAAGGAAATGTTGAGACATTTCACATTCATTTCAGCTAAAGTAGTCCTAATCCTTTCTCATGCTATTCTGTTCAAACATTACAGGTTTGCAGCTGTCTTTACAGGGACAGTTTTGGTATATCCATATTTTTCGTTGCCTACATTTTCCTGTGATTTGGAGAAAGACAGGCTGTAGAAAAAGGACTTTGAATTAGATTGAAGATTTCCCAAATTCAGGATGATTGGATTTAGTTCCTTCACTTGGCACACAGGGGTCAAATGTAAACTGTGTCTGACTGGAATTTATTAAAAGTTGAAGAGGAACTGAGTCTTCAAATTTAGACCTTTGGTTTAGTCTAATTGTTGCTTGAACCTCCCTAGAATCCAAAAGCAGATCTCAAATTAATATTCCAGTCCTGGTACCTTCCACAAAGTTTGAATTTTGAATGACTGCAGAGAGAAACTTCAACTTTTACACATGTGTATAAGTATTATTGGTGTGCAGAGACTGTAGTGAATCTCAAAGCACTTCAGGAGCTCAAAATTTCCTGCCAATATTTCACACTGGTGATCTCCACTCTAGCCTGTAAGACAAACTGTGTAAAAGCCATGAACCTCAACACCCACAGGAGAAAGAACAACAATAAAAACACCAAAAAACCCCACGGAAAAAAGTCCAAGCTCCAGCCCCACCTAGGACATCTCTATTAAAATAAGGAAGCAGATACCAGCATTGCTGCACAGGCTTCAGCACTGATGACTTATTGCCAAAGAAGTGCTCTCTCCCTCTTGTACAGGGGAACATTAGAGGCACTTCTCCGTGTTCATATCTGGATTCCCAGGTTTGTGATGACTTCCCTGAAAAAGCAACAACTGGCAGAGCTGAACGGAAAACAGCACTTGTGCAACGAATGGATACTGATGTCATCATCTTTGTTCCAGAACTTCTTGCTGTTACTACTGACCAAGAAAGGCAGGAAGAAAGAAGGGTCTTCTTGCCACCCATAGCAAATTTAGGATTGCTAAAGGGTGAATCTTACAGCATCTCTTTTCCTAAACACAGTAAAAAACCCAACAGCCTCACTTCTCCTCTTTCTGAAATGCTCTGTGTACACACCTAGTCACTGTTGACTAAAACTGTTTTTCATAACAATGACATTACCCACTGTTGACTGAGTATTACAGGAAAAGCCAGCTGCAGCAGGTCAGGAATAAGGAAATGCCATTCTTCAATTTCTCATTTCTTTGGCAGCAACACAGAGAATTTGGTTTTCATTACACACACATCTTTTAGCTTTCAGTTGGATCAAGAGGAGAGGGCATTCGTCCATCTCCATCATTTCAGACAGGTCTTGGTCTGCAAAATTATTTAATGCTATCACACAATAAGAACTTCTGATCACTAGACTTTGTCTGGAGGTAGAATAAATAACTATGATCCGGCAAGTCATAAATATGGGGGTTGGGAAGACCACTCTTCTCCCCACAAGCAGCTTACAGTGTGAGACCATGCTAGATATGAGACATTAAATCTTAAAGCACTGCACTGGTACATGATTATCTTCTAGCTGTGTTTTCTGCAGCCCTGTGGAGCAAGTATTAACATTCCTATTTTTGAAGTGAAGGAAAATGAAGCAGAAAAAAAGAAATAGCAGGAAACTCTTGACTTTCTGGGGGGAACTGGGAGGAAGGAAGTGGAGCAGAAGATCAGAGCAGAAGCAGCTGTAGCAATGTAAGGTGTGCCATGCTCCTTTTCACTGCCCTTTCAAGAGGGAAAGGGTGAAACCTCCACCACCTTACAAGCCAAATGTTCGGATTGATGTCAGCTCATCTAACGCTGGGGAAGGGAAAACCTAGCGGATTTTGTGCTGAAGTGTGTGAGGCACTTGCACGATTCATTTCAGCAGCTCTTCCCGGGAAGGTGGGTGCCTCCCGCGGAGGGAGGGGAGGCAGCTGGCAAGAGGAGGCACCTGCTACCGAGCCAGCACTGTGGAGCTTGCTGTCACTGCGCACTGCAGCCTAAGCAGATTTTCCCTGCCCAGAGAGGTGCTCCAGTCCAAATATGTTACTGTGCCATTAACACATCCTTGTCTGTATCTTGTCATGGTACAGAAGACTTTCTGTCACCACTGCCCCAGTAGAATTGGTCAAATCTGATAATGTATTAGCTTGGGCTGAAATAGCATATAAGGTATTCCCATATGCACCCTGCAGTGGGTCTGGGAACATGATGATTTGTAATATAGTCAAAGGCAGAACAGCCAAGCAGGGGGCAGAAATTAGTCCCTAGTGATCTGTACCAGGCTACCCAAGGGTAAGGGGCAGGTGCCTAGGTAGAGTGCTGAAAAGACGTGAAGGCAGACCTGTTCTCTGAGCTTTGCACCCTGCTTCTTTATGTGGGGCCTCAGCCCCTTAAATGTCTCCCCCTGCCTCCCCCGAACATGAAGTATCAACATATCAAGTAGTTCAGAGATGTATTAAATTAATGCTAGATCTTATTGAAGGAGGCACCATTTGTTCTGCTTGGACTCAGTTCACAGTGAGTAACTTACTGGTTCGGTACAGCCTTTAGTTACTTTCATAGGTTAGCAAGGAAATAATTATTTAGAGATTTGGTCACTATCTCAAGTACTTTGGTAACTGTCAAGCTTATTCTAGCCAGCAAATTGTGTAACATTTGGTAAGTAATTCTGTAACTCTGTATTCACCATCTGAAGAGGCTTGTTGGTTTTTTTCAAAATGGTTCTATGTTCTACAGAGGTTCATCCCTGTATGTACATTTCTGGTCTAACGACTGTATGTTTACAATTAGTTTTCTGTTGTTCATCTGTAGGGTCTTAATCCAAAGAACAGAAATAGCAGCAAAATGGATTCATGGGACTGGGATTTAGGAGATCTGCGCTCAGTTTCTTTGATCTACCAGGACATGCCTCAGCTGATCTTAGCTCAAGCCACTGGGTGAGATTCTCAAATAGGGACCTAGAGCTTGTTTATTTCTACAGGAGCGAGTGAGGCACTTGCATAGTTGTGCGAGCCTCAGCTTTCGTTCCCCTTGTGCAAAATAATGGTTACAATAATGCTTTCTTTGGCTGACTGGTCTGTTTAGATTATGTTGGTCACTCTACGGACAGAGCAGAGAAACAACAGGAACTCCCTTTCAGTGCAAAGGAATAGTAACAAATCCAAAATCCACTGAAATCATTAGAAGTCTTTGCTATCTTGGATCATGCCCTGTGTGTGTTTAAGGTCAATTTTCAGCTAACGTTTCCTATCATCGAATTTGTGAGAATACTAAGGAAAGGAGCCACGACAGAAGGAGCTGAACAGATGCAAAGAACATTATATTCTTTGATTAACAAGTATCTCCCAGTTACACTTTGGCAAAATTTGGTGTTAGTCCTAGTTCTAGAAAAATGTGGATATACCAAAGGCCAGTTGACAGTCTTGCAGACCATCATCAAAAGAACTTCGTATTATCAAGGCAGTGGATAAAGTTATTAAAATATTGCTGAGGTTACCATATAAGGCATATTGGATTCAAAACAAAACTGGTCTGTGACTGTCAGTATGAGTTAACAGATTCCATGCAGCAGGTTCCAAATCTGCAATACTTTATTCTCCTGCCTCTGATTAAGGTCTTGGATCCATACAAGTCTTGCATTTAATTTCACTCTTCTCAGTTAAAAACACATCTTTAATCAAGTGCTGGGCAGCCACGGTTAGCACAATCAGATGTCCTAACGAAAGAAAGAAGTGGTAGGTATTGCCAGCAGAGCTCACACAAGGCACGCTGAAAAGGCAGGCAAGCTGATGGCTGGAAAAGTTTCTGTCTCTTCTCTTTAATCACCTCTCCCCTCTCCTGCTGACATTTTCTAACTCAGCAGAAGCTGCCAAATTGTGGATGGTTGTGGGGCCTGCGTAAACCAGAATAAAACAAGGGAGCTAGTATTTGTAGGAGAGATTGGAACAGCAACAAATAAGACCGACCTGATTATTCAAGCATGGTCAGACATAATGCCAAACTCTGTCTTCTGATATTTGCTGTGTGATTTAAATACCAGTATATACTGCCGGATGCGGTCAAAACATGCTGCATCCCCTTTTTTCTCCTCTGGTGCAAATGTAGTAGCTGTTTGGTGCTCTGAACCAGCCGACTTCTGAATTTTGCTATACCAAATAGCAGGGTTTGAGGCCCCCTGTTGCCTCAAACACAGTTAGCAGGGGGCAGCAACACCAAATCTGATGTTTGCTCACACAGTCATAAGTATCGAAATTTTATTACTGAGATTTTTAATTCCTATGCAACCAATATTACATTTTGACGAAGATGTGATATTGCATGCTGGGACTTGTATTTCAGCGCTGTATCAGTGTATGGAAGATACGTAAAGGATCAGCACATTGCTGGCAACAGTTTGTTCCTAGATTCACCCTGAAGTCCCTTTTGCTACGCTTTCTGATGCTTTGTCATCAAAGGTCCATGCTGTAGAAAAAGTATGGATAGAAGTTTGGTCACTGAAGTTTAGAGAGTACAGGAGGGGAGAGGAATGCTGAGTCACTGGCAAGACTCATCAAGCACCACTTCTGCCCTCCTGACTCTCTGGCATTAGAATAACCTTCTCCAGGAGTAGGACAGTACAAGCCCAGGTAGATCTTGGTAGCACTCAGCAGTATTGTGTACTTTGAGGGAAGGAGAAAAAAAAAAAAAAGAACAACCAAGCAATAAAAAAACCCCAGAAGTAAGAACATGAGTTAGTTTGTTCTGAAGATAATGTTTCTCCTATTCTTGGTCGCAGGGATATGTATCTGTCCACATTGATGGATTGGCCCTTTCGTATTTTTTGGATGGAGTACAATGCCATTGTTCCCACTTTGTAGCTGGAGAGCAGAAGCACAGAGAGACCCATGTTTTAAAGGCACTGAACTGTCTAATTGCAGAGACTTCTCGTGGGAGTCAGGTTTCCAAACCGAGTTTTAGCATCTGGCCAGCCATTGTTTTTCCTCCCTCCCTGGCCAAACTGAGATTACAGGGTAGAGAAGGAAATTGGACCCTCACCTCTCACATCCACCATTATAGCTACATCCCCACCAACTAAGATTGGGATCTGGGCCCTGCTTACTTTTACTGTTACAACTCTGGAAATTGCTGTGAGTTGTAGGCATACGTTAACTTTCATTTCTGCCTTAAGAGGTGCCTGCTGTAATGGCAACATAGGTTAGCTGTGCATATGGTGAAAATGTACATTTTTTAACCTGCTTTTCTTTCATTCCTCCCCCTGCTCTTATGAGGAAGAGTGAATGCAACTTCCAGATTCATTTTGTCTGTCTGGGTCATTTTATGTGCTTTTAGCCTTGTTTCTTTTTATTCAAACTTCTTTATTCAGTCGAAGAAAATGATCCCCAAACTTTTCAAGAATCCTTACAGGGGAATTTTGCTTTGCCTCTAACTATGCCTTGCAATTGCCTCCAATACCATTCTGTCCTCTCAAAATAGGCAGGAGTAAACAATGTGGACAATTTGGATGAGAAAATCTCCCTGGATTATCAAATGACACAGGGCATATTTCATACTGTTCTCCATCCCCTTCTTTCTGTATTCAGACATACATCAGCTCTTTTCACCACTCCTGCAAATTGGGCAGAGGGTTTTTTTGTGGTTCTCCATGCTGACACCAAGTTAATTCCTAACATGGATTGCAGATGCCCTTGGGCCCATCCACACAATGGCATGGAGCTGGGGCAGATGAGTGAGAGATGCTAAGCCACCAAATGTCATCTTGTGGTTGTCTCTGAGTCACTTAAACACAGCTTATTAATGGAATTAGCACCTGGGTCCCAGTTAGTGAGCCCTGCAAGTTCACGTGGTGCCTCTGAAAGATGATTTTCAAGAAGTTCCAGACGTTCACTTGCAGGCAGTGAAATTACCATGTCTATTTGTTACTCATGTGGTTAGAAAACACACATACAGGAGAATAATCTTCCCTTTTAGAAACTTGTAATTTTGTTTTGTATAGCAGTGGGCAGCAAATGCTAATGAGAGAGCAAAAACCATCACACAGACTAAATGACATGTCTCTTTCTGCATCCAAATTTAACTTGCATTGAAGTCCATGGGAGTTTTGCCAATGATTTGTAGAAACACTAGATGTTCCTCAGGGTCAGACAAACAGCAAAACTATATAGGGAAAAAAGTCTAGCTGAAAGCTGCACTTGAAATATATATGTAAAAGTTAGTCCTGCTCATAAGAAGTTCACTGGCTGGGCTTGCACAGCCGCTCAGGAGCAGCCCCCGGACTAACCATGGCGCAGAGTTCACTCTGACGACACCACCTGCTGGTGGGACCTCCTTGGGATGTGGCTCCAGGGAGAGACAGATAATGCTCCCTGATGTGAGCCCTGCACTATAGCGGCTTCCCCGGCACACCTCCCTGCTGTGCGAAGCATCCCATGGCCCCGTTGCCTCTGGCAGTGGCAGATCATGGGTGGAAAGAAGTCGATCCTGGATCCTGCCCAGGAATAATCTCCTTAGCTCTTCCTAGAAGAGCCACTTGCCACAGGGCAAGTAATGGTTGAAAAGAGCCTGAGTTCAAGCCAAAAGCAGGGATGCAAGTTCAGCCTGCACAGGTACAAAGTAGGATAGCCCCTGCTCTGAAACACACTGCTATGAAATTTTGTCGTACAGTCTCATTTAGAGTTGCTAGTTTTCTTGTTTGGTAAAATATAACCCTCTCCCCCTTTAAATAAGATGATAATTAAAGCACACAAATGCAGTACAAAGAATCCTGTTGCTTAGACCTTGATCCTATTTAGTGCTTCTGATCCCTGGCTTCATTAAAGAAGCGTTTAAGTGGATAATTTTGTTTCAGTAAGTAAACTGTTCTCTTAGACTAACAGAGAGTATTCAGTGTTCTGACAAGTTAGGGTTCAGAAAAAGATGCGCTTTAACATAGGGTAGACAAAATAAAGCAGGACGGTAATCATATGCTGGCTAATTGTTTAAAAGCATCAGAATACTAAGAGACATGCATTTTAATATGAGAAACACAAATCTAGTTGAGTACTTTTTGGAGGCACCAGGGGAGATTTGGACTGCATTGTGCCAGGCACAAACAAACGCACATTGATCAGAACTTGTGGGCATGAACAGTATACAGCATTAAATGGACAAGATGGAGAGACAAAAAAAATTGTTTGTCCTTGTGCTAGAAGTTCCTATTGTAGGCAGAATCAGATGGAAACTATGGCTGGCAATGTTACAACTAAAATATTTGGAATGAACTACAGCATCTTCAAATACTCTAGTGTAATTTATCACACCAAGAGGTATCCTACAGCCTCCATTTCTTATTATGCAGACAAATATTAAAAGACACTTTACTGCAAAATGAGATAAACCTTCTTCCATGTGAACTCATATGCTCAACAAGTTCAAGAGATCAGCGATGACTCATTTCTGAATGACCAGGTCATAGCAGGGGTACTAACTATTGTCTGGTATTGAAAGCATCAGGTGGGATCACCTCCTAACGTTGTGTGTTTACATATTTACCTTGGTGATGCTATTTATGTAGCTGTGGTCATTCTGTCCCTATGGGCCTTGGTACTGCATGTGAAACTGGGTAGGATAGCTTTGCCAGCAATGGAGGAAGAGGAAAATGTCACCAACTGACCACAATAGTTTAGCACACTTCATGCTTATGCGGCATGTTAGATCCCCAACACACTGGGCAAGCAGTGATGCGGCAATGTGAATTCACATTTTATGTCAGAATAACCATTGGGCATCCCTATTAAAAGTGTCATTTGGCACCTGTGCTTGCTTTGGGTACTTGAGTACTGCCAAAACTTTACAAAGTGGGAAAAAAACAACTTTTGGCAAAATTTACATCCCAATAATGCAGTTTCTCTGGACACAGTCACAGTCCATAATCTCAACTGTCGAGAGGTACGGAGTGAGAGCAAGTCAACCTCACCTTTCTCAAAGGCAAAGTTATTTTGGGACCCAGTCTGCCAATAACGTACTAATGGATATTTTCAGGTCCTGGCTTCTGACGTCTGTAACTCACTGACAGCAGCGAGTTTCCTCTCCCCAAAGCATAACTGTGTCCGAGAGACAAATGAATCTGTTTGGTTTATCTCTGAGGCTACCTTATATTTTGGTCTTGACTGCTACCTATTTCTCTCACTGCCTCTCAATCTCTCTTTTCGTGTTCCTCTCCTTGCTTGGCAGTTGAAAAAAGCAAGAAAGCGTGAGCAGTGTATTTGCCACTTTAGGGAGACAAAAGGAACTTTATACTATTAGTTGCTGTAGGCAACATCCAAGTAGATGTGAATGCTCTCCTGGAACACCAAATGAGTTCTGCCTCCCTGCTTTCCACCTCCCAACAAGTCATCCTGACTGGCTGTCAGAAAGCGTTAAGTGCTCTGGAGAAATCAGGGATATAAATGCTGCTATGGAAAATAGATATATGAAATTATAATAATTACCTTTGTACTTACTATATTGCAGTATATAATTGAAGGGGTTTTTTAAAAGCATTAGCCAAGCTTTTAAATCCGTTAGGAAAGAAAGATAAAACATGCACTTTTCTCAGTGTTTCTCATCACTTCATTTCTGAAGAGGGAAAATGGCTGAAAGTTGAAACTATGTTCTTCTCCCAGGTCCAGTTCTCATTAAGTGTTAGTACACAGTATTTGGATTTTATTTACTCGTGTCTGAGAATTTGAAGTCTGCAGGTTGATCACATTCTGTGAAGGTTTTCCTCAAGCCCATACGGACATATGAGATCTCTGTCATTTGACTAACTTGTTGGTTAATTGCCATGTGCCACCAAAGACCTGGATATCACTAGTAATCCTCTGCGTACCAGCTGCTAGTCTGCCATAGATACAAGGTAATGCAACATAGCTCAGACTGTTGTGGAAATAAAACATGTGCCCAAGGACTGCAGCCAGAGCTAACAATGCAGGAAATTAGGAAACTTGATGTTTTTTTCCTGTCTCTGCCACTCATCTGCTTTGAAACTTTGGGGAAATCACTTTGATCTGTCATCTCCCTCTCTTCCCTTTTACTTTTCTTCTCTCTTGTTTACTTAGGTTAAAAGAACTTGAAGGATCATATGCACTTGGGATTTCTAGACTTCCCCATACAAAGAATTCTTCTGTTTGTTTGCATCCAGCTAGGATATGAACCTTTTGGTTCATATGACCTTAGAGAGCGCTCTGGTGAAGACAGCCATATATGTAAGTAGTGTGAGTTCAATGAAGGAATTACATATTAACTTCAGCAAGAGCAGTGGATGGTACGGTGCCTTACTGCAGAAAACAATAGCCATTAGCCTGAAATATTCCTAATTGAATCTGACTCCTAACTAAACCACTGCTGTGAGTCACAGCCATTCTGCAATGTAAATACTTTTCTCAATCAGAGACAATAAAATATAATTGGAGTCAGATTGTTGTTATTGATTAGAACATAATGCATCAGAGAGCATCCTTTTCCATACACTCTATTTATAGTGTCTGCATCATGGAACAGTCGTTACGGCTTTTCCATCCTCATTGCACAATCATGAACAAAGCATTAAACACGCATTCCTGTTAGCACACTAACTTGGGCCTGTCAAAGATGATGGGAACTAAAGCCAATCAGAGAACTTACTTAGTGTTTGGCATTTCTGTAAGAATCTATCCAAGTAGAGTGAAATGTAGGGAAAAAGGGGTGTGATTTAGCAAGGGATGTTTGCTTTCTCTATATGGGGCATATTACACTTTGAAGACATGGTATATATGTTTACACTGCCAAAAACATTTACGGGGCAGATGGCACTACATGAGTCTTTTCTCCCTTCAAAAGTGGCGCTCTGCCCAGCTCTGCAGCTTTCCCTCCACTCCCTCCATGAACCTACTGTCCCAGGAAAGCCTTTCTCAAAGAGGCTTGTAGTGGAAAGCAAGAGTTGTGTTCTGCCAGACCCAATTCACTTTAAATTGTAGTCAACTGGATGAGGTATGTATTAACAGGCATAGAAACAGGAACCAGCGAGAAACTAACATGCTGTTAAAATATTCTTCCTACCCCTTGCTTTGAATGCCACTTGAGACTGCTGTCTTCAGAGCTGTTGTTGCAGGGTGGTAACAGTGCAGTGTCACACGAAGCCTCTGATTTAGAGTCAGCTTTCTGCGGAGGACACAGAAAGCTGCCATCTTCAGAATGAGGTGTACTTAGGCCAAGACTGACACTATGACAGCACCACGTGTTCCCAGCAGAAATAGCGACTGTAATGCCCTTGAACAAGCCCATTTCATCTAACATTTGGAGTAAGCTCACAGACCCCCAAAGGTGAGGTTAGCAGATGCTTACTATCATACAGAGCCCTCCTTTGTGATATGAAGCAGATGATAGTTAATAATCAGGCTCCCAGTCGAGCAAAGCACGTAAGCACATGAGTAACTGCTGAAGTTAAACCTGTGCCCAAGTAGTTCACTGGACTGGAGCCAAAGGATGGAAAAGCTGATAGCAAGGGAACTTTCAACTGAAATAGAAGAAAAGAAGCACGTTACTGGAAACACCGATGACAATTCTTTCAAGTTCCTATCCTCCAACATAGTCTTATTTTGTCCCTGCTTGCATCCTAACACAGCTATGCAGAGCTAAGCTGGAGTGATTCACCCTGGAGGGTTCTCTGTTTCAGTGGAAATTACTTTAGGAGTGTAATTTATTCTGATTGTTAGTAGTAATTGTCTGCTTTTCTGGTAGAGAAAGTGAATAGTATTTAAAAGTGAGTAGCAAACAGCAGTGGAAGAAGACCTACAATAAACTGTTGTTTATTAGCCATGAGCAAATACGGCTTGCTGCAGATTGTGCATCCTTCTGCTACAGCAGGCCCCAGACCCCAGAGCACCACAGAGCAATGTGCACCTGCTATAAATAGCCACCAAGGGCTGTTTGAGAGTATTCTGAAGGTACTAAATATTTTTGCAGGACTAGATCTTTCATTTGTCCTTCATGGTATGACTCAACATGAAATTATATTGCTATGATATATTAACTTGGATATTTTGGGCCTGGCTGTCATTTAGAGCAAAACAGGCAGTAAAAGGACCGGTCAAGTTGATACAGAATTTATGTCTACTTCAAGGTCTTCCACACTTTCTGCATGGGGTAAAATGTGCCAAAGGCAGCCATGTTCCTCCGTGTTGTGCTTGTGCTCTGTGTTCCCTGTGGCCTCAGTAGCACCTGTGAGCAGAACCATGGAGTTGTGTTCCTGCCTCCTGTCTGCAGGAGCTTTCATCCCATGCCTTCAGTGACCATGGTCCATCATAAGCTCCTAGCTGTTAAGGGGTCTCCGGGGTGAAAGAAAACTATATATCCAGAGGAAAGAAGGCATGTAGTTCCCAATGCACAGGGCGAAGTGCAGAAGGGACTGCAGGAGCAGGTGAAGCCCGGCTGGATCATCTCACATCAGATTCCTGTGAATCCCAAGAGAGCATGTGGTCCATGAGGTTATGCTGAGCAGTCTGCAGACCTGTGTGAAAGATTAGCATCCGTTGCATCTGGAGGGAATGGTTTGATGCTAACAATGTCTTGTGGTCTGTAAAAAGGTAGGCCCTATGCTTTGGTCCACGCAGTGTGGGATATGAGTTTGATCTCAAGCACTATACTGTGTCAAGAGGTGGCCTATAGCAGCATAAGAGTGTGCTAGAGAGCACACTCAAGTTGCTGTTTAGCAAGGGCAGGATGTGTACAAACACACAAACTTTCACAGGGCCACAAGCCAAAGGACATATATCATCTCCAAGGGATGACAAGAGCTCTGATTGATTCTTTTTATGGGCCAGAGCTGGGTTGACTGCATGGCTATTAACTCAGACAAGCCAAAGCTGTCAAACCCAGAAGCTCCTGCTGGCCCGCTGCTTGACACAGAGGACATTGTCCAACAAGAGCTGAATTGTTCATAAACTGCCCCTCATGAACCTCCTCGTAGTGCCTGAACTCATGGAAGGGGCAAATACATCCTTGGAGGATTTTTGTCCTGCTGCTGCTTCCCTGGTACCTGGCAGACTGACGGGCATCAGAGTGTGCAGCAGTTGAACGAAAAAGGTCACCATGAAAGGAAGCCAAAAGATCAGGCACTGTTCCAGGCACGGCTGCTGATATATAAAATATAATCCAACTGGCACGCAAACCCTTGTAGCTGCCAAACTTATCCCATGAAGAGATCAGGGTGGTCTCCAGGGCTGGACCACTGAAAGGAAAAAATGCACTAATGGCAGCAAGATGGGGAAGCCTTGCCAAGCCAGGACAAAAATCATGTGTGTACCAGTTTCCATGTCTGTGAAGACAGCTCTGTTATGTCTGTGAGAAAGGACCTTACACATGAACATGGTCATGCACACGTACGCACACCCTCAGCTCAGGCACATGCAGCCCAAGATGGCTCGCGCCAGTGTCACCCTGCAATGCCATCAGCGTCAGACGGTGCTGCGGATGCAGGCTCTGCCGTGTGCACTGATGCCGAAGGGGACTTTACTCCCAGACGCACATTTCCAGCGCTAATGCTTGTGCCCCAGCCTGGCACGCAGGATCCAGGGAGAGGTCCAGCTGAAAACTGACCCAGAGGAAAAATAAAGACTCATCATGTTCAGCCTGAGACGTTCCCTGACTCAGTTTGCTGTGTGCCCCCACTCCTGCTGGTGACAGCGCAAGGGAGGCTTTGGCCATGTGCAGCAGGGCCACTCTTGTCCCTTTTGATGACAGCGTGAAATCAGATCTGTGTGACTGCACATGAAACCCCAGTCTGGTTCATGCAGGTCAGACTTGGAGAAGCATTCGAGGGTTTGTTTCAAGGAGACTGTTTGTTTATCTGGGCTGTCCTTTTAGACTAAAATAGAAATAAGCATTAACCATGAAGAATTTTATCCCCTTAGGTACTTAGATGAATGTAGGCTGCTTGAGAGCCCAGTTGCTGGCTGACCTGGCTTCTTTCCCTTTTTCCCTTCACCCACCCCTTCCCAGCTGTGTCCTGTCCCCCATGCTCTAATGGCTCTGGGGTCTGTTGAACCCCACGCTGAGCAGTTTGGCATGTTAAATCCTCAGCACATTAACCCACCAAAAGAAAAAGAATCCTTCCCTAGTAGGCCAAGGTACTGACATGCCTTTTGCACAGCCTCTGACAACCATCAGAAAGAGGTGGAAACACGGTGGCAGTATGCAGGTAAACCAGCGTGGGCTCCCCCTTGGGGACAACAGCCCCAGAAGACAACAGTCACCTCCTGGTCCGGAACAGTGCATTTCCTAACCTGTTTTGTGAACAGTGAAAATAGTGAAAGGCAAGTTAAAGTCTCTTCTTTGATCTTTACCAGTGCTTTGCAGTTAGTTTTGAGTGAAACAATCACAATTTAAAAATGCAGAGGATTTGCTTGCTTTCTCTTGGTGGCCAGCAAGTGGGATGTGTTGAAATAAGAGATGTCTTGTCCAGCTGGAGCAGTCGATTGATATTTGGGATCATTTCTATCAGGAGGAGTAATCAATTACATGGATCATGTGTCCCTTGGTGTGATCTTATTTAACCTACAAAGCACAAAGCCTTGATCTCCTGAGCACAGTCGGAAGGAGTGGGCATTTCCCATGCTCAGCATCCCCCAGCCTGCCACGCCAGTGAGCTCTGTGCCCACGAATCCCAGTTTTTGTTCCCTCCCAGGAAGACCCATGATGCTTTCTCCTTGGTTTTTGCTGTCAACACACATTTGTCTTTAGCTCATAGGCTCATCCTGGGTTTGTGACTCAGCAAACTCCAGCACCGCAACACGCTGTGCAGCCTTCGCTGGTTGTTCCTCTTATTTTCATGAGGTTTTGCTAACAACAGCTGGTGGCGGCCCCCGTTGGGTCAGGAGAAGTGCACGCCACATCTCTGGTTTGCAGTCATGTCTCTCATGTTGTCGTGTCTCTCACGGCTTTTAAAGGGAACACAGTCTTGTTTTAGGACAGGCAAAACTGTCGTGACTTGAAGATAGATCTTCAAGAGGTTAATTTCCTAATGTCTTCTCTCTACATAAGTACCCTATAGTGTGAGAGGGAACAACCCTGTACAGCCCTCTCTCCCTCTCATCTATAGGGTAGCAATTCACTGTAATGCCACAAACCCATTCATGGTCTACGCCAGGCTTAGTTCTGCACGTATCTCATGTCTGCACTGGGCAACACTGAGGTTAGTATGTGTATTTGTATTTGTGTGTTTGCTTATGATCTTCAGCTTTTATGTTTTCCTTCTCGCTTTCATTTGTTCATGCTTGGTCTAATTCTTTTTTCTTTACACTACACTTTGTTTCTTTCTGTTATGTTTTTGTTTACCAGGAAAGCGTTGTTTCCAGTTGCCCCTTTCCCTAATTCCACATGCTGCCCTGCATACCCCTCTCCCCATACACCCATCCTTTCAGTATTGGCTGGACTCAGACCGGTAACCCAGTTTCTGGGAGGTGTTATGGACTGCAGTGAAACACTCCGTACAGACTTGAAATGTCAGTACGTGCACAGATTTAAGATCGCCAGCAATGGGCATTCAGAGGCCAGAGAACTTGCCTGAAACTCAAACAGTTGAGCCAACAGTTTTTGATAATAAATTACATAAAGAAATAAAATAGTATTGGAAATTTATAAGCATGTGCAATCACTTTTCCAATATTTTCCATATACTCTCATTTTTTTCTGCTCTCTTCTAGAAAGACATAAATCTATGAATTAATCATCAGTTCTGTCCCAGCAAAGGCTGAGAACTAATGCTGTGGGGTGTGTTGAGTGCATTATCTGGGAGGAGTACTCTGACTCTGCACACACGTGTCTACACATGTGACAAGTATGTGGCAGTGTGGCTTCACCAAAGGTGGTAGATGCAAGCCTTGCTTTGTAACAGAGCAGATTTTCCCTAAAAAAAGGGTTCAGTTCTTGAACATCCAAATGTTCTAAATACAGATACTTGCATTTTCAGGTTTTGTCAGTGTTCAGGCTTCCAAAAGAAAAAGAAATTCCTAAATCTCTAAACCAAAAACTACTGTTGTAGAAAATGCATTTTAGTCTTCTGAGTGCTCCAGTGACTGCCCAGTGTCCCACCTTCCTAGATTTTCTAGCCTCACACTGACCTGCCAGACTGCCTTTCTTGAACCAAAAGGATGTGAGAAAGAAGGTGGCAAGCAGCACTGGAGACACCAGGTCACCGTCCTATGCCTGACCTGAATCCTTGTCTTTGAGGGAATAATAAAAATATTTATCTGCCCTCGGTGTTCTGATAATTCATTAATTAGCATTTGTATTGCACTCCCAAATTCTCTGGTGGGAGGCAGGACTCTGCAGATACCCTTAGCAGTAGCAGCAGGAGTGGTTTCAGCCATGCAAGTGGGACTGGTTTGGTGGCTGAATGTGACAACGTGCCCGCTGCCATCATGCCAAAAACTCAAAAGTTCAAAGGTATTTTGTGGGTCGTGTTACTTTGGCCACTTCTCCCCATCTTATATTGAAATCTGATGTGTTTTTTGGAAGAGGCAGCTTCCCCTAATCCAGCAGGACTGTTTTCATTATAAACAAACCTCTCGCAGTAGGGCTGGAGCCCGCACTGCTTTGTGCCTGTTGGCTCCGACAGCGGTTCCCCGGGGCGGCATGGAGGTGGAAAGCGTGTGCCAATGCCTCCAGCCAGCAGTGATTGCTCCGGCACGGCGGCAGCCCCCCAGCAAGCCATCCAGATGCTGTGGCCCCGTATAAATCCCGTGTGGCATCGGTGCCAGCCCCACTGGAGCATGAGCTGATGTTGGGGGAGAGCAATGGCGCGCTGCTGGCTGGGGACCCTGTCTCTAGTGGCAACCAAAGGAGGAACAAGAGAGGGCTGGGGGTGGTGGATGGAGGCAATGGGGAGCAGAAGGGGGAGCCCTGCAAGGAAAGACCCCAGAAAGATAAATGGAGATAGAGAGGGATGCTGAAGGATGGCTGAGCAGAGGGACAGAGAGCTGGGGGACAGGCTAAGGATCGGGGCTAGGAAGGGGAAAAGGTAGTGAAACCATGGAAAAGAGGACAGAAGAGGGAAGAGAAGGAGACAGGGTGATTTCAGACTCCCAGGAGGAAAATCAGATGCTAGGAAATGGAAGGAACTGTCTGGAGGGACAGAGGGACATGGGGAGCAGACCAGCATCAGGAGTGGCATAAGGACTGGAGGGGGAGCTGCAGGCAAAAGAGACAGGGCAGAGAAAAGGGGGAGAAGGCGAAGGGAGGCTGGATTTGGGGTAAGAAGAATCAGAAGACAGAGGGAAAGAAAACATGCAAGAAATTGATACAATGGAGAGAAATAGAGAATGAAAGCAAAGAAGCAAGGAAGTGCTTGCAACTCTCAAAAATTTCAGTTCATTCAGACTTGTTCCAGCCCAGTTTTTGGGGGTGACTCTTGGGATGGGCTCAGGAGCCTGTGTTGAACAAACTCTGCTGTTTGGAAATTTCCTTCCAATAGCAATGAAGAAAGATGCTTGAAAACTGGCATGTTTCCTATAACGCAGAGATGGAAGGAAAGAAAAATAATAGACTTGTCCATAAAGACAGTAATTACAACCACATGCTCTTATAGTAGAACTATTTTTAAAGTATCACTCTAGTATTTTTGTTTATTAACTGTCACTGGGGAGGAAAGGGACAGTAGTGTAGTAAGGAATTAATTAACCTGTGTTTGCAGCTCTACCTGCTGCATGTATATGCCATAGGGTAAGTACCTAATGCCGAACATCACCTGGTAGCAGGTGTGGAGCTGAGGTGCAGTTTCCCCAGGGGTTTTAGCCAGCCCGCTATTGCAGTGCTGCTGGAGGAGCTGCACTCCCGGAGCGGGAGCCAGGGGGTAGGAGAAGAAGACCCTCTCCTGGCCAGGGAGCGATGCCTCCCCCCTCTGTGTGGGGGACTCCAGATCCCTGCTGGGAACCGGCCGGCTGGGAAGGGTCTGATTTCCAGCGAGTTCCCGCTGGCTTGGCTCCTTCCACCTCAAAGGCTGAACAAAAGCAAGGGAATTCAGCCCTGAAAGCAGCCAACTCTCCATGTCCTCCGGCACTGCCAAATTCTTGGAACAGAGACTTTAATTGCATGCAAGCGGTGCTGTGAGAGCCAGGCTGAGACCGGAGGGAGGGTTTTCCATCAGATGTCTTCCTGTCAGGAGCTTCACAAGGTGCCTACCTGCTAATGTGATGCTGCTTTTAATCTGTAGTACGCTCCTCAACCCTGAGGATTTGAATTCCAGCTGTTCGGTTCATAGCTTATCCTGTTCCTGGCACAAGGAAGGAAAGGCCGCATGCAAAAAAAGAGATGTGCGTGGCATTGCCTATGGAGTTTTGGCTCATTTCTGCAGCTGCTGCCCCTGGAGGCCCTCGGCTGAAGCCCACGGGGAGGGTGCCGGGGGCAGGAGGGGTGTGCAGATGAGGGTTAGCCAGGTGGGCTCCAGGAGCTCTGCTGATGGCACCCACCGGTGGCACCCGTGCCCTACAACCCGTCCTCTCCGTGCCCCCACCCCATCACCAGGAGTATGTCGACCCTGAAACATGTACCGAGGACAGGTGGTGAGTGCGGCTGATCACAGGGTGGAAAAACCCTTCCACATCTGGTACCCCCGACTGTGTGAAAAGCCACCCCCCCAGCCGCGCCAGTGCCTTTCTCCCAGGGAAGCTGCACACCCCGCACAAAAGCCGCTGTGTTTCAGCAGCCCAGAGCAGAGGCTGTTGATGAAGGAGTTCAGCAGATGGCACAGGCTGACACCACGCGCTGGACCTCTCCTCCTAAGGAATTTTTTTCTGCGCTAAAGGGCATTGAAAGCTTTAAAAAGCATTAGCAAGCACAGCGCTTAAGCGCTCTCCTGCATTTTAATTGTCGATTGCTGCATGTGACCTTAGAGAGCCACATTTTAATGTCACATTCAAAGAGGTATATATGTCAGTGTCCATGGAGGGAACGGCTGTGCAGTAGCCCTGCAAACGTACCAGAGGGGTGGCGAGAAGCCTGCCTGTGACGCTGCGTGGGGAGGCATCTGCCAACGGCAGCGACTCCATTAAAGACAGCAGTAAAGTAAAATTCTGTAAAAATCAGATGTGCCCGAGTGGCAAGCTCTTTTGGAAATCCAGATGGAAGAAATGGTATTTGTTCCATGAAGATGTAATGAGAATCACTTAAAAACATAAAAACAGAGCATGCGTTTGATGAACTCTACTGAAGAAGAAAAAATAGTACAAATGCCTGGCACTAAGAGTAAAAATTCTCAGCATATTTGGCTCTTCAAAATCTCTGCTTACAGATGTGAAAACAGATTTGTTTACTTCATAACTGTCAAGGTTATAATGGCTTAAAACAAGCCTCCTGACATCTTCATCCAGTTTTACGGGTCTTTCCTTACTGATGTAAGTGTTCTCGCAAAATGGTCTGGCATCTCATTAGAAACAGAATTGTATTGACTGAAACAGACTGTAAATAAACCCATGTATGCGCAGGCTGTTTCTTGCCATGGTCCATATCCTGATACTGCGTTCATGTATACACGTGTTAGGGCCTTGCTTTTCAGAGATGCTGACACGTGCAATTCCTGCTACATCAGGAAAGTTTCTGGATGCACCAACCTTTTAAAAACCAGGTCCAATGTAGTTTTCTGTTCTGCTGGTTCCACTTCAGCATCTCAAGAATGCCGTGTTAGTATGGTGTGGACAACATGAACCTGCTTGCTGCTTTGCTTCCCTGCTCTGTGCTCTGTGACAACAAATTGCAACTTCTTACTATCATTATATTGATTATTTTTCATTTTATGTTGATTATTATTGATTATATTTATATTTTATGATCAGAGGGCTGGAGCACCTATGCTATGAGGACAGGCTGAGAGAGTTGGGGTTGTTCAGCCTGGAGAAGAGAAGGCTCCAGGGAGACCTTATAGTGGCCTTCCAGTACCTAAAGGGGGCCTACAGGAAAGATGGGGAGGGACTCTTTATCAGGGAGTGTAATGATAGGACAAGGGGCAATGGCCTCAAACTGAAAGAGCGAAGATTTAGATTGGATATCAGGAGGAAATTCTTTACAGTAAGGGTGGTGAGGCACTGGAACAGGTTACCCAGGGAAGCTGTTGGTGCCCCATCCCTGGAAGTGTTCAAGGCCAGGCTGGATGGGGCTTTGAGCAGCCTGGTCTAGTGGGAGGTGTCCCTGGCCATGGCAGGGGGGTTGGAACTAGATGATCTTTAAGGTCCCTTCCAACCTGAACCATTCTGTGATTCTGTGATTTTAATAGGGTAGTGAACTGCCATGGAAACTGCCAGTCCATTTCTTCTCCTGCTGCATCCTGGCATTTGCAATTAGCTCAGAAAAGCAGTCTGAACTAGCCGTCTCCAACAGCAGTATCTGTGGTCAACTGTGTGCATGGGCTGATTCTTGAGGGCTTCATAGAAGGAAAAGCAATCTCAGGAAAGTGAGAATAAAGGTCTCCTCCTCCTCTAGCAAATGCCTGGTCCTCTGAAAACAAAGATAGTTGGAAAGCACTGGGCTAGCTTAGCTTCTCTTCAGCAAGGGCTGCCTGTGAGTTTACAGGCTTGGGGCTTTGCCAGAGTGTGCTATAGAGTTGCCATTGTTTCTCTCTCTTCTTTTTTCTCTCTTTTTTTTTTTTTTTTTGTTCTATATTAGCTATATGGCCATATATAGGTGACATGGACATTAGCTATACTTTCTGTGGACTTGCTAAAGCAGGAATTCCCAGAGAATTACAGGCATTTCTGCACCTAAGCAAATGACATTAAAACTATTAGCACATGGAATAGCCTGGGAAAGTGCCAGATGCCCTGAGGTTTAATAAAAGAAAAATTGTATTTGTATGATGCAAGGCCTGAAACAGAGGACAACTTCACTGGTCAGGCTAGTTTCATCGCAGGAAAAGGTATCTGCTTTCTGCAATAGCTCATAAAATTATAGGAAATAGGGATGGAAGCAGCTTTAGGAAGAATCTCAAATATCAAGGCAATATCAACCAGACTTGAACTGCCTCAGAGAGCTCCCTTCCCATGCCTTGCTATCCCTGATGTGGGGAGAGCTTTCTCCAAGGGCTAAACGGGACATCTGACATCGCACTTCAAATGAAACCCTTCCTTCTTGTTTTACCCGCTATTCCCACGGAGGTTTTCCCTTTCTCCTCACAGCATTTGCTTTCATGTCCACCAGGCCTTTGCATCAAAGATCCTTCTCCAGGGCAGTCCTGTCCATCTCGGTTTGTCCTGTGCAGAAAACGGTTGCCAGAAGTGCCCTTGCTGTAGGAAGCCTGAACGTGCTCCTGCACTTGCTTGAGACAAGACCTTTGTTCAGTCCTGTTTGCTGCGTTTAAGCCATCGGTGCTGTCAGAGCACAAGCAGAGCCAGAGGGACAGGAAAAACTGTGTGCTGAGCATAGTCTGTGTGCAAGCACACACATCCCCACATGCTGCAGTTCCTTTACCAAGGCAACCCGCATTTTTGCTGGCTTTTGGCTTCTTTGCATAAAAATTGTAAAGTGACTTTCACAGCACAGGGAAATGGGGAGAGAGAGCGTATATAAGCAGGTAAAGTGGTGGCTTATTCCCTCGGGTTATCATTTAATGGTGCTCTTCAGTATTTTCACTGTGATAAACGTATCAGGATATCTGAAACAGATGGGAATAACTTAAAATTTAACTCAGTCCCAGCCAGAACAGCTTGCAACACACATATTGTTTCCTATTGTCAAAATGTGATTGGAAGCCTTATTTTATTTGTGGGAAAGGGCTGAGTGTGCATCTTGGATGGATTAACTCCACTTCTTACATAAACCTACAAAACTGCCCACAGAGCTAATCTATATGAAACTTGTTTTCTTGGTAAGAGCTCTTTCCCTTAAATTCTATCATCTTTTTAATTCTAAAAATCCACCTTTACAATAAATATGAGCTGTGTGGCTGTATAATTTTGTTTTTCTTTTTTAACTACAAATAGGTTTTCAGGACTAATAAAATGGCAGTGTGTATGAACTCTCCTTCTGCAGTGTTTGATTGACAATATTAGTCCCAGAGCTACGTTGCCATCAGAGATGACAAAATGCTTTTTGTGCATGGGAATAATAAGCTTCCCAATGCCAGACTTTCCAAAGTGGCACCGGTGGGGGGAGTTGAGATTTTGACCTTTCTTCACACAGGCTTCCAGGTGGATGCAAGGGCCACGCACGGTGGTACAGCACCAGCAGCTCCAGGACCCCTGCCCGGCCAGCATCGCCGCTGGGAGAGTTATACACAGAGACCAGCTGAGACCCTGGAGCATGACAGCAGCCCTGGCAGGCATGCGGTGACCCAGGAGATAACCAGCAAGCACAGTGCCCCTGGGTGGGCAAAGACTTTCATGCACAGACTCTCCTCCACCGACCAGTACAGCTTTGACTAGCGCTATTGGATTCAATGCACCAGTCCTCTTTATTTATTTCTTATCTATAGAGGGAGAGACTGCTAAATAAAAGTTCAGATGTTACACCATTGGTGGAAGCCTATTCATTGCCCTCTGCCCTGCGTTGCTTTCCTTCACCCCCATTCTCACCCCAGCACCAGCAAAGGCAGGCAGGGATGTGGGAAAGGGCCCAGTCCACCCGTGGTTAGGGGCAAGGAGAGGAGCTGGTGGAGCTGGTGTGTTTACACACCTAAGGCTGTAGTTTGGTAATACAAGACCTTTAAGACTAGGAAAGTTCGGGTTCCTAGTACTAGACCAAAACCTCCCCAGCCCCCCAATACCAATCTGACACCAATAAACTCTGCCAGCTCCCACTTGTTCAAAGAAAATTGCTTCATTATTTCATTCTTTCTTCTTGTCATTGCAGGACAAGAGGTAACAGGCACAAACTTGAGCATAGGAAGTTCCACCTAAACATGAGGAGGAACTTCTTTACCCTGAGGGTGGCAGAGCACTGGAACAGGCTGCCCAGAGAGGTGGTGGAGTCTCGTCTCTGGAGACATTCAAAACCCGCCTGGACGCGTTCCTGTGCAACCTGCTCTAGGTGACCCTGCTCTGGCAGGGGGTTGGAACGAGATGATCTCCAGAGGTCCCTTCCAACCCCTACCATTCTGTGATTCTGTGGGCTCAGCTTTTATCAGCTGGCTTTATATCACTGTTTTAACTTCACACCACATCAGGTATTGCCAGTTCTCCTGCAACCCATTTGAAAGCTTCAGGCTGCCAGAAACTGCTGCTATGGGCTTGGGTTAATTTGGCAGGAATATGATTGTTTGATCTCATTTGTCCTGTTAGGACTTGTAGCACTCAGGTCTGGTACTAATTATCATGAAACCACAGTCTTGAGAGAAGGCACAAGCAGTTATTGGAGAGGAAGAGCACAAGATAATTAAAAGAGAGAATGAGGGAATAAAAGGGGGCTGGTGGGAATGTAAATCTCCAGGTAATAAGTAAAAGCAGAGCAATAATAAACTCCAGATAAAATTCTTTGGGGATAAGTAGTGAAAATAGGCATGGTGAGGGGAAAGAATAAGGCCTGATATTTTGATGAACCCTTCATCCAAAGCATTTCCTAGTCATCTCTGACTTAAAAAGAGGCAGTGTATGAGATGGGTAAACACGTCTCCCATTTTACAGGTGGGGAGGTGAAGGTGGGCATATATCGGTCATGGGTTTGTCCAGCATCTCGCAGGAAACCTTGACAAACCCCACGGAGCTCTCTCAAGCCCTAGCAGCAGACGGTCCCCCCTCTCCAGCCAGGAGCTGAGGACCCACGATGAGTGGCCTCCACTTTCCACAGGAAGGTGTCCGGCTTGTTGGGGTGGCCGGGGGCAAAGACTTAAAGGAACCAAAGAATCAGCATTGCTCTTGCCCTCATGAGCATAACTTCTGGCAAGTCTTCCCAGTGATCTTTCTGTATCTGCTAGCAAAGGCAAACTCTGTGTCAAAGGGAAAACAGCCTCATGAGTAAACGAGCAGTGTATTTTGCAAGCCATGAGAACCTCATCCAAAACGTGTTCTGGCAGTGGGCTTTTGTCTCTCTTCACATGCTTCTGCTCCTGAGGACCTCCTATGGCAGAATCAGAAACAGCAGTGAATACAAAGGCCTCCAATCTCCGATTTAAGTACACCATGGTGTTCTCTTAAAAGACTTGGCCCCGCAGTAACAGTAGGCTTAAGTGTACATGAAATTACTTTTCATTTTAATGCTTCTCTGTCTCAGTGCTTTCTGTCTGTGAATTTTGTAGGCAGGACTCAGAAATTGAAATCCCAGCACGGCGCGGGCCAAGGGGAAAAAGAACAGCTGAGCACACCAATAAAATAAAAATAGAAATGGTAGCTACACCAAGAGGGGCAAGGCTCTGCAACCATGCAATCCATCTCAACATTGCCCTCAGATCAGAAACCCAGGAGCTGGAGGGAGGGGAATCACTCTTCCTATATGGCTTCACCCACATCCTGCTGGGGACAGATCCCATTTCTTTAACAACGTGGATCCAGCTAAGGAGGAGCCAGAACAGTAAATATTGCTGTGGGCAGAGTTCATAACGCCCTACTCATTTTTCTTCTCTTGAAATATCATGTAGCAGCAATAGTAAGTGGATCTCTCTTTTCTTTTAGACGCCTTCAGGGAAATGTGAGGGTTTTCTGATTTTTTTGAATTGGGTGAAGCCCAACTGCAAGGTGGATTTAATAGTCTGAAACCCAACATGCTTGAAAATCTTCCAGAGTATTTCTGCACTGGGATATTCTTGGGAGAGCACCTCTGGATACCACAAAGCTGTTCACGCCATTAATCTGGGATTTGCCTTTCCTCCTTTAATCTTGTCTCTGTTGGGGAGATTTTTGCAGAATTGTATCATCAATTCTGATAGAAGTCAAATCATTTCTTTCTGCTTCTTTTATGTAACAGGCAGGACATTTAGCCATTTGATTGTTATTGATTTCCTTGGGAATTAGGCACCTAAATATTTTTGGGATTTCAGCCAAAGCTCTGTGAAGAGATCTCCTTTTTGCACTTAGAACATTTCTGGTCAGTTTATCCACAGCTGAGTGCCACAGTCTGCCTTGACTCTTACTGTTCTCAGCCATACATCCCATATTCCTTTGCCGAGTTTGCAAGGACAAAATCCACCCTCAGTGTTAGAGCTGAGAGCTGTACAGCTTGGTAAGAAATGGTGCATGGGTAGAAGGGCCTTCCTCTGCACCCACCTAGGTCGTAGGGTGGAGAGATGCTCCGTGTACTGGCAGCTCAGGGAGGATGAAATGGGGATATGTGGGGATGTTCATCAGAGGATGAAATTTGCTCAGATGTAAGCTAGGTCAAACAGAAGGCTAAAAAACGTAATCCCCAAAGCCAACAAAACAAACGAACACAGCTGGATGAAATTACTAGCGTGAGCTCTGTCCATTCTCTGGCCACTTTGGGTTCTTACACCACAAGCAGTCACTAATGGAGCTTTTTGGCAACAGAAAAAAACCAGCATTTTAGTGCTACCTTGGCTGGCTTTAAAGCACGTGCTCTCCTGCACTGTTTCTGCAGAGTGGATTTTGGAAGACGGTTCCGCTTTGACACTGTGTGCTTTTTGAAGAACTCTGCTGATCTTTCCTGAGAGCTAACAAGACAGAATTGAGCTGCCTGCATCCTTTCCCCCTCACTCCTTGACAGCTCCATATAAATAACAATACTTACAATTGGCAGCTGACATTTACATTGTCTAAAGAAAATGACCTCAAAGGAGAGAGGCTCCCCTGATGTGTGAAGTTTGTAAAATAATAGCGAACTTGTGTGTTCTGCAGAGAAAAATATAAAAATAGGTGGTACCTGGTGAAGGTGGAACAGCTCAAGTGAAGTTTGACAGGTTTACTACGTATCTGTACTTCATCACATCACAAATTGCTCCTTCCTGCCTTTAACAGCTGGATTGGTTTCCTCACTAGCATTTTTATTGCAGCCAGCAGTCAGGAAAACCAAGGCATGCAGAGCAGGCTCTGAATTTGCTCTATCTTCTGGGTTTTATTGTCCACCTCTGAAATCCAACTTCAAGCCCGGGCTTTCCCCGCACATTCATTTCCTACCCTGCTAAAGTCTCCTTTCAAACACTGATATCATACGCTGGGAACTCCCATCAAACCAGACCCCTTTAGCACTGCCAGATCTAAAGCAGTGCTAAGGCAATATTTGAAGACACCGGCAGGTATTGGAGTACATGATGGCCTGGATTTCTAGATGATGCCGGCTGCTGCACTTGCAATCGTGTTGCCTGCATGAAGGAAGACTGGTCTCTTTCTGCACCTGAGATTTTCCTAGTACTTATATTTCAACTTTCTTGAGGCCATCATCTCTGTGTGCCCCTGAGGGACACGGTCACCTGTTAGTGGCTGTCCTAGCCTTCTACACACACTGCTGCAAATAGTCCAAGTCCTACAAATCACCAAGTATTTACCACTTGCAACTGGGCATGGTTGTTGGAGAAGAGCCTCCTGAATGCTGGGGAGCTCCCCGATTCCAAGAGGAGCAACCATTTCTGGGTGCTCCTACTGTGCTGTGATTGGCTTTATATACTGCAAAAAGTCACCAAGCCCTCATGTCCTGGTTTGGGCGACACAGGACTGATTTCTCTTCTAATGCTTGAGAAAACTGTGCTTTTAGAAGACACTAGTGTCTGAATTAGTGAAAAAATTTACTTTATCGCCAGCTAAGCTATGTGGGTTTCCAGGTGCCTTAGTGTTTTTGAGCCTTGCCAGGTGCGGGAATGAGGAGGAGGGAGACCCAGGCACTTGACCCAAGCTGCCAACAGGATTATTTCACACCATGAACGTCACATTCAATATAAATTAGAGACTTAGATAAGTCTCTCTCTCTCCCTTGATGGCGGCCATCCTGAGAACTCCTTGCCCTGGTGCTGGACCCCTAAGCCCCTCCTTTCTCCCGAAGCCATGGCGCTCGCAGTGTCTGACGTTTGCTGTCCACTGCTGGGAGTGCACAGCTTCCTGCTGATAGCATTGGCTGAGTATAATCCTTCTATACTTTATACTGGTATTGGGATCAATACTGGTTCTTTAGTATTGTTAATGTTAATTATTTAGTCTTATTCTATTAAAGCTATTTCAACACTTGGGTTTCCTTATTTTTTCCCAGTTCCGTTTCCTGGGTGGGGAGGGGTCATCGGGCGATAGAATAATTGTCTAAATGACAATAAATTGTTGTGGATTTCTCAAACCATATACACCTAACCACTCAACATGCTCATAGTGCCTTGAGCAGTGCATTTTTACCTAGGGTTTGTAGACTACTTCAAAAAGGTCTGTGAGAAGGCACTAAGGAAAGCAAGCCTATTGTCACTGGGTTTAAATTCAGTGGCAGGCTAGATGCCTAAAAAAATAAAAATTAAGAATCAGCAAGTCAAACAAGGTTTCAACACACCATCCTAAGATACATTATTTCACATCTGAAATGTGCAAGTTAAAAACCAGTATCAAACTAAAAGGTCCACTGCCAGCCCTTAAAAATGGGTGCAATAAAGATTTCTATTCTTAAGGGTTATTGTTGCTATTGCAAGTAATGAAAATAACAGACATAAAGGACCCCGGCAGAAATTTTTAGTAAGATGCTGAGGATAATACAGTTTATAATCTATCATCTCCTTTGATTATTATCTTTTGTCTTTCTCCATGTGTCTCTGCTCCTTGAACACCTAAATGGGAAACTTGTTTAGATTCTACAAAATGCATTGGGGATCTGCTTTTCACATGTAACTTTCTTTTATTGGATCAATCTGTATGAATAAAATCTCTAAGAAACAAATTCTTGTAAAAGCTGCGTGCAGCCTTCTGCCATGCAGCAGGCAGCCCCTTGGCCCACCCAGTCCACGCTGCCTTTCCCAGGCTGCTTCATAAGCCACGGTAAAAAGGACACGCTGCCAAAAAAGGGATGGCAGATCCACAAGTTAATCCCTTGTTGGGCACAGAGGAACCAAGGGTCTCTGAACATGTGGCCACAATCTCCCATATCATGGTGTTTCCAGAGCATAAATTTGGGGCATCAATGCAATATGTACAAATCACGAGCATTTGTGCTGACTGAATCAGAGAATGATAGAATGCCAGGTTGGAAGGGACCTCAAGGATCATCTGGTCCAACCTTTCTTGGCAAAAGCACGGTCTAAACAAGATAGCCCAGCACCCTGTCCAGCTGAATCTTAAAAGTGTCCAATGATGGGGAATCCATCACTTCCCTGGGGAGATTATTCCAATGGCTGATTGTTCTCAATGTGAAAAATTTTCCTCATGTGTCCAATTGGAATCTGCCCTGGAGTAACTTGTACCCTTTACCCCTCATCTTTTCCATGTGACTCCTTGTAAAAAGGGACTCTCCATCCCTTAAAGCGTGTAGCCACCCTTTAAATATTGGAACACGGTGATGTGATTCTATAAGGTCTCCCCTAAGTCTTTTTTTCTCGAGGCTGAACAAACCCAATTCTCTCAGCCTTTCCTCATATGGCAGGCTTCCCAGTCCTTTGATCATCTTGGTGGCCCTTCTCTGGACCAGCCTGTCCACATCTTTTTTGTCTCGCAGGGACCAAAACTGAACAGTATTCCAGGTGTGGCCTGACAGGTGCTGAGTAGAGTGGGATAATGACTTCTTTATCTTTGCTGGTGACATCCTTGTAGATGCAGCCCAGCACCCTGTTGGCTTTCATTGCCGCAGCAGCACACTGTTCACTCATATTGAGCTTGTTGTCCACCAGGAACTCCAGGTCCCTTTCCACAGAGCTGCTCCCCAGCTTTTTGAATAATTGTTGCTAACACTCTTGCTAATGGTGCTGGTTTGTTGCTTCAGTGATTTAAAGGAACTGTTAGATCATCAGATCTGGCTTCCTGTAAAACAACAGGCCATTACACTTCATCCAGCTATTCCTGTACAGAGTGCAATAATTCATTTCCGACCCAAAAGTAATGTGTTGAGCTAACACTTCTGCAAAGAGACTAAAGAAAGACAGCAGTGACAGAAAATCTGTCATACTATTCAGTATGTTCTGGATTGATGGGTTTATATATGTATATGCACATAAACACACACACACACATACACGAAGAGAGGTTATAGGAGTATGTCTGATTTCTCACATTAATTTGCTTGGCTTCATTTTCCAGCCACTGTGTGGAAAATTCTTGTAACATCATGTCTATACAACTAGTGATATTTTAAACGCTATGTATTTCCTCATAAAATGTCATCATGTAACTATGTCATCTTTTTTTTTTTCATGATTGAACACTTAAGGTCATTTTGTTTGTTTTTTCCTAGGATAGTGCCTTTCAGTCTGCTAGCCTGGCTTGTATCTCTTCTCCCTTGGCTTGAAACTTTGCAGCTTTGTGTTGAAACCATTTTCACTGAATAGTTCCAATTTCCCAAGTGATCGAGATCATTATGGTTGACAGTCTTAGCCTGTTCTTATCTACATCTTTCCTCTTGTCTCAGCCACCAGGTTTAGCATTGGTGATTTTGTATTTACTTCTTGGTCCACACAAACCCAGTAACTATTGCTAGACTTGAGCTGAGGTCTGCAGAAACTCCCCAGATACGTCCTCTTTCAACAATGATTCCTCACTAACAACCAGTTTTGAGATATGAGGTCAGGTATCTCTTTGTACTGGAGTGCCAGAGACTACTCATTTTTAAAACAAGAATGTTGTGTGTTTCAAAGCTGATTGCATTACACAATCGGACAAAGTTTTAGCTTAAGGTCACATCTCTTATTAGAATATTCAAAATAATGAACAGTTACATACTTTCACCAACTAAACTCTTGAATGAGTGAAATCAGGCCTGTCTTACACTAAACATTTTCCATAAACTATGTATCTTCACACTGTCCACACATAGGACATTGAATGCGATATCAGGGTAGATGACCTGTAATTATTTGAGTCCTCTTTTGTGTTCTGTTTGAAGTTTGATATTTTCTCAAGTATTCTAATATTTACCAGAAATAATGACAGAAGGCCATTGATCTTTTTAGCTTATTTTTCTGTGACTCCTGGATGAAAGTCATCAAGGCTCAGACTGTATTGCATATTCACATTTCAAAAAAATTCAATTTAAATTTTTTTAAGAAAAATACATTATTTGCTGGAACATTTTGTGCGTATGTCGATTGCAAAATTGTGTGAGCTTTTTTAAGGAGAGATGATTGTAACTTTAAAAATGTCCTTTTCATTGGCTTAGGTAAATTAAATTCACTTAGAGTAACATATTCCAAAGCAGGATTGCTGAGTCCAATATTCGTGGGCAAGTACTGCTTATTACTGTAGCTGGTGGCAAGGATTAGCTTTACAAGAAAGGTGTGGCCTGAGGAAAAACTGAGAAAGAAAGAAAAAAAAAAACCAAAATGCTCCCATTTTTTAATAGCTTTACCATGCAAATCAATGCACTTAACTTACATTTACCATTTAATACAGATAGCGTGGTACTTAAATTCAGTCCTGTAGGTGAGACCATGTAATCCTTTGGTTGCACCACCATTAGAAGATGATAAAACTTGTGAAACATTGCATTTAATTCATTAGGAGACTTGCGCTCCTGGGAAGTCACGGCTCCAACTTGTAGTTGGGGATCCTTTGAATAAATGCTGGATAGTAGGAAATCTCAGAAATATTTCAGGAAATTTAATTTCAGGAATAGTCTCACTTTACCTAAGAAATTATTCTGGTTTTACATTTCTTAAAAGAAGAATGTGAAACCAAGATTTAACTGTAACTTCCCGTGCCTTCTTTCCTGTTGACACAGTTATTTATTCACTATGTGTGAATAATTGCTAGCAATCAAACTGCTCTGTGAATTTGATCTTTATTTGCCTGTAGTACAGGTGAGTTTCTTTCCGTGTGTTTCTTGGCTAAATTCACCTATGTGCTGGCATTATTAGAGCTTGCGAAATGGACACAGAAGCCATTATCCCTGACACTGCTTCTTGCTGCGCTTGCTCTCAGGACTGACATGATCGCTTCTGATGGCTGGCTGGCTGGCTCCAAGTCCAAGTCTGGCTTAAAATTCCCAATAGGTCTTGATTATTATTTTTTTTTCCTGGGAGACACTGACATAAACAGGAATGAGGAACTCCAGAAACTATGAAATCATTTCTTTTCCACCCAAACAGGCTGCATGTGGGACATTTTTCCAACAGTAAAGAGGGTTCTGTCAGATTTATTGCCTGGGTGCACAATTTGCATTTACTTTTCCCTCCTTGCCATCTCACAGGTTTATTGCCATTCCCACACAGAATAAACAGCAGAACTGGAGATCCAGATCCTTAACATGCCTTCTGCCACTGATGCAACTCCTCCTGTTCAAAAGGGACTTAAAGCATCTTTAATTCCTGTGCAGAGGCAAGACAATTAACCAGAAGACTTTCTTTAATGATAGAGAGGAAGCAGATCTGGGCTAGAAGACAGAGAAGCCAAAATCCCATAGGATCCATCTGTTCTGGTAAATGAGATACTTCCTTGGTTAGATCAGTCAATGTTTTACTAGATAGACACCCTAAGGCTAGTCTGGTTCATGCCAGAAGCTGGTCTTCTGCATATTTCAGCGTGATGGATTGGTAATAGAAAGTGCTCCTTGGTGATCCAGGGGACAGCTTTTGAAATAGAGGCTGAACCTCTGTTCAAAAGAAGAGGCAAGTCTCATTCTGATGATTTTCTAACTGTAGAAATTGGCCTAAAATCTTAATGTGGCATGTTAATATTTTTTTTTTCTTAAGGGCTCATCAGAGAGCGTCTCTACTAGCTTGGAAAGCTATGTCCCATCCAATTTGGTTTTCCACACTGCCACTGAGGGCAAAGTCTGTTTTCTGGAATGCTCCTGCAAGAAGAAATATTTCTTCATTGAAAATGAACCTTCCAGGACCATGGGAACAGCTGGAGTTCATTGATTTTTAACTTATGACAAACACCCCTCGTTATGTTTTGCAGTATGAACTCAGCATTCGTTACTTCCTGCGGAGAGAAAACGTTACGTCTGCCTTCCTGATCAGGCTGCAACAGTTTATTCATTTCCCAGGAATGCTAGTTCAGTGCCTCTCCTTTTTCTTCTTATAGTCAAACTCCTCATGCAAAAGTTTGGGAACATCACAGACTATTTTAAAGCAATTCGCACTCCATATTTCATTACACTGTCTCATTGAACTGCTCAGCTATCTAAGAGCATCCAAATGGCGACATCATGCAAGCATCTCTTCATTATGTCAATCCATGCGCATAATGATGCTCGTATATGTATACACACATTTCTAGCAGTTACGGCTCATAGGCTGTAAAGCTGATCCGCTAATCTGAAGCAGCAGGTTCTTTTGGCCTCTGCTTCTTTTCTGTAAAAACCCAACACCACGTCGCCCTACAGATGTGCTCTGGAGCGCAGCGTTAGCACAAAGTACAGCTCTGCTTGCTAAGCAAGCGCTGCTGCCTTGAAACGAATCTGGAACGTGTGGCTGGGATTTTTATTTTCCACCAAGATGCCTAGGTGCCGTTAGAGTGATGAGAAAAAAAAAACTTTTTAAAAGGAGAATCAGACCCAATGAGCCTACAGGCACCTTGACTAGCCATGATGCCGCGGGGTGCCTCTGCCAACCTTATCAGGGCTGGTTTCTGCAATATATTATTAAAAACAGAGGGCAAACTATCAGCTATAGAGCTGTTAAACTGAACCCTTATAACCTTTTGTTGAACAGATTAAAGAAATCTTAAGCAAAAGCAGTTTGTCTAAGAGCCAAACTATGCCTGCTTTTGAAAGGAATTGGTTTTGCACCGGCCAAAGTTGTTTTTTTTCACCAATATGATGCAAAACTTCAGTTTGCCCAGTCTGGGTACAAAAGCAGAGTTGCTTGAAGAGTTTGACTGAACTTTCCTTGGGTCTTAGAGATTCATTTTACATTATCCTTTCTCCTCTATCCCTCTCTGGCTCGCCCAACAAAGGGTGTGTAGAGCAATCTTAGTTTTAATTTGACTCAAAAAACGAAATGCTCTAAAGGAACACTGCCCTGTGAATAATACGATTCTTCCCCCTTGTGGCATTTCTCACAAAAATCGCAATTTGTGATGTTTACAGTAAATATTTTTCAAATCCGACAGAGACAAACCCTTGTGCTTCATTTGTAGCTACAGGCAGGCAGAGGGAGGAGGAGAGCAGAGGTTTGAAGCAGCATTTGAAGATGACTTCTGTCACTTCTGACATGAGTTCAGGGTACAGCAGTGCCAAACCTCAAGTTAAAGCAGTGACATTGCCTGCCTTGTGGTGTGTGGCCTGACAGGACGGGGTTGGGCTCTGCCGAGAGGCTGTTCTGTTTCCAGGGGTCTCCTGCTCTTCCAGTGACACTGTTTAACTCCACGCTGGCCCAGCGACCGTGGGAGTCAGTGAAGGGAGCATGCGTCCCTGCAGCCAAGAGGCACTCCACGGCAGTATCTGATTAAAATCCTGTTCTTTTTTACCCTGATCCCTGCTGTTTGTTTAAATAGGTGCTCTGGAGCTCACTGAGGACTTCTGGCATTTGATATGCTGTCAATGCAATGAAGATGCTGTTCCCCATAGGAGATCTCTCATTCCTCTGACTCGGAGCAGCACCGGCAGAGGAACACATTTTTCATGTGCCATTGCAGAGCACAAGAGGAAGTTTCAGAGCAACTGCAAGTGAATTTCAGGATGTAATACTATGTCGTTAATTTGATAAAGTTATCAAAATATAATTTAGGGGAAGGCTTTGTTTTCCACTGCTCTTCCTGTAGTGACTTGGTGTAATAAATCTGTATAGCAAATAACTCTGCTTCTCCACATTTATCCTCATTGTTTAATGCCAGATCCCTGCATCAATATACACTTGAGCTTTTTAAAGTTCATGACAAAAAAGAAACCAGACTTCCTGGAGAGAGGAGGGAACGCTCTTGGGTCACGTTGCAGAAATTCCTGTTTGAAGCTCTGGTTCTTACTTTAGCCACAGCACATCTTCAGGCCCCGTGAGCAGCATTCAGCCTCTCTTGGCAACCTTCTTGTATCAGCGAGCAGCTGCTAGAGTAGCTACCAGGGGTTACAAATGAGGCACAGCAGTAATTTAACAGCAGAAAAGCACTCCTCCCATTAAAGTCTTTGCAACACCTTTAACTAAGGCAGGGCTGTTCTTCATTGAATAGTAGTATCTGCTCGTTTAACTTCTTTCACTCCTTACTGCAGGTGAGGTAAGGGGCACATACCTCCACTACAATTTTTCCTGCTTGGAAAATCAGAGCCTAAGTCTGTCTTTGACATGAAAAATAAAGACCCATGTGCACTTTTCAGTCTGTTTCAACAGCCTGGCCTGGAGACTCTGCTGCACCAAATTCACTCTGCTGCACTAAACCAGCACTTTTATTTTTCATTCTGAGTCTTGAAATAGTAGCAACCTCCTATTTAATTTCCCTGGTAACTGTATGTAAGGGAATAGAG
This sequence comes from Rissa tridactyla, assembly GCF_028500815.1. NCBI lineage: Eukaryota > Metazoa > Chordata > Aves > Charadriiformes > Laridae > Rissa > Rissa tridactyla. The sequence continues at coordinate 68,188,774 of NC_071468.1, forward strand.
TATTCCCTGGCGTAGATATGCAGGACAATAACTGAACTTCATGATGAGCAATTCCAAAATATCATCAGTCTTTGCCACCACGGGATATTTTTTCCTCAGTTCTCCTACAACACCCTGCCCACAGTCAACTGTTTTTACGCTCTCCCATTTGTTGTCACACAGGTTCCCGAATATTTGATTACCACATTGGTCAGACCCATCAGTCTCTGCAGCTGCTTTGTAGCACCACAGGTATGCAGTGGCCATAAACCTGAAACATGCTTTGTAGCTCCTGTGTGTTAGTGGAAGTCTCAGGTCATTAATCGAATTCAGCTGTAGACACAGAGGGACTGGGATCTGGTCTTAACGTGGTAGCTTGGAAAACCTCAGTTTAAAATGATAGATATATGTCTTCTGCACAAAATTGGCTCTTTGGTCACCTTCTCTGGTCAAATCACTTATGCACCACTAGGAGCTGGGTCACTAAGGAAAAAGCCAAGGCTAGGCTGAGGCAGTTCAGTCTAGGGTGGTGGAACCAGCTGCTCAAACCATGGTCATTTTGCAAGACCTTAATAAAAACCAGCTTTGGCAGGGTTATACAACACCAGTTTTCCTGTGCTATCAATCAGAGCCCGTCACCTCTTGTATACAGCACCTTGGAAAAGCAGCTCATGGCCAGCAGACAGCCGGTTACTTCCCACAACAGGACTGGGAAACAGTCTCCTGCAAGACAGCTGAAAACACATTTCATGGAGCATGTGTTGGATGATATCACAGTGAGACAGGCAGATATCTGCCTCTGTCTGACGAGTGTGTCTGGGCCATTTTATAATTATGCTGATATAACTTCTGCTGCCTGCCTGTGAGGGCAGGAGTGGAACCAGGCCAGCTGGGGAGTGTGATACTGCATTATTGGATTACAGAGAAACAGCTGGCAGTTCTCGCTCTCGCTGCCACAGCTGTACGTAGGCTTTGTAGGATAGTCACACTTTGTACTTTGGGACACCATTGACCGAAGTTTAGGTTATATCATCATACATTCCCTGCCTACAGTGATATTTTTTAAATGCTTGTTTTTATCCCCAGGGAGCGTTTGGCCTTCTGTAACGCAGTGTACTCAAGATGGCACTCAGTACTGGACATTGATTTTTAAACTCTGAGGCCAGGACAGACTGGGAACCATCTCTTCTGACCGCCTGAACAAAACAGACCATTGCATTTCACCCATTTTTTCCTACATTAAACATATTTGTTTGGGAATTTGATTGGAAGACATTTGAGTCAAATGCGCACCAAGAGCTAAAACCCCCACTAGTTCTCTTGGCAGTTGTTCCCATGGTTGATTCCCCACTCCAACCCCGCATATAAAAAATCGGTGTCTATTTTCTCACTTGAAAACATGACAGATATCTCACCTGGTATTAACTCGTTCACATTGGTTCACACCAGGACTTTTTCTCTACTGGCCTGAAGCTACCTCCTCCTGGTGTGGGCACCTGGTCGACAAAATTGAGCCAAGGCGTACGTGATGCACAAGCTTGAGCATGGTTCCTGAGAGCCTCCCCTGGTGCAAGCAAGTGCTGCAGGAGTGGGCTGCCTGCCTCACCTCCTCACCCTCACCTGTACATGAGATCCTCCCTGTTAGTGTAATTACTCTGGTATCTCCACTGCAGAAAGCATGTCCAAGCCTCACAGCTAGGTGAAGGAGGAGCTGAGGTTTTTTTCTATCAAGAAGCTGTAACTCCTGAAGTCTCCACTCTGAGGTAAGCCTCAGGTGCAAGGTTTCATTATTTCCTTCTTGAAGTCAAGCCTGTCTTGTGAATACCAGGCCAAACTAAAATGCATATTGATTGCTGTCTTGCCTTTCCTGGAGTTGTTTATTATCATCATCAAAGCACCAGCTATGATGTCCTCTGTTCTTCTGTCTTGCTGCAGACATTGGGTTTCCCCATCTGTCGAACCCTACAGGGAAGCTGAATCGGTTTATTACTGTAGGAAAACTGTATTTCCATTTGGTTTTTTTAAGGTATAGCTCAGTTACTAAAGGAATGCATATAACCACTATTACTGATTAATAATTCTTACTGTTTAATATGGAGGAAATGCTAAGACAACCAGCAACTACTCCATTATTTGTTTTAGAGCAAACCACTCCCAGTGGTTGTCCCAGACCCAAAGGTGACAGCAGCAGCATCTAGAGCTTGCAGCCTCTGCCCTCAGGGAGCTGCAGGCAGCCGCTCTGAAAGCTCTCCCCCAGTCTGCCATGAGTGCAGCAACTCTTGCTGGGAAAGGCAGCGGCAATTGCGTCCCTGTCCTAGAGCAAATGTAGGCTGAGTCTGAGACCGGGCTGCATGGTGCATGTTTCTGTGAGTCACACTGTTTCTATGACCTTCGAGTCCTGGGACTAAATGGAGCACCTCGTCCCATTTTCCTCTAGAAACTTAGCGCAGTCCCTGAACCTGAGGCTGAAGGACATGCTTGGACAATAATTCTGTGTCTCCTCTCAGCACCCACCCTTAACTTAAAAGAGAGGTCTCAGGCTGGGGTGGTCCTGCTGCTAAAACTATCATTCTTGTTTTGTGCTGAGGCAAGACTATGTAGAGTAGGTACCTCAAGAAGATAAAAATATGCCACTCTTTCAAAGAGCATGGTGAGGTCAAACTGGACCGGTATCATTTGTATACATACACAAACCTCTACTTACCTGTGTGTTTATCTATCTATCTATCTATCTATCTATCTATCTATCTATCTATCTATCTATCTATCCATCCATCCATCTATCCATCTATCTATCTATCCATCTATCTACCTACCTATCTACCTATCTGTAACACAGATTGCTTCCTGGCTTCTTCTCCAGGCAGGTCACCATGAGATGTTAGCTGGTAAAGAAATTCATTTTGGTTTTCTCACCCAAGCCTCAGTAAATGGATTATGACCCGTGTCATACAGCCATCACAGACAGGATGATGCCTGGGCTTTGATACACGATCCAGACAGTGTTCACCTATCAGCACAAGCCCTGCAGCTGCAAAGCTCAAAAATCATGGCCACAGCAAGGGATCCTTCTGCCTCATGTCAAAACCATTGACCCGCCAATACTATCTTTTCAAATAGATTTGATTGTCTCATGTCTTGGTGAGTCAAAGCAAGCTCTCTGTGCACAACGCCTCACCCATACTCTTCCCCTTCTCTTTTTTGTTACTCTCCTGACACTTCCCTTCTGTCTTCACTGTATAAACTTGCCATTGTTATTAATGCCTTGCTCCTTGTTCCTTCCTGCCTTGACTTTATAAGGCAAGAACAGAGGAGCGGCCCCCTTGGAAAGAATAAATGTTATTACTACGAGGGGATGAAAACCCCACTGCTCCTGGGTTGCAGGCTCCCACATTGCCATTGTGTTTCTGGGAGAGTCAGAAAAGGCAGCTAAAGTCCTTAAGCTACCCATATCACATGAGCTATAAAACCTGTGAAAGTGTGTCAGGAAGCTCTGAATATCTTGGGCAGACGACCACGTTACAACAATAAATTGTTGTATAAATTCTCTGAGCTCACTCTGCTTGCAGGTGACAGGTATACGTGCCGTCCTATGATGCAGCACAGGCCTTATGTGTGTAGGTCTGGTGTCAGAGGAAAGCTATATTTACCAGAAACGGTGCTAGTATCTGGCATATCTGATTGCTTGTAGGAAAAAGCAGAGAGTTCCCTGATGTGAACTGCTGTAAGGTACATGTAGCTCCACGTATCAGACTGACTGGATCCAGAATGAGATCTCAGAGCACGGGGCAATGAGGATGAAATGTCAAAAAGACATTAACATACTGGGGAACAGAGAAAGCAGGAAACGTTATATTTATTCTGTTGAAAAAGCTGTTATGATAGCTCAGATGTATGCCTCGGCTATGTCGTGTCATTGTAACAGATATATTACATTATTGTTGAAATTTACTTTATTTTTAAGAAGACGGAAAATCTGCCAAGAAGGGCTAGCGTCTCTACATCTTACTGAACCAGGAGATAATACTTGGTGCAGGAATGATCATAAATACTAGTTTCTTCTAAAGCAGACTGGCCTATGGCTCTGTGGACCTTTATTCTGCAGCAATGCTTGCTGAAGTGGCCCTTTCTTCCTTCTCACCTTAGTGTCTTGTTCCTACACCACACTTCCCTCCTTCCTTGTGCCTGGCATAACTGCTTGTATAGTCATGCAATGAACTAGATCACAGAACTGACCTGTCTGAAAGTCAACTTTCATTTCCTTGGCTGTGCAACTTTTCAGCCAAACCAAAACATCGATTCGGTTCGTGTCCTGGACACATAACCCTTGTGCAAACATGATGGAGGAGGTACTGGGTTAGGAGTGAGCTCCTAGAGGAAGGAAGGGTACTATATAAATTGCTGCAGCACTGTTACCAAATGCAGTAAACTCTGTTAATGCAATATTTCTAGTCCCTGCAGCCATGGTTAGTGGTCTCTTTAGCCCAGTACATCATGAACACAAGTCTGTAGTCCGGTCCAATGCGTGCTGAGAGGTGTTAATGGGCCCCGGTCCTTGGCCTCGCTTCTCTTGCTTCGTCTTGATTAGCTCTGAAGAGATTATGCTTAAAACAAGTAATGTATTCCAATGCCTGTATGTTCAGAGGGTGATGTAATCGGGTGATCTGACAATTTGTGATCACTTGCTGAAGCACTAAGGCTAGTAGCAGCCATCTGGCCAGGTGGGATCTTACAAAAGCATCTTTGTGTTTTCAAAATGGAAGCAAAGATAGACAAACCTCCTTTACTGCAGGAGCCAGGAGAAAAACGAAAGTCGTAATTAAATCAGTTATCAAGAAGAGAAGGGGTAGAGGTGGGGAAAAAAGCCATAAAGTAAATTTCTACTCCAGGTGATCCGGCTCGCTCCAAGACTTCCCCTTCTTTAGGGGCTGACAGGTCCATCCTTGCTGCTGACCTTCTCTCACAGCACCAAACATGGCAAGCGGGAAGCCCTGGAGGCTGTGAGCATTCCTCCCTCTACCAGACTGCAAGACAGCGGCCGCAGGGGCTGCCAGCAAGGATGCCATCCCAAAAGAAAGCTCTCCCAGTGAAAACCCTTACCTGTAAAATGGCCACAAGGACTTCCATGAATCTGCAGCATCTGTTGGAAGTAGGCAAACTCTAATGTGCACTTATCCTTTCCTACTCAATGACTTTGTTTCCAAGGAATTTTGCTAGTTTAAATTTCCAAACATAAGTCAAATAATTATGTGAGAATATACATTTTAAAATTTTTTAAGTTCATTTTTAGTCTTTCTTTGGCAGTCTCAAAAATGTGATCCAAATAATCATAATGACTCTGAAGAATCCAGATAAGAAACACAATGTATGTGTGAATGTCACATTTATTACCATGACTTTCAGCCTGAAAATTAGTTTGATGGGATTATGCTGTCTGCACAGCAGTTTCTGAATCCTTTGCTTTATGTCAGCCAAGTCTGACAGAGGTCTCCAGGTCTCAAAGATATTCAGATTCCTGAAAGCTTCAGGTCAATCACCTTAGTGAACTCAAATTAATTCCCCTTCAAAAGAAAGTTAAGCAAAACAACCACTACTCCTTCATTTCGGCAGTGGTCACCCAGGAGCACTGGCAGCCACCCAGCACACATGCTGTGTTGCGCTGCTTCTGCCTTGGGCTGTTGCAAAGGAGCTGGATGAGCCACCAAGCAAGCACAAATCCATAGGAAAGCACATGTCCTTGTTTTTCTCACTCACAGAAAAAAGTGACCGGTCAGGCCCAATACTGAGCCTCCTAGAGTCCGAGTGCAGGGGGTAATGAATGTTGGTCTTTCTGTGGTCCGTCGTCTTCTCTCACCTTACAGCCTTAAATATACATTATGGTTCAGTAAATTAAGATGGAATTTCAGTGCTGCTTGGAACGGTATTGATTCCACTTCAAAAGCAATGTGGCAGAGTAGGGACAAGGTAGGATATAAGGGTCCTGCAACATCCCAGCTTGCCACATGGTAGCAAGGCATGGTAGGAAGAGGAATGAACTCACACGGCAGCTAATGCAGAGAAAATTTTGGAGAATCACTTCTAGTGTTTTCTACTTTTTATTTGTGGTGTTTGACAAAAAGGATCCTGAAAAAAAGGCCTCTTAAAATAAACGTTGGCTTCTGCTCCTAGGCCAATCAACAAATACACCTTCCCTCTTCTAGTATGGAAGAGTTTATTTGCATTAATAATTTGTACTCACAAAGGCTTTACGAGTCATAGCAGGACAGATTTTTAATAATGGCATCAAAAAAACCTTTTATCTCTTCTAAGAAACCTTTGTGAGAAGCAATGGCTCAGCTTCTGGTTCTGAATGAGTCTGGGCCGTAGCAGGAGCCAGGCACCACTGCGGGGACCCATCAGTCACTGCACTGGGAGGCAGGATCTGCCAGCTACCACCGCGTTTTATGTGGAACACTTTTTCCACCTTCCTCTCAAAGACCTGTATCACATGTATTTAAGACTGCACTTTGGCCTCTCGGCCTCTCAGTAAGGATGTGGTGTTGTAGCTGTTTGACAAAGAGCTGTGGTGAGCCATGGAGCAACAGAGGAAGAGACCAAAGTGCTGCGGGAGCTGCATAAATACATGGGAGTGCTCACGCCACTTACACGGGTATCTGCCCTTGCTGCGTGACCTGGCACATGACAGAGAGCCCCTCTCATGCACTGGATCCTGACAGATTTTCTGGTTCACTTTTTTTCCTGGGTGTCCCATGCTCCCTCAATGACATTTAGAGCACGGCAGCTGCTCTGAGGCTCCCAAACTGTTGTAGGCAGTTTGGGTGCCAGGTCCCCAGGCAGGATTTTAACCACCTGGGGCTTGAGATGACGCTAATTCCCCATGCAGCATCCTTGTGCCAAGTCTATAGAAAGATTCATTTCTGTTATTTTCATTTGCAGTTGTTTTTTTTTTTTTAAAAGATGTGATTACGGTCCCTGCCAATCTCTTTCTGCTTGGATGGGGAAACAGCAAACGGAATACTGCACAGCATGCTAGATTAGAAGCTGCTAAAATATATATGGCCACAAATGTCTGATCACATTTGATGAATAATAATACAAATACCTAATGCTACAAAACACTCTGCAAAGGATGTTTGTCCAGCCATCCATCTGCCATTCTGCAGAAGGGGAAGGGGAGGCAAATGGAAAGGCAGGAGGCTCCCCTCGCCAGTGCCCGCTGTCGTCATCGACGGGGAAAGTCTGCTCGCTCGGCAGAGAGGTTAGCTCAACCGCTTGGGCAGAGCATCCCCCACTGCCAGCTCAGGTAGCTCCCCTGTCTTCCTGTGAAACTGCGCCGAGGTTTGTCCTTAGCTCAGCGCTGTGCCGGCGTGCAGGCACACACACACGCGGGCCAGCTAGCCACCGAGCTCACCCAGCCTCCCAGTAACACCGGACTAACAGGCATGGAGGGAAAACCAACCCAAATCCTAAACACCTTTGGAAATGATGAGATAGTACCTCATCAGCAGCTTTATAGGAATAGAAAAATAAATCTGTCTGCACTAAATAAGTTATTAATTGTGATTTATTCACTTGATTCAGCAGTTAAGAGCTTGTAAAATTTGTTTTCTTGGGAAGTATGTGTTAAGCACCAGAAAGGCAGAAAGGCATTGTGTGAAGATTCATGCTTTCTGATAATATTTTAAATCCTGTTTTATTCACATGTATCTAAAAGGCAATAAAGAGAGATGATAAAATCGATGAAGTGGTCTTTTCATTTCTTTATGCCTTTTCTTGTCAGGATAGGTTGGTCATATTTTCAGATACACTCCTCAGCAGCATCCTGAAATAAATCTGTCTGAATGTACAACCAGATTATGCACAACCAACGCAAGCAGGAGCAGCCCTGCCTCAGGGACACAGACCACATAAATTTACGCTCAGGCTGACTCCAGCCTGCCGTCCCCTGGTTACCTTTGATAGTCCAGGGATTTTGCATCCCCGTTACTTTAGGCCAGCTGGCAACATGCACCTATCTAGATCAATTCAAATAAAATAAAGATTCACTGCACTGCTAGTGAAAACATAGAGAGAATGATAAGCTAAGTCACAGATGTTCATATTCCAGTGTTATTCATGTTAGGTGTTATTTTAGGCTGAAATTATTTATTTAAAAACACCCAAACAGTTAATTGAAATTCTGTATGTTGTTTGTCCGGTTGTCATCTGTTGACAGGGGAAAACGGGTCAGCACAGGAAGCACCAGTAACACAAAAGGAATCTCAAGAGGTTTATTTTCCTTCCAAATCTCTCTGCATTTGGTTTTAGCTTTGAATTGGATCACAAAAGCAGCAAATTTTGACACTGCAAAAAAGAGTGATAGGTTAGAACATCAGGTCTGCACAGGATTATGCTTTCAATGCAGGAAAAGTGCAGGGCCTGGTTAATCTTTAAAGGCTTTAAGAACAGTACATAATCAAGAACTTTTTCTGTGACAAACAAAAAAATGTATACAAACCCAGAATTTTACAATATTTAAAAAATACTGACATGTAGGTATAAATTAATTTATTCCTGAATTAACTACTTCAGCGACATGATTGCAGCCATTAACAGTTCTTTCATGCTATTAAAATATCTAGATTTAATACCATGAAATCTCTGGTGATAATCATAAGTTTCTTTCTATTAATTACCTCTTTTACCATTACAGTATTTTTACATGCATTGTGTTTCTATTTAATGTGGCCTTTTACAAGATAAACTCTACACTGGTCATCTTTCCCGTGAAAGTGGGGTCATAGAGTTCAGCAGGCTGCTCTGTCTTGACCCAGATGAGAACCTCATTATCCATCTTTTGAAATAATTCAGCTGTGGAAATGATACACTTACATAACGTGTACTTCAGAAAAATAAACCCATCTCTGCTTTTAAAGAGAAAAGCTCTGCAGCTTCTGCCGCCACTCCGTTCTCACCATTTTCTCTTTCTCTGTAAAGTGCTAACTAGAAAAATATTATGAGCAAAAAATAGATGTGACCAGAAAAGAAGGAAGAGAAATGATGAAAAGGCAGATGAAAGCAGGGAATAAGGTACCAAAAAATATTCCAATTCTGCTCATTTTAGCAACAACTCTCAGCTCACATCACAGCATTTGCCATTTCACCCAGAACCACTTACTAGCTCTTCACGTGAAAAGAGGAACTAGAGCCATGTATGAAACAAAACTGATGTTGACTTAGTGTTTGCACCACCAGTGGCCGCAGGAGCCATGGCTTGGGAGAGGTGGGCACTGTGCCCAGAGGCACCTCCGGCATGGCTGGTTCAGGGGCTTCTTCTCCATGGTCAGATTTCAAGAGATCAGTCCAGCTTCGAGGGCTTGTCTTTGCTGTAGCTGGGGTGATGTGACTGCTCCGTAGATAAAGATCTTCCTGTAAAAGCAATTATTGGTGTCCATGGCGGTGTGATGAACCGCGCCTTGTGGGAATACTGCAACAGGGAAAGACTGAAATCTTCAATCAGATCTCTGCACAGTTTCTCGTAGATGGACCTCCTGCATAGGCATATGGGCATAAAAGTGCCAACATCTACCTTGATTTCATGTTACAGCTGCTGATAACAACTGGAATTGCTCTTTCAAAATCTCTAATAGACTGTGAGACAAGAAGGAATGCGGTTTGGCAGGCAAAAGTGGACCTGATTCAGCAAAGTGCTTATGTGTCACTGAAATCAATGGGACTATTTAGGGGCTTAATTGCTTTGCTGAATCCAGGCCAAAGAGACAAAAAGCAAGATGGTTATGTTGCAAGGCTCAGATATATATATCTCTTTAGTCTGGAACACTTAGATCCTTTATCAATATTATGATTCTCCCTAATAATTCAGAAAAGCTTCAAAGGAAGCACATGCCTTACTTTCTGGCCCAGATTTAGCAAACATTTTGGTGTCTGTGTAACATTATTCATTCAGATAGTGCCATTTTCTTAAGAACAGAAAGACACGAGTGAAGTGCCACAACAGGCTGTTCTCGCAGGTCAGAGCTGTATTTTAATATCTACAGCATTTAAGCATTCCTACCAAGGCTATACGACTGCTAGAGACATCTGGACCTAATACTGAAATGTTCCCTATTGCAATCTGTGTGCCCATGAATATTCTTGTGCCAAAATATTTATTTTAAACTCTCTTTAAAGGAAAGAACAATAAATTCAGTGAGTTGTAATTTTTTCAGTTGTTTTTCTTTAAATAGTAAACACACCTCAGACAAATAAAAATGAACAATTCCAATACCAATGTTGAAATAATGCTTTTTCTCACTGGTTAGTCAGAACCCGTAAAAAATGGCTGCTTTCGCCCTAATTAATGGCCCATTTTCAGGAGAGGCTTTTAATTAACAGCTGACATTTAAGCAGCACTACAATGTGCTGTGCAATTATCACCTGGCCTACTTCTGTGTGATTCAAATGCTCTTGGAAAAAAAGGCACGATGCCTCTTTTTCCTGAAAGTTTTACAGAACAGAGTGGCGAGAGAGAATTGAGGAAGACAGAGAAAACACAGATGGATCTTCAAAGGGATTTAGGGTGGAGTTTTCCAGTACAATTAGCCTGACCCAGGGACTGGCTGCCCCCCCAAAAGAAGGGCACCTGCTCAGGCATCTCTCAGCTTCGACCCTGGGCCACATATTTCTAACCCGCTCCCTCTCCTCAAACTGGCAATGCCCTGAATGCCATGGGGAAAGTCAGGCATAATAATACAACCAAGCCCATTTGACAGCTCAGTGCTGCTAAAACAACACTTTAAAAAAAAGAAAAAAGAAAAAAAAAAGAAAAAAAGGCCTTTCTTATATGGTTTTCCCCATCTTCTTTCCCCCGTTACGTGTCCCTGCAGCTCGTCTGGTAGCAAGCCAGGCTGGTTCAGTTCCTTAGCACTGGAATAAAAATGTGCTAAAGCACTTTTCTGCCAGTTTGGTGAGCTCAACCAGCTCACTGGGCAGTCGCCCTCAGTCCTCACTCCAAGGAAGGAGGAGAAGAGTGGGACCCCCACCCATCAGCAGAGATGAACTATTATTTTAATGTGTGCTGTAAGTTGAGCAATCTTGTGAAATAAGATCTTATCTTGTATAGGAAGGTAAACCACTCACAAGCATATTTTTGTACTGTATACATTTCCTGACAGAAAATTAATGTCCCATCAAATGACAGTGTGGTAAAGTGAAAGGTGGGACCACGTGGCAGGGGCCTGCTGGCCCTTTTGGCAGGAGCTGGTCTGAGCCCACCCTTCCAGTGGTGAGCTGGAACCAGATGGAGGACTTTGCTGAGCAAGAACATGCTTTACCTGACCTGTTCGAACTGCTCCATATTGCATGCAATAATTTAAGTAGCTATTAATGTTTAAATACATCAGTATTTGCTGGGTCACTGAGAGACTGAGCAAACACCAAGCTGTGGCCATGCTGAACCTCTCTCCTGCTCTCTGGCCTGATCAATGTTTCATTATATTTCAAGTGAAACAGCTTTTGGCATGGAGGCCTGGGCTCCTTTCTCTCAGCTTCCCCACAACACACCCCAGCCTGCCGATCAGAGCACCTTCCCCAGAGAAATGAGCTGGTTTGCTTGGGCAAAAGATGACATTCAACCCGGCCTGGTGACATTTTCCCATGCCGTGCTACAGAAAGCAGGTATTTCTTTGCCTTTTCCTCCAGCCATGTCTTGGTGGAGCCTGGGGTCAGCTCTGCTGGTTCCCACAGATCCCGCAGGAGGAGACCCTTAAACAACGTGGGCAGAGAATATCAAATCAACATTGTGGTAGGACTGGTATGGAGCTACCTGAGAAGAGCTGAGCCCTTTGTGGACATGTCCAGTGACCAAATCTTGTGTGGGATGTGGACATGTCCAGTGACTGAATCTTGTGTAGGAAATAATCCCAGTCTTGTGTGCTTTGATTCATGAGACGGACAAGTTCCTGATAAGGTTGCAGTCCCGAGGTATGCACGGTGACTGCCCTGTCCCCAACCAGCCCCTGCCTAACGAAATCAAACCAAATTTAACTTGGCATGTGGGGCTGTGTTTAGAAAGCTGCGGCAGCTCAGGGGCATCTCAGATATCCGCAGTGGGGACGGGACAGACAGCTGGGGCGGTAGTCTTGTTAGCTAGCCTGATATAAATTGTTTCTTCCCGTGAATCACAGCTGCCAGGCACCAACGGGATTTGGGAGCCTCCAGGGCTAGGCTGTGAGGACAAAGTGAATATCATGATTTTGGATCCCGAAATCTAAATTTTAGAAAGATTTCAGAAATCTAGAAATAGAATGCAGGTATCCGCATAATTTTTGTGGATGTAGTCTTTGGAGTATGCATTAGGCCGTCCTTTAGCCTGTTACACAGAGTTGATGATATTTGCCTCCTAAAAATTACATTCAAGGAACCCTTTATGAACTGGCGGTGGGGTTATGTGTCAGTTGGTATCCAATAATTCCTGAGATCTAAGCCCAGATCTGTCATCAGTTTGTTCCATGGCTTTGAAAAGGGTTTGTAAAAATAGCACCAGGGAGCTCTGTACCTATAGGAATTCAATATTTCAGTCTGGCAGTCTTGGATCCAAGAGTGAGGCATTGCTCTTTTAGCCAGCACACCGTCATCAGCTTCTGGGTCAGTGCTGGGGAATGGGAACATTCTAAATAATTCAGGCGGTGACCTGACTCTCCTAGGGCAGTACTGCTTTAGCAATGCAAGCAGAAAGTGTTACTGAAATCAGCGGGATTATTTGCATGAATAAGAATGAGAAACTTTGCAGGATTGGGCATATTTTTCCTCTTTTTTGTTGTCTTTTTGGTCTTTTTTTTTCCTTCTTATTGTACAGTCAAACATGCAGGGAGTAGTGTCGCCATCCTGCTGTCGCCATCCTGCTGTCACCATCCTACAATATTGTAAGGATCTTTAGTGTCTGTTTTCAAAGAGAATCCCATTTGTCTGTTCTTTTTCCTACAGTCCTCATTCTGCACTCTGAATGCTCCTAATATATCGTATTCTAATCATTATGTCGTATATGATACAATGCAATAAAAGCAAAAGTGAGGCAAACTGCCGTTTATGGAACTGCAGGTCAGGTTTGTGCTACTTTCACTAAGTGCTGCTAGGTGGCAATATGTTACCTAGAAAACCACGAGCTTCCCACCACCATCACTCTCCTCTGCTTCAGACCTAGCTGGGATGTGTCTGGCCATTGCTCTGCTCCAAAGGCGACAAGGCCTTGGGAGCAGGACCTGGTGAGAGCTGCTTCACGCACACAGATTTCTAACTTGATACTGAGATTTTCCAGAAACAAATGCAGAACTGAATCCTACTGGAAAAATCTCTCCTCTGTGAACCCAAGAGGAAAAATTAAGAGGGGAGCCCGCATGTTGCAGTATTTCTGTTTATATTGGGAGTGTCATAATAAGGGAATGAATCCTTCTGCTGTATAAAGATATTGCCACCTGGGACTAGAATATTTCATATCGTCATAGCATTCTCTTAACAATACAAAATTTAAAATATCTCTTCAGAGTGCAAAGATTTTGTTTTTCCAAATGTATGATTAATTGAAACCCTCTATAATTGAAACCCTCTACATATTCAATCATATTATTTCATCAACTGGACCAACTTCAGGATGTTTGTATTGACAGTCGGGTTGAAAAACAGCTTTAATAAGGTGGAGAAGATGTATTTCCAGATACATCTTTCAGCCATGCTACAAATATTTAAAACTGAGTCATCTTATGTATGTGTATTAACAAGGAAGTAGTAATAAAGACTGGCTCATATTTGCATATTGCTTTGACTACACTAAGTGATCTGCACTGAAACAAGCATTTATTTCCCTTGGTCTGGCTCCTGGCATGGCAGCACACGTTCTTCCGCGGGGGAAAACCAGCAGCCAGGGGAAGGGCAGAGAGGGCAGGGCTGTGTGTGACGGTGCCATTTCATGCCAGCTTTAAGTTTAGACAAAATTATACCCAAAGGATTACTCCCTTTTGATGCCAGGGTAGTTTGCAGCCGGCTGGTCACTTTGTCCCAGCTGGCAGAGCATGGGTGCAGGTGAGCAGCACCTGAAGCTGGGGAGGCAGTGGCCAGGAGCAGGTCTGCAGGAAAGGGCTGACAGATAAAAAAGGGCTGATTGATAGATAAAATAGATATATATGAAGATGAGGAGCCTGAGTCTCTCTTTGTGGCAGCATTAATGCCTCCCCAGCACGAGGCGGGAGGTCAGTGAGCAGCCCTTTTGCACCAGCTGAATCCCCCCGGCAAAGGCCTGCGTCTGAACCCCAGCAACCTGAGACAAGACGTTGTTCTGGGACGGTGGTGAAATTAGCATCTTTAATTACACTGGCTTGGGTGGAAATCCTGGGCTTGCTTTTTAGCGATGCAGGCTACCGGGGCAGGAAACAAAAATAATAATGAGCTGCTTATGTGGTACTTAGCAACCTTGGAGCTAACAAGCACCTTCTGCAGCAAAACCGCTTAAATTTAGGCCGGGTTTGGTGCCTGGGGTCACCCCTAAGTGGATGTGGCATGGAGCAAGGGACACTGCTCCCCAGCTGCGGCTCAGGCCACCCGGCTGCCGGCCCCCACGCAGCATCGGGCTCGCAGGGGCTCAATATTCTCTTTAATCGCTATTACTTCTCCCCGGGGCCTGCCCGGCACCTGCTGCTGCCCACGGCGGGGTGTCTGCAGGCGAAGCCCCAAGGCCTCGGCCCGGCGCCGCCATCCCTACCCGGCCCGGCCCGGCGCGGCGGCGGTTCCCGGCGGGGCCGCTTTCCCCGCAGCACCGACCGGCAACGGAAAGGGGAGCGGCGGGGCCAGGTCAGTGCCCGGGCGTGGGCCTCTGCTTCCCCCGCGGCTGGCCCGAGACCTGCGGCGCTCGGGGGCTGCCCTGGCGGTTCGCCGGGGTCGCGGGGGGAAAGGGGATGGCCGGGGCTGGTGAGGCGGCTCGGGGCCTTTGCGGCGCCCTGGGGCGAAGGAGATGGGGAAGGGCAAGGGCAGGGGCAGGGTCCGGCCGGGGCTTCGGGCTGAGGAGGGGCCCGGGGCCTGGGCCCGGGCCGGGGGCGGCCCGGACCCCGCGGGGCCGCTGCTGCTAAGGCGAGGTGGCCTCGCCGGTGCTGGAGCGGCCGCTGGTGTTTCTGCCTGAAAATGTTATGCTCTTGCTCGGCTTCAGCCCAGAGACCTCGGGTGTTATTTTGGGAACAGCCGGTTATGGCCCCCTTCAGCTCTGCTGGGCACAGAGCTCTTCCTTGGCTGTGTATTTAAAATGTATAAATACGTAAAAAATGGTCCGTGCCAGGAGTGCTTGCCCAGGTCAGGCCAAGTGCTACAGCACGCTTGTCAGGATTTTGGCATTGCACAAGGTCAGCAGCAAGAAACCTCTGCTGGGGAAGGAGCTTCCCCTCTCTCCCCCTCGAGCCTTTCTTCACTTTCTTCCCAGGGTGATACCATGCAGGATAGCTTTGCTTCCCAAAATTTGGTGTGTAGAGCCAAGGAGCCAGGTGACAGGCTGTCGTGGTGGGCTTCTGCTGGTTCCCAGTGCTGTTACAGGGGAGCAGGAGATGCGCCCCTGAGAATCATGCTGCGTGGCCACTTCCGACATTAGGATGCAGTTTTCCTGCTGCTGTCAGCAGGAGCATTTATTCACTGGTGGTGATGGTGGTAAGGAGACCAATAGTAAAGAACGCTGTACCAAGTGGAATTCGGAGCAGTGCTCGACTACAAAACTTTTTATAGTTCTTAAGTCAAATTAATCCTTGGGAAAGCATCAGTATTTGCAGTTGCAACTGCAATGAATTCATCCTTATGCTTTTTATGGTTTAGGATTTAGCAATTAAAAAGTGAATGGTGAGTTAGTTGTGGTGATTTCCCTTCCTGTGAAGCAGCTCATCTGTTCATTTTAAAGGTGTCCAAAATACATGTAGCAGGCAGCGAGGTTTATGTGAACTTAAAAGTGTTTTCTGTCACTGTTACAGAGGCAAAGAGAACCTCTTTAGGTCAAAGCGTTAGAAAATAAAGGGTATGTGTGCTTTTTGCAGAAGATAACAGATTCCTGCTCTCCCCTTCTGCTGTGAAACTCAAGATCTTGTACTCACTATGTGACCAAACCCAAATGTTTTAGGTAGTGTCATGTGTATTTATGGAAAGACTTCTTTTGTCAGCTGTTTTGCATCCTTGAATGCCATTATTTTTCACTGGACGTGGGTATGTTTCTTTGTGATTTGTTTACTAGGTGTTCAAATTAATTAAAATGTGATTAAAAGAGTACATAATTGGTTAGGAATAGAGAGACAATTCACATGTAAACCTTATCCTGCAGGGACCGTTAAAAAATACAAAACTAAACAAAGAACAAGTAATTTGGAAAACACATAGCTTGCTGTCCCTGGAATTCAGCTGCTCAGAAACAATGGGGAAAAAAAAAACCAAGGAAAAAAGAGAGGTAGAAGCAGAAAAGAGGCATAAAGGGTAGGACAGCTTAAAACTGAAACCACAGACAAAGGGGGTTTTTACTTACACTGTTGAAAAGGGTTTTTTTTTACACAATTTATTTTTATTTCACATATGCATGATTTGAAGCCATTTCAGTTGGTTGATTTGGACACCTGACTTCTTGTTCTCTCAGTTTCTGAACAGGTAAACGTTGTTTCTAATGCTGACATCTAGAAACTAGGAGGCCTAAGCTTCTTGTTCTCTTCTCTAAGTAACGTAGAGGCTAAAAACCCTGTCCTTTATAATACCAGCTACTTCTAAAGCTGACTTTTAGAGGAGTGACAAAGCTCTTTAAGTGTCATCACGCTGAATTGGAAAGACGACTGATCCCATCTCATTTGTCTACAATGCGGTTACCAGAGACAATACACTAAAAACTTGAACGGGGCTCATCAAGTTTGAGAGCCGCAGTGTCTTGAGAAAGGCATGAGCTTGAGGTGGCTCCTGTTGAACTTAGTAGGAGTTCTGCTTTGTGTAGAGATGCCACAGACGAGATGCATTTTCCTTCTTGGGGAGGCAGAATTTCCCATGCTTTGTTTAGTTTCTGTATTTGTCAGTTGGTTTTCTGCTGCCGATCCTTAGCATGCTTAAGATCTGCTCACTGCTTTCTTCCAGCTGAAGGAAAGCCAGCTGGAGAGGTGACTGCCCTCAGCTTGCCTCAGCTGGTAATTATCAGAGTGGGAAGAACCTGTCAGGTAAGGTGTTTAAGTTAACCAAACCCACGCATCATTGAGGGAAAGAAGAGAGATGCATAAGCAGATGAGGTAGATGGAGAGCTCTGTAACCTTCAGGTGAGGGGTGGTGACAAGCAGCTGGCAACGGTGACCTGTTGAGCCACTGCTGGGGAGGAATCCTGCAGGTGAGACCTCCCTCCTACACCTTTCTTGTATCTGAAGGCAGGGTCTGGTGACTCCTGTTTGCTATGAGATCCATGGTGTTGTCTTGATTTGTCTCCAGGCTGGCCCCCTTTGATCTTGCTGTTTCTGAATTCCTTCTCTCTCTCCAACACTGGAATTATTTATTTTTATTTTTTTTCCTCTCCCCACAATAACCCACCAGCCCACTGGCCCAGGTTCCAGTCAGTTGGTGTTACTGATTTCCATGCATTTTCAACCTACTTTTTTTTTTTTTTTGTACAGATAGACTATTTTCATGCTTTGATTATATTCTCTTTCACTCTGCTCTTCTTTCTTTCATGCATCAGCTGTAGGGTCAGTTGTGCCAGTCCTCAGCACTGGGTCACCTCTTGCTTTCCATTCATTAGTCAGTCACTGCAGGAACCCGTTGAAGCATACCATAGTCACACACATTGCTCTGTAATACAGATGAATGCCTCGTACAGGGACTGGTAAAATACGCAGGGTTGAACTGTGAGTCATATCATCATCATCTTCAGTTCACATCTTCCATCCCTGTCTTCACTCTTCTGTGCTCGTCAGTGAAACTGCAGCTGCTGAAGGTCTTAATCAAGTCAAATTCTGTGCTTCTTAACCCATCAGCTGCCTTTGATGCTTTTGGCAGTTTCACAAAAGTGGCTTTCTAATTGTTTTTTTGTTTTGTTATTTGAATATTTTCTTCTCCCTGAAATTTCTTTTGTGGATTTTGTGTGTTGGATCCCTTTATCTCTGCTACAGTTTATCTCAGTATACCTTCATCCAAACCCAGAAATTCAGCTGATTTTTTTTTTTTGCAGGTGGTTTACAAGTCTGTATTTTGTGATACAGAGAGAGATACATTGCATCTCTCACTTCCTGCCCTGTGTGAAAGGCCATGTTTATTTCCCTGATGTATTAAAAACACATCCCTGCATCTTTTCTCCCCATCTTCTTTTTTCCTTGCTTGCGTCAATAATTCAGGCACTATCTTTGAGTTGGTTTTTTTCTTTTCTTCCCCACCCCCCCCCCCCCCGCTCGTGTATTTTAACTTGCCGATAATTTCTCTGTAGCTGCTCTGTAGGGCAGCATTTCTTGTTTGTGCATGCAGCTCAAATGCTTGTTTGGGCTCCCAGTGTCCAGTATTCTGGTTTATCTTAGTTCTTCTGCCCACCCGGTAAGTTGCTACCTGCATCCAGTGCTCTGGCTGGCTATGGGTAAAATTGCTGGCAATTGCAACTGGCAACACTGCTGGAGGTTGCTGTTTAATACAGCGTATTTTAAGAGGAAAAAATGGGGTTGCAATAGATTAGTGGTGAACGGCGAGGGCAAATATTCAAGAGTTGGGGTTTATTAGTTTCCCAAAGAATCTGCTCAGTTAGGGAATATTAGTGCCGCTGTTATCCCTGTTATTTTTTTTATTAATGTAGTGAGAGCTGAATTTTAACTAGGCAGTTACCAGAGGCTTTCAGAAGGCATATGCATACACAAAAATACATATACTGTGTGTGAATATCTGCATGTCGATACATATGTTGCTCTTGTGTAATGTGTATCATTCCTTTGATACTGAAGTGCTGACATTGGATGTGTTCATATTAACCCACAGTCTGCTAGCCCACAGGCAAGGGTGTTATAAAATCACTTGAGTGCCAAATCGGATTTAAACTGTTTTTTTATGTAAGAGGTACAATAACTGTGGAGTGAACAACTATTGATCTCCATACTATCGGCTTATCTTAGTTATCACCAGTGACATGTAAAGCTGCAGCACTTCTTAAAACATTTGAAAGATGCTAATTGCCCACAGTGTTTGTTATTCCTGTACTGTCAGAATTTTTTTCACTGTAAAAACTGTGGATAAACTGTGTGTACTACAGATGTTAATGGATATAGCATGTCTGACTTTAAAATTAGATTAAGACTTAATTTCTGTAAGTGTATCTAAATAGATGTAATTATGTTAAACTGAAAATCTGAAAATTTTAGTGTGATAAGTATCTCTTAGCTTGTCCTATACCATTGTGCAGGTTACTGCAATTTACTGCAGTTACTCTTGCACTGCTTTCACTTACAGTACAGAAAATCAATCTCAGTCATGCCGTGGATTGCAAGTGCTCCGTACTGATTGAAATTTTGGATATTGTTTGTCAGAAGTCAGCAGAAATCCCTTTAGTTTGAGAGAGCTGTAGTTTAAATATCACACTTTTCCTGAGTGGTTAGCTTTCTCAGACTGAGCTGTTAAAATAATCTTATTTTTATTAAAAAAGTACTGGGTACTGGCCAGTACTGAAAGAGATGGTTTTAAAGAAAATAATTCAATGATAATACCTTGCATGAGTCATTAATCATGAGTCATGATCAGCAGGCAGTGATGTCCAATTTGTTTTCTAATCCCGCACTTGCTGATGCTCTTTATTACCATAGTGATAATATTAAAGAGCTGTTAATGCATATAACCACGCAGTTGAAAATGACAGACTCTTTTTTTTTTTTTTTTTTTGGTGGAATAAAATTTCCATATCTTAAGTGTGTTTTCCTCTGTATGTTTTTATGACATGTGAAATCTAGGTAGTATAAAAGTGATCAAACAACTATAATTTGGCAGAGTTCAGTTCACAGAACAGACTTTGCTTTGCTTTCAGGCCAATCATCGTGGCCTCCCAGAGAATTAAATCTAGCCTATCTTCTTATGAGGACTGGGGAGGCTTTGTATTCATTAAAAATTGGGAGCTAATTGTTCAAGCTACGCTTTGCAATGAGAGCCTGCACTATCCGTCTTTTTAATGTTTGTTCTTTCCTGAGCAAAAACTAGTAGCTGGATGGAAAGTTTTATTGCATGAATGTATGCTGGGGAATGACTGCTGAAGTTTTCAAGAAAATGGAAGGCTGTTTCTCTTCTGAGTCTGAATATAAAAGAATCATTTAGCTGAGAAATGAGCTTTGGAAACCTGTTAACACTCTTAAATAAAATTTCACCAAGAGAAGCCATTTTAAAAGCTCTGCAAGGTGATGGCTGAAATATTGCAGACAATATTAGAATGTGCATAGATGGAAAGTGTGGCGGGGTGCAGCAGCAGTCGGGTTATAGTCAAGAAGCAATGAATCTCGTATTCAATCAGATTTTAACTTGATTTAATTTTAATTAGTTTTGTTAGTTTACACTTGAGTGTAGGAACGTTGATAGTGACAGATTGAAACCTCAAATTTAGTAAGGAACTCAGAAGATCCTTTGAAGTGTCTCACCAGGTGTGAAAAAACGATCCCTTTAACTATTTCAGTGCATATGACGTTATAATGCATAGATTCCTATAGGCCTTACTAGTTTCTTTGTGTTGAACTTGTGAGATAGTGCTGTATTGGTGGATGTGATGTGACAGGACAGGTATGAATCTACTGGCATAGGTGGTTCTCTTTGAAATTGCCTGGTACGATGCATACTCCTCTGCAAGTTGTAATCTGGTTGCTGTGCAGACTCCCCTGTTTCCATGAGGATTATACCTGACCCAACAGAAGCATTTTCCACTTTAGTGTGGGATGGTGCAGCTAGAGACAAGATAAGTGTACACCTGACAAGATTGTTCATGTCTTTCATTAGAAACTAATTGTGTGTGTTTTTTTAACATGTGTTTGCTTGTTCATATATATCATAAATGTTTGAAAAACTTTGAGTCTGTAAACTGTAAGATGCCCTGAACACAGCACAAAATGTAGCTGTCACTGAATTCTGTCTCTGAATATGTTTGTGTCCTGGGTTCACCTTAGAAAAACTTTCCAGGAGCTTCTTGCCAATTTTGAGAGAGTCTTGTTTCTGCCAAATATGATTAAGAAACAAAGAAAGTCTTTTCCCAGTTCTCCAAAAGGTTAGCATCTACGATGTCTTCTGAACAGCTGTATCCATTAAAAAGGGGGTTGGGGCAAAGCTAGGACTAGTCTAGCAGATTGCAATACTTAAATATAGTAAACATTTTTCTGTGTCCTGTGGTGGTTTTTTTGACTCCCACTCTGAGTGCCTTCTAAAGATGACTTGATTTTTTCAGATGAGCTGTCTCTGCTTCAGGCTTTACCCAATTTCTTTCAAATCACTTGTCAGTCACTTTCTCCAGTAGACCCATTTCCAAAGTAAAATACGGCAGAGCTGCTGACCAAGAATAATATTTGATAATGACTTCCATATTATTTCCTGGTATTATTTCCTGGTATTTTCCACTCTACATGCATACATTGTAGAGTGGAAATAGCAGAGGAATAAACCATGGGTGTACTTGTACATTAAAATAAACTACCAATATTATATAGCTGTATAAAAGGCAAATGTGATGCTCTGTGTATAATACTGTTTTTTCTCCTTTGGGTTACTGTACAGGTTCTAGTGTTCCATGTCCAAGTGAGATCAGTCCAAAGTGGAACAAGAGCTACTGGAATAACTGGGAAAAACACATAGCTACCAGAGGCTAGGAAGTCTAACTAGTGTTAAGATGGAGAGTGATAAATGTGCTAATGGAATTAGGTGACAGGGAACAGACCTCGATATAAGAATGGTCTTTGGTTCTTAAATTCTGTGTTCCTCAGGTATTTCTCTCAGAAAGGTCTTGAGGTGTAATAGTTGATAGTTGCTTACAGAAAATCAGGAGATCCAGATCCTGAAAACTAGGGGCTTTGATAGGATTTCGTCTCCAACACAGGTGTGTTGGTGGGGGTTGTGGGGTTTTTTTTGTGAAAATTTTTGGAAGATTAGTACAGAGTAAATTGGTCTAATGGCATATGTAAGTGTCTTAATACAGTTTTTGAGCCTCTTTGATGTTCTGCACCCAAATACTTTTGGGTAATTTTTAGAAGACTTTAAAGGATGCTAATTTATTTCTTAACCACCAAAGTCACTTCATAAAACTCCTTCTATTAACTTTGTGGGAATAGGTTCAAGCTAAGAGTTTTGCAAATATAGTCTGCAGTGATTTCTGTAGACTTTTGTGATTGCATCACCTTTATATTAGTTTCTGCTGTCCTCCTTCCCTCTCTGTCAAAGGACTGAGGTGAATCTCAAAGGGAATTTCCTGATTATTTTTTTACCCTCCGTTTATTTCCAGAAATGGCCATTTCTCTGTGGAAGAACTTACTTCAGACTACAAAGGAAAGGATATTACAACAGCGAAGGGTGTCACTGTATAATGGTGCTCATGGTTATGAGGAAGAATTGATAAAGAAGAAACTTCAGCAGTTTGCTGGTGGATCCATCAACCTCTCCAAAGAAGACAATGGCATTGGAATACTTACTTTGAACAACCCAAAGCTAATGAATGCCTTCACAGGTCTTAATTCATTGATAGGGTTGCTGGTTTGTTGTTTTTTTTCTCCTGCAGTTACCCATTTTAACATTTTGCCTAACCAAAATGAAAATCTATGCCTTACCGTTCCCTAGTTAGAAGAAGAAATGTTTAAGGTTTATTCAGATGTGCAGCAAATGCCCACTGTTCTGCGTAGTAGGTTTGCCATAAACGTCATAAGAATGTAAGAAATTCTCAGTGACACATGGACTGTCAGGCAGAACATGCCTCTTCCCCCCCCCCCCCCCCCCTTTTTTTTTTTTCAGTCAGCACAGTTCTGCTACTGTGCTCTTTCTTGTATCTCCTTTCATTTTGTCCCTACTGCTCTGGAAACATGTAGGGTATTTTTATGGGTGTGGGATGATGCCATCTTTGCTTTGTAGGTGGTGTAGAAAGAGTGAGTTTATTTCTTTATTCTCTATCTAAAGCCTTCCCTGTAACTTAAGCTTCTGTAATTTGGTCTTTTCCAGTCACTCAGACTGGCTTCCATTTCTTTTTAATTTGCCTTATGTCTTAAATACCAATGACTGGTTAATTAAAGATCGGATGAGCTTGGTATTCTCAGTTGTTACAGGTCAGGGATCTATTTAATATGCTTTTATACTGGACAATACTTAGCTATCAAAACCAAGTGCCCTATTTTATTAATCTTGTATTATGAGAGGCTTTGATCTCCAACATAGGTATATTTGCTTTCTCTCCTTAACTGTCTAGAATATTCCAATTTATGCCTTCAGACATAAGTGGCACAGGTTCAGGGTCTGCATCTGCCTGAGCCTGAGCTGTGCATGAGCCTTTACTCTAAGAACGCCTTTATCTCTTAATATTTTGAAGTGGATGCATTTGTATCATCTTATTAATTTGTTTTTTGCTGTTCTGTTTTCTTGCCCACTTCTTATTGTTCCTTTGCTGTCAGCAAATATGTTTGCAACCCAGGAGCAAAGCATAGAGCTGTTTACATGGAGAATGTCAATCTGCTCCTTCCACTAATAATTGTTAGCTGAAAGGAAGAGAACGCAACAGAACAACAGTGTTAGTGGTAACGCACCTAGATGTCTCTGCAGTTTCTGTTTTGTTTCCCTTTAAAAGCTCATGTATAAAATCATTACCTAATTTGAGAAGTTGAAGCTAGAAGATATTAGCATGGAGATTGTCCTTCTGAATGCCTCCCTGTCAGCATACATGTTATTATGCAATCATAATCACATTGTTATTTCCTCTTTTTCGACACATTGATTTTTATTTTTGACTCAAATCAGAGCTGTGCAATGTACAGCTCGTAGACTGTGTGTTAGCTTATTTGTTGTGTAAGTTGAAAGGGGCATGAGAAACGAGATGTAATAGCAAAACGAGAAAGGACAGATAAAGCCCAGTCTGCTAGGGAGATCAGATGTAATACAAGTCAAATTGCTTAAATCAGACCTTCATAGAAACTTACAACTTTGTTCTGTTTCCTGGGTGCTGGGCAGAAGGGGCTCAGAATTGATTTGTTGAAGTGCTGAGTTGCAGCTGCTCTTTAGGCCACGGGCAGCTGTTCTTTGACTATACAAAGTGCTATATAATGTTAATGTACTGAAATCATATCACACATCTCAAGTTGAGCACCCAAAATCAGCAGATTATTTTCTCTCTGGCTCAGTTAGTGCTCTATAAAATATCTTCTCTCCTATATGACTGCTGTGAAAATAAATTACTAGTGTATGTGAATTGAAGTAGATGCTCCAGTAGCAAAGAGGGGCTACAAAAACCTGTGAGTAAATTAATAGTTCTGTCTTTGTTGCAGACCCTGATTAGCATATAGCAAATGAGCCATGGGATCAGGCAGTTCTGTTTTACAGCAGTATGTAGAGCCCTGTAGAAAGCAGTACTCCATTTTGCTAGGTAATAGCCACAAAAATTTGCTCTGGAAGATCTTACTATGGCAGTTCAAGAGATTACTGCTGCTTTCTACTGTGCATTTCTGCCTGCCAGAGACTTTTGTTGTTACAGGCGGGAAGAGTAGAAGCAAAATCATGCTGGGCCCTTGGCCGCTGTCGTGGATGGTATGACATAGTAATTCATACTGCTCTTCATTTCATTTTAACGTTACTGTCTGTAAACTGTAGTTGCTGAGGAACTAGCAAGCACTTGATCCTTTTCCTTTTGTTGTGTATCAAGTAATACCCTTCAATAGAATTATGAAAAGGGATGGGATGCACAACCCCTAAATTGCCCTGGCAAGACCTGGTTGACTTCATCAGCCACAGTGTGTAAATACTCCCCCTCAAATACATTCTGTTGATTTTTGCCTCAGAGATTCTGGATAGTGGCAGATGTGAATTTCTGTATACGTGTAAGCTTCCTTTAGAAAGCTGCAAAACATCATTAAACTGTTCAGAGAAATCCTATTTCCTAGGCATTTACTTTACACAGCAGCTTTTTGTCTCAAAGGAATTATGTTTATTCTAAGCTTGAGCAACTCATGGAACAAAAAGCAGAACAAAATTGTTAGCAAATTGCTAATGGGCAATGTGGAGGTTGTTATGCTTTTTTTTCTCTTATTAATTGGAATCTGATAGCCACCTGTTTGAAATGGTCTCTTTGGAAACAAATGCTAATAATGTCAGTTTAAGCCTGGTGGAACCAATTTCAGCAGCCCAACCTCTTGCTGAACTAAGGTTGAGCTTAATTTAAAAGAGAAGGAAGCCAGCCTGCAGGAATTAGATAATAATGGTGATAATTTTATTTTCTAGAATTGACTTTAAAGCATTTATTCTCAGATTATAATTAAGATGCAAACAGATTATTATTTCAAGTGGATTTAGTTCTGTGAAGAGCACAGACTTACTGGTAACAAATACTGAAAGACCAAGACTGGCAGAATGAGTATTTGCTTTCGTATCTTGTCCTCGTCATTATATCAAACATCATGGACTATGCGTGTTGGTAAAATAATAGTTCAGTGTTGTCAGTAATGGAAGGAGGATGGGACAGGCTCTGGCCAGTGTCTCTTGTCGCCTGCTGTTGCATGTAACTGGCTCATACGGTTCCTTTTTGTAAACTCCATTTTTCAGTTAACTAGATATTTGGCTTGTAATACTCCGTGGAAAGACTCTTTAATACCTCGCTGCTTTGATTATTAAAAGCACCACAAACAGTGGTTGTGCTGTATCTGACTCCAGCGAAGCTTGGATGCCAGCACAAGCACCTTTTTTGTAAGAAAACTTGGGAAATATGCAAAAAATTAAATCCACAGGTTTCATGCACACCTATTTAAACAACAACATTTGCAGAAAAGTCATTGTTGAGTTTACCGTCAGGCTGGGAAAGCATTTCAAGTAAGACCCACAAAAATCTCAGCTAGGCCTAGTTCTGCTGGGTATTTTCATTCATGGCTTGGATGATGGAATAGAAGATGAACTGCTGAAATTGTCAGATGACCCCAAATTGGGAGAGCTTGGAAGAAAATTATTATTTGGAGCTGAGGAGAGGAATTCAGTGTGATCTTGATTAAGTGCTACAAAGAGCTCAACATCAGCAAGGTTAAACTCAATGAAAGCAAATGTGATGTGCCACACACAAAAAGTATGACCGAATTATAAATGCAGAAGACAGTGCAAAAAAACCCCGACCCAATGTCATTCTTGTATATAATACGTGATGTCCACTTAATTATTGCCCTCCTTGTGAACATTGTCAAAATGTGCTATTTCAATGCTGAGACCAAGCTCAAGGTGGAAGTGCTTGACTGAGAATTCGCTCTTGAGCTGGTGCTGGGAAGTCTACTTCATAAGGAACTGCAAGGAAAACAAGCAGGAAGGAAAAAAAAATAATCTCCCACATGAGGATGGCTGCTAACAGGCAATTTCAGAACAGAATGAGTTCTGTGCATGCGGGTGTGGGGTCAAAACACCCAACACTCTTTGCAGAAAAGGAAAGAGCCCTTGAGGGTGTTAATGTAAAGCACATTTCTGTCTGAAGAAGGTAGGCCCGTCCACCTAAATTCTTGTCAAAGGAGTGTAAAGCTGATAGTGTCATCAGCTTGTATGTAGCCTGCTTTCTGCAGTTAGTTTCTGTAAATGTTTTCTCTTAAGAATATAACTGAATGAGAGTCATAGACATTCAGAGAGGAAGAGCTTTAAGTTAATGCTGGGTAAGTTCAGTTGGTGTGGAAGATACTGCAGTCTAGGAAGAGCTCTATAAACTGGAGTTTGTAGAGTTCCATGTCAGGAAGGGTACTTAAGCAAACATATCAATCCATATATTTGGAGCCTCAGATATACTTTGTAAAGACACCTTTTCTAGAAGGGTATCGGGGAGGGAATCAAGGATGTTTTAGAAAGATTTTTATTTTTTTTTCATGTTCTTTTAAAAGATGAAAGGCACTTTACTCCTACTATCAAATATATCTTTATTTTCTTTTGCATGTATACTTCTAAATGTCTTTGTCTTCTAACATAGTCTGCTCTTTGGCCTTTTTTTTAGGAATCTTTATTAACATTGACTGGTCGTACATTTACCCCACCTTGCACGTGATTCTTTTCTGTATACTTTGCCAGTTCTTTGAGCAGGGTGAAATTGCAGTAACATCAAAATGACTAGATGGACAGATTTAGATGGATATATACAAGTTCACGTGTCCTGAATGTATGCAATTGCAAACAAGAATAAATCAGTTACAGTTTATGCTTGCCTCCCTGCACTTTCTTTTTTTTTTTTGACAAATTTGTAACACAAATATCCTTCATGCAGAATATCCTTCAGAATTTCAGGAAGTGCATCTTTGAGGAAAAAAGTATGTCAGTGCTTGTGTGCAGGATTTAAGTTGATGATTTCCCTTGTGTTTTTAAGCCCATCGCTTATTAACGATAACTTGGTTTTGGTGGTGAAAAATGTAACATAAAACACGATGATGATAATAATTTCCTGTTAAAAAGTTCGCTTCTCCTCTATTGTGACAGGTACTATGATGCTAGAACTCCAGGAGAGGGTAACTGAACTGGAAAACTGGAAGGATGGCAAAGGCCTTATCATCTATGGTGCAGGAAACACTTTTTGCTCGGGATCTGATTTGAATGCTGTCAAAGCAATATCCAACTCCCAGGCAAGTAGTGATACAAATTAAGTTTTTGGAGAAAAATGAGCTTTTTGATATTCTGAGATCCTTTTCAGACAGAGGTTCTATGGTTCTGCTGTAATTTTACATGCAAGTCACAGAATGCAGCTTTTAATGGTTGAAAAAATGCTGGCAACCCCTTTAAGCCATGGCTTAAGCATTATTGTAATTGATTCATAAGTCTGAATTCCTACATTACATACTCTGTTTAGCTTTTTCTTTTAAAAATGTCAGTTTAGTTTCTCAGAGAAGTTTATGGTGAATTTACACATCAAATAATCTGTACTTCAGTAGTTTGGCCTTTAGAAGCAGATGCAAGTGATGATTTCTCATATATTCTAAAGTCAAAAACAAATTTAAGTAGCATGGCTGCTATTACAGAAAGGTTTCAATTTTGTCAAAACTGTGCTTGGACCTGCATGAAATGGAAGGCCAGATGCAATTCATGTGCTGTGGAGCTTTGGCATTGATCTTGTAGTTCAGTCAGGTGAGGTGAGTCTTGAGTGTAACTATGTAGTTGAAGAGGTCAGGGTTTGATAGCAGTTCTTCCCTCGTGCCACCCGTCTTGACAACTTTGACATGTGCTGCAGTTCTTTCTGTGGGTTAGTATGTGGTTCTTGGCAATGTGTGAAATAGGACTTCATCAACTGCAGGGGAGAGGGGTCTTCCTGTGCTACTCTTACATCCCGGTTTGCAACTGTGGTGATGATTTGTTTCTGTCGATGAAACTAAATATCATAAAAAACCCAATATCTTAAATATTTCTGGCCTGATAGAATAAATACAATGGTCCAGTTTTCAAAAGGCGTAGGAGGCTTTGTTTCCTTTGTGAAACACCATGAGAGGTAAGCTTTTTTTAATATGGAGACACCATGCTTTATAGATATAAATGGGTTTTTGGGAGTTTTCATTTGGATGCCTTATAAGCACTAGTAATTTAAAAAAAAAAAATTCAATAAAAAAACGCCCAACCAAAATCACAGGTACATCTATATTTATAATCTGAACTTTAGTATTACAGCAACAGAAAAGGAGCTGAAACCAAGCATGGGCCAGTTCTTTTCTCATCTGCAGTCAGGTTCTTCTTCAGAGTTCTGCATTCAGTAATTCTCAGTGATTCTGCTTCCATAGTCTCTTTGACGTTTAGTATTCTGTCTATATGTTTATACAAATTACTTGGAGCCACTGCAGTGGCAGAAAGGGCTCTTGTAAGGATTTGGGTCCATAACCAATCTACAGGGCAGAATGAAATGCATTAGCATTAATTATATCTTTGCTGAAAATTCTACGCAAAGAATCTAGATCTCATGCTAGTACTGAAAGAGTCTCCAGAAATGCTCCAAGAGAAGTTAAACATGGTTGCTTTCTGTTTCCTTGGGAGACTTAAAAATATTTATCCTGAACTGAAAGTTTCTTTATAATAGCCAACTCTTAACCCATCTGTTTTGTGGGATTTAATAGTCTTTATTAAATAAAACTTTAATAGAATAAGGAATAGCATTTGCTGCGCTTCAGTCTTGCAGAACTCTGCTCTCTAACTTGCTGCAGATGAGAAAGTTTTGTCTGGTTTCAGGTTAAAAGAACTTCAGGTTAAGTTTTCTGTCCACAGGCATCCCTAAGGCAAAAAAAAAAAAAAAGTGAACAGCTTTGTGCCTGAACTGGTATGTTTTGCCTTTATTTTTTTTGCAAGGCTGCTTTACCTCATAGCTTTTAGTAATTACAGAAAACACTTTTATTTTATTCAGCTGGTTGGTTGAGGGAAGATTGTATTTCTTATAATCTATGATACAGTTTGCCTTTCCCTGTGGTGCAGGAAAGGCAGAATAATGGACAAGAATGCTGAAGGATTTTCATGCCCCCTAGTGGCTCCTCCTCCTCCTCCTCTTCCTCTTCATCCTCATCCTCCCATTTTCAGTTGTTCCTAACCCTGATATAAACCCAGGTCCCCTGCCTGGTCATCTTCGGTGAGTGCTAACATTATGTGAGCAAATCACAGAAGGTAAATTAATAGTGGAATTAAAAAAAATAAAATGTTTTTTTTCTTTCTTTCATTGTAATCCTGGCTCCCAAGAGCGATAACCTCATCCTGGACCAAGTCTTGAAGAGCTGGATAGCTTAAAAGCAGGAGCGGCTCTTGAAAGGGCAGCTGAGAGGAAGGAGGCACAAAGGAGAATTTCACTTTCCTTGGTCCCTGTCTAGTAGCCCTAGGACAGAGGTTCCCAAGCAGTAAACTGCAGAGGGAGGACTTTTGAGCAGTTGGAGATGGTCTGGAAACACTGTTCTATCTGTAGTGAAAGCAGACTCTGAGCTCTTGTGGCAAAAAGAGCCGGTGGTACAGTTTTCTGCTTTGCAAAGTTGACTGTCTTCTTCCCTGCCTCCCCTAGCCCTACTGCAAACTACTAATCCTTTTCTTACATATGCAGTGCATGCTGTATTTTACCTCACTTTCTGCTTGTTAGATTTCTTCTTACTCCAAGGACAGTATTAGAGCTGAAAATGTGATTATACCACTAGACTACAGTGAACACCTCTCTTTATTCAGGTAAAATACTCTGACTAGTAGCCTTATTTTTCTTATCAGGAAGGTTTGAAGGGTATGTTGGCCAGGACTCAAGTAATTGTAATTTTTGTTCAGAGTGTTTTCTGTGCAGGCATTTTTTCCATGTGATACACAAGTAATCTCTCCACCACCTGAGAATATGAAGACTTTTCTTTTTGTCTGCTCAGCCATAACTGTTTATCAAGCTGGTCTGTTCTGGCATTAATCTTTAATTACCACTTTGGATTTTGGTATGAATTGAGACAGCCAATTTGAATGCAAGGACTGTTGTGATGAAGTGAAAAATTACTTTCTCTGAAGAGCTTCATTGCAGCTTCATCCCGATGAATGTAGTGTGGGAATTGTGCAAGTCCACGTCTGAGAACTGGTACCTTGTATGTTTGTGTGGGTTTTGAACTTACCTGTTAAGACAGCTATCATGGAGGATTTGATTGTTCTTTAATTTGGAATGGAAATACTGATACTGGTCTTAATGGCTGTACAAGGTAGCTACAGAGATAACTAAAAGCCGCTTTGTAAATCAGCATGTGCTGAAAGTTTCAAGCAGGCCTTTAATGTGGTGAAACTGAATTCACTGGTTCCTGTGTAGTGATTGTCGTGGCAGCTTACATCTGCCAGAGATCTGTCCCTAAACACTATAATGCAGGTTGGTGTAGGGCAGGGTAGGTCTTGGGAATGCATCAAAAAAAGGGCAATAAATCAGCTGAAGTTGATGTCAAGGTCTTATTCCAAGATGTACTGAAGACTTACTGCATATCTTCTCTTTCCCTGAGGTATGAGTCAGAAGCTTTTAATTAAGGCAGATTCTTTAACCTGCCAACGCCTGTAAAACTGTGTTTTAGAAATTACTAAATGCCAATAAAGAGACGTTTGCTTGTTCTTTTTCTTCCTACCATTTGTTTGGGGTTTTTTTTCGTGTTTTTTTTTTTTTTTATCTGGATTAAATGGCACATGTGTAGTTCAGTGTACGCAGTTCAGTATGTATACGAACATGGTCATACTGGGTCATTTAGCCCAGTAATTTTTTGAGTTTCTGATTAACACCAGATATCTGAGAAAGAATATAAGAACAGGGAAGGCAGATAGATAATGATTTTGCTTCAAAATATTCTCTTAGTCCCCAGCAATTTGTGACTAAAATTGCTAGAACTAGATGTGTTACCTTGTATTTAATCATTTTTTGTTGATTTTTCCGTTGAGAGTTTATCTAGTTGTTCTTGAATTCACGTGGAGGTTGCTGTGTCCTGCTGCAAAGTGTTCCACAGTTTAACTACAAGTTGTAAGACCTAGCAGTAACTGAATTTGTAGCCCCTTCATTCTTGTTCTGGAAGAGAAGGGAACAATTGTTCTCTATTCACTATTGTTTGCAAGCTGATGTAAAATATAAAGGAGGAGAGAAATAAGAAGAATCTTCTTTCAGGGTTGTTTGGTTTTTTGTTTGGTTTTTTTTTTTGTCTGAAATGCTTTTGGCCCAAACAATAAATAATGAAGTTAGTAAATTGTATCTGTCTAAAACTTTATGGATTTGGAACAGTAAAAAGTATGCAGTGGTCTACGGTCCTGTACAAACTTTTAAAACTTCAGCTTTATGGGCGTTTAACTGGGAGTGAGAAGAGGAAATTAAGAGGGAAGGATGTAAAATTTCACATCATAGAAATTCAGTATGGCAATTACTTTAACAGTGGCTTAAATATAACTGAAATTCATATAAATTGATTTGGTTCTGATATTTTTTTAACCTAATTTATATTAGGGTTTCTATTTGTGCGTAGTGGCGTTGGGCTGGAATTTGGGCAAGATTAACCAAAGAGAAAAAACCCAGCTAGAGTAAATATAATGAATACTCCTGTCTACTCCATCTGTGTGTTTAATTGCTTCACATTAGGATTACTTAACATTTTTTAATTTCCTATTCGTTGTAGGATGGGATGAATATGTGCATGTTTATGCAAAACACCTTAACCAGACTTATGAGGTAATATGTTTTATTTACCCTTCTTTATGAAGTAATTATAAGGATTGGAATATGTTTTGGCTAACTCTTTAACAAAATGTTTAAAGTTAAATACATAGTTTTGAGTATGTAATTTTGAATCCCAGAGCTTGTGCTCACACGTGTTAATAGTGTGGGTATTTATGGATTTAAATTAGGTCTTGACATTTTGCAACTATTAGACTTTCCAGAGATTGGAACAGAAAAAAAACCAAACCTATAGGCTTATATAGTGTTAAGTTAAGCTAGAGTTAAGGAAATCTAGGACTTCAAAGTTTTTGAAGCTGACTTCTGTAACTCATTGGAAATCGGTAGCTCTTAAAAAACAAGCAGGGCCAGCTTATGCAGCCTACACGGGTAACATTTATTTAATATATTTATTTAATCTTCCCACTTCATAAGAGGAATGTATTCAGTTCTACCATCTGGTACTTCTGAAAAACATTTTTTCCTTTCCTTTATATTTAGCTTCCCTTCAGAAATCACATTTCTATTAAATCCATGTGCGGTAGTGTCTGTCTCTTTCTGCTCAGAGCTCTTTGAAGATAAATATTCTTTGTTTTCAAATAATCTATATGAGAAAGTGTTATGAGTTAACAGTATTCTTTAAAACTGCCCAGGAGATTGGAGACTTAGTAGTACTGTAAGGAATCCTCAGGATCGGAATCATTCGTTTAAGTTGGTCTCCGTATAATCAAAATCGATGGGGCAAGCAAAGACGAGGAAGATGTATGAAGGTTAAGCCCTCACCTCAGGTGTCTTGACTTAGAGTATGTGGAAGCTGTGGTTCAAGGGGAGCGCTGAACTGCGGTCTGGGGACATCTATTGTAGGTGGGATGATTCTCCCCCAGAGGGAGCTGAGACCAGCTGTGATCCTGGAGGAGGCACCTCAAATAGATCAGAGCGTGGATGTAGAGGACTTGGACCTATATCTTCTGATTCACCATAAACCACAGGAAAAATGAGGTTACCCCCTTCTAGTGGGTTCACTTAGGCCATGTATTGTATGAAGTGTTCTGCCATAAGTGAATTTAGGCCAAAAGAAATTGTTGGTGCTTCTGTTAAAGTAGAAGTAAAACCAAACATGTGGTCATGATTGGGAAGCTCACTTCTGAATGTGGTTTCAAAACTGCTCAATGAGTTAAATGTGTCTTTGTAGTAAAAGACAAAACAGCTGTATCAGCATGCAAAGTCTGGGACTAACCAGTTAGCTGCATTTCTTAGGGAACTTGATTTATCCTAAGTCAGTCACTGTTCATTAGTATTCATCTCACAATGGCAGTGGGGAAAGAGGTTCTCCCTACACACTCTTCCTTCCCTCTGTCCTTTGAATTACCTTGAACAAGATTAAATACCTTAAGCATCATTAAATACAACACCATCAAAGGTAACAGATTGTTGCTATCCTCAAAGGATGCTTTTGTCCTCCAAAAAGAAGTTCTGTTGATGACTGATACGGTAGCACTCTGAAAAAGCTGCTGAAGGTATTATGCTGGATCTCATTGTTCTTAAATAACCCAACCATGCAGTTCTTCGTGTCCCTTTCTGCTGCTTTCTGTAGTGTACTGGCTTAGTGTAGGGTCTTGTGTCGCAGTGCTGTTACTCCTTCTTGCAGATAGTCTTTCTAGGTATAATCTGTAGGATGTATTTTTATAACATAGGCCATGTTCTTTACTTTGATTCCATTTGATATCTGTCTTGCTGTTTCATTTTAACATTAGTGGAATTGGTATTGTGCTACTTATCTGCAAAGGTGTAGTTATTTGAATGAGTTGGAACAGTATATTTTTCTGATCTTTTACTGTAGAGATGGTTTGCTTGAATCCTTTTGTAATTTCTAGAAGACTAAAAGCATGAATTTTTGTTACAAAACTCTCTTGTGTA
This sequence comes from Rissa tridactyla, assembly GCF_028500815.1. Lineage (NCBI taxonomy): Eukaryota > Metazoa > Chordata > Aves > Charadriiformes > Laridae > Rissa > Rissa tridactyla. The sequence goes on from NC_071468.1 coordinate 68,222,972, forward strand.
GATTGCCTTTGATCAGTGTTGCACTAGTCCAAGGAAAAGCTGTTGGAGGGGGAGCAGAGCTTACCACAGCATGTGATTTCAGGTAAGATCCACAATTTGAGTAGCTGCCATGTTGGGTCAGTGATTTAATGACGGCACCTATGAAATGTGGGAAGCCTGAGGGTACCACTTTTACCTGAATTCCAAGGCACTTGGAACTGGGCTGTCAGCAGATTTCATGGGGGGCAGGGAGGGAAGTTTGGGTTTCCTGATAGTACAGAGGACAGATTATTTACTATCACGTTACACAGTTTGGATCACTGTGTCAAACAAGAGCAGTGACGAGCTTAGCAACTGACTGTGTCATAGACCAAGTGGGTTCAACTTCTCACCCCCAAGTGAGAGGTAGGAGGACCACTAAATTGTATATCCTCTTATGTTTCTCTGTGTGGCTGTCGTATGTGTATATGGTTGGACTCAATGATCTCAAAAGTCCTTTCCAACCATGAAGATTCTATGATTCTATAAGTAAACATAAATAAGTAAAACTCTCCATTAGTCTGGTACTTTGTGTTCTGGGTTTATTATTTGTAACAGAACTTTGTGCTGTACAGTTTCTGAAACAAGAGTTTGAGATGCAGACGAAGGCAAATGAGGTTCTGTCCCTGTTTTTTTTCCATACAGGTGCAGGGATTTGCAAGCATGAAACCACTAGTAAAAAACAGACGGCTTTAATTAAAGAGGTTGAATGCAGAACAGGAACTGGGAGAAACTAAAATAATAAAATGTCACTTTATTTAAACAGTTGCTAATGTGCAAACAGCCTACAGATGTAACAGGATAAGCACTGTGCACAGCCTCTCTGAAAATGAGGAGCTTTTAGTGCAATTTCTGTCTAAGAGAAGGAAATGCTCCCTTTAAGAGGGCCTCAGCTCTTGCAGTAGGAAAGGAATTGTCCAGAAGAAGCTGAAAGTACTTACATTCAAAAGTACTACTAAGCAAAGTAAACTAGAGCATTACACTGCTGTTCTAGTTATCAGGAACAGGCTTGATAGAGGAGATGGTATCTGCATTGGCTGAGATGCTTAGAAGCAATCTTCCTTTGCTTTGAGACTAGATGCCGCCAGATCTTTCTTCCTGTCTACACGGCAGCCGGTGAACTGCAACCTCAGCTCTGGCTATGGCTTCCGAGTACAGGCTGTATTATAAATGCCCAGTAAACATGCAGAGAGGTACCGGGTTTGACAGCAGCAGCGCTGACAGGAGAATGCACCTGGGAGACTTTCTGTATCTGTGAGTCCAGTGACAGAAAGTGAGTCCTGTTATACCTAAAGAGGAGTTTAGGGAATGTGAACATAATGAAATGGAAATCTTTTGGCTTTCTAAAATATGTACTCTCTACTTTTACTGCAGCTATGTTGTTTGACATACTGTGTAATTATAGTCATTGTCAAGTAGCTCTTATTTGCATGAATTGAGCAGCTGCAATTCCTCTGATGTGCTGCCATAATTTTCATAATAACTACAGCTGTTGATCCCTCTTCCATTACTTTCTAACACACCCATCCAGTGCAACTAAATCATAGCAATTCAGGAGCAGGAAATAGGACTTAATAACAACAACAAGAAAGAGAAACATACTCTGTGCTGCTATTGCTCCTGAACTGGAGAATTGTAATACTAAGGGAGAAAATCCGGGGTTTTTGGAGGACTATCAGTAGATATTAGCTGAACAGGTATTCTTTCCTGAGTCACTAGATGCCAAAAGAGGAAACTGAGAACAGAAATCGGAGCGGTTTGTTTTCTTCCTTGAATAAACTGTTTAGACATTTTATTTTATTAAGAACAAAATGAGTGACTTTTAGCTGCTTTTAATTCTAAATTTTCAAATCTACTTTATTTTTCACAGTTACCGTGTAAACTACCAAACTGCATGGTATTGGCCTGAAATATTTTCTTATTTTTATCTCTGCCAGTTTGTATTATGTTAACTATACTGATATTGTGGAAGGGATTCACTTAAACCAAAATGGCTTATGTCCCTTCTCTGAAATGTCCCCTGGCAGTATGATACACATCTCTACTAAAGTAGGGGTGTGGACAAATCCAATTTTAAAATAGCTGGGGTGATTTATGATATTATTGATGTATTCTTCCAGTGGCAGTTCTTGTGGCTAATTGTCTCTTACTCTGTTTTAAGCCATCTCATTTAAAATTGGATTAGGGAGGGCTTGCATGAACTCTGGCACGTTTATTGCTGACACAAAGGAAGTGATGAAAAGTGAAAGCATCTTGGGTCATTCCACCTTTGATCTGGAGGAAGAGGTCTTCTCAAAACATCTTCTTCAGTCTTAGCTGCTTTATGGATTGTTGCAGTATGACTCTCCATAACAGCAACATCCTTATAAAGATCATAAACACGATTGGAAAAAAAAAAAAAAATCATTGTCCAGACAAGTGCAAGGTAATTAAAATCTTTTCAGTTTTTTTCTGATATGAAAATTGGGAAGATAAGGCTCTGACACTGTAATTATTTATCTCAATTGTTTCTGTAAAACAGTAATGTAAAACCATGCAGGTATGAAACTTGTTTGGAGAGCTGAGCTTTTTGGTACAGTTTGAAGAAACCTAGACTTTTTCAGTGTGCCGTAGCCCATGAAGATGGCTCGTGGGTTCTGCTGCCAAATGTCAGTGTATGTTTTGGTTCCACATGACACTTCAGTGAAGTGCACAAATAACTGATGTTGGATTTGGTGATGCAATTTTACAAATAATTGCAATGAAGTACCTGTTCTGAGTTCCCTATACATAGAAACTTGAAGTGTATCTTGTACTTGCACAGTGCATGAAGTTAAGGAGAACTGATTTGTCAGGGTTGGTTAAGGAATTTGGACAGGAATTGTAGTGGGTTGTTGGGCAATAAGCTAACAGTTAGATATGAGGCAGAGACAGTTTGGTAATGAATCTATTAGTGCAATTAGTAGATCACAATAATCTCTGAGCACCGTAGGTGCAGAGTGCTACCAGCTGATAGCCAGAATAACTAACTTTGAACTATGAGCTGTCTTGTCTCCTATTTCACATTGGTGCCTTTGAGAAATCTCTCTGGGGCAGTGTCTGTGTAGGTCTTTTAGCACATCTACAACTTTGAAAATTTGGTCCTATATCACTTAGCGAATGGGCTTCCATTGTACTTGAGTGCTTCTGGAAAATATAGTCTCTTACCCTTTCCTGTCTAATGCTACTGCAGTCAAAATAGAGGTATGTCGCTGCCTTGTGATTCCAATTTAATAGATGGTGTCTCCAGGTAGAGGATGAGAATGCAACGATGGAAAGCTACCTATTTCTCTTACCATTGACCTCAAAACGGGCTCATGGGTAGAGGCATCAGTATTTTCCTTTTCATTTTTAGAAAATAAATGAATCAACTATAATTTCTTCAGTTGGAGTTGATGTTGCACAGTGAAATCACAAAGGGACAGTTTCATTATTCTTGTTAGTGCTGAGCAGTATCCCGCTTTGCTTAGAAAGCAAGCACCTCTTTAAATCGATGGTGCTTTTTACAGACTCCTGACCTGTATCTGTAGGAATGGCAGAATCAAGCATTTAACATGGGATGAAGCTTGTGCTAACAATACTGCATTTATCAAATTGGCCTCACTGTGTTTTAATTGGCTATTTTCTTTATTTTTGTGAAATATATAGGCATGTTTAGTTTTATGTTTTAAGGCGTTAGGCATGTTCCAAAAAATGCCTAATAAGAGATAAAATGAAATGTACTATTACTGAATAGCTTTTGGTGTGTATGTTCTTGTGATGACTTGTGTTTGTTTACTTTTACAAGCATGCGTTTAGCGCATTAAATGTAATTTATACAAAATGAAGGGAGCAGTAAATAATATAACCACTACATAGATGTAGGCCCGCTATGACCAGCTTTTCAGTTGTTGCCCCTTTAAAAAAGAGGGGGGGAGAAACTGTAAAGACGTTATTTTTCTACAGTAAGCTTTTCCAAAAATAGGTTTCAGAATGTCAGAGCACAAGACACGAACATCTCTGGAAATATTTTGCTGTATGCAAGGATTTTGGCTTTTAGTTTTATCAGGAGGAGCTTTTAGGTGCACAAGATGCTGCTGTTTGAAATAAGGGTGCCTCAGTACATAGTAGCTCTTTTCACTGGGCAGAGCATGATATGAATGTAACAGGATGGGATTCCCATATTCATGAGATCTTGCAAAGTCCAGGCTGACAAAACACTTGTCATTAGATGTGACTCCGTAACGTTGCTGCACATCATCAGGAAAAGAATCAGTAGCCGAATCTGAGAGTGGGTTCTCACAGCTTCAGGTGCTTGCTATATGCCACAGATAACTTTATTTTAACTATATTTTAATTATAAAATTTTCCTCTCTACTATATATATGTATGTATATATGTGTGTGTGTGTATATATACACACATGTGTATATATACATATATATACACACATGTGTATATATACATATATATACACATGTGTGTATAGTATATATACATAAATATATACACGTGTGTATATATATGTAAAACCTCCTTCATATCATTTGGCAATTTTAGAATTCTGTTGCGGTCATGCATCACTTCACATTTTTAGAGCCCTGGGAGGTTTGTTAGTACAATTTTCTGATGAATTTTCAGGGAGATGGATTATGGTTTTAAAAGTTTCACGCTGCCTGCCTTTAAGAAGGCTGCTCTTATTTTTGACATGGCACACTTGACATCTGGTTAAGTAATCGCAGCACTGCTAGAAATGGACTTGAGGGCTTGTGTTTTTGGGCTTGTATTTATGGACTCATATTGTTTTTTTCTTTATTACCAGTTTTCATTTGGGTTTGAATTTAATGTATTTACAATATTCCAGGCAGAGAATTTTTTACGTGGTCTACAATTCAAATTTACCACTGTTTGATTTAATTGGTAGTGTAAATAATGGCAACAAACCATGAATTTGAGTTGACGTTTTCTTTCTGAGATTGTATTTTTTTTAAGAATTTACTTAATTCCAAGTTGCTGTTTTTTTTTTTTTTTTTTTCTTTGGAAGACCAAACCATCTTGTCCTTATCCTGGGTGAATGAGGTTTTTGTTATCAGCATGTGTCTACATTTTAGACCGCTTCTACTATTCAATCTTACGTCCTTTCTGTTGAACAATCCTGACTGCAGCTGATTCTGTGCTTCACAGTAATAATAAACAGAGATAGCCCAGGTAATGGGAAGCTTAGGTAAGGCAGATTTTAGGGAATGCAGAGCTGGACCCATGCTGGTTCTCACTGAGACACTGGGCTGGTGGTACACTGCAGGGAAGCATTCAGGGTTCAAGGAGAAACCGTTTAGGAAGAGTACAAATGCACTGGAATTGTCCATTATGCTTGCATCTGTGAAGTGATTAATTCCCGGTTTAGATAAACTGCCTGCAGGTATGAGTTTGACGCTCCACTGCTGATCTTCACTACCAAAATAATCTTTTTAAAATACACGTATATAAGCAGATAGCTCCACAAGTTGGTTAATGTGAAGGCTGAGAAGAATTTCCCTGGGTTTTTGCAAATGTAAGCAGGTGTTGCTGTGTAGGTCTCAACCTACTTTCATTGTAAACGTTGCCTTCACAATTGCAACTTCCAGTCTCCCCCTTCACCCCCTGTTTCTTTTTTCCCCTCTAATCTAAAGCAACCCAGTGTCTTAGTGAAGACTTGGAGCCTTGCAGGCTCAACCTCTGTGTCCCTGTTCCTTACAAACTTACCCAAATTGTGTGGAACGACTGCAGACTGAACCTTGTTTGAGTCTTGGTGGCTTCAGCTTCCTACTTCTTCCTGGATTCTGGAGTTAATAAGAAATTAATTACTACTCAGCAGTCACAGTAAGAATAAATCAAATTATAAGTTCTTATATTAAATAAAGTCCTATTATGCTTAAACTGTTTATGTGTAAGAACTTCTACTGTATTCATAGTCTGTTACTAGGTGTTATCTTTCAGTTCTGTGTGCTGATGCACTCATAAACGCAAAGAAAATACGCAGACTGAGGAAAAAACAATAATATCAATTAGTGCAGGTGTGTGTGTGTGTGAGAGAAAGATTGTAAATAAAAAGAAAACAGGAAAAATTATACTTAACTGGTTCCCTGTCAATATAACTAATGTGCTGTATTAAAAAGTAGAGGTGAAGAAGCTAAATTACTGTTTTAATGTAGAATTGTAATGTTAAATTGTCTATCTCATTTATGCCTTTTTTGAGATATGTCATTGTGTTACATCCCTCCCCCCTCCAAAAGAAAAAAAAAAAGCTCTGAAATCATGTGTCATATCTGGAAAACTTAAAACTTAGGTCCCAGCTACTGTGATGATTTAAAAAAGAAGCCCACAACCCTCAGCATTTTTTGTTTGACATTATTAACCTGGTATACTGACAAAATGGCAGCATTTCATTATAACTTAATCACCAGTGATTTCAGATAAGTGTATGTTCTCTCTTTGCTTTAGTCAGAAATTGTTGTGTAGGATGTGCAAATGCAGCATCAGTAGCAGTGCACGCAGAGACAGATGAATTTCAAAGTGTGTCTTGTTACCCTAGGTCTTGCAAAAGCTTGTTAGTTACTGTGATGTTACGACGTATTTTAAATCCTTTAATGCTGCGGGTTGCAGAAATATGATATGTCAAATCCATCATAAAGTCTTAGAGCAGCTCGAACCTTGCATCTCTTAGGGCTGATGTCAAGAAATGCTGTTCCTTTCCAGTCAGCTGAGTTCAGGCAAGTGAGGTGATCTTTGCCTTTTTGACATTTTAGATGCCAAGCTCTGATGCTCCCCCTCCCCTTTCTGTATGAGCAGCTTAGATGTGCAAAGAGTATGACTGAAATGTTCCTGCTTTAAGAGACTCTTGAATTTGGTGCAGGAGGCTTGTTCTGTTTTCTTTGGTCTTGATAAACATCTATGATGGAAATACAGGTGTGGGAAACTGATGTTATAAACATGGGGTTGTACACTGCACGAATGTGTGCACATAATTTAAAAAATACAGTATTTTCAATTTGAAAACAAGCTCCATTGTACTTTTTTGATTTCTAGATGAATACTGCCATTCAGATTTGACAAAAAATTTCAATTATTGAACAACTTTACCTCCAAGTGGTCTTTTTTCATCGAAGAATTTGGTAAAATATCATTGGATCTTTTCTAATGGAAATTTTTGCTTTAGTCTAAAAGCTGTATCTGTTGTTGAAAATGCTTGCTTGAATGAAATCCAAATAGCTGTAGTTCCTTTTTTGGAAAGAAAGACTCATGTAACATTTTAGACTTCCAGCATGAGTAATTTTTATGTGAGCATTATTTTGGCGTTCACTTGCTTGTGTATTGAGACTTTGGCAGCCTGTACAGAATAGCTAAAACCTGCTTCATGAGTAAGACCTGAGCGCTATGTCAAGATGAAAACTACTCTGGAAATAATTGTAGGGTAACAGAGGTTGCAGTGTGCCTGTGCCTGGGACCCATTGACACCAGGGTAATAGATAAAAAGTCATTGCGGGGAATTAGAAGAGAGACAGAGTGTTAGTAAGACATTGGTCGTTAGCAGGGGAGGAGAAATGGAGTGGTACCCCGCGGATTGCTGTCGTACAACTGCAGGGACAAAGGAGGATCCAGGCACTACATTTTGAATGATGGGTCTTCAGTCCCACGTTATGGCTCTGGTGACTCATGCCATTTTCAGAGTTTATAGTACACACTTCAGGGGAATTAACAGCTCCGCGGTGTAACTAGCTGCTTTATTCTCTTGGTTCTGTGTGCTCTTAAATTGTGGTAGGAGCCTTGTGTGCATTCATAAGCCTCTGTAAAGCCATGCTGCTCCTTCCCCCTGTGTGCACAGGGCGTATTATCAAACAGATAATGGGGTAGCACCCATGGACTGGGGACTCTTTATTGCTAACTGTATAATTGTAAAAAGTCTATGTCTCTCCCACTTGGGAACGGCCTTTTAGTTTACATTTTTGGCTGGTTATTGGGTGTCTTCAACTTACTCGAGTGATCAGGCACCAGAGTGGGGATGAGGGAACGGTGTGTTGCTCACACAGCTTTCATGTCGCGTGGCAGCTTGCAAAGGGGCTGCACGATGCGTGTGTGCAGCACTCGCAGCCTTGTGTGACAGCTGTGGGGGGGGACTGCACGAGCCCTGCCCAGCCCTCTTCCCATCTCTGCAGCCCCCCTGCACAGTGCTGCCCACCTCCTGGGACCCCCAGCCCGCCATGGGGTGGGGGGGAATAGTACCCCAGGCTGTGGGAACCTCCTGTAAGCATCGAGTGTGGACCTCAAGAAGTATCAGCCTGGGAAACGGGGCAGATTTGCTTTGTGGTTTGACCAAATAATTTTCTTTCCTGACAGTTTATTGAAGAATGAACGAAAAAACCCAAAAAGGCTCATCTTACTTCCTTTAATACCGCTTGTGGAGTTTTAATCAGTCATGCTTTTTTGGGCCCCTATTTCTTGCCCTGTGATCTGTCATCTAATTCAATTTTTCATTCCTGCTACAGAAGAAGTCTTTTGGTAACTTCCAATATTCAGCTTCATTTATCCCTTTTAGAAGAAATGTAGCTTTTTATAGCATACTTTTCTCTCTCCAGCTTCAGTGAAGCCACAAGTGAGAAAGTGTCAAGCCGGAGGTAAAGCATTAGATTTTAAAACCCTAATCCAGCTCTGCTGGGCGAACCTCCATCTGTAGCCGACTTGTGGGAGATTCTGGTCCAGAAATGAGATTGGAAGAGCCGTCTGTAGGGATGGCAGCCAGTATGACAGCAAGTGTCACTTGCAGGAGACTTTTGGAGGGCCCTTGTTTTGTTTGAGGCTGCACCAATCCCCTTGCAGGGTGTTAGCAACAGCTTCTTGCCCTGTGTTTCTTTCTTTTCATAATCCCTCTTTCAAATTAACAGTCTGTCTTGGCCACTTCTTTTAGCCACTCTCCTTTGATCAGGGAAGTGCTTGAGAAATAAACCTTTTTTTCACTTCTCTGGTTGTTCTTATGCAATCATGTCTGGACCAGTTTTAGTCTGGGTCTTGCTGGGTCACAGAGTGCTCAGCCACTTTACTCCTGTTTTGCTGCTGATAGGCCTTTTTAAAATTTTTCTCAGTGCAGGCTTTGGTATTGATGAGATGCTGGTTTTTGGGGCATGCAGATTTCTGTATCTGCATGTTATAATTTAACTGCTGTTATCCATGGGATCGTTTTGTAGTAACAATATTATTTTTATGCTTCTTCCCTGGGGTGGCTCCCTTTGAAATTGGTAATCTTGCAGCCTCTTTCGGTTGACTCTCTTCCTTTTGGAGGCTTATCTTTCATCGAATATCCAAATGTTTGGGCAATAAGCAGTGGAGTTATCCACACCTTAAGCTCCTGTTTATTCTTGGGAGACCATATTTCTCCTAAAAACCCTTATGTCTATTGAGCAGCTTCTGCACTGATGTCCCTGTTTTCCATCTCTGCTTGAGTTTTTTGTTACCTCAAACTCTTCTCTTCTTACCACATCTTCCCTTTTTATGATCCAGGACTCCACTTTTCAGGATTTGAGCATCAACCAAATGTTTTGTGCCTTTACATGAAAATATGACTCTGTCATTCTTTTTTCTGCATTTCGTTTGACTCTGTGTGATGTGACAAAGCATGATAGAGTCACGTTATAAATGGTTATTTGAAGGTTTCCTTTGAAGAGTGCATCTCTCACTGTTTAGGTTCACCTGCTCCCCTCTGGGAAGTGGCCTGGGCTTTCCCAGCTAACCCAGGAGAATGTTAACTCTTGCTCAAGAAAATGCATCTGTAATTAGGGTCTATTTTTGGATTGGATTTTGACCCTGATTCTTAAGGCTCCATAAAATGCATTGGAAAATCTGACTGGAGGGCAGAAAATAAGGTGGTAAAGGCTACGTGCTAGGGAGACTTGAGATATTTTCCCCTAGGCTACTTTATGTAAACCTTGATTGTTAGCTTTTGTTGTGAGTGGGGGGGAAAATGGAGGCACTGAGTGTTGCAAAATAATTCAGTAACTATAAATAAAATTCCATATAATCTGTAAGGCAATCTGAAAAGAGCTGTGAGAAAAGAGAGCTCTCGTGTTGGTGAGATTTCTTAGGCTGGCATCAAGCCTACTCCTTTGACATCGAGTTTTAGAGCGTGTCTAGAACACTCTGTACTTGGGAGGCTAGATAGGATTTTTTTATTTTGGTTCATTTGGGTATCATTTTAATTTATTTAAACCTCAAGTAAAGAAAGTGTCTTGTCTTGTTTTAATCACTGAAAGGATTTGAAATGACTGACTTTCTGGTGGGTTATTATAAAATAGCAGCTGGACCTACTTTTTTCCGTTGCATTCCTGTAGTAAAGGTTAGATTAAAGCTCGTAAACAGGAGAGATTGTTAACAGTAATGTGCACAGTCTTCTCTTATCCCGCTGAAATTTGGGATTGCAGAGCTGCTTTGTGCAATTGTATACAAGATACGCACAAGGGACGTGGTTTCCCCAAACTCTCTTAAACCATTTTGTCTTCATTTTTACATTCTTTAGTGGTTACCATTTAGGCATCTGTCAAGTGAATATTTGTGACTAAAGGATTCTCAGAAAGAGCAAAATTTAGGGGGTTGTTTTTATGATGCCAGTCTGCATGGACTATCACCAAAAGCATGTAGGACAAATCCTTAGTTTTATCAGTTTTACAGTATTTTCACTTTGAAAATCTCATTTCATGTTGCCAGAGCTCTGAAGCAGCAATTTCTGTAATGTCTAGTGATCTTATTCTTTCTCTGCATGGGGCAGAAACATGAGAAGCTCTCCATGAGAGAGAAGATGCGGGAGAGGAGCAGGGGGAATTAATACTAGCAAGCTGTGCTGGGAAAGCACAGAGCAGTCGTGGCTGGCCGATATTCACTGCATTGTTATAGTTTGAAAATCTGCTAAATATAATTAGCAAGGAGTTATTTATTAAATGTATAATCGAGGCTTTTTGATCCTTCAAAACCTATCCAATTAATCAAGCGTGATTGAAAGGTAAGTGAAATTATGACTGACTATTCTCAGGATGAATCCACTTGTTAATATTTTTGGAGGATTAGGTGGGTTTTTTTTTTTTAAAAAGATAGCTGAATTTCAGAAAAATCTTTAGCTGTTTTGTCTAGATAATCCCTTTACAGGGTACCTGGGTAATTATTTGATGGTGTAGTGATAAAGAGACTGACAAGACACTGCACTGGATAGGCAGGAACAGATTAATTAGTCCCAACTTGCTTTTTGGAGGAGACTGTCTTATTCTTGAGGGTCTAATTCTAACAGCATCTGTCATGAAAATTGAAGTAAGGACTAGAAACTGCTCATCAGCAGCATTGCTGACTAGCTAAATTATTTTAGTGTAGTACTGCATATTTCTTCTGCAGAATATCCTTCCCACAGTACCTTGCTGCTTCAAAATTCATTTTTTATTGTAAAAATGACTGGTTAATGCAGTTGTTTTAAGATGAGTTTCTGTAAAAACCATGGAAGGCTTTTGTGTTGTAATATTGAACAAGGTTAGAACTGTTTTTCTTTAGTTAAAAATAAAAGCCTGTACACTCAGCAATTAAATACTGATGAAAGTATTCCTAGCATTTCCAGTAAGATTTATGGTCCTAAGAATGTTTTGAGAGACTAAATACTTATACAAGACAAGTTGTCACTATTAGAACACAATGTTGTCATGTGGTTAAACTATCAGTATTTAGGTTTCCAGGTGAGGTCTCTGCAGGCGTGAACTGTAGCCTTAACTTTAGTAAGTACTTTTAATTTTGGGCTTTCTGTGGCTTTGTGAAGATGTCAAGGCAGTGGTTTGTATTTAGGCCTTGTATTCAAGGCTATACTCAGAAATTCCTTTTGTTGTGAAAAAGATTCTAGAGAAGGTAGGGATGGCAGCAAATTGCCAAGGAGCATTCTTATATGAGGCCTCAAGAATTTTTATCGTAATGCTAAGGAAGTTCTGTAGTTTCTTACGTGTGCGTTAACACCTGCCTGTGCGTGGTGGGAGGGATAGGTTTTAGATGTATTAAATGGGAAAGGTACATGATTCCTGGTGTATCTTTCTGACTATAAGATTTGGAAGGCAGATATCAGAGGTGGATTGAGTGCTAGGTACCATGTTAAAACTTGCAAGGCCACCTGCCATGTTAAAGCAAACGGGGAGGAGGCAGCTAGCCTGGAGGTTTCCAAACAGCAGTGTGTGCTACATGAACTGTTCAAGACAGTGTGCAGTTGCAACAGTGCTTGACTACTTGTGGGGTGGTCCTTTCCCAAGCTTCAGGCTAACAGCACCTGGAGTCCCAATTAATTGCTCCTTACAGTCCAGCTTGCAGGGCTGCCATTTGCCAGGGCAAGATCCTGGTGCCCCTGCCTACATCAAGGAACTGAAGCTCCAGAACTGGCTGGCCGCATTTGCAGTGAAGGGGCTGGAGGTATCAGAGGAGACCACCAGGACTTGGGGTTTTGGGCAGGACAGGTGCTCCCAGCATGTGCTGCAGACACTGCTCATAGGTTTGCTCAGCCCTTTTGTTGTTGTGGGAAGATGGGAAGAGCTTTATCCTGCCGTTGGCTGAAGACCCTTTTGCACACTTGCATCTTGTCAGGCACAGATGGACCTGGATTTTCATGTGCCATGAAGGGACAGTATGGGAGATCCCACAGTCAGATCCTATAGTTGTACTGAACTCTAGATGCCTATGGCAATGCTTTTGCCTCCAATCAAAGATTCAAGGTGACTTTTTTTTTCTTTTTTCCGCAAAGCCAGAGATGTAGAATGCTGCCTAGAAGATATTACTTGATTTATGTGGTGCACTGTGCCAACCTGAAATAAAGGGCTTCTGTGTAATCTCAAATCAGGGATTTTGTTGTACAGATAAAGGAACAGGTAGTTTAGTTCTTACTCTGATGCTACAAATTCAAGAATCGCAACTCTCCCTTGCTTTGTTTTAACTTACTGTAACACTGTAGTTGACTAAAACCATCACATCTACTGCATGTGTTCAGTAGCACTTTGTGTGTAAGAGCTGCACTTTTTTTTTTTTTCCTTTGGGGGCAGGGGGACACGGGTTGCATGCATCAGCAAGAGGAGGAGATCAGGTTACAGATACTACCTGTGTAACTCTCTATCTGTTGCCTGAGTCGCAGTCACTTGCTGCAAGAATCCACTACCAATAGGTAGTGGGTGTCAGGAGGATGGGGCCAGGCTCTTTTCAGTGGTGCCCGGCAACAGGACAAGAGGTAACGGGCACAAACTTGAACACAAGAAGTTCCACCTAAACATGAGGAGGAACTTCTTTACTTTGAGGGTGGCAGAGCACTGGAACAGTCTGCCCAGAGAGGTGGTGGAGTCTCTCTCTGAAGAGATTCAAAACCCACCTGGACGCGTTCCTGTGCAACCTGCTGTAGGTGACCCTGCTCTGGCAGGGGGGTTGGACTAGATGATCTCCAGAGGTCCCTTCCAACCCCTACCATTCTCTGTGATTCTGTGTAATACTGGGATCTCCTGTGCCCCTTGGGATGCTGAAGAAGTGTAAGGAAGATGAAGTGAGACTATGAGGTCCAACGTGCAGGTGAAGTGATGGGACAGGGACTGTATTGTGAGTGTTGTGAAGGTGCAGTAGGAGAACAGGGAAGAGTTGGACAACGGATTCCAGCTTTGTTGCTCACTGAAGGTCCAGCGTGTATTTGAGAGCTGCTGCTGCTGCGGTGGATGGTCCTGGTAGCATTTGCCAGGCAAAGTTACAAAATCCTGAACTAGTCACACCTGAGCTTTTGTCACTTGCAAGCAAGGTCATCAAATTTTCATGCCCACCTGGCAAAACAAGTTCCATTTGCATGATAAACACCATCCACAGATAATGTCATATGTCACCTCTAACAAATTCTTGAGCTTGCATTCCCCAGCAGTGTGTATTTGAAAAACCTGGTTTTGCCACATGTCAGCATAGCATGGCTGTTACTTAATTTAATAAGAGTTAATTAAGCTGATGTCATATTGATTAATGTATTAGAAAAACATGCACGTTTGGGAAAGTGTATGACTGGATTGTACATGAACTTTGTTCTTCTGTTGTTTGCTGGTTAAAACAAATGTTTGGCCCTTGATAGCCTTTTTTCTGTTACCATTTTCCTGGTAGTTTTCTTTTTTCTTTAATGTCTGTCTTTTCCTGTGCTTAAAATAGTTGCACGTGTGGTTTGGATGGTTTTGAAAACCTTTGATATCAATGCTGTATTCTTGCTGTCTTCACTGAGTGATGACAGTCGTCCAAAATGCACATGTGGCTGACCATGGCCATAGCTTTTCATGTGTCTGCATGTCTTGCAACTATGTTTTGCAAAAAAGTCTAGTTGTATTTGAAAACTTATTATTTCCGGTTCTGTAACTCTTGCTTTACAGCATGTTAAAATTATGGTTGTCTTTTAATTGTGTTGCAAGGCCTTTCACTCTGTCTTTGGAGAATTTTCCACTTTGTTTTGTTTCAATCACCTCATAGATAGGTGTTACCAAAATTTATAAAAGGCAGCAGATTTGATGGGGGAACTTACCATGACCCAAAGGCATAAACTTTGCTTATCACTTATGTTGATTGGTGGTTTGAGAGCAGGAGACCAGAGTATTTGTGGGGAAGATGACTTACCTCCTGCAGTTCTGGCTGCCCTCTCTCGGTATAACCGTAGCTGAGAGCCAGGTGCTGCAGCACGGCGTGATGCCGGCTGCCTCTCCCCATGGTGTGCCAGTCTCACGCCAGCTAGGAGGAGAGGATCGGAAGTCAGGAGCTGTGTCCTTACGTGACACTGGGAGTCAAACAGGGATGGGAACAAAATCAGGTTGTCAGGTTGCTGACAACACATTTAATGTTTCAGGCATCCTTTTTTACATCGTGGATTTCAGAAACATAGTGGTAGGAGCTCTTAAAATGCAGAAAATTGAGCATGGTGTTTGTCCCTCCCTAGTAAACTCCATTAGTGCCCTTGCCTTGTCAGAATGCTGAATAAAATTCAAACCCTGAAGTCCAGGAAATGATGATGTAAGGGCCAGCACAAACCTTAATATAATCTTAATTAATTCTGCCCAAGGAACTGATTATACCTGTTGGAACAGTTCAGTAATGGGAGTACTATAAAAGGCAGGGATGAAAAACTGAGAAATACATTCTTGTTTGCATTTTCAGCTTTCATTGTATCTACTCCAGCTTCAAGTATCTGGGAAATTTGTTAGCGAAGGAAAGCATAGCTGTTAGCTCACAGCAAGTGTCGCCTTTGAGGAAGCAAGTGTACCTGTTTAAGGATGGGATTTGTTAGGTTGCAGTGTTAATGGCAAACAAGCTTTTCTTTTCACGTGCGTTGCCGGTGATGTGATGCGATGTGACAGTGGGCACAATGAGATGTCACGGAGTGAAGGAATCCTCTGATCAAAGGTGGAGGGTTTGTAACATTTAGTGCTTCTGAGAACTTTTTAAAATGTACAGCAGGAGCATTTGCTGTAGCTCTTGTTTGCTTTAGATGACTAACCCAAAATTGGATGTGGCCCATGGTGCCTGTGCTTTCTTCCTAGGGGTGTTGTATTGCTTGTAATATAGAAATATAACGTTCCTAAAGAAGGTTTCAGCTGCACTTTGGTGCTTCTATTACCTTAACCTGTTTCCCATTTAAGTTATGACGATTTTGCTACCCTTCACATTTCTGAAGGATGTTTCTTTGCTTGCAAGGTCTTCAGTTACTTTGTACATGAATTACATTTAACAAACATTTTTTTCACTACTGTCGTGCAACAGATTTTCTCCTTTTTTTTTAGGGCGGGGGAGGCATGTGTCCAGGAGCCTCGTGGTGTGACCTTCCCCTGGGATACAGGAGACCCAGATTTTAATTCCCTTGACCTGGAAGACAAGAACAGGCACATTGAGTCAAGTCAGGGTTCATTTTGTATTCATCTCTGTCTCAGGCAGGGCCAGTACTTGAGTGAATAAGGTATAAACAGTTTAGGAACAGAGTAGTACTTCTGTCTTTTCAGCTTTTTGATGTCTGCCTCTTTGTGTTTAGTAATGCTTGATGTACTTTTGTTACATAAATTCATCTAATGGGGGATCAGATCTATCATGTCCAGAAGGTAGGCTCAATTCCTTTCATAAAATAAAAAGGGAAATATTTATGCAAGGGTGCAGCTGGTGATGTTCAGAGGCTGATCCCAGGCTAGCTTGGCAGAGGCATACGCCGTTGCAAATCTGAGCTCAGGTCTCCATTGCTTTGGGCCTGGGGACTGGCAGTGAGTGGGGTACCTAACAGAGAGTGTGATGGGTCATTTCTGTAAGAAATGGCGTGACTTCAGGAGAAGATTCATAGTTGAAAAGTCTGAAAAAACACAGATTATTTTTTTTAAGCCTGAGGGCAGTCCGGGACTACCTTTACACGTTCTACTGACCACCACTTATTTTAGTATTTTTCTGAGAAGCATGTTCAAAGGAGTACTGTAGGGAGGGGTGAATCTCAGTGAGATCCGGGAAGGTGCAGCCTCATGGTCTCTCCATGGATTTAGCTGTCAAGCGTTTATTTTCCTTTCATCATGTTTGGTTCCATTTTCTCAGAGAGAGGTGAAAACTGTGCAGGGTAACAGAGCTTTTCCCATATACTAAGTGCTTTCAGCTTTTTCTTGTTGGCGCTCATGGATTGGCAGTGCTTCTAATGTAAAATTTGACTTCCTGTGCAAACTTCAGAGTGCATTGACCCAACTTCCCAGATAAGTCCACATGCTGCCCACAGGACACTCACTGAAATGCCTGCTCTTTAAGGCCTGAACCCAGGTGCCTGGGACAGACTCAGATTCAACAAACACAACATCGTCCTTACTGCCCTGTGGTGGCTGTCTTATGAGACTGCCTACAGCTAATCTAGCATCAGATATCTACCTGCCTATGACCACTTTTTTTTTTTTTAATGCTTCATGTTGCTCAGTGCAGCTAGAATTAAACCCTTAATAATGTTTTCATTATTGTGTTCCCAGTGGGACACTGGGTGTCAGCACATTGCAAAGTACGCTGAGCCAGTGAAGGAGTTTTGGAACACTTGCGGACTCTTCCTTGTGGAGAGGAGAGACCTGAGCTCCCTGGGATTTGCTGGGTTTGGGAAGCAGTTGCTAGTGTTAGCTAAAAGCCTCTCCTCCCCTGCAATACTCTGCTTTCTTCCTTTTGTCACACGACCTTCCTCCGCTATCTCTACAAAAAGGCTTTCATGCAATCTGGCATGTCAGCTGTTGCCTTTGTGCATTGTGTTGGGTCTGGGATAAAGCGTAAGCTCTTCAGCCCCGGTGCTTTATAGTACAGCATGAATGCTGATGGTGCTCTGGTTAAGAAAAAAGCAACCAAGCAAACTTACAATTAACAATAACTAAGCAGATTTGGGAACAGTGAGTTCCTAGAAGTAGTTGCATTTTTAAAGGTTTTCCTTTTCTTTCCCCTTTTAAAGCTGTTCACCTTGGTATTTTCATTATGGAAAACTGCATTGTTAGGCAACAGGCTTGTGTGTAGATCTTAGTATTACATGATTTATCTTCGGAAAGCCAATTAGTGCTTGAAGTAGAAGCTAATCTACTTCACAAGTGTAATTTACATGCCTTGTCTTATAAGCAGCAGCAAACAACCCCACTGCAGAACATAGTCTTAAGGAAGAGGAAGTACCGGTCTGTTTCTGTACATCTTTTCTGTATGTTTCTATTTCTAGAGGCTTTTTCCACTAACCTGATGTGTGTCAGTGTGAACACTGTGCAGAGAGAGTACAATCCGCTGCAGCAGAGCTCCTCCAGGGAGGTAGCTTAATCAGCCCTAGGGTGAGTTCTTAAATAAGGGAGGTGACAGACTGTAGAAAAGAAGCAAAGATGTGAAATCTTTGAACAGAGGAATGTGACTTTACCTTCTGGAGGGGAGCAATTCTATTACACACTGTAAGGCATAAATAGAAAGCAATTCTATTACGTGTTGGGAGCCAGAAGTCAAGCATCCATCCTGACTTCCCTTGCTGTAGTGAGCGGTTAAAAATCAAACTCACGTGGACCCTCTAAAGTATGGAACAAACAAAATACCAACTATGCTATAATTAAGCACCAGGGTGCTGGCAGAACCTCCCCAGCACAGATCAGCACCAAGACCACGATTCACCCTCTTGGGAAATATGTTTTGTGCGTTAGTTTGCTTGGGTTTTACCCCAAACCCTGTTGCTTCAGGGATGAATTAGCAAGGCAGTTCTGGCACTGTCAATAAGCGTAATGTGCCCTCCATCTTTGCAATTCTGTTTTCAAACACTTTTTAGAACTGATTTCTGGCTACAGGTGTCAGTGTGGGCACTAAGCATCTTTACTTGTGGCAGCCTACGTCTCTCCTTTTGAGAAGGTCCAAAAGATGCAGGTAAGGCACGAGGCGATGCAAAAATTAAGATACTGCAGCTCTGGCTGTAATCAGCGTGCTGTCAAGTTGTATCAGCCTTTGGAAGCAGAGGGGAGGAGAAAATAGAAAATTGAGTGCGAGCGAGCTGAATACGGACATCGATGCACAGATTGACCTCAGCGTGTTTGTTCTTCATTGACAGGTTGATGACGCCTGGGAGTGAAATTCGATTTGTCCATAAGCACATGGGTCTGGTGCCAGGCTGGGGAGGAGCTGCCCGGCTGGTGCGGATTGTCGGCAGCGGGGCTGCCCTCCGGCTGCTGAGCGGGGCTGCCAGGGTGGACCCCGAGAGAGCTCTGCGCCTCGGGCTCTCGGAGGAGACATTGGCGTCTTCAGATGAAACCGGAGCATTAGAAGAAGCCCGCGCCTGGCTGAGCCAGTACACAGAGGGTCCAGCCAGCGTGATTCGGGCTGTGAAAAAGGTGGTGACAGCGGGAAGAGAGCTACCACTGGAAGCTGCCCTAAGGACGGAGAAGGATATTTTCGGAACTGTATGGGGTGGGCCTGCCAATTTGCAGGCATTGGTTAGAAGACCAAAACATAAATGACAGTCAATGCATAAGAAATGTTCTTGACCTTTTCGCAAACAAAGCTTTCACTAAAGCAGGTATTAAACGGAATCATTTGAGGACTTGTTCATTTAAACTGGCATTAACATTCCTGTCATTCACGTCAGGCAGACATATTTGGTGTGCAACAACAGAGAAATCCCCGGCAGATTCTTTACTGTCCTAATCACCAACCGAATGGAGATTAGTCAAATTAGTATGTAAAGGTAAATACTGTGCTGAGAATAGAACTATAATTCTTTTGGAATGAGCCTGAAGATTACTTTCTTTGGAGTTTTGTTTTTCTGGCTGGTATGGAAATGAATTGCTTGAAAGATGTGAGGTTTATTTATTTGCAGGTGCATCTAAGGCTGCAAAATATGAGTTCCCCAGCATGAGACCGGTGTCTTTAAGCAGCTTGGAAGGGATGATAACTGATGAGATGATAGTTTTTATTTTTTCATCTTCAGTCAGTTCTTTATATAATTGCTGAGAAAGTATCTAAGGGTACTTCAATTTTAATGATGATTTTTACAGGAGAAACTCTAACTCACTGAGGAGCTTATAGCCCTCGGTCACTGACACCAGTTCAGGTCTTTAAATGCATTTAGGTGTCTCCTCACTGCTTGAGGAACCAACTACTTACACATCTGCACATTCCTGCAGCCTGGACCAGTGCTGCTGAGCACATGGCAGAGCTGCTGACCCGATTCTTTACATAGAATCTAGTTGAAACCTCGAAAGGTTGTGATGTATCATGCCCCGACATGGGATGTCCTTGACTGACTGGGTGGTCTGAGTACTTCAGCATGCTGGAGAGAACCTGGGTGTGGATTTGTCTATGTCTTACTTCAGAGTATTTTTACCGGTAGGGTGTATTTGGGCTGACCAGAAGATTTGGAACTTGGTCTCCACTTCAAGCCGGTGAAGCTGCAAGTAATTAGATAACTCAATGGGGACAGTTTTTCCCTTTAGAAATTAGAAACTGTCACCAAGTCCCTGCTTTGGCAGATGATTCTTAAAACAAAACATCTGTGAGAGCAAAACCACACAGGTGTATCCATAATGGGGATTGAGTGCACCCTCAGTAGGTTTGCAGATGACACCAAACTAGGTGGGAGTGTTGATCTGCTTGAGGGTAGGAAGGCTCTACAGAGGGACCTGGACAGGCTGGATCGATGGGCCAAGGCCAGCTGTATGAAGTTTAATAAGGGCAAGTGCCGGGTCCTGCATTTTGGTCACAACAACCCCATGCAGCACTACAGGATTGGGTAAGAGTGGCTGGAAAGCTGCCTGGCAGAAAAGGACCTGGGGGTGCTGGTGGGCGGCCAGCTTAACATGAGCCAGCAGTGTGCCCAGGTGGCCAAGAAGGCCAACAGCATTCTGGCTTGTATCAGGAATACTGTGGCCAGCAGGAGCAGGGAAGTGATCGTGCCTCTGTACTCGGCACTGGTGAGGCCTCACCTCGAGTGCTGTGTTCAGTTCTGGGCTCTGCTGTATAAGAGGGACATTGAAGTGCTGGAGCGTGTCCAGAGGAGAGCTACCAGGCTGGTGAGGGGTCTGGAGACCAGGTCATATGAGGGGAGGCTGAGGGAGCTGGGCATGTTTAGCTTGGAGAAGAGGAGGCTGAGGGGAGACCTCATTGCCCTCTACAACTACCTGAAAGGAGGTTGGAGAGAGGTGGGTGTTGGCCTCTTCTCCCAGGTGAATAACGACAGGACCAGAGGAAATGGTCTGAAGTTGCGGCAGGGGAGATTTAGATTAGATATTAGGAAGAATTACTTTACTGAAAGAGTGGTCAGGCACTGGAACAGCCTGCCCAGGGAGGTGGTTGAGTCACCATTCCTAGAAGTGTTTAAGAAACGTCTAGAGGTGGCACTTCAGGGCATGCTCTAGTGGCAGAGATTGTAGGTTGTTTGGTTGAACTCGATGATTTTAAGGGTCCTTTCCAACCATGAAGATTCTGTGATGACTGAGAGTTTCCTGTACTGTTGGTTAGGATGCGCTTGTCTCTAAATCCAGCAGGGGCTGAGATCTGAGCCCAGGAACGAAGTACTCCAGGGGAGCCTGTTAAGGTGGAACCTGGACTAGATGGCATTGACATGCATTCTTGCTCTGATCAGGCATAACTAACTCTAGATACATGCAACAAGCTTCCTTTAGGGAAAAGGAGGCGATTCCTTGGGTGGAAATCCATGTTACCATTTCTACAGTGTGGCAGGATTATGGATTTTTAGACAGCAAGGTAACTGTACATATGTTTGAGGAACTTGGGACAAATCAATGATGGGAATTAGGTCTGGATTGCCTGTTAAGATCCTGTAGCTTTTGAGCAGATGCTGTGCTCTGCTGGGGATGTTTTACTATATGGCTTTCACGGCGGGGAGTGTGTATAGCCTGAAGCAACCAAAAGAAGTGCTGAAGAAAAGGGTATGTTTTGAGCTGGCACCTCAGGGAGGATAAGGAACTTACTCTGCCTCTGCCTTCACACCTGAAGCTACTGCTAGAGGAAGATGTCAAACCTCTCTTAACCTCCCCCCCCCCCCCAAAAAAAAAAGAAAAGAAGTTCAATTTTTACTTCCAAGTTAAAGAAGAGACAGGAATGGGAACATGGGGAAAGTGTTCTGGTTTGCGCCTCTTTCCCCGCCATGCACCCATTTTTTTTTATCCAGTAGCTCAGCTGCTAGTGCCCTGTGTGGCTATATTCTTTCCCGTGCTCTAAAGGACTTCAAACCCATTACTTCTGAAATATGAATGTTTTAATATAGTCAGGCCGTACTTGACTGTTTAGTAATGAGGCTGTTCTGCTTTTCATGAAGTTCCTCAAGGCTTGTGAGGGATTCCAGACTGCCAACATCACTGAATCTTCAGAGCACGCTCCCGTCCATACTCCTCCAACTTTTTGAAGCAATAGCACATCACGTTGTCGTGAGTCAAAAAGTTAGTGCTTTAAAGGGTAACTGGTTATGTCTTTGCTGTAAGAAGAATAAACTTGC
Organism: Rissa tridactyla; assembly: GCF_028500815.1. NCBI lineage: Eukaryota > Metazoa > Chordata > Aves > Charadriiformes > Laridae > Rissa > Rissa tridactyla. The sequence continues at coordinate 68,244,984 of NC_071468.1, forward strand.
CATTACTAATACTGTGATTATGTTTTTAAAATGGGTATGAAAATTGCTTAGAACGTGAGCAAGCCCCTTGAATCATTTTTGATCTTTCAGGTGCCAGGCTGTAAGGCTCATTAGTGTATTCTCTGCACTGGGTGATAAAAATTTGAAAGGGAGGAAATAGCAGCAGAAAAGCAGAATCTGTTTTACTTGCACGTTTTGAACTAGACCTGTGCTGCCAGTAAGTGAAACTCTGTACCTACATCTATTAGGGGCCTCTTTCTATTTTCATTTGTAGACAATGAGCTTACTTCTCACTTCAGCAAATGCATTTCCCCAGCCATCCTCTCCAATTTGTATGAAGGGCCAACGTTTGCTTCTAAGAATGGGACAAATAATTAACTAGTCCTGAGTAAGACACTTTCAGAAAAGGTTACAGAAACTCATTTTGTCCTCTGGTCTGTTGGAATCACAAATATACCAAACATAGCTGCAGGAGATTCTGAAGGTAATTGCAGCTGTTTGTTTTGATCAAGGATTTTATGAGCAGCTTAATACCATATTTCCTGGTTTCTCTTCTGTTTTAAAAACAAATACAGTCCTTCGTATGAAAACCAGCCCCACTAAATTACCGTGAGTGCTAGCACGAGAGCTCCAGACTGAGTGAGATGAAATGGAATCCCATTTTACCAATTTCAAACCTAAATGTTTTATTTCATAGAATACATGCTTATCATCTTCAAGTGACAAATATCTGTAACCAGCAGCTGATAAGCATTTATATTTTCTTTACAATTATTTAAGACTACACGCTTCATCTCAGTTTTTGTTCCCTGTCAGAAACGGCCTAAAAAAACCCAAGTGCTAAATGCACAAAATAAATTAGAAACCTGTGTTCAAAATTGATACTCCCAGTCTCCTAATTACATGGAGTGCTAGCTTTTGTATTTCCTAGGGGCTAGATTTCCTATTATATTGTGAAATACCCATCCTGTTCCCTTGCCTCTGCATCGTGGGACAGCCTGCGTGCTTAATGGGGGTGTGGATTCTGTCCCAAGCGTTTAAAGGGTTGATGCTGGATATCGCTTTTAGCATTACAGATACTTTATCATATTTGCTGCTGACAGAAATATACTTACCAAATGGGCACCCTGGGTAAGCTAGGTGTTCTTTGCTGAATGCTTGATGCACTATGTGATTTTTTTTTTTATGATGACATAGAATTCCTATATCTGTGGTTATCTGTTCTCCTGGAAATGAAGAGATGCGGTAGATTTTATAGGATTTTAATTTGCTTTTTCCTTTCCATTCTGCTCCACTGTGCATTTCTCTAGCTATGCTGTACAAGTTTAAAATCACTTAATGCATGGAGTTCCAGAAAACCACATAATGCAGTGTGGCCCTGGCTTAGCTAAAATTGACACGTCTCCTGCTGAAAGCAATGGTGTAAATACAAGATAGCAATTACCGGTTACTACTTTTTCCTGGCTTGATCGGGGGAGTGCATATGCCACTCTAATGCTTGGCTATTAAGCTCTCACCAACCTTACTTTAACTAATTTTAGTACTTCACAGCTGCAGTCAGGCAGCAGGAGCCAAAGGCAGCATCACAAGTGTTTGGCTGAACAGAGGTCTGCCTCTCTACTTGGCCGTTCTTGACCGAAGGATAATCAATCACTGATAAAATTATTTGTACACTGTTTGGGCTGAAAGTCCTGAAATTAAGTACATAGCCAGTCAAGTTCTTGCTTCTTACTCTCTTTAACAGTACATACCCTCATATGAAGTAAAATACACGCACATAGCTAGACGAGGTGACAGTGAGGTGGATCGAGAGCTGGCTGAGTGACAGAACCCAGAGGGTTGTGATCAGCGGCACAGAGTCCAGTTGGAGGCCTGTAACGAGTGGTGTCCCTCAGGGGTCAATACTTGGACCAATTTTGTTCAATATATTCATTAATGACCTAGATGAGGGGACAGAGTGTATCCTCAGCAAGTTTGCTGATGATACCAAGCTGGGAGGGGTGGCCGACACTCCAGAGGGCCGTGCTGCCATCCAGCGTGACCTGGACAGGCTGGAGAGCTGGGCAGGGAAGAACCTAATGAGGTTCAACAAAAGCAAGTGTAGGGTCCTGCAGCTGGGAAGGAAGAATGCCAAACACCAGTATAGGTTAGGGGCGGACATGCTGGGAAGCAGCTCTGAGGAGAAGGACCTGGGGGTCCTGGTAGACAGCAAATTATCCATGAGCCAGCAGTGTGCCCTTGTCGCCAAGAAGGCCAATGGCATCCTGGGCTGCATAGGGAAGACTGTGGCCAGTAGGTCGAGGGAGGTCATTCTTCCCCTCTACTCTGCACTGGTGAGGCCACAACTGGAGTACTGTGTCCAGTTTTGGGCTCCCCAGTTCAAGAGGGACAGGGAACTACTGGAGCGAGTCCAGCGTAGGGCAACCAAGATGATTGTGGGACTGGAGCACCTCCCTTATGAGGAAAGGCTGAAAGAGCTGGGACTCTTTAGCCTGGAGAAGAGAAGGTTGAGGGGGGACCTGATTAATGTTTACAAGTACCTAAAGGGTGGGTTTAAGGAGGACGGAGCCAGGCTCTTTTCAATGGTTCCCAGCGACAGGACAAGGGGCAATGGGCACAAGCTAGAACATAGGAAGTTCCGTTCAAATACACGGAAAAACTTCTTTACAGTGAGGGTGACAGAGCACTGGAACAGGCTGCCCAGGGAGGTTGTGGAGTCCCCTTCTCTGGAGATTTTCAAGACCCGCCTGGATGCAACCCTGAGGGATGTGCTTTAGGCAACCCTGCTCTAGCAGGGGAGTTGGACTAGATGATCTCTAGAGGTCCCTTCCAACTCTGAAGATTCCGTGATTCCGTGATAGCAGAAGTGTTCTTACTGAAGGTTTCTGCAGCACAAAGTCAGGCTTTGATTAAAGCCACTGCGTGCTAACTCCGAACAGAGAAATAGGACAGCTGGCACCTAATAAACAGAAGAAAAAACATTCCATCTTCTTTCCTTCTGAAGTCCGCACTACTGGCTTTGCCCAAGATTAGACACATCAGCCATCATTACAGTAAAAAGAATATTTTAGAAGTTTAACATTTTTAAAACCAGTCTATTTAATTCCCTTCAAACAGTTATATGCCTACAGCACCTTTTGTATGAAGATATGTAGTACTTTCATGTATCAGCTGCTGTCCCTTTCTATTCAGGGAAACATGTATGAAGAATTGGAGTTTAATTAGCTTTATTGTAAAGATTGAGTCCAGAATCAGCTGATGGTGTTTCTCATTTAAAAAAAAAAAAAAGTAAACCAAAATAAAACAACTGCCATAGACAGAAAAGACAAGCTGTGCTTTTCAAGATTCTAACCTCTAACACACAGAAGTCAGTTTGCAGAAGTGGGGGCCGATCCAGGAGATGCATTTCTAATACAAGCACAAAGCTACCTTTCCTGTGCTGCCACTACTTTTGCTACGAAGATCAGATAAACAGCAACATAGTCCTTAACATCTGTGTTCTTTGTTATAGGGTCAAGTTTGATAACATTTGCTCTTTTATGTCAACATTTCTGCTGCTAAAATAAGGCTGTGTGTGATACTTCTGCCCACCATAACAGTGAAGCAAGTTATTCAGCTCTTCAGATGAGAAGTGAGCGTTCAGACTGCAACTCATGATTTTTCAGCAGAAAGACATATTCCTGCAGTGCTGTGTTTGAGAGCCAGCCAGCCAGGGATGCAAGAACTTTGAGGTACCACTCAGAGCCAGTCCTCCCTTTTGGCGGCAAACACAGGAAGCTGTTTTATGATAGTTTTCTTTAAAGTTCCTCCAGTGAAGTTCAATTAAACCGGAGACATATCTAAGATTGTTACTGATAAAATGTAGTTTTATTAAATTATAAATTCCGTAACAAAAACGAGACAGATCAAGAAAGACCTCAAAAACAAAACTACAAGGACTAGATGGCAAAGCCAGTGAAAATGCCATGAAGAGTGTAAAGGTAAGAATTTGCAACAAAAGTTAACAGCATTTTTACATTTCCATTGAAGGAAGGTAAATGATTGCTCTTGTCTAGTAAAAACACATTTTAACTCCAAACTCACATCTATTTTCTCACATTAAATTAAGCATCCTGCTCACACCCAACATCTTGCCTGCTCCCACATTGCTTTAGTGTTCTTTTCATACATCAATCCATGCAGAAAGTAGTAAGACACTTAATGCAACAGTCAGATAATGAAGACAATTCAAGTTGTACAGTAGATACACATTGGCCAAAAAGGGATCGAGTATCTCCAAGGGGAAAATGCTACAAAATAAACACAAGACATTTTCAAGAAAACTGGGTATTGCTAAACAGCTTTCAAACCATTAGCAGGACAACCCAGTTTCCTACAGTTAGAGTCTTCCAGCTGAGACATGTTAAGAGACTTAAGTTAAACAGGCCAAAATCTGTTTCTCCCCTTCACCCCACCCTCCCACCAAACACACTGCTAGGTTTGAGTGCAATGCCAACGTGGACAGAAAATTTACAGGTACAGGACTGAGTTTTTATTCGCATGGCTCTAGATTTAAACTTCAGTGACTGTGCACTGTCCATCTGGCCTTCTAGATCTTACGCTTGTGTTGACCACCCCGCCCCCTGCCACTGGTCTATCTGCTCCTGACTGGCTCGCATTCGCGTTCAAGTGTCTCTGCTGGACAGAGGACGGGCGTTGCTGAAGGTGGGCAGACACATCCTCGCTATCGCTGCTAGCATCCGATTCGGTCTCCTCCACAGAGGTGTCAGGGGCTGGCACCCTACCAGAAGATGATGATTCGTGGTCTTCTTCTCCCTCTCCTCTATGACTCCTTTCAGCCATACTGTCTGCATTTATTTGTAAGTGGGCAAAAGAGTTCTCAAGAGAATTGCTTGCATCAGGTGATGGCGTTGAAGGACTCACCAGCTGACCATCTAGTGAGGGCAGGGGCCTAGCAGAAATGGATGCTAGCGCCTGCACAGCTGCGGCCCCCGGAGCGGGCGTGCTGTCTGCGCCGTCAGCAGAGCTCTCTCTTGCCAGGTTGACAGTGTTAGCGTCACAGTCCAACCTCAGCCCAGCCACTCCCTTCTTTGGTATATCTATTATGTCCCGTTTTATTTTTCTGCGGCGTCCGTGCTCATTTCTCCTATACTGAACCATATTTTCAAGATCTGCTACGTACAAAAACCCAGCGATTAGCATTTCAGTGCTCTTTTTACCCTTGGAAAAGGCATCTTCCAGCTCTCTGCTGGTACGTTCATCATACTGCCACCAACCATTTCTACCTTCGTAGTACCAGGCATATTCTCCATTGCCTCTGCTTGCCGCTTTGAGTTCTTCTGGTGACAATAAGGTTGGCTTGTCAAGAAAATCCTCTGGAATCTCCTGCCGGCAGAGTGCACATCGTTTCCCAAGCCAAGAAGCTCCCTTCACACACAGATAGCAGAAAACGTGTTTACAAGGCAGACTTACTGGATGGACACACGTTTGCAGACAGATAGCACATTCGGGGACTGTCAGGGAAGGTGCTGCGTTAGCACACGACTCATTTGTCTTCCTGTTTGTGGGAAGCATGTTGATCGAATGATCTATTTCGCCACAGCCAGCCATCCTGCAGAGGATCAAAGATAGATTTAAATCAGTTTATTGCATCAACCTAAACCGGCACCTTACATGACCTTTGACCTCAACATCCACAGAATGAGATGCTTACCCTAAATTAAGGTAAGGTATCATTTTCGAAGCTCAGCTAAAAGAAACTGACAGGTTAACATTCTGCTTCCTGAGCTGACAGACTAAATTAGTACTGGGAGAATTTCTTTTGCTAATCACCAATCTTTATCTGTTTCATTTTCATGCCAAGTTAGAAAACAAATTTTGGAATTTCCTCTGTTCTCTCTGAAGTAAGTGCTGGTTAATGAACCTCCAGCCAGCCAGTTACTGTGGAGCCTCCTCAGGAAATTTAAAGAAGCTACAATTCTTTCCTCAAGAGGTGATCTAGCTGCAAACATTGACCTTAAAACAGTCTCTCTTCACGGTATTGGTGATCATCCATTTGATTAAGGGATTGCCTGAACAGTACCTCAGGCTACGTTTCCACAGTGGAAAATACGTCTGGCAGCAGCACCCAGCTGAAGTATTCCCCCACTCGGTTTCTTAGTCCCTATGCACCACTGAACACCATCCCTCAGACTGGGCTCACAACAACCACAGTGCTGCAGAAAGAACCAGATTTGAAAACTAAGGTGGCTTTTTCAAAAGTTACCCTGTATTTCTTTTTCCTAACGACCAAGTGATATAGCTGAGTGCATCTCAAAAGCAATCGTTGCAGCCCAGCAGAAGGAGCAGTATATCACAGAAGACACACAACCAGGATTTGATTGGTTTGTGAAGTCATTGCCTCTGCCTTCTCTGGCCATATCTTATCTCTGTCATTAAAAATGATTTTTGTAGCAACTGTAAGAGAGCAGGGAATGCAAAACTGTGTCAATTTAGCATTGCGTAGGATTTCAGTAGTTGAAAAATTCTAGCCTAAATATGCAAATGCCTTGTCAACTACATTTTTGCCATGGCAATCTTCCACAGTCTGTTTCATGGTAATTTCCCTTTTATGTTCTTATTTATTAGCAATCAAAACCAAACACCAGGTATCAAATGAGGGAGGAGAATGGGCTTTGGGGGATGGGATCTAAAAAGGTGCCTTTTTCATTCAAATCCCCAAGGAACTTTGAGGCATAGGACTAATATTCAGCAAAACAGCCTTTCAGTGAAACTAGTCTTTGTTGTACAAGCAGCTAGGAATAGTTAATGCAAAACTATCACAGGCATGTGGGCCAAAAGGGACCTTTAGAGGTCATGTAGTCCCATCTCCTGCTCCTCATGGCACTACCACCACTAGACCAGATCAGCTGTACTTTTGTCTAGCTGAGTTTTTTTGAAACCTGCAACGATGGAGATACCACAACCTCCCAACCTCCCCAGACAGCCTGTTCTAGTGTTAGAGACATTTCCAGCAGACTGCGTTACCTCAGGAGAAAATGCCTAGTGCTGCTGTAAAAGCCTTCACCGCTTTAAACATCTTATGAGTACATGCTGGGATTAAAAAAACAAAACAAAAAAAAAAGATTTAGGCTTTAGTATCTGTATTTAGCTTCACAGTAACATGTAAGTGCTATTTACTTAAAAATGTATTTCTGTATGCTGTCTGTTCCCTTCTATCACTGTAATTTCCTCTTGGAAGACCAATGCCTCTTTAATCCCATTTTTTTTTATCAGATCATTCTTTTAAAAGCTCTATAGCTCAAATATTTTTTCCTAAAGTAGCACATAATTGTATCTACCTATGTTTCAGTTTCGTATCTGAATTTCTTTCTCTGAGATTAAAGACAAATCTGCATACCAGTTCTTAAATCAGCATGCCAGATAGAGACACAGCATTACCTACCACCAGATAACTGTCTTTTTACTGTACAGTACACATCTATCTGAGAGATCCATGCTAACATTGTTGTGAACAAGTTGCTTTCTGGGAGTCTCACTCTTGAGGTTATATTTTGCAACAGATTTTCACACCAAAACTAGGGGTTTAGAGTGAGAAACTCATTAGAAAAAAGGGGAGAAGAAAAGCTATTGAGACTTCAGAATACCCACAAATACAACCCAACCAGTATCTCACAACAGAAGAGCTGAAAGAGAAATCCATGTATTGATTAATGTGCGCTAACCATGGGTGAAGTAAAGGATCTGAATTTTCAAGTGCTCCCACCCACAATGAGATACTATTGTGCAAAAAGGCATGGCAGTAGAGATTTTTACTTCCATGCTACAGTTTTACAAAAGGCTCCTTCTTCCTGAATACACTTTATAAGGTTATACTTTTCAGAGTCAAAGATTAAAACAACATGTAGATAAGTAACTTCTATACAAGTCACGTATCATAATTAAGATTTTGGAGGAGATTAAAATGCAATGCTGTAATTAAAAATGCAATGCATTTTGACATATCAAATTCCGATACCATGAGCTAACTTATTCATAACCTAAAAGCAGAGTGAAAGTTCTCACCTGTTCACCAAAAGCACAAAAATGCAAACAGCTGAACTGTGCTCAATAGGTCACCCATCAATGTGAGGGTTCTTTGACTCTTACTATATCAAGACAATAATGCAGGATATGAAAAGAAAGGAGCAAATGCCTTATCTTTAAATTCCTATGTGATTTTTAATGCTCAGAGGAAAATGTGATGTGTAAAATGAATACAGCTGGAGGAATAAACCCTTATCTCTAAGCAAGCGCTACCCAGCAACATAAAACTCTTAAAAGATAAGCACAACTGCACTTGCATGTGCTCAGAATGCAGGACAATTATGCACTTCAAGATTCGTATCAACTAAACTGAGGCTGTCTCACTTTTTATTTTTAAAGGAAGATCCTAATTAATCCCTTTTTGTTTACCTTTTTAAGTATCAAATCTAGGTCGTAGAGAGTATTTATAAGCTGGTATGAGAACGTACATGTAGATTCTTATTGAAAAAGTAATCCTTCAGAAAGGAGGAAAGACATCTAGGACTGCTATTCTGCTACATTATGGCTGTGGAAGCACTTCCATTGCAACTTCATGGTATTAAGAACTAAACAAAACTGACCGCAGAATATTTTTCCTGAAGTTAAGAGTAATATTTCATAACAACGTTTAATCAAAACCGACTTCATATTAGAACTGTTATCAAACAGTAAAGCTCTGGGTTTTGGAGGGTTGGGTTCCCTTAATTCACTTATGGCAACAGGGAAAATTACATTCTTGAATAGGGAGACTAAAAATTAATCAAACTGAAAGACAAGTTCTAAAAATTATTTTATCTGAAGTAGTTAGATCCTCAGTTCATGTATAAATAAGGGAAAAATAAGCATCTGAACACTGCATTTTAACATAAATACGGCCTAAAGCCAACCTAGAAGCAGCTAGTCCAAAATCTTGTCAGATCCCACCTCTCTATTATCCTTTTGTGGGGGTTTTTTGTTTGGTTTTTTTTTTGTTGTTTTTTTAATACTAAAACGTATTTAATCTGTAAGCTTAGGATGCACAGCCTAGAGCACCTTCATCAACACACCAAGTATGGAAGAGGTGATGTACAAAATCTATATGAAAAAGCCCTGGGCCTTCTAGGACTCTACTGAAGAAAAAGTAAATTCCCACAAAAGCACCTCAAAACTGAGTAGTTTTTCAAACTCCAGGTCAAATTCTAGCTGCAACTAAGCAGTCTGTCAAGGAGATGACATGTATAAGTCCATTAACAAAACAAGAGCTTACTTTTTCTGAATAATTCCTACTGGAGCATGCCACAAGACTAAAATGTCCTCTCTTCAGATGTCTCCAGCTAGGATGGCAGGTCCTCTTTCCCAAGGCTGGCTCATTCCTTACTTGTCCTGCCCAATGGTACGCTACGGTGTTTCAGCTTCTCTGCAAACTAATGGAAAGCAAATAATATCACCATTACAATGTTGTAGTACAGAGGTATGAGCAAGCAAAATACAATGCCACGGTCCTGTTAGAGACAAGACATTACTATGCTTTCATTGACCTGATTTTCACAAAAAATATCATCAGAATTCTGTTTTATTTTTTTGCAATAATCAATTTTAGCCCACAGCTTTGATGTTAATTATTTTGATGTCTGACTTAAGCAAAGTATCTTTTTCTAAAGTATTACAAAAGGCAATTATCTTTAACTATAAGTTAATGGCTCATTTCCATAAAGTGACCACGTACACAAAAGGAGAAACCAAAATTAGGAGCACGTTATGCATATGCAAAATTAACCTCTAATAAATGACTCCTTATATTCAGAGAGTTTAAAAAGCCACAACACCTTCCTAAACCTGTTTATAAAACCATCCATATCGTATCGTTCCAAAGGACTACCTGGGCTTGTATCTTGTCTCTTAACAGGGGCTAGTGTCAGATGTTTGAGGAGAAAACAGTGCATGCAAACAGCTGATTTCCCTTAGGTCCTCTCCATATTTCAAGCAGTCTGTAGCTCAGAGCCTTGCATCCTTGTCCCCTTTTTCAGAGTCCACATGCATTCATTTCATGAATGAACCTCAGAACTCTTCAGCACATTTTTTTCTTAATGAGTCTACATATGTATGTCCTCATACTAGCTTATAAACAAACTCTATGACCTAGATTTGATGCTTAACAAGGTAAACAAAAAAAGGATTAATTAGAACCTTCCTTTATTTCTTGAGAAAGTGCTGTGAGGTTCATTCATGTAATGAATGCGTGTGGTCTCTGAAAAAGGGGACAAAGACACAACTCAGCCTCCACACCTCTGAGGTAATATACCTCTCTCCAGGCTAGCAGGTAATGTCAGTCACAATATATTTTATGTATGTCACCAACCAGAATCTGAGCTAAGCCATTTCACAAATACATAATAATCACTGGAAACCAGTGAGTGTCTAACAAATACCTAAATAACTCTACCATAGGGAAGCAGGAATCTGCAAACTCAGAGAAGGCAGGAGGACCATCAAGATTTCACTGTTGCATCCTCACACCCTAACCAGGAAGGTCTTGGCCTAAAATAGTCACCCTTAGTTACAGAAAGTAGTTGGGAATCCTCTGTAAAAAGACTGATGAGCCATAGGGTTATATCTTCTTTCTGGGCTGTAGCTTTCAAGATGATTTTTAAGCATTTTGAACCACAATTTCCAGTTGCTGCAAAATACAGGAATGATCTGATGCAGACCCAAGAATGTCACAGCTTGGATTTCAATTTGCTCAAGGAAAGAATCATTTCAGTATAAATACAGTGCAGATCAGACATGTACAGAGTCAAGTAAAGTCAAGGAGTGGTAAGTCCCTTGAAAGAACATGGAGCATTTAGTATTATAGTATTCTGTGTTATAGTCCTTCATCGAAGGATTGAACATTTATCATTAACAACATCAGAGTGAAACGTTCAGAGAACTTCAGTATAAGACACATTACTCAACTATGTTATTTTCTTTATAGCTGAGCTCCAAGTAACATTCTGTGCAGCTATTTTTAGAAAGAGCTCCTGAGGAAAAATGCGAAAATTAACAAGCTTATCCACACCTTTTCTCCCCTCATGGTTCTAGCAGCTTCCCCTTTCTTCACACATCAATCTCAAACCAAGAGCTGCAATTGCATTAAAATTTTGGCTCTACTAATCCACTCAGACAAGATACTATGTTTGCTACGATCAAAGGGACAGTTGCAACACGCTTGATGCTGTGGGTGTGGTGTTCAGGTCTTCATCTTAGGAGCTGGCTTTCTGTTACTTCTGTAGGTAGCACTGAAGCCTTTTATCTACTACCTCTCGCAATCCACTATTAGAGGTAGCACATCATAAACCCAGATCTTATGTGGAGATGGGAGAAAAAGGTTGGGTCAGTTCTGACAGATTTCTTAGGAAATAAAAAAATATATGCACGTATCCAAGGTATGTAATTATACCTAGAAGAATCCAATTAGGGCATAATTATAGGATTATGGTAAGGCAACTTTCTAATTGCTGCATAGCTTTTAAAAAGAACTAGTTCACAAACTGACTTCATGTAACCTCTATATTTCATGACATTGTTATTTATTTAATAAGCCAGTCTTGAAAATCTTACTAAACGGGATAAAAGACACTTGTGGTAACTTACACACACACCCTTTCCTGGATGATGATGACTCCTTTAAAGTCAAGTGGGTAAGGGCCATGTTCTAAACTTAGCAATTAATCTTCTATGCTAGCAAAGCACGTAGTATGAGGAGTTACGCTATCTGCAGCAACCTGCAAGAATCCCTTCCTTCTGCACACTCATTAAATCCATGCATCCTATCACACACTGATTTTGAGACTTACATTCAAGATGCAACAGATAAAAGGACAACCCCACTGACCAGGAAAAAGAATTTAAACTGGGCAACATCCCCGCCCAAACTGAGGCTCAGCCACCATTTAACCGCTCTCTCTGTCCCCTTGAAAGTCTCTCAGGATGCTGGCTGGGAGAAGTCACAACTGCTTCTTCCACCCAACTTTAAGACATTGACGTAGTGGACTTCCTACCAGACCGACCTCCCAAAAATGATTTCAAGTTCTCCTTAAGAAAAATTTCAAGCTTTTACTAGACCAAGATGGAATGAAATAATTTCTTGTTCCCAGTGGATTCCCAGCAAACTATCAGACCAAACACAATTTTTTCCACTTTTCCACTTCTTTGGAGAAGACAGTAACTTACATATTTAAGAAGCCAGCTCTAGATGTCGATGAAGTGTTACCTACATTCTTAAGAAGTCTTTTCTGTAACTAAAAGCTTAGCTTTTTTAAAACAAACAAGCATAAATCATTGATAAATTCAACTAACACCAGCTCCTAACCAAACCAGCCAAAGACTATTATTTGAGTCCTACCCCAAATGACACATGATCTCACAAATTCTGCAGCTCTGTACACATTACTCTAAAATATCTATCACAAATTCACCATTTCCCCCCTCCCCGCCATAGGTTGAAAACTCAACCGCTACAGCATTACTTCAAAAGAGTAAATATTCTTCTGTAATTAAATACTTGGGATTTTTCCATCAAGCTCCCTAACTCGTAGCTCAGTTATTGGGGGAAGGGGGAGGAGGGGAAAAAGCATCACAGATTTCTGCCCTTCCCTACAAGCCACCACAAACCAAACGCTGTGGGAAAAAAGAAGGAAGGTGGCTGGCTTTTTAAATAGGAAAAATCACTCTCCTGTCTGAAGGTCCGCTACTGTCAGTATAGTATTGGCTCAAGGTACTGAGCCTATTGGGTATTTTTTTAAACTGTCCCTGGCACTGGATAGCACAACAGATAAATAACCTCACTGTTTCCTGTTACCTACTTTTCTGTATCTGTTTCTTAAATTTAGAATATCTTCAGGAATTGCCAAATGCAATGAGGCTTCAAGTTGCCTGTCATTCCTTATCCTTTGCTATTGCACATTTATAAAAAAACGAACCCGTATATGTACATTTGGAACTGAAGCACAGAAAAATAGTCGAGTACAGAACAGTCAACCATTTCAGTATTGAACTGCTACATATTAATTCAAAATGAGGTTCTTCTCCTGTGCTACAACTGGAGCGCTGAATTTGAATTTTGAGCATACATCCCATTTCAATTTATTTAACAGAGCAAAATGTTAGTTTTTCACACAAATAAAATGATATTGTGTGGAAAATGAAGCAGAAACTGGTTCATCTGAAGTTATCAATGTTAGAAACAGAAAGTAAGTACAGGAACATCTCTTCATATATATATAGACTTGATTAGCATGCACAGAAGAGAGGAAAAAAAAAAATCGATTTCAACAAAAAGACTTTTCCCCCACCAATTCCAGCAGTCTGCTCTTCAATAGCCTTTAAAAATACTGCACTTCCAGCTCTCTAAATAAACGACAGTTCAATTAGATCTAAATTGATGCAGTATATTTTGAAGGAAACAAGAAGAACAGAACTTTTCCTTTCACTCAGTACAGATTCTGCATTACAGCAATTGAAACAATTGGTACTTTGATTCGCTTGGAAAGAAACCACGGTATTAACCACACAAGACTATAAAGCACGTTCTTGCAAACATTCAATATTTAAGATTCACTCAAAATGACCAAATCAATATTCAGATTTCACTGTGTCTTCAATACTATTACAAACTGTAATTTTTGGTAGTGCATTTTCAGAGATGCTTTAAGAACTATTTTTAAATAGCCCGCTGTCCGCAGGCAGCAGCTAACAAAGTCACAGGACCGTATTTTTAGCGTTACAATCTGACAAAAGCAGAGCTCTACTCCCTGTAATTACTGAGTGTATGCTCGCATACTACACCTCCAGTAACAAAACCTACAGCATTTCTAGTTTATATCACTGAAAATTTATACTAGGATTTTAAACCCCCACACCTTTATTTGGTTTTAACTATTTCACCATTCTGATTATCGGTTTGTTGCTGGTTGGGTTTTTTTGTATGAAAAACTCGTATTTACTAAATACTTTGTAATAATTTTTCAGTGGTGGCAATATGTACTGCACCAAAAGCCGGACCTATTTCCGTGTCCCATTTTACCGTGCTGAAGGGACACAATCCCAACACTTGAGCCGAAACCACTGAGCACAAAGAAACACAAGCACTTCCATGAAAAAAAACAAACAAAAACCAAACAACACCAAAAACCACCAGTTACTTCTTTTTACGTGCTTTGCTCTGCGCTCCCGTGCCTGCCTGTAGGACTGCCCTGCCAGGCTGACACCGCTCCTTACCAGCCACCAAAGTGACATTTTGAAAGGCAAGTGACAACCCGCAGGGACTCCTTTTGAAGCATCTCAGCACACCGGTGCGAGAATCACGTCTCCTCGGGGGACTCCGCCACGCGTGACGAGGCCACAGCGAACGCTCCTGACCTATTTCACCACACAACGCAACGAAACCCGGAGATGCGGGCCCCGGCCCGCCGCACCGCCCGCACCCTCCTTCCGCACGGGACGCCGCCTCTCTCGGAGGCGAAGCCCCGCCGGCAGCAGGAGGGACCCGGGCCCGGCCGAGGGGACCCGGCGGGGACGGGCAGGCTCGCCCCGGAGCCCGGTCCCGGCTCTCCCCTCCCAGCACGGCGGGGGCGGGGGCCGGGCCTGCCCGCTGGGGCAGCGGGGCGGCCGGCAGCGCCCTGCGCCGCCGCGGCCCCGACACCATCACGTGACCCCGCGGGCGGGGCGGCGGTGGGTGATTTCCCCCAGCCGCCGCCGCCGCCAAAACAATAACGGGCACCCGGCCGTCCGCTGGGCCTGCCGCCCCTCAGCGCGGCCGAGGCGCCGCGGCAGGACTGCTCCGCGCCCCGCCGCTCGCCGGCCTTTTGTTCTGGGCACCCACCCGCACGGTGAGGCCTCCGCTCCCCACCGCCGCCACAGCCGGCGGAGGAGGGGGGGGGGGGGGGCAGCCTCGGGCGGCGGTGGAAGAGGGGCGCTGCTGGAGCGACCGTTGGTGGCGGCCTCCTCTTCCTCCTCCTACCATCCCCTTTCCTCCCCGGCGGCGCCGCCATAGTCCCCGCCGCTCAGCACTCACCCGCCGGACCGGCCGGCTCGCGCCGCTCCGGCCGCTCCGCCCGCACCTGCCGCCTCCTTCGGCCCCGCCGCCGGGACAGCGGGACGCGCCGACGTCACGCGCGGGACGGAACGTTTGGGGCGGGGGGGGGGCCGAACGCGCCACTGTGACGCGGCGGAGGGGGTGGGGTGAGTTCACCGCGGGGAGGGCCGCGCGCGCGCGGGTGTGACGCCGCTGCGTGACGTCGCCTCGCGCCGTCCCGTCCTCGCGGCGGCGCCGCCGCTGCCGCCATGGCGCCGGGGACTGCAGTGCCTAGGCTAGCGGGGAGGGGGCCGCTCCCGGGCGGCTGCGGCCCCTCCGAGCAGCCCGTGGTGGTGGGGCCGGCGAGGTACCTGGGACTGGGGGGAGCACCGCGCCCGGCCCGGCCCGGCCTTCCCGGGGCCCCTGCTCAGGTAGAAGCCCCCTCCCTCGGAGAGCAAAGGTGTGGAAGGGTGGGAGCCCCTCAGCACAGGAAAGACATGGACCTGTTGGAGCAAGTCCAGCGGAGGGCCACGAAAATGATCAGCGGGCTGGAGCACCTCTCCTGTGAGGACAGGCTGAGAGAGTTGGGGTTGTTCAGCCTGGAGAAGAAAAGGCTCCGGGGAGACCTTATTGCAGCCTTCAGTACCTAAAGGGGGCCTACAGGAAGGATGGGGAGGGACTTTTTACAAGGGCAGGTAGTGATAGGATGAGGGGTAATGACTTCAAACTGGAAGAGGGTAGACTTAGATATCGGGAAGAAATTTATCACAATGAGGGTGGTGAGGCACTAGAACAGGTTGCCCAGAGAGGTGGTAGATGCCCCATCCCTGGAAGTGTTCAAGGCCAGGCTGGATGGGGCTTTGAGCAGCCTGGTCTAGTGGGAGGTGTCCCTGCCCATGGCAGGGAATTTGTAACTAGATGATCTTTAGCGTCCCTTCCAACGTAGGCCACTCTATGGGTCTATGATTTCCTGGAGCTTTCTGCATAGAAAGTAGACGGGCATGCTTCCTTGAGGTTTGTCAATTGTCATGGCATTGGTGACCCAGGCAGGTGACAGGGCTGGGGGAAAATGAACTGGCACAGCTCCATTACGCTTGATTGAAGGCGGATTGCAGGTGTAACTGCCCACCGATGAGCCCAGAGAGTAGAACCAGCAGGAGACAAGAAGGGTTGCCGGCCTTTCCAGGAGCACATCTTGTGGCTCATTTGCTGGAAGATTTTAACGGCGTGGCAGCCTGGCAAAGTCACTGCTCCAACTTAACCAGGCCAGTGACTTGTGCCACTGTACGCTGCCCAGCTGTGTTTGGGTGGCTGGTGGAGGGCTGGTTGCTTCAGTGGCCTCCCACAGGTGGAGATGGACCTGGGCACGACCCAGGTGTAGCTGCAGGGGCTCGTACTGTCCCAAAGCTGATCTACTCTCTTTGAGATGGGGTGCGGGGAGGAGGCTTGTGTTGCCCGCTGTTGTCAGAAACAATTGAAAAGTCTGCTGTATTAATTCTTGAATAAACCAGGGTGGGAAACAATAATCCATGCGTCATTTAAGATGGAATGATAATCATTTAGATGGGGGAAGAGGGGCTGTGTGTCTGGGTACTCATTGCACATCAATGGAAAACAAAATGTTTCAACATGACTAAACGTGCAAATTGTCTAGTCAAGGGCTTGATAGACCTAGAGGTCCTGTTGTCTGCTCTTCTTGGTATTTTAACACCCAGAAATCATGAGCATCAGAGAACATTAAAGATCAAAAATCTATGAATACTAAAATCTAAATGTGAACAGGAATACTAAAACAAATGCATTTGGTTAAACCACTGACTTTTTCTAAAAAATCTAGAAGAGCCTACCCGTAATTAGCACTGGTTTTAACAAATGTGACATGATGGCATCCAAGGACAAACATTTACATGGCAACCTCTACGGCTATTTAAAGAGATTTGTGTGAGGCTGAGTCAAAGAATAGAGATTAGAGAAAAGGAAAGGTCCCTTACTGTCAGTGTGTGTTCAGCAACAATAGGCTTAATCCTTTACTGAACCAGACCTTGATCCTGTTGAAGCTATTGAGGCCAAATTCCTGTCGGTTTTGGTTAGAATCTGACCTAAAAAAAGAAAGCAGGCCTGGGCTCTTAAGAGATCTAAAGAGTTCATGCAAAGCTACTCTCAGTGTGTGCAGCTTCGTAATAGAAGCAGCACATTGGAAAACTGTTCTTTGTAAAAAAAGAAGTCCATGGCTGTGTTTGGACAGGTTTGTGATTGTTCACTGTAGCTGCAGGTCGACTGAGAAAATGCACTAGAGAAGGCAAGATTTTATTCTACACTCCATGAGTTACGGAGCAAACACGGCAGTTAAAGGGAATATCGGACAGTGCCAAAGCTAGTAACCAAGGGATTAAATGGATTGCACTTTACTGGACTAAAGAAATAAGGAGCAAAAGGTATCTAGTTGAATAGATTGGAATAAGGGGATCAGAAATTATCTGCTTAAATTCTAGTAAGATTATACCTTCTAAAATGTTACCTACACTATTATCAATCCTTATTACCAGCTCTTATTTCAGTCAGAATGTGTATTATTTACATATCTCTTTTTTGTTTGTTTGTTTCTATTTTTGGCATGAATCCATCTATTCCAGCAATGGCTTCCTTGACACTTACTAGTTTATACCTTTCTGTTATAATTGAAACCACCTCATTTATAACTTTTCTACCTCTGCTTATTTCACAGTTCTGTTCTCTCCCATGTTTTTCCTTGTTTGTTTTTACTGTTGTCTACAATGTCATCAATCTGTAATGTATGTCTGATGCTTGCCACTAAATTATTAATGAATATAGTGGATTGAAAAGTAAAGAATCACCAGACTAATCCTTAAAAGACACTGCTTTCCCTGTTAAGTGTCTACAGTCCCACCATTAATATTTTGCTGATGCTTTGACAATGGAGAGCTATTAATCCATATTTCAGTGATTCTATTTATAAAACACTTTTTCTGCTTCTTCAAGTGTATGTGATACTATATAAACCTTTGCAGATATGCCAATGTCTTATATTCACCAAGAGCTCAATCTTGGCGCAGTTAAGGAGAGTGGGGAGAAAACCAGTTCCCTTCTGCTGTGCTTTTGAGTCAGTTTATGTCATAGCAGTTTGGGGACTTAGTGTGGAGACCCTCAGAATGGCTGCAGGTTACGCTAGCAGTAAAGGGGTGGATGACAAGTGGTATCATGCTCCTGCTTTCCACACTCCTGCACCTTCAGCAAACTCTCTGTACTGAACAGAGAAGGTGTAGAGTCAGCAATGCGTCCCTCGAGTGTACGTGTACCCTTGGTTCTTCTGTGCTGGCAGCCAGAGGAGGGGATGCAAGTTGATTTACAAAGTGTAAATAAATATATTAAACACAAATCCCGATTGTGTTCCAGTGGCACATTTCTTCCATGAATGCCTGTTGCTTATCACTCACTGTGTTCCTTTTCTCTAAGCTGCTGTAGAATGCAGGATTCACATCTTACACTACCAGATGTCCCTGCTCATTGCAGGGGAGGTTGGAGTAAGTGACCTTTAAAGGTCCCTTCCAACCCAAACTCTTCTATGATTCTGTGATTTTCATTAGTGATAATTTTTTTACCGTCATTGAAGACTAAGATTCACAATTTTTCCAGAATTATTTCTTTTTTTTAAAATGATGCTTATAGTTTTTACAGTCCGTGACACAAGCTTGTCCGTTGTGCTTCAAGTGTTTTGAGTTTGAGCGTGCTAACAGCACAGAGCAGCCTGACAGCCAGTTGGGCTAGCCAGGGACTTCTCTGGCAGTGGGCAACCAACATCAGGCTGCCTCCATCAGTCTCTGGCCCTGGCAGTCCTGGCAAAGAGTGTGAGAGCAGTGCCCAAGACGGTGTCACTGAGACAAAATGACATCCCTTGAAATGCTATTGCAGTTGTTCTGGTGATGTACAAAAGGCAAGTTGATCGACGTGAGTCCAAAGCCTGGTCTTGGGTTTGCAAGTGGCTTTTCATTTTGACTAGCTGGAAACTGTCGAGGTTCGTTGTCTGTCTTAGCAGTCTGCACTTACGGTCCCGCTGTGCTGTAGCTGAACTGATTTCTAGTCACTAATTGTAGATTCAGAACAAAGTATTAAAGCCTGAATTGGCGTCTGAAAGTCCAGCTACTGTACCTCATATAATTTCTGTATTTTGCTTACATAATCTGGATACGTAGCGACCTCTGCCAAATAAGCTGTTACTTAACAGTTTTGGAAGGATTGTGTTGGTTAGTCATAAGAACAATCTCATTTTGCTCTAAAAACAGAAAAGTCGAACCATGCTGAGGAAGGGAAGTGGGAGAAGGGGAGCTGAAGGCGAGTTCTCTTTCTCAGTTCTCTCAATCTGTGACTTTCGCTGGATCTGTACCCATTCTGTCTGTGAACTCCCAGGGAGAGATCCTGATTGTTTTGCTTTCATTTAGTGGCAGTAAAAAATTCCACACAGCATACAAAACAAATTTATTTTATTGCCCCAGTTGGCAGGCAAGGTAAAATTTTCTTCCTCCAATAAGTAAACATTGACTTTTTCCATTATCCCAGCTGTCAGAATCATATCACAGTGTATGTTGCTGTTGAACTGAAATCATCCATATGGCGATACAGACGAGCAGAAAAAAACACACTGCAAAAAAAGTTACTGCCTTACAATACAGCGTGTTTAAATCCTTTAGTTTTCCAGGCAGAGAGTTTCCAGGATTAAAGCCTACTTTTCCCATTCGCGAATCTTGTGCCTTAGTGTCAAGATCATTAAGATCTTTCTCTTTGACTTCCTCCCCATCAACAGGGAATATTAACCTCGTATTTTAAAAAAAATAAAATAATTATTTTGGACCTTCAAAATCATGACGTTTACAAAAATTACAAGGTTAGATTTTGGGTTTCTTTTGAATTTTTCCCAGAGTTTTACATCTGTAGGACTTAGGATAACTTATAACTACTGATAAAATGCAGTTCTGTAGCTATAAGGTAGACTTTATTTTAACTTTATTGAAGCTGAGGTTCTTGTATAATCATACATCTTGTATAATCATACATCTACAAGAGATTAAATCTTGAAAACTGGCCAGAGTCACAAGATTCTTGATAGATGGAAAATCTGTTAATTGCAGAGAGGAAATGGCACACTCAGGACTACATTTTACTTTAGTGGAAGGAAAGCAAAATATTAAAAACATGTTGGTGCCATCTTCATCTTTCATTTAAAAAATAATGAATTAGAAATTGCAGTTTCCTTTTGTATCACTAGATGGTATATGGTAGCTGTAGGGAAGCTGAGCGCTTCAAAAAAGTTTTTGATAGAGCGTAGGTGCTGCTGTTTCTCCCGATCCAGCTGTTGCACTGACCAGACTCCTGGCTTAGAGAGGACATGCGTGCAAAGCTGTTCCTGACAACTAAAACTGCTTCTTCTTATACCAAAACCCGGGTCCTATTGCAGTCAGTGGCAAAACTTGCCGAGTGGTTTGGTTCTGTGCTGACGTCTTCTAGGAAACGGCACACTAGTTAGGCCCCTAGCTCAGGGTTATATTTAAAAAGAGGAACTCTGTCTCCAAACGCTTGAAAACACCCACACTTTCTTGGAAAGTTGGCAAAGTCTTCAAACTGCGTGTGTTGGACCCTCTGAGCTACCTGCTGGTGAGCTCTTGAGAGGCCTGAAAGTCCTTACCGAGACAGAACGAATGGAAATACAGGCTTGCCATTTTAGTTATGCTTATATGAAGTATCGTATAGTTGCCGTGCAAGCAGCTACTTTTACACTAGAGGGCACATTATTACCTTTGCAGGTAATTTTTTTGAATGCTACAACAGCACAATCAAAACAGGAAAAAAAAGGATTAAAAATAGGTAGAATAGGAAAATAAAGAAAGAAATAAAATAATAGAACAAATGAGCAAAGGATAGCTAAAAAAACTCCGTTAAAATATTTTTTCATAGATGTTATAAGAAGATCAATGTGAATTTTAACATCTGAGAAAAATTCTCTTGCAGAATCCATTAAAAGGCTGATGTGACTGAAGAAACCTTCCTTGCCTGAGCTCTTGTTAGGGCCTGGAAACACTGCAGCCTCAGGGCAGAGAAGTCTTCTAACAAGTAAGATAACAACTAACAAGCACCCCGGTATTTTAATTAACAAGTGAGATGATTTTGTTATAATTTTATAGAACAACCAAGAGCATTTTATGCTGTTCCATTTGGTTGAACAGTTCAACAGCTTAAAGGGACCTATTTCTGCTTTTCAATTATGACAATGACATTTTAGTTTGAAAGTTTTCAATTGAAAATTAAACATCTCTGGATGACTCTGTCCTCTAGGCTTTACTTGTGTGTAAAGGGTAACATTAACAAGATTTATGGGCACAATTCTGTAGTTAAATCTTTATTTCTCCTGTTCCGTAGAGGAGCCAACAATTTCTTGGTGCTTTTTAGCAATTAAAAAGAAAAAAAAAGCACCCAGTTTTCGGAGGCTACTTTGCTCTTTGGTGGTTTGTGCTTTTTGCATTCCCTTGATCTCTCCTGTGCTTAGACTTTGTGGCTTTCTGGGTGAGAGACCCTTTCATTATCATCTGAAGCTTTCACAACAGCTTCTCACAGTGTCACCAGTTTCCACAGCCACATGAAATGCCGTGGAGAAGGACTCGGCGTGTGGGGCTCCCTTCTGCACAGCCAGCCCCGCTGTGCCTTTGCTCTCCCCCCAGTCTTCTCCCCGAAGTTTGGCAGGGCAGTGCTCTTGGGTGGTATGTCCTTTCTGCCCCAGTGGCAGAGAGAAAGAGTGGGACAAAACGGATCTCGGGAGGGAAGGGGGTGAGGAATGGGGGACGTGCTGTGTGGCGTGAAGTCCCCCAGCGTTGCACCAAGGCGGCGAACGAGGAGAAGAGAGTCGCAGATGCAGCACCATCCTGTTACAATATCCTTGTCAGAACGGGAGTCCCCCCTAAAGCAAATTTCGGTTTCTGGACACAGGGAACAGATCAATTTTTGTAGTGCTTAAGACCAGCAAGAGAAAATGTTTTCTGAAGATGTATAGAGCTATGATCATAGAATCATAGAATGATTTGGGTTGGAAGGGACCTTAAAGATCATCTAGTTCCAACTCCCCTGCCATGGGCAGGGGCACCTCCCACTAGACCAGGCTGCTCAAAGCCCCATCCAGCCTGGCCTTGAACACTTCCAGGGATGGGGCATCCACAACTTCTCTGGGCAACCTCTTCCAGTGCCTCACCACCCTCACCCTAAATAATTTCTTCCTAATATCCAATCTAAATCTACACTCTTTCAGTTTGAAACCATCACCCCTTTTCCTATCATTACACCCCCTGATAAAGAGTCCCTCCCCATCCTTCCTGTAGGCCCCCTTTAGGTACTGGAAGGCTGCTGTAAGGTCTCCCCGGAGCCTTCTCTTCTCCAGGCTGAGCAACCCCAATTCTCTCAGCCTGTCCCCATAGCACAGGTGCTCCAGCCCTCTGATCATCTTCATGGCCCTCTGCTGGACCTGTTCCAACATGTCCATGTCCTTCTTGTGGTGAGGACTCCAGAGCTGGGCACAGTTCTCCAGGTGGGGTCTCATGAGAGCGGAGTAGAGGGGTAGAATCACCTCCCTGGGCCTGCTGGCCACACTGCTTTTGATGCAGACCAGGATGCAGTTGGCTTTCTGGGCTGCAAGTGTGCATTGCCTGCTCATGATAGAGAAAAGTGAGAGTAAGTAGCTATGCCACCCAAAAGAAGCGTTCACCTTGGCTACAACAGGTAACCGTGTAGCATGGCAGCATCTCTTTCTTTCTTCAGTGAGCAATAACATCGTGATGTAAAGAAAATAACTGGGGTAAATGTTCCCGTTTGAAGTCTCATTTCTTTCTCTGTACACTCACGTCTCCCAGCGAGATGCCTATAATGGCTGATGTTACAGAGAGTGCAGGATTAGGTCAGACTTGTAATGCACTTTTCAGCTACGCAGTTGAAGTAGTATTGCCGTGGAGAAATGCTTCTTAATGTTATTTGAATTTTTAAATGCCAATAAAGTAGACTAAATAAATGTCTGTGAGAAGGAGTTTCTTTCCGTGGTTTCACCAGGCTTTTCTCCTTAAAGAAGAAAAAGAAGACAGAGTTGTTCTGACAAAATCTAAGACAAAAATCAATGTCAATCAATGCTTAAATAATTATTATAATTGCAATTTTAATGACTGTCACCTGTAAGAGCCACACAGAGTGGGACAATGAATGCAAAGGTGGTGTTGCAGATGGAAGCGACACAGTATCTTTTGCGTCTATTTTATAAAGCATTCTCAGACAGTATGACAGCATAGCATGGAAAAGTGCATTTCTTAGTGGCATGAACTCTGAGCTGATAGGAGTTCACTGAGGATTTGAGGCATGCATTAATCAATAATGCTGCACTGCCTGTTATGTCTTAGAGTTTAATTAACAAATTCAGTGAAGGGAAATAGCATCCATAAGCAATGATAAAGGGATGTTCAGCATAGCTTGCAAAATAACCATTTGAACGTTAAAAAGAACAAAGTCAAAAGTTAATAATTCTGATTACCCGCATAGCCCCTGAGCCAGCACTTACTTACACACAACCTTACATTTTGTGCGTAGTTTCATTAGATCCAGCAGGATAGACTGCCCACGTGAATATCTGTGTGTTTAACTGCCTGCTGCCTTGCAATCCACTTGGATTGGCCCTGGGCACATTTGAGGGGGTTTTGTGCCTTATCCTACAGAAGGGAACAAGAAAAGGTTTAAAAACATGAGAGTGCAATTAACCCCTGTGTAGATCTTCCCCAAGGGGAAGAGAGGGACAAATCTACATCCTGGTTGAGTTCGCTGACAAACTCGTTTAGAAATGGCATGAGCAGGCTGCCCTGCTAGCACCATTTGTCAGGAAGAGGTACTCCAGTAGAAGATAAATGACTCGTAATCTCCAGGGAAGGGATGCATTTTCTGTGGCCTGGAGTGCAATACCCTTTCCTTCTGTATGCTTAATGCCTTAACTTTGGCCGTTTCCTGCTCATCGTGTCTGCTCTAGTAGTCCTAATTGTTCTGATGGAGTGCACGTCAGTTCTGCGGATTTCACTGAATGACAAAAATTAGCTGCAGCGACACTATATTCCCTCTCTGGACCCAGAGGAAGAGGGCAGGCAAAAGAAAGCAGAAGGCAGGGAAGGAAAGTTCGCAGAAGGATTACTGTACCTTTGGGATCCCGAGTTCAGGAAGTACAGCTTTCTAATCTCTGCTCTGGCATAAGCCTTACCAAATCAGTAATCAATTTATCTACCTGTGAGATGGGTTATAATACTTACCTGTCTCACAGGGGCCCTGTGAGGGTTCGTTAGTTACAATCCTTTGAAGATGGAGAGTGCGAAGTGGTAGTATTCTGCTGGCACCATAATCCTCTCCAGATTCCTAAGTGTCATCAGAGGACCCTCTGAGGAGAGCAGTTGTTTCTAAACTGGTTACTTACCATTTATTGTCAATTGTCTATTATGTATGCTTGAGTTTATATCTACTTGAATTTTCTCTACTGCATTTTTTTCTCCTTCGTAGGGCTGATAGGATCTCAAGATGAAATTCATTTGTTCAGCTTGTGGCGACGCTGCCCAGGGGATTGCTACACCCGAGCCTTAGCCTTTGTGTGCGTCAGTTCATAATTATTGTTCTCGATGGAATTTAAGTGAGATAAAGAGTGCTATACCAGAGCTTATTGTTGCGTGAATTAGGTCTCTTGGTGCATCTGTAATGTTAACTTTGAGTTTGTTTGTGGTTTTAGGTCCTTTTTAATAATCCTGAAAAGCTTCTGATGTATTAATGCACCATTAATGTGAAAGGAAGTGTATTCTTTTGAAGGGCTAAGGTAAACAGATTATACATTTTGTTATTTTTTTCAAAGTCCTCACATGAGCTGCATTTTTAGAGGTGTTCTAATTATGTGGAGCATTGAAAGCTGGGGAAAGAGCAGTGAAATCAGGTGTTCTTGCTTCTTGACTTCCAGCAGTGCTGATATGAACCCATGAGGGGTTCATATTAGAAAAAGATGAGGAGTCTCAGTTCACCACCCTTTCTGGGTTTGAGTAAAATTTTACTTTGGGCTTAGTCGTGGCCCTTGTTCTTGCTGGATAGCACTTTACTCCAGAATTAGTTTCACCAATTTCAGTTAATTCATTCAAACATACAATAATCCCTTCTTCCACTGCTGTTGTCCTCTCTCCAAGGGAGCTGTGATAGGCTTCTTTCAATTCAGGTAAAGGAAATGGCTACACAATTGCCATTAACTTTGAAATGAGCTCTGAATAATCTCATTTTGCATGTCTCCATTTTGTGTCACCATTCGGCACCACTGACTTCAGCTGTGTATTGGGCAATGCCACAGGGACATGCTCACAGCCAGCATAGCTCAGTGCCATTCCGTGGAGTTTAGCAGACTTTCAGCTACTCACGTCAGCAATGAGTAATGTCTAGCCTTTAAACTACAGAGCATGTGAACAGCAAGATGACTAGGTTGCATCCATCCCATATTCCTGGACTTATTCAAGGGCTGAATTTATGGCATCTATTTACCTGGGGGCTTAAAGCTGTCTCCATTACTCATTTTGAGCAAGATGCTGCAACTATGTTATTCCACAGATCATGGACTTATTTCATTGCTGCTGTAAGAACATATAATTCCTTGAGTTCCAGTGAAGTGACACTGGTTTACACCTGCTGCAGATACATTTGTATGATTTCATCCAATACTCCAACACAATTGGATAGTGAAACAAAGTGGAATCAGACTGCAATGTCTTAAAGAGTGAGCAGTAGGGCTAGAAGAGGTGAGCAGATATGGATGAATGCATTAACTTACTTCTGATTCATATTACAGAATCCGCAAGACTATAGATTGCAAAGATTAAGCAGTATGTTTTATAGGAGGCATAGTGTGCTTGGTTTGAGAGAAGATGATGAATGCACCTGCACTTTCATTTGCATTTCCATAGCATGGAAAATATCTGTGGGTTTTTAAGGAATGCGTGCAGTTGTATACGTCCTCACATATACAGTTGTGGATGTTTCATGTTTGGTGTTCTGTGGCAAAATTTCTGTGATGCTCAACCCAGCGAAGCAGATATTTTGTGTACGTTCAAGTAAATTAGCACTGGTAGTTTTGGTTCAGCTTGATGTGATGTCGACTAATTGTGTTGATGGAGCAATTCTTTGCATTATCTAGCTTATTATACCTCATTACTCCCACTTCAGTTTCTAGTTTGCTGTAAAATGGCATCAGGAGGGATAAATTACAGAACTCTGCAGGAGGAGCAGAAAGCTTTGCCAGCTCTGCAGATGAGTGTTTGGGACTCAGGGTATCTGGACAGATGTCGTGGACAGTTTGGGATTGCTGGGTAAGTGTGGAAGCTGGATATTTTTGCTGAAAAGTTTAGCAGTGGTATGATTACTCATTCTGTAGTTCTACCTGATAACATCAGGCCTCTTTCTTCAGTGAGGTGCATGGTATCTATCATCATTCCTTTTCAATTAGCTGAAGAGCTGCTGAATTTTCTTTAGGAGACCAGATTCTGGGGCATTGATTTTTTCGTTAAGATTATGACCAGCAATGGGATAGAAAGCTCTTGTAGCTAAAATAAGGGTGAGAGAGCCTGCAGCTTCACACAGAGCAAGAATTTATAAAGGAACATTCTTTAACTGGTCATCCAGCTAAGATGCATTAGCAGTCAAGATCTCCCTGGAAAATATGAACGCTCTTATTGGAGAGGCGCCTGGGGTGATAGTAGACTGAGAAGGGTAGAGAAGGGAGATCTCATATTTTACACTCATTTAAAATTGTTAACTTGGTTTAGGCTAGACACATAGTCCAGTTATGACAGCTTAAGAGCTGATGCTCTTAGTTGAGTGCCCATAACTGTCTTTGTATAAACTTTTAAACCAGAAGGAAGTAGGTTAAAGCTACGTCACACTGGATGAGATTCAGTATGAGTTTAATACATACTTCAGCCTCTATATGTAGGTTTCTATAGATATGCTACCCATTTAAGTCTATGGAGATGTAGTTAGGATTCAGGTGCCCATGTACAGGTGTCTTGTGCCACTTGAGATGCTGTAGTTTCTGAGACACCCACCTGGGGCTTGTACATCTGACACAAAGTCTTTGGGATATGCATTTTCCTCTGCAGTGGTAGTTGGACTCCAGGCAGGATGTCCCAGGGCACCTTGGATGGCGCTCCACGTGGTGTTCAGGCAGCTGCACTGAGCTCCTGGGCAATACAGTCGGAAGAGTTTCTAAATTAATTCAGTTTACTCTAGACGCCAAAGGTGGGGCACAGTTGCTGTGACATCTAATGCCATTTCAGAGGGCAGGGGAGAACCATGTGTCATTGGAGATATGACACAGGCCTTACAGGAGACCCATGGCCTTTTTGAAGTGCTGTTTGGAAGACAGATGGCTTATGGTAAGGAATGTAAAATGGCCCTGGGTACTGCCTTTGGACAACTGAATCACCCTCCAGACTCCACTGGCTGGATTCACCAATTCTCCATTGACAATAACAGGACTTCAGACACCTAACCTTCATGGAGACGGTGAAAATTAGGTATGCTAATCATAGACTGAACCTCATCCTTTCCCTCAGAGCTGAAACAGAGAGGTCATGCACAGAGGCTGACTCAGCCAACAGGGTTGTGCCCCAGCAAGACACCAACTCCTGCTCCTGAGACTGTCCTTTCTTGCTGGGAATTACACTTGCCCATGCCAAAATACGTGTGTGCTGGTAGAAGCCAAAGGTCTTCAGGGCAGCTGTGAGCAAAAGAGATGCTGTTGCTAACAGGGCTGGTAGCTGCTGCACTGGCCAAGGCTGCCAAGGCTTTTCTGCCGTGACGGCAGATGCTGAAGAATTGCATCACATGAGCATACGCTCGTGATCTTTTTCATATATAATGAGTTGTACATAAAAATTTCTGCTGCATGGTGGCAGTGAGGGGACTGTACAATGTATACAAGGGACACCAAAGTTTTCATCTTTCCGCTGTACATCTGTGGGTAGTAAGGTGGAATAATACCATAATAGAATAATTACCATAATATTCTTTAACAATGGAAGTCTTGCTGATAGTTGAGCATATTTAAATTAGGAGATGCTGTTTCTCATGATGCAGTGAAAGACAGTATTGTTAACTGCCAGTACCCATAACTTTACAGGTAATTGCAGCTATGTATGAGCCATGCTCTTGTTTGATTAAATTGGTTTACCCAGTAGTTGAAGGCTTATTGTAATATATTTGTAATTGTAATATACTGTGTTATTTCTGTACAATGGAGAAGTAAAGGGTAAAGGGTATCCAGTGGAACAAAATACCTCCTGCATGCAAATAAATTATCCAGTTGCTGTTATAAACAAGAAGCATTGTCTTCTGCCAGACTTGCGACAAAGAAATCATTATCTGTCTGGCCTGTGCGTTGAAGAACAATAATCTGTATTTCAAAAATTAAAACCATAATTAAGCTATTATTATGAGTCCACAACACAAGAATGAAGAAAATGATAGTGTTAGGCCCTTCTGAGTCTCAGATCCCCAATTAGCAACCCCTGAATCAGTGGTTCAAATTTCTCCCACATGAGGATTGCTTCTCCTGACTCTGTCAGTTATGGAGACATCACCCCATGGGCCAGCTGAGTCAGTGTAATGCTTCTCTCATTACCCACCTGCCAAGCAGGACATTGCCAGGAAAGACGAAGTCTAGTTGGGATGTACTTCAAATACCCTGAGAGGTCATTTAGGCTCTGTTAGTTACTGGAAACCAGAAAACTGTACAGGAGCCCTTCGACTGGTAAACAATGGTCATGGATTTTTTTGAGCTAATAAAAACAGGCTAAAATCACTTCTCATGCCCTTCTTCAGGGTGACATTTCACTTTCCTTTGGGTGCGGCTGGGAGTCTTGGTCATTGTGTCTAAACAGAATAATAGAAAATAGAGTAAAAAAAGCCAAAGTTGATCTTTCAAGGTTTCTACCACAAGCAGGCCCTTTAAATAACAATTGAGAATATGCAGGTGTGTGTGTATGTATGCATTTGTCAGATGTTAAAACCAAGATCTTCATAAATCTTATGTTTCATGTGTTATTAATGTGTCATTGAATTTAAAAAGAAGACATTGTTCAGATCATCTGAACATGGTGACAAATAGTAAAAGTTACTAAGAAGTCCCTTGGTAGGTTTTCAGATCGCCTAAGCTTCTATAGAAAATAAATGAGTGAGAACGCTGTAGCTAAGGAATTTGCTACATGATCTAAAATGGTTGATGGTGCAAAAACTTCAAATTTAGAAACAGAAAACTGCAGTAAGTTAGAAAATACAGAGAACAATGTTAACATGACTCACTCATATCCTATATCGAGGTTTAAGGCTGAAACTGATTGAGAAAAGAGTCTGGAATACCCTACATGGGTAGGAGCAAAACAAAACCAAGATCACTAGGGGTTATTTTTTGGTTTTGTAATAGAAACTTGGAGGGAAAAACATGATCTGGAGCTAGTAGTAAAGAAGTTCCAGGTAAACTATGTTTTACTGGCATATTATCATCGCCAAATTTTCTATTCCATCTGTTATTCATGTTGTTTCATTCTTCCTCAATACTTCCTCCAGCCAAAGAGCTGATAAGTATTGATCTGGGACACTGGCTCTCTCCTGCGCTTCATATCCTTCAGTTATGATGTAAGGAAATGTCTTTTGGCACTGGGTGTATCACGAGGAAGCTTGTTGTGCTAGAGAAGTTGTAATCTTTTCAAGAGTGCTGTGAAAAGTCGGTGACTGCTCAAGTGCATAAACACGTCCATCCCTCAGCTCCACTGCCTCAGATTAACACTGTACGTTGCCAACATTGCCTTTGCAGCGAGTTGTGAACAGCACAGCCTTGAAACCAGTAACTAGGCTCTCTTTTTGCCTCCTGTGGTGCCTTTGAAGTGGCTGTTTTAACCACTGCCTTCCTCAAAACTGCTCCTTGTGCCTAGATCAGTTCTCCAGCCACACCGCTTTCTGCCCTGCACACCCGTGTTTGGCTGGTGAACACGTGTAACTCTGCTCGAGTGCTGAGGCCACCCACGTGTCCAAGAGATCTTGAAACAGGGTGGGTTTTTTTAAGTAGACGTTCCTTTACTTCCTAGCCATGTGATCCTAATTGCTTTAGCGTGCACGGCCTAAACTGGGACAGTCACACGGTAGGAACGCTGCTGTGTTCCCATCTCCGCTACAAATGGGGACACTCAGCTGTGAACCCAGCAGTCTGCCCGTCCACTGAAATGTCACTGTCCTGGATCTTGGTATTTGGAGTAGAGGTCTCTCCCTGTCCCTTTGCATGTGTTTCTTTGACTTCCAGATCACAACATATGCATGAAATGACACACCTGCTCGGGTGGATGTAGCTATTGATGGACCCAGCTGGGGATTCAGTCCCAACATTTGCTTTTCAACTCTGACTGTGTTGGGCAGCTCTTTGCTTCTGAGGATCCCTGTAGGGACCTTGCATTCAGGATACCCTGCCAGGAGAGGGGAAACTATCTCGATATTGGGAAGTGCCATATGTGACAGGGAAGGAAGGAGCTGGATTTCTAATGTAGCTCCAAGGCTTTCAAGAAATCCGGGACAGTACTTCATTTTCATTAATTTTAGATATAATGTATATGTGTATATCCTAAGATGTCAGAATCAACAGCTCTCAACATCTCATCTGCCTACCTAAAGGAGGACTGCTGGGGTGGCTCCGCATTGCTGTACCCCATCGGCTTCTCCGCCGAGTGACACCGGGGGGGTTGCACACAGAGGTGGGTGCCCAGGGGAGCCAGTGGAACGGTGGCATGAGTGTGCTCCGTCTCTTGTCTCTTCCCTCGCACTCAGGCTGGCTGGAGCGACCTGCAGCACTCGGCTGCCTTCTGGCCACAAATCCATGGTGGAGAAGCTTTCCCTGAGCTAGACAGGGTTGTGGTACAAGGTACGTGCAGTTCAGCTGCCTTGGCCATTAACGGGGTCTTCCAGATATCATTTTCCTGTTGTTGAAGATGGGGGGAGGCTCGGGTGTCATGTTAGAGGGGGCTCTGCTCTTCCAAGCAACATCCTTCAGTTGTGATGTCCTGGCTGCTAACAGGTACCACTGATCCGGTTTAGAAAGTAAAGCAGGTCACTCAACGAGCAGCAAAAATAAGGAGGCCAGTTTTCCTTTGGATTTGTGTCTTTGGGCCTCAGCCCTTCCCTTCCCCCTCTCCCTAGTGACCCTGCCTCTGCTCCGTGCTCCCCACGGCACCCTCACAGACAGGTCTACAAGTCTGTACCTGCTGCCTGGCAGCCCAGGATCTGGCTGTTGAATGCCTACCTTCTACAAACTTAATTTTGTTGGATTTTTTTTTCTTCCAAACCAGGGTGAAACTGACCAGCAAACTGAAAAGTTGCTGGGACAGGTAGCTGCCAGCCAGCCATCATGACAGCATAAGGTTTTTTCCTCTAAGAAAGGAGATTATAAAGTTTATGTTGTGTATTTGTCTTCTGAATTTGGAGGCTTTGGCGTTCATTTCAGTCGTGGGGAAACAGGGAGGGTAGACGGTAAATTTTGTTTGGAAAAGAATAGGAAAGCTGTGATTCTTGTCTAAATGTATGAATAGGGGAGCTAGGAATGCAAGCACTGCGTATCCTGAGAAGGGGTAAAATTATGAACTGGCTACAAATGGGATGGAAGGGATATTTTAGTTTTACCTACCTAGATTTCTCAGTGTGTTTGCCATGTGCTGCATTTTTATTTTTGCTCCCTGCCTTCAGCAATTGTTGTTGTTTATTATATCCAGAAAGGGGGATTTTATACATATAAAGATTTCTTTAGTCCTGTTTCCTTCAGCTGCCCTCCAAACGATTCCCGTTCGTGCCCATATCCCTCTCATCCTTGGCAGTGTTGCTCTATGTCTATTATGTGCTTCATAGGTACAGTTAGATGTGGGAACGTTTTTCTGGAGCTTTGACCATTCTCCATGCTTTTGCCTGAACTATTTCTAGTTAGACCAGCTCTTTTTTGAGCTCTGGTACCTTAAGGGGACGCTGCACTTCAGCTGAGACTTCTAGCAGTGCTGAGTCGAACAGAAGAATTGCTTCGTATATATTACAGGCCATATGCCTGCGTGTGTGTCCCAGTGTGATATTTGCTTTCTTTGTGATATCATGACACTGTTTGCATTCAGCTCTGAATTACCACTGCCACCTAAGGGGCCTTTTCTTATTAGTCCGTGAATTTGTACATTCCTGCCTTCATGGAGTGCCCTGCATTCTCCCCTTTGAATTTCATCTTGCTGCTTCGCAGAAGCTCGTGGGAACCTTCTCCGCCTTTGGCTGCAGCCTTCTGAGAGACTCCTTCTTCTGCTTCGCTGAGCAAAGAGACTGCATGAGCTTCAGACCCGCTTCAGCAGAGCTCGTGCAAGGGAGCACGTGTTTGTGCTGGCAGCTCTATATGGAATTATAAGTCACTGTTATTGCTTACACACAAAAAAATGATATGCAAAGACACCATGACTACAGATCTGTGTCACTGTATTAAAAAAAAACAAACCACAAGTTAAAAGATGTTTAAGAAAATACGCAGTGGTGTCAATGTATCCTCTAAATAAGCCACTTCATCAAGATGCTTTGCATTGACTTTTGCCTTATAGCAAGCCAAAAATGTCCACTTTTCAAATTAATATTGAAATTCCTCATGATACTGTCAGCTGTTTTTCAAAACATGGCAGTTATTGCTCTCCCCCAGGGGGAGATAGCTGAAGGATGATGAGGATGCTTCTGCAGCTCCCACTCATAGTAATAAATAATACAATGCATGGTGCTGCTAGTGTGGTTTTTTATGAAGTAACATTTCAGTAAAAGCTGGTTACAAAACACACTAAGTTTGATTTATAGGCCTGAAATTATGACTATCCAGCATTCCTGACCGATGACTTATTTATTCTTCTAGTCAGAAGACAAAGCTTTCTATATTGAAAAATAGTTGATACCTCTTTAATTACAGCTTAGGTACAATGTGGACATTGTGCTTTTTAACCACCCACTGACAGTCTCTAAAGTGCAGTGGACCTGCATTTCCTAATGTATGAAATTGCTCCTAGGATTCTGCGGGACCCATGAGAAAATTGCAAAGAATTTTTACTTATCCCAGAGCAAGTGTGTCTCGGCTGAATAAAACTTCTAAGTCTTTCTAAAAGCTTCATTCTTAAGATCTTATATTGAGATGGCCCCCTAATGGTGTACCAGAATCTCAGCTTAAGGTGCCCAGCTGACTTTCAAATATTCACTTTTAATTGTCGTTCTTTTCTTTCCCCTGGGATTAATTTTGAAAATGTAAGTCTCAGGGTGCATGTGCTTAAGAAATTGTCTTATGTTGACATTTCTCCCTTGTACAAAAAGCAAAACAAACCAAAACAAGAGATTGATCTCTTGAGCAAGATTGCTACTACCATGAGAATACTTAGTTCTCTTTTCTCCTTCCCTCTAAGCAGCAAGCACAGTATGTCTAGGATTCAGTAATGCATTAGGCACAGCAAATGTAAGGTCAGAGGAAACAGGATGTGAAATGAAATCACAGATGAGAGATGCTAATTGCATCATTTGATGAGCTACTGGAGCTCAGAGAATACCAGTAAAATAAAAGTTCTCATAAAGAGTAGAATATGTACTTGTACTTCAGGTGATCTGGAGAGCTATCACCAAAAGATACTCCAAAGAGGATTTGTCAGGATGGAGAACCAGGAGTGGTTCGGCACTCGCTATTCATTAACAGTAATGTAAACAATTCAGGAAGAACATTCATTTATTACAAATCCCATTAGGAAGTGAGCTGAGCATCCGTAGTGAGGAGAATGACACAGAAATAACATGATATATTGCAAACATGTAGAAACGGACCAAACCAAGAGGTCAGGCTGTGCTCTTGGGATTCATTTCAGGGATGACTACAAAAGACTAAGATGTGTGAATGCAGGCTTTCACGGTGTTTATAATGGTCATTCATCTAATGTCCTCCCTATTTTGGAGGGATTTGATCCAAAAGCCAGTCTCCACCAGTCCTTCCATCCCTGACCCCAGTGTGCATCCATATACACATGGGACATCCAAATCACATGATATTGCTGTCAGCAGAACTGGGTTAGTTACCCTACATATGGCCCATCTACTGAACAGAAGGCAGGGGCTGGTGGGTAGAAATGTGTTTTAGAAAGAAGTAACTAGGATCTGGAAAAAATAGAAGCTCATCACACTCCGGGAATAGTCAAAGCCACTCTTTAATGGAAGGGAGTATTTGAGTAAAATCTCAAATACTGCTAGTGAACAGCGTGACAGCGTGATGCACCTGACGTGGAGGCATCCTCACCAAAAGTGATGCCACCACTTCAGCCACAGTTCAAGAAATCTCCTGGCTTAAAAACAGAGTGAGTGACAGCTCCTTGCCCAGCTGTTCGGCCTCTGCCTTGCAAAACAAGATGCTCTACTAACAGTGGGGAGAAAAGGCGGTAAAAGGATGAACTTGGGTTTATTTATTATCTCAGACATTACTTTTCCAATAACTAGCAGGGGTACACTGATATCTGTCAGTGTCATGTGGAGATAATTTACCCATTTTTAGTCCCCTCTTGCTGTCTGAAACTGTAAATCCTGTTTCCAGAAAACAGAATTACTAGAGTAGCTATATGGCAGATTTTGTTGTCATTTGCTCACTGGAGGTTTCTTTTATGAACAAAGCATCACCGTGAAAAATAACTTCCTTTATCATGTTGAATTATGCTTTTGCTGCAAGGTGTTTTTCGAAGTTTCTACCATTGTTCAACTTCGACAGCAGAATAAAACAATATGTCATTTCTTAAAAAAAAAGGAACATACCCTTGAACAGGTTATGTTGATTTGACTAAGAATTTTTAAGCACATTTTCCTTTTTAATAGAAGCCTGTTTTATGGACTGATGTGTATTTATCCAGTGCATTGATGCTATAGTGAGGATCAAACCATTTTTGAAACCAGGTATTTTCTGCTATAGCATAAAGGAGAAAGGGGAACTGCCCTCCTGTTTTTCAGTCACACAAAAACAACCCAAAATCACAAAAGCAGTTCCTTAATCTCATGCTCTGGGAAAATACCTGTTCCAGTAGTGCCAGGTATTGGTTGCTGTACTGGCTCCCCCTGGATAATAATGGCTATACTGACATCTGTAGAACTTTATGAACCTTTTTAGCCATAGGTGCACTGGAGTAGACTGAGTAGAGGTTATTTAATGCATAGATTAAATAATAGTGACAGTATGTTTTTCAGCTTCTTGCTTATCTGCAGCCAGACATCCCTCTGTTCCCATCTCTGCATTAATTTGTCTCATCTCTAGTTTCATTCTACAGGCACATCAAGAACTAGATAAATCAAAACCTATTGGTTTCATTCTGGGATCATTTGTCCTAGTCCTTAATTCCCTTTACACAAGAATAAGAGGTTGCTGTTGCTAGTTTAATTTTGTTCACAACATCCTTTTAAAGGTAGCAGACCAGCTGACAACTCTTTTCCCTCCAGTCCCTGTTATATCGCGTCCTATTTTTGTGGTACCTTCAGAATTTCTCCTGCCTCCACAGTACCGATGACAGAAAAAGTTGTGCTGGCAATTTTATTGAAGAGAGGCTGCTTACCCTACCCTCATTCTCCAGGCTGGGGGGCCATGACTGCAAGCAAGTCTGGTGGTAAGACAGCTTGGTTTCGCTTTACTTCATAGCCTTCGTAAGAAGGAACAACTGAAGTAAGATAAGCAAGGGAGAGGTGGGAAGGGAAGGAAAAAGAGGAGACTCGGAAGTCAAATTTGTCAAGCAGTCAGTCGGAAGTCAAGCAGTTTGCCACTCAGGTGGCAGTTGGATTTGTCAGTGAGGATACTCAAGGTGGATCAGAAGGAGGAGAGGAACAGCGGTAATGCAGAAAGAAGCAAGGGGGAGCAAAGGACACTTAGCCAGAAAGTGGAGAGGACAGGGAGGAAGATGAAAGAATAGAGGTGAATGTGAGACTGTTCTTTCCTTCTATGTGGGGCCACAATGACCAGAGCTTCAAAAGTTCATTTGGAGACAGAAAATTCAGAATATACGTGCACTTAACTGAAGAAAAGCCAGTCAGAAAGGACAATGGTTAATGATCCAAACTCAAATCCATCTGCAGTGTCTACATGAGCTAAGCAGGGCAGACTACTTTAGATGTATGCACAAGTGCAGACATGCACGTCCACTGAGAGAGGAAAGTGGAGAGTACTGTACCTGTTATTAATCTTCCCATGAACAGCCCAGATTGGACGACGTAAGGTTGAGATGGAAACAGAGCCACAAGATGATGAAATATGTCTTAAGACTACTCCTAGGAAATGTTTAGAAAATTCTAAAAAGCAGCACCAAACGGCCAATTTCAAAGATCCTTAAAGGTCCATTTTCTTGCTGACACATGCATAATCATTCTCAGACAGCTTTATATCTAAAAAAGATTTTTAACAAATGTCCCTCAAGCAAGATGGACTTCCAGACAGCCTTCTGCAGGAGTGCAGAGAGTTGATTTTTAAGAAATTGAATGACTGTCTTGTGTATGAGGGATTGGTATGGACATTATTATTAGTACTCTGAAATGCTCTAGAGAACAATATCAACAAAAATTTCATCTACCCATGAAAAAACAGAAATTTCTGTGCTAAACCAATGAATGGATACTCTTGTTTCTCAAAGGCAAATGCAATTAGCATTCTGGATCTGAAAGAGCAGGCCTAAATCCACTAGAAATGTCACAGCTGAGGTAGGAGAAGAAGATGTAAGGGACAGACGGGTTATTATAATGGTGAACAAACATGCTGACTTAACTTCTCTTTAAATTATACTAATTACAAAACAGTAGGAAAAAATCTATTCCCCGTTTAACAAGAGGATATATGGGAAAATTATTTGAGGACGTGTAGCTGCAGAGTATGCTTGCTGCATAAGACTGCAAGGTCTTTACCCGGAAAGCTTTGGGCTAAGTAACAGCAATGAAGTAGCAGATCTGAGCCTGACAGTGTGACGGTACCACCCAAGCCCTCGCTGCTGGGCTTAAGAAAGCCTGAAACTGCAGCTTCTGAAAATAACAATGCATAGCAATTAAGTGGAAGAGTCATGGTACATTCATGCGGCATCATAAAGTTAAGCCTTCAATAAGTTTCAGAGCCTAAAACCACAGAAACAAAAAATAAATGACAGTGACTCATGAGGGCTATAGAGGAATACTTCTGAATTAATAACAATATCCATGTGCTGCTTTCCCATCAGCATGTCAACCACAAGCATCCAGAGGCAGTTGGTAGAGGGTATGACACAAGATCTTCATTGTGGGGGATGATTGGTGATGGTCCCATTCTGCTGATGGGTCCTTCTGCAGCCACTTTACCTACTGGGTAGAGCAAAACCCTGTCATTTATTTAGTGCATTGATCAGCCTGACAACTGTGGGTGGTGAGGCACTGGAACAGGTTGCTCAGGGAAGTTGTGGATGCCCCATCCCTGGAAGTGTTCAAGGCCAGGCTGGATGGGGCTTTGAGCAGCCTGGTCTAGTGGGGGATGTCCCTGCCCATGGCAGGGGGGTTGGAACTAGATGACCTTTAAGGTCCCTGCCAACCTGAACCATTCTGTAATTCTATGATTCTATGATTCTGCTCTGGTGGCTCAGAATAAAGCTGCTGGGACAATTTCCATGAAGGGTTCAGCGTTCAGATCTTAAACTGTTTATGATACCTGCACACTGGATACCCTTATTCAGGTCTTCACTAACATGTGAAGGGGCCAGGTGAGAGAACAAGCTACAGCTTGGTCAGACAGATCTGAAGCCTGGGCCATAACAGTCGCACTTTTTTTGGCATTTTTCTGTCTCTTTGTTACTGTTTATAATTTCCTGAGCAGCTTAATTGTCAGAAATAGCACCTCATTTGTGTTTATCTACTGACCATAACTGCTATTTAGTATTTTATTCCAGACCTGTTCTTTAATAAATAACACACTATGAATTTGGCTGACAATTGACACCCACTCAATTTAGGTCCCATTTTAAGAAAAGTTGTTTGTAATCCTACTCTGTTCATAATCCTCTGGAAATTACTTAAAAATTACTCTTAAGCTTTTGAGGTATTTTGTAACTAGGAAGCAATTGTCAGGAAAGAAGTTTCACACAAATTTAGTGACAGCTACTTGCAGAACTTAATCAGATCTTCTCCAGTAAGGTCATATGAGTCCCCATTAGCACTTTCTCAATTAGCATGTAAGATCATTGACTCCTGATTTTATGTACTTATTACTGGGTGGGCAAAAGGTGTCATTGCAATATATATTCGACCTACAAAGGTCCTTATTATTCTTCAGTTTCTTGGGAGTTCCCAGTGGAGTAGTTCACCTACCATCACAGCAGTCTACATTCAGTGCCAGGACTGGAGAAAATGTTAGTTGCCCAGATGAGTTGGATGTAGTTTTTACTGCTTCACCATGGCTACCGGCAATATTATCAAACATTATCCTGTGTGGCAGGGAACAACATGACAGCATCTTCCTTGATCATTTCCAGGAAAAGTTGTATCATGGTTTTTCAGGTATTATTGCTATGAATTATTACTGCCACGGGCCAAATTCCTTTTACATTTTTATATCTTGCTGAAAGGTGATAGTATTCCAAGTCCTGCTCTTGGTAAGACAAACCTTCTCTTGTCACTGACACTTGAGTAAGCAGGGAGAGGCACGCTGGAGTTTGTAATAAAGGTTTATGTGGCAGTGCATAACAAATCTCGCACTTGTATCCTAAATTCTCTTCCTTTCACCCTCTTTTTTTTTTAACTTCAATCTGTAGCTCTTGAACTACTACTTGATACTGCCTTTCTGGTCTTCTGTCTGTCTTTGCCAGATAAATGGTATTCCTTTTACTCCTCCAAGTGCTGTAGTGGAGAATAACTGAGATCAGGGACGTTGTGGGTTTAGCTCCTTGTTTTGCTTTTCCCTCTTTTCAGTTCCCCTCTAATCACACTTGTTCGTTTTTACAGTTTTTCCTTGTGCTTTTATCGAGAGCCATTCTTCCATCTGAAAACCCCTTGCCATTTAACTCACATATTTAGTTAAGGCAGGCAAAAGACACAGTCCTACTGTTTAGTTTTAAGAGTTGCAGACAAAGTTTCCTTGGGTTCAGTTATCCGTGTGGGCCAGCTCATGGTCTAGTTTGCCGAATC
The DNA here is from genome assembly GCF_028500815.1 of Rissa tridactyla. Classification (NCBI taxonomy): domain Eukaryota; kingdom Metazoa; phylum Chordata; class Aves; order Charadriiformes; family Laridae; genus Rissa; species Rissa tridactyla. The sequence goes on from NC_071468.1 coordinate 68,284,360, forward strand.
CAGCGAGGGATACTTTGTCTAGCCAACAACCCATCCCTGGAAGCAGTAAATTGAGCAGTAGATCTTCCTGAGCAGCTGAACATCCCTGTCTGCCCACCAGCACCCCTGACAGAAGGGTGACAGCAGCTGCAGGAGAGGGTCTTGAAGCACCGGGTGCCGCTTTCTGTGGTGATGCTAACCCCTCTCAGCCCAGAGCTGCTGCTTGCACCTCATCTTTTGGTACCAGCCTCTGAGTCTGGCAGCAGCAGGATTGCTCCTTTCGTCTCTCTGCCTCCCTTCAGCATCAGCACAGGTCCTGCACCTTCCACTTCTCTGAGACCAGATTCTCCTCAGCTGCTACTGCTAATAAGGTGGGAAGGTGTTGGTGGAGGAAGACGACTGCTGCTGCCAGAATCAGTAGTGGGAGCCTCATACCTGCTCACTCTGGAGGAGAGGTTATGTGATGGAGCTGGGAGCCCACAGATAGGCACCCCCACCCCAGTTTCCCACTGTTAGGTGCCCCTCACAGGCAGTCAGCACACCCTGCTTTTCTCTCTCACCCACTCGGACTTCACTGTATGTGATGAGTGTTATGTGCATACAATGCTCATCTCTGTAAAATTCAGCCGGTAGCATTTAGGTCTTCTCACCAGCAAAGATATAATATATTCATATAATCAGGGACTGGTTGCAGAAAGTTTTGACTAATTCTCATGAAAGTTGGAGGCAAGCTGTAAGAGTCTTAAAACCCCATGTTATTATACTACTGCATCTATACATGTATCATTAAGAGACAAAGCTCTTGCAAAGCAAAATGTAGGAAACTATCCTGCTTCACTGTCTGGATAATTAGGATATTCGTCAAAAAGTCACTGAAGCCTGTCACTCAGGCTTCCTCAACCTGAGAGACAAACTTCAGTGTAAGGCAAAGTCTTTTTTAAGGTCAAACGCACTGTGAGAAACAGAAATAGTGAATAGGGACGGGAACTGTCTGTGAAGGCTTACCTGACACGTTTTCTAGTCCACGCACCACCCTGGGCAGGCTGTTACCCCTATGACAGCTGCCCTTGGGGAAAGCATGGCAACAAAACACCTGCCGTGAAGCATGTTGGGTCCTCAACGTATTCCTGTAAAGGGTACATCCATTTCTGAGCAGTGAGTCGGTGTATAGCATAGCCTGTGCTTCACTCCTGGGTCACTCTAGCCACTAATATAGCCAGAATGGTACCAAGGGGGTTGGTTTGGCCTCTAAGCAGTGGAGGTTTTCACGTTTGCTGCATCAGAGAGAACTAGAACAAGAATTTAAGTAAAATTGAGCAGAAGTTTGTAATTTCTATCCTTCAATAGATTTATCATCATGGATACTCTTTCACTAGATGGCATCATGGACTGTGTCCTGTTCTGTCTGTGAAGCTATGAAATGGTTCCCTCCCCCAGTACAAAAGAAGACACCACCACTGTGAAAAACACATACTTGCATGATCTATTTTTCTGGTTTTTATTAACTCAACATTGTCTCCTACAAATACGATTTGTCATTCACCAGAAGATTTGAAATGTAGACTTAAGTTACACATAGGTATAAAAAGCATAAAACAGCACATACGGTACCACTCTTTAGACCAGAAAACATTGTGTTGTCCCACGGATAAGAGCACTCTTCAAACTCAGCTCCGTCGCCTTCTGCCTCAGGGGTTCAGTCTTCAAAGCTGCAGATGCTTCTCCTTCTTTTCCCTTGGCTCGTGAAGCCCTGCCGGCTTTCCTATGGGGTTCCTCCCCCATGGACTGGGGAACCACAGGGCAATCCCACCCTGCTCCACCAGAGGTTGTAAAACCTTGGGTTCCTACTGGCTCTTCAGAAACGTTTTCCTCCTTCTCTTAATATTTATGTACAATATATGAAGGGATACGATTTGCGTCTTTGATTTAGACATATCTCTTGCCTCATACTTAAACAATAACTTGAAAAATATTTTACAAAGAAAAAGAACACTGTTCATCTGAATGTCATTCATTATTATATTGCTATATTTTATACCCTATTATTAATATATACAAAATTTCTTAATTGCCTTTTACAGATGCATGGAAGCATATAATATAACAGTTTTAAAGTATCCCATTTTTAGATTTTTTTTTCCTTGGCTCATGTCAATCTCTTTAATAAACTATGGTTGCTTGGAGAATATAGTAAGTATTTGGAATGTTGTTTAAAGTTTAATAATAACTGGTAGCATTGTCCATTTGCGGCCTGAACAGTTGGAGCACCTGTCAGGGCGGTCTGGTAGAGATAGCAGCATCATAAGACTTAAACAATCATGGAGGGCTGTTAGTGTGCAGTGTCGACAGGTGCCAGGTTTTCTTCTTTATTTGGGGCTTTTCTTTTCTTCGGCTGCGTTTTGTTATTGTTTTCCCTCTGTTCTCGGTTTTGTCTTCGGGCTGCTCGCCCTTTGCTTTCCTGTCTTGTCTCCTTGCTTTCATCTTTGTTGGATTTTTTTCTTTTCTCCTCCCTATTTTTTTTCCCTGAAATAAAAATGATGGCACGTTAGAAGACTTGCTCAGGCTGTTGCAATTTCTGACTCCCTCGCTTTGCCATAGCCTATAAAACCAGCCCTGGATTAGCACCTCCCAATAGAAGCTGGACACTAGTACTAGTGTTTAGAAATGTCCAACTCTTCATCAAACTACTAAATTCGGCCACCGGACTAGCACCTCCTGTCAGTCTGACTCCGAGCAAAGCGCTGAGAACTCCCTGGGGATTCCCGGTGCTTTAGAGCTGGTATAAATATCTCACACGCTCATAGCCCGTCTCCCACAGCCAGGGGCACAGCTCCATGGACTCCACCAAAACACAACTGGTTTGGGGACACCCATGGCTGAAGCCAGGTAGCATTAACTATTGACTGGTCTAAATTTATCTTGGGCTGGGACCCAGGGCATATGGTGCGAGGAAAGTAGCCATCATGTTCCTCCCCGTCACTGCCAATGCTCAGCATCCGTGCCTTTTAAAAACCCCTCTCCCCTCCCTTAATGCCCACCACATCCACATCCCCGGGGATTCTTCGTATTACAACATGAACTCCACGACAAAGTGTCAGCTCCGGCACAGGCATGTGACCCTCTTCAGACCAAAAAGTGGTGTTCCAAATCTCAAGTCAAGCTTTAGACCATCGTTACAAAATTAGGTATTCAAGTAATTTATTGCTTTAAATACTTATAAAGGTAAGATGTTGAGGATGTCGTCACTGCTACAGACCTCTCCAATAAAGCTTCCCATCCCCTTAGGAACATTAAAACTTTGTGTATTGGCTGTGGAGATAATATTGTGTAGTGCGTTTGTGCTTGGACCTAAGGAAGAAATTCATTATGCTGAGTGTGGTTAGATACTGGAACAGGTTGTCCAGAGAAGTTGTGGATGCCTCATCATTGGAAGTGTCCAAGGCCAAGTTGGATGGGGCTTTGAGCAACCTGGTCTAGTGAAACCTGTCCCATGGCAGGGAGGGGTTGGACTAGATGATCTTCAAAGGTCCCTTCTAACCCAAACCATTCTGTGATTCTATGACTCTATTCCTTCTATTTACTTTACAAACCAATGCAGGTATGACATTGAATCAAACTTGTACATACACACAAGATTGTTTCTGTGTGGAACTGGTTCATCTACAGAGCTATGCAGCTAACATTCACCTGTGGTTAGATGAATCCCGATGACGTCTTCAAAAGCAACCTTGCTTGAGACTTTACTGAGACAATGTCATACTGACCTGTATGCCTCCTTACATGGAGAAATTTCTGGACAAGTATTGGAAAGCATCTGGCCAAACTATTTTATGATATCCTGGTAACGATATTACTGAAAATAATCTATCCCTCTCTGTTACGGCAAAAATACTTCTTGCTTTTAAATGTCAACAGAGATAATCCAGGCTTTCCTACACCAAAGTTGTGGGAGTTACAGAAACCTGGCAATAGCTCATGTTGAGGGTGCCGAGTGCAGGGAATTGTGCCCATTCCAGAGTCAAAACCAGAGCTGTGAGCTTTTTGGTGCCTCAGTGGGCTCTCTGGGAGTAGGACACAGTGGGGGAGTAGGTACAGGGACAGTGACTTTGTTCTGAGAACGAATGACCATCCAAGGAGGAGAAGGTCAGATAAAAGGAGAGAAATTCAGAGGAGGTGGAGAGAAAGCAGAAAGCACGGAGTAAGACGAAGCTGTCAGGATGTGCTGTATCCTCTTCTTGTGTAGCTCTATGGGCTTATTTTACAGCTTCTCCTTTCCTTACCATCGCTGCCTGAGATCAGAGAGCAAGAGAAGGTTTAGATACGCATGTTAAGTCAAGTAGGGAAAACACCTGCCTTCCTCATCTGTTGTTTCTGAAACATGCAGTAAAGCTTTAAATGTAAAATGGCACCTCGAATTTTAGGTAACCGGTCAGAGGTTACCCTAATATATGCCCACATACCTGCAGAATCCCTCTCTGAATTTGGCAATGCCATCTAAGATGCGCAGAGATGAGCAAGGGAGACCTGCAGAAGGGGCACGGGAGGCTCAGCGGGAGCTGCCACCCCAGGGCGAGCTCCATGCAGAAGCGAGCCTGCATCTCACCCAGCTGTAACGCTGTCTCTTACTAATGGATAAATGACAGCACGGGCTTTCGTTCCAGCGGTTTGTAAATACAGTTGGCCCGAGATGAAATGTTGTTTGAATGGAAACTGTCCAGGCATTCATTGTTTGACATTGTTCACTTGATGATCAGCCAAAATCCTTCAGCTGTGACTTCCTAGCCACGATCCTTTAAGTATATTGGAATGACATGTAATGGTTTCCCGTTCGGTCATGGATGAGCACGTCTGTATTTATATGTATGTGTCTCAGAATACACTGCCTCTCTCTAGCTGCAGAGTTATCTAGGCACGGCTTCACTGGTTCTGTCTTAATCAGACTGGTGTCATTATAAAAGGAAAAGCAAAACTGCTCTCTGGAAAATGCTTAAAATTCAGTCCTAATTCTCTTCTGCTCTGAGGAAGACTATTTTGGAGTCCTCTGTGCAATTTTGTACATGCTTTAATGGCATCACCCCCGTGCTGTTGCCATTTGTGAAAAGGTCTGCCCTCTGGACCTGTGCTGTTCTGCTAATGCAACAACGCATAGAAGGGTCACCTCTCCTGGTTGTTTTGCTCCTTTCACTGCTATTTTAAAAAATGAGAGTTTTTATATGACAGTATAATGTTAATTTCAGTCAGTCCTTGGTTCAATTTAGAGCCAAGGGAAGATTGTACCAGCAGTTATCTGCTGGCACTGGGGTGCAGCTGGAGCTGTGTCCTTGCATGCATCTCTCTCCCTGCTCATATCCCTGCTCTCTTCTTCCCTGAGACTTCTTCCTGAATATTTTTCCTTCTTCCCACTGCTTGCTGGAGCCCACTTCTTAGCAGCGCATTGAACTGGACACCAGAGTTGTGGAAATTCATTAGAAATTTGGGCATTTGGCTATCTGTGAAACAAAAAATGCAAAAATGACATGGGCCGTTACGTTTACAAGTTAGTCTCTGAGCTACTTCGCATTTGGAGAAGAAAAGGCAAGGACAGCATTAAAACTGAGGCTCATCAAAGCCGCAAACAATGCAATAATATCACTTAGAAGATAGTATTCTCCTGAAACTTCAGTTTCCTTTGTGAAGAATGTTGTTGTTAGAAAACCTTTTGGTGTTTGAACATGTCACCTTTTATACATATACATATATGTGTGTTTATGTATATGTGCCTTTTCACGTGGCTTTACTGTATCTAAAGGAGGGTCTCCCCAGGGAAGCGGGAGCCGGGGGCGGTGCCGGGGGTGGCCGCGAGGGGGCGCCGCGGTGCCGCGCCAGGCCCCTGCGTGCGCGGGAGGCGGCGGGGGCGCGCGGGGCGGGGGTTAGGCAGCGCTGGTGGCGGCTATGTCTTCTTGTGGCTTCGATAAAACGTTTCAGAAGAGAAAAGAGAAAAAGAGGAAAAGGAAAAGGAAGAGGAAAAGGAAAAGGGAAAAAAGAAAAAAGAAAAAGAAAAAGGAAAAAGAAAAAGAAAAAGAAAAAGAAAAAGAAAAAGAAAAAGAAAAAGAAAAAGAAAAAGAAAAAAAGAAAAAGAAAAGAAAAAGAAAAGAAAAAGAAAAAGAAAAAGAAAAGGAAAAGAAAAAGAAAAAGAAAAAGGAAAAGGAAAAGGAAAAAGAAAGAAAAAGGAAAAGGAAAAACGAGGAAAAGGAAAGGAAAAGTAGAGAAAGAAGAAGAAAGAAAAGAAAGGAAAAGAAAAAAGAAAAGAAAAGAGGAAAAGAAAAGGGAAAAGAAAAGGAAGGAAAAGAAAAAAGAAAAGAAAAGAAAAGAAAAGAAAAGAAAAGAAAAGAAAAGAAAAGAAAAGAAAAGAAAAGAAAAGAAAAGAAAAGAAAAGAAAAGAAAAGAAAAGAAAAGAAAAGAAAAGAAAAGAAAAGAAAAGAAAAGAAAAGAATTCTCCTTAGACAGGAGATATTAAAACATTTTCCAAGAGAATGTTTTGCTCATGAAGATGTGGATTCACGAGATTCTAATAGTTCTGTGAAGTATATATTTGGCATTAAAATAGCTTTTATTCCAGAAACGAAACTTCGTACAGCCAGATGTAGTGGAAGAGTTAGTCTGTAGGCACTGTCAAGTGAATTTGCTTGTAGACAGGGGATACTTTACTACTTCTAATAATAGCAACTTTGTATATTGAAGAAAATGTACAGACATGCTATAATTTTGAGAAGTGCAGTAGTTCAAATTAAATGGAGGCATGAAATTAATTCAGACAACAATATAATTACATGTCCAATCAGCTTAAAGGTGCTGAGTTCTTGTTAATCTAATTTATAGCCCCTGGTCGAAGAAATCACAGCGTCTGTATTTATGCAATCCATGGCTGAACACATCTTTAAGTATGCAAGCCAGAGTATTTCAGAGATGTCTTTGCATTATCGCATCGGATGTGGTGTTTCCACCAGACCTATAACCGTATTTTATGGACGAAAGGGAGGAAGGGTTGGTCACGACTTGGGAGAACTTGGTACTTAAGACCACCATGCGAGAGAGAGTTACTTACTGAAAAAATCACAGCTGATGTGGATTAACTACTGCAGGTTCCAGATTTCACCTACTTTAGGCATTGTCACTTAGTCCCACCCTATTATATTCAGCTGTAATTACTACAGGGAACTCAGAGCAGCATATTTGTTCCCTTCTCCCTTCCGCGGGCACTGAAACCCCAAACCACCATAGGAAGGCATAAAATCTGATTGTGCAAACTGCTTCGCTTTGCTGGGGGGTTGTCACGGGGTAGGTCTCATGGAAACCCCAGAGGGATCAGAAGCTGGCGTCAGGCATTTGGAATGAGTGTATTTCTTTTGGAGAGATCAATCCTGTGAAGAAATTTACCCCGGGAGAGCAGAAGGGGCAAAAGGAGTCACTGCACTGCGCCTGTTGGGGTTGCAGGCACCGACGTAATAGGCCCCTATCTGGATGGGTCCTGGCGCTTCTACTGTGCATGTCACCACGGACCACAAAATCCTCCCCACTACACTGTAATAAGCTGAAGAGCTATAATAAAAGACCACAAGCCACAGCTGTAACGTGCCACAGTGTTCTTTCACACCCCTCCCAGCCTTGGCTGACCTCTCAGCACTTTCCTGCCTACTGGAGCTCCAGTACCAGTGCCCCAATGCCTCCTCTGTACCCCACCTCGTAGGGGGACAAAACCTGGGGGCTAAGTGCCACCACTTGGTGTCGCCCTCCTTCCCACCTATCTGCGCCCTTCTCAGAGACGTTTTTAGCCCTCTCAGACTAAAAGTCTGCCAGCCTTTCCTCATGACACAACCTGAACAACAGCATGACATGTGCTGAGTGAAGATACCAGTAAGAGGAGCATGCTCCAGGCTCTAAACCCACTTACTACAGTTCCGTCTACAACACAGTCATGCCATACTATGCAAATGAGTCGATCACTCTTATTTTCAAGAAAAGTGACACATTTTTTTCTGGAACACAGGCTGTAGCATGTACTCATGCTACTTGCCAAAATAATAAGCCTCCAAATCCCCAACTGCCCAGTGATGCAAAGGGCATTCTCCTTTCATTCACAAGTCACTAGAGGCTGATTCATCTGATATGTCTTTTAGATATTCAAACAGCATAACTTTTTTAGCAGCAATCATTGTTTTCCTAGTTATAGTGGCCCTATTTTATAATCACTAGATTTTCAGGTGACCAGAGTGGTGAGGGTCAACAACTTTAGCACTACCTAGATGCTGCACAGCTCAGTGCATTTCCTGGCCTTACTTACTCTTGAAGATGCACCAACTGCTGAAGTGAATATGGGTAAAAATTTTAAAGGAGCTAAGGCCCAAAGGCATGCAAAGAGCAATTAATATGGCCAGACATAGGTTCTCCTGCTGTTGAGATGTATGAGGAAAGCCTAACTAACTGGCTTTTACATACCACTCCAGATGGATTTGGTCTTAAGGTATATGTCATATCCACAGTCCTATGTGGTGATCTTAGATAACCCAACATACCTCAAATGATATTGACACTTATGGTTGCCCACCAGCATTAGGGGACTTAGTGACTAACTTGTACTTACATGCCCTATCTCCTCTTGAAAATGGAAATAGTTCTTTAGATGTAGACTCTAGGCAATGTTGGAGCCTGACACCTGCAGAAGTCTTTCTATGAGATTTAGGATCCTTGAGTGTCATTTGCCTCTGAAAATAGGATCTGGACTGCTAGATTGTATTCACTTGAAAAATGTTCTTATTTATGTTGTGTGTGTGATAGCCTGTCCTTGCAAGAAGACGACAATGCTGAGACAGACACGTTACAGGGAACAAGAACGTTGTGTCTAAACACAGGAATACTCAGGCCTGTGCAACAGCTGTTTGCATAAAGCAGACAGAGAGGAAAGAGAGGAGGCTGAGCAGATCAGCTATGCCAAGACAGGCGATGTCAGGCTTGGCTGCTGTAGCAGATAAAGAGCAAGTTGTATCCCATTAGGTGTATGGGAAGCAGGAAAGGATCATTTCTTCTGTGGATTGCTTGGGAAAAGACACTGCTACACTCCTGAGCTTGTAAGCAAGGCTTATGGAAAGCCCCTGGCTTAACTGTTTTGTGATGACCTCTTTGCAATGGAAATGGGTTGGATCTGCCTTTCTTGTGCCACAGAAAAGACATTGCCAGTGTCTGAAAATACAAGAATATCCTCCAGTCAAAGAAGCGGCCAGAGGAGGAGGATTTCTGTAATGAGTTCTGTTTGCTGTTTGTGGAGACATTTACTGCTGTGTCTTCAAACCAGAGCCTGTGGGGATTTATTTCCTTTGCACTTGTCTGTTGGGACTAAGGGAATTTGTTAGCAGCCCTGTTTTAATCAGGACTGGTGTTGTGCTAACAATGGCAATTTTATAATTACATAAGTTTTCATCTTTTAAGAACCCGTAGCTTATAAACTTTGAACACAGCTTCCAAAGACAGGAAAGTAATGGCTATTTAGCAGAGCAGAAAAACCAGTCCGCATTGCTTAGGATGGGAAGTGACATACACCATGCTGGTATTTCGGAAAGTGGCATTTTCTTGCCGAGCTTGCTCTGAGATTATTAATGGTGGCTTCTGAATGGGATTTATTTTTTACAGTTCTCCTAGAAGTAGCAAAAAAGGTAGATGAGTGTCCAAATCCACCTTATAAGCCTCTTTTAAGACTAACAGAATCAGATGCCAATACAAAGATTGGCGATAGCAGTGATTGGTACCGAAACCCCTTACCCTGTTGTTAGAGCGTCAGGATATTGGCACAAATCTGTAATAGCTTGTTTTCCTTTTAGGCACCAATAATCCAAGCCCTCCCATTAGCCCAGATTGAGGTCATAAATATAGTCTTTTTTAGAGACTCAGTTCAGCTGGTGCAGGCTTTTCAGCAAACCAGAAATAAAAATGTGATGCTGCATTATGTCAGAGCTGCATGTTTAGTCTGCCTCTCTAGAAATAATCAAGAAAAGTTATACATGATAAGAGACAGATGCTAGTGCCTCAGCAGACATTTGAACTCTTTCTAGTACAATAGTAAAAAGGAGAAAACCCCCAAAGAAACTTTTTTCTTTAGTACTCAAATTTGCACTTGGAGTGCTCTGAAGGGAGGGATAAATGAGAAAAGACGTTTTGCTTGGCTTTACTTAAACCGATTGCATTAAAGTAACCTGCCAATGCAGAAGATACTGATATGACCCCAATGTTTGGATGCATCCATAAGAATTCCTTTTTCCCGAAGCGACCACGGCTCAGAGCTGGGCTATACCAATGACTGAGTACGGATCCTGGAGGGGATTTGCGAGTGCCGACGCTTAAAGTTCGGACCAGGCCAGCAGTTCCTGCCCCGGTACCGGACACCGGGACCAGGAAACCTGGGCATCTTCCACCATTTCATTTGCTGGTATAGGTGCAGCTATATGCTCCCCCTGGAGCCCCCTCCTTACATCTCCTTAAGTTTCCTAGTGTGCCAGGAAGGTAAAGGAAGATGAGGAGTCAACAGGATGCCCCTCTGGCCCTGCTCTGCACGGTTCACTTGTCCCCTCCACTCTAAGCGCGGTTTGTTTGCGTTCCCACCTGGGGTGACACCTGTGCTGACAGGTAGATGGGAGCCCATGTGTGTCCCACAGGTAACCCAGGCCAGCCTGACAGATGGAACAGCCGGTCGGCAGTAGCTAACACGCAGGGGGATGGCAGCTCCTGACGGATCCACTCAGCAAAACCATCAGCCTAGAGCCAGGGTGCTATTACTTAAATTTGCTGGAGGCCCAATTCTGCCCTCTGTTGTACTTGCTCAAACACACGGAGGTCACCAAGGTTGGTCTCTGGTGTAAATGAAGGGACAATTTTCTTTTAAGGATACTTTTCAAAACAAGGTGTTGAAAAATGACTGTTTCTTTCTGTTTCGTGTCTCCAACTTGTGTGTACTATTTCAGCTGGTCAAAGCATTGATCCCTCTCTAGGTAGTGCTAGCATTTCCAAATACAGTTTCACACTGATTAGAATGACAGGTCAGGTTTCTAAATTTCATACAGATCAGGGACTCCAAAGGTCCCCTTTCAAAAAGGGTGACATGACATTTCATTTTGGCCATCTCCGTAGTTTCCGAAGAGTTTTTCTCACCTACTGAGAGGACACCTGGCAGTTCACCAGGTAGAGCGCAGCCAGTGGAAAAGGGAATCAGGATCACCAAGAGTCTTGGGCTGTGTCTGTAAAAGGCCCAGGAAGTTTTTATGCCAAAGTGATTCAGAGCTTAGCCCTAGGAAGCTTGGGGAACTGGGGTGACCAAGATGCTGTCAAAGGGATCTCAGGTTTTCAGGCTCTCGAGTCCTTGTCAGCCTGCCAGGTGGGTTGCCAAAGGCCAACCCAATGGACAAGCCGGCAGGATAACACAGAGGCAAAGTTGTTTCAAAACCTGCCTACTTTCCACTGTGACTTCATTGAAATCAGCGAGTTTCTGGGAAATGTGATGACTTTGATAATCTGGTATTTTCCATTCCTTTGCAAAATTCAGCCCTATAAAATATTTTTAAAAAAGATTTCTAAGTAGGGGTCATGGAGGACACGCATGAAAAAATCTTGAATGCAAGTATTTTAATATTGCCCGTAAGTCTTCAATTTAAAATGAATCACAGATAGAAATTGTCCATGTAATTTTTATCCAGGCTGTCTTGCTGTCATTTTTTTTTTTTTTTTTTCCAAGAATGTGATAAGTTTATTCTTTTTAAATCCCTCTGGGAATGAACTGTGCGTTTAGAGCTGTTTGTAGTAACACAGCTTTGCACACTGAAGTGAGCCGCCGGCTTTATGAGTAGCTTGAAGTGGAATGTGAAGAATGAGTAAGCCGTGTGACAGTGCATCACTGGAGTCCGCTTCAATTAGTATACTTTACAAACTGACCACCACGCCATTTAGATTGGATACGAAGGAGGTCGCATGGCCCAAAGATTAGAGGAGATGCAGCCCCCACCAAGATGAGAAAGCAGCCTCTCATGACACAGGGAACCACTAAGTGCTAAGGAAAGCCTGTAGCCCCTTAGCCACCCCACCAGGAGATCTGTCCTGCATCCTCTCTAGCACAGTTCCCACCAGCAGTATACAATGGCATGTAGACAAGTTTTGTTTTTCTGCTTGGTGCTTGGCTGGTGTCTTAAGAGTGCGACAGTGGCGCTGGTAAATTGGTAACAATCCTAGGCTTTACACTTCCAGGTGTGCCTGTGGGGTGTGCACAGTCCATACGGCAGGGATGGGTACAGGACCCGAATTGTAGGGCTGCAAAAAGGTTCTAGGGAACCTGAAGCAAAAGTTCAGTGAGTGATATTTTCTGTACTACGATGTATTGCAAGAAGTCAGGACCTCAGGACCTTCTCTAGCCTCTGAAAACTGTGACTATGGGGACCAGTGGTTTCTTTTTCCAGCTGCCTCCTGCCTCCAGATGAAGAAGCCCACTGTACACCAGTCAAATAATATGTTCATGCTTCTCTTTAAAACTAAGTCCTGCTTGGTCCAGGAACTTTTATATTAGTCAAAAGGAGAAACTACTCACTATTTCTACAGACTTGAGCGCCACCTGCTTTAGCTAGCAACTCCTTAGGCACTCTTCTGTAACATCTGAGACCAACCCTGTAGCCACTAAAACCAATAATATTTTGCAAAGGTCTGGTATGACGTGCTCAGAAACACTTCATAGACTGTCATACAGAAGCATAGAAACCTCAGGGGCAAGAAAACAGCAAACAGTTGGCACACACATACTGCGGTAAGATACCAAAAGGAGCAGGATGCTTTGTCCAAAGAATCCAGAGCAAACAGACCCTTATGCCAACCTCAACCAGAAACTCTAAGAAGTTACTTTAAAAAAGTACTTTTGAAAATGTTACCCAAGCTGTCTCTATGTCCAGGAAGTTAGTTTATGTGCTCTGAAAGAATGACTTGCTTTTAGTTAGAAAACAGAGGTTCCATCAACCTCAAGCCTGTAGCATTCAGAGGGATTCACAGAGACTCTTGCATCTCCGTGTTGCGTCTTCCACTGTGTCACATTTAAACTTAAGAGATTTATCCATCACAGCTTTATTTTGATTTAAGACCACTGCGGAAAAAAAACCAGCAACATAAAATATACTGTGGCTGGGAATGTGATCCTTCATCTCAGTGACAAACCTCTTTTTCTTTATAATATGGTCTTCATATGACTTCCCCAAGTTCCAAAACTGTAAAATGGAGATAAGAGTTCCTTAATTTGGGTAAGCGCTTTGGGATCTATGGATAAAAACCCCTACTGCTGCAAATCAGAGCCACTGAAGTGGACTGAGAGTCCTCCTTACTTCAGTTAATGTTTTGAAGGACCAAACATCATGCTTCAATGAAATAGAGAGCTCAGGATCCTTTTTTACGGAGTATCATTTCCTTGGTTGTGCTTAAAGGTAGCAGGGACTGGATCACCCACTGGCATTCCCTCCCACCACCCACATCCGTACAAGAAATAAAGTCAGTTCCTCTGGATTTAAACTAAATCCTTCTGGTTTAGCAATGCACATTTCTACTTAAGCAATAAACATCTGTCGTCTGCCATTCATTAATATTAATTATAAATGGTCACTAGCTCATGAGATCCAAGTCCACCAGCTGAGATTTTTCCAACTCTGACCTTGTTAGGGTTTGTATAAAAAGTGTTCAGAAGGGTCCTCCGAAGCTCCAAGCCAACAATAAGTGCAATTTGCAGAGTACAGCGTTTAGATTACGCACTTAGAACAAGGGCAGTCAGAATGGGTGATGGGGAGGGGGGGAGGGAGGGAAGGAGAGAGCACAGAGCCTGAAACAGCGTACCCTTAAATGCTTAAGAGTTTTAGACCTTTCTGCAGGCTAATGACAGGGAGAGGCATTGTCCATAATGAAACTGGCCCATCCATTAAACATTACTGTAAATGAAAGGTTGCGTGAATTAAAGGTTGTTCATCTCATGTTTCAGGAATGTAGCTGTGTTTCATGTCTGAAGCCTGTTTTCCTTTTAAATGGAGTTCTTCAGATGACAAATGAGAGAGAGAATTTCAGAAAGCAAATGGGCAGAAGTAAATACATGCTTAAGAACAAAGCAGAGACATAACTGTAGCTGTAAATCTTTATACTGGGGCTACTGTTTGCCACAGATATTGAGGAGGATTAGATTAGAATTGAGAAATTTCATTACTGGGTCACTTTGCTTGTAAAACAAAAACTGATAGAAAAAAACCCACAGTTAATCGTTAAATTCCAGCTTTAATATCACCTGTGTATATTTCACTCAAGGACCCTTGGTTAATTCTTTTGATACCATTTTGGATTTCAACGAACTAAAAATAGAAAATGTAGGAAATGCTTTTTCTCAGTTTTGCGTGTCCATCACATCCTTAAATGATAAATGTGGGGTTTTTTTTCTCCCCTTTAATTTCTTGCCGCTGCAAAATTGCGTCAACAAAAATTACTGAAAAATAATATTTGTTTGCATCAGTCCTTAAAATTAGCTCATTTCTTTTCAGGCCTAAGCATACAGCAATATGGCCCTCATGGGACAAATCTTCAACTGCTCTTAAAATATACATAGCTTCATTGGCAGAGAGGTGCTAGCTTATATCTCTGGTTAATTAGTGTAACAAGTTCACTGAAAATTTCTGTGAGAAAATCCAGCCCTACACACTTCCTATAACAATGATTCAAAGCTGATGAATGCAAAGAGGAAGATGAACGGATATATCAGCAATGCAAATGACTAAACTTGAAAAAATGAAAGGGAAGTTGGTTTCAGTTCCTTGGGTCAAGCCCAAATAAAAGTCTGAGCCTGAAAAAGACAGCAGGAGGCCCTATATTGATGTCAATAGATAGAGATACTTGGATTTGTGCTCTGTAAATGTGCAGTAGGCTGCCTCTCTGTGAAAGTCTTACAGAAGGCAACTGGCAAAGCATCAAAGTGTTACCTAGTCCCTTACTAGGCTATGAAGCTGGACTACTATACTTAGACTGGCTGCAATGGATGTTTGTCTAACCTCCTTAAAAATCTTCCATGATGGAGATTCCCACAACCTCTCTCCTGGTCTTTACAATCTTTGATAATAACACTGGATGTTGCCATCTCATTGGGAACGCTCTGAAGCTCCTTTGGACCTTTGTAAAGGAAAGTTATGGCAGCCAGCTTTTTCTTTTTCAAAGCTCTGAGGTTGGAAGAGAGATGGGAGGTGGCAGCCTAAGCAGACCAAAGGCTACATCAGGTGTCAGAGCTGGCAGGGAGAGTGAGCTGAGAAGAGACGACAAGACTGGAGATGCAGAGACCTGGGTGGGGAAAAGCAAACAGAGCTGCCTGGGTGGGGAAGAACAGACAAATATCCAGTAAGATGAGGAGAAACAGCAGCCAAAAAGTGCTCCTTTGTTTTCACTTTGTTACAAAGGAATGCTGAAAATCCCTTCTTTGTGGCTAGATCCAAAGTACTCTGAAGTCAATGGGATTTCAGTCGGTCTTGGATCCGGCCCTTTAAAAGAAGGGTGGCTATAATACAATAGTGAATGAGTGCCATTGCTGTCCATGACTGTCAGTGTTATAACAGCATTGCTATACATGGAAGTGTTCCACAGCCCAGGATTTAGCTCATTAAACAGAGCTGCGTGTGTCACCATTAGACTTGGAACATCCACTGCCTGATTTACTCTGTAGCTCACATACCCCAAATGTTTTGCATTCTTGGACTAAATTTGATAGATGTACTAGCAAACTTCTCTCTTGAGTTTGTTCTTCTTTCCAGGACACACAGGCCAAAACAGTGAGGGGTTTAGATCTCCAGGTGGCGAGGGCTGGGTGAGCCCTGCTGTCAGCAGCCACTTCCCTTCACCTTTACTTTATGGTAATATTGCCCAAAGGTGAGGAAACAGCTTGCTGTGGTCTTCTGGAGAGTCAAGAAAAAGAAGTTGTCAAGATATCTTGCCATGGCACGCAGCCTGGAAGAGGTTCATTTCCATTTCCAGCTGTGACAAAAATGTCCCTCCCTCAGAAAGAGCTCCTTAAAACACTAGAAGTTAGGGCAAGGACTTTGGAAGCGTCAGCTGTGAAAAGCGATAGAAAGACCAGGGTGGAGAGAAAGACAGGCAAGCGAGGATGTGCAGGCAGGGCAAGGAAGTGATGTGGGGTAAGAGAGGACAATACTCAGCTCTTTCGCATGTGGTTTCTGCCCTGAGCTGAGAAGAGAGAGAAGCCACAGTTCCACAGTTTCCTATTTGCCTCTCCCTGAAACTCAACATTGTGAATTCACTGAAGGTGAAGGTGCCATAGATACGTCAAGTACATCTGTACCAGGGAAGAAGGTTGGAGACCAGGCAGACTCCTGTGTGTCTGCACAGCATAACTGGTAGTTTGTTGTAGAACCCTGTTTGACCTGCAACAGCCATCCCTCTTCCCCAGTCAAATCTGCTACAGAGGGAATAGCCTCAGCTAGTTTGGATACAAGCCAGAAGGTGGCCCGTGGCCTTGTGGCCAAGGAGTGGACCTTTGCCTGCTTTTCTGTAGCAGTATAGACATAGCTGTGGATTTCACCTTCTAAAGCTGGAGCTGCTCTTCTCAATCCCAAACATTTTTAATCAAGAGGGAAGATTTTAGGCAGGTGCTGGAAACTTGGCGCTGAATGAATACCTGCTGGGCACTTTGGAAGGGAGAGGAAGAGGAGTTCGTGAGAAGTTTGTATTCCCTCCTGTTTTTCCTACACAGCTCAGGCATCTAAAAGATAGTCAGCCAGCCAATTCTGGAGCACAAGGAGGCACCAGAAGGGAAGATCAGAAAGAGAAAAAAAAAGAGCCGATTTCTATCCCTTATTTGGTTTAGCGATACGAGGATAACAGCTCTCACATCGTTCACAATTTAATGGAAGAATGCAATCAGTTTTTTTCTGATTCACTTTCCTTACGGGAGCAATTGACCACACTCTTCTTTCTCAGATTTGATACCAGTCCTGTTACTTTGAGGTGGATGCTGTTTCTCAGCAGTGTGTCCGGCACATTTTTTCTAGCATGCTGCAGAGGACCTCAGGGCTGCTGAGTGACCTTCCCTCTGCTCCCAGGCCCCTTGGGACAGGGGGGAGATGGCAGGTGGCAAGAGAGGAGCTGGCAGCAGGAGAGGAGAACATCTCCCGAGGAGCACAGAGACAGCGTCAGCCCAGTGCCCTGTGAGGCTAAACCCAATTTTGATACCTGAGGGCCTGACAGGTTGGTGTATAGCCACAGCCATTTCCAGCCTGACTGGTCATCGAGATGCATATTATTGAGAGAATACAGCCTTGGCATGGCACACATGTACACAGGGTGTGCATACGCATATAGTACCATGCGTGCAGAGGCACACGGCGTTTATGTATTACCTGCTTGCATGGTTGATAACGCGTCTCTCAGAACTGGGAGGTATGATGAGAATTTAATGTTCACACTAACACAAACAAAATAAACATACTTGCACAAAAACGCAGTATTACTATGAATTAGTTCATATTTTAAGGTCTCCGTTTGCAGGTAGTAACCTAATAAGACTTTCAAAACTGCCTGTGTTTAAATTTTGAGAAAGCCATGATTAAAGCTTAAAAATGGCTTTTCCCAACCTTTTCAACCCTTGCATTGTAGTGACAGTACATCCTCTGCTATTTTGGATTCACAAATCGCTTCGACTCCTGCTGGTCCTATTTTTCCCCTCTTTACCCTTCTCACGCAGATCTCTTTTCTAGATGACCCCTCTGTGTGCCGGCCGGCGGCAGTGGGCAGCCCTGTGCTGTCCTTGCTCAAGGCATCCCCAGGACGCCATTTCACTTCATGTTGCAACAAGCGGATTCCCGGTCCCAACAGCCTTAACTCTCGGAGGCTGGAAATGTGTTAAAGTTAAAGAGTCAAAACCCCTTCAAGGAAAGGAAATGAGAGGTCCCCTTGGCAGCAACAAACAGAAAATAAACAACCCAACTCTTCACAAGACAGATTCCTCAATTATAGTAACAGAGACTCGCAAAGGCCAGAGTTATGACCCATTGGCGTATGCAGTATGTAAACACAGGGATGCAGTAATTAGCTTTGTGTTCATTTTGAGGCTTCAGAAGTCCTGTGACCTGCCGTGGAGTAAGGTCATTAACCATAACCACACTAGTGACCTTCACACAGGACACCCCATCTCTCACAGTTACGCGAGCGAACTGTGGGCTGTGATGTCTCCCCGGCTCATGTGCTCCAGCACCCTTGTTTTAAATGCCACTGAGCTATACATGAGGGAGAGGATGCGACTTTTGGGATGAGCTGGGGTTGGAATATCTTATTTTCCCAATTTGGACTTAAATGTGATTAAGTAAAAATACTCAGTACCAAAAATAATATCCAGAATTTCCCCCAATTCCTTTTTTTTTTTTTTTTTTTTTTGTTTAAAAATAGTACACTGAGGAATTATTGGGCTGGTGTGGGCCTCCTTTGCCTTGGGAAGAGACCTTTATCTTTGGTGTGTGGAGTGTATAGGGAGAGACTATTCATAGCTTATTCTCTAAAGGGCACTTCACCTTTGAATAAGCAGGTGTATTCACAGCATAATATCTGTATTCCCCTTACAGCACCAACCATTAGCTGACAAGCTACCTTGCCTCCAGGGGGTTGCAGTCTTGTGAATTTTAAATAAAATTGCCCCTCTTCCTTTCATGACAGTATTCTGCTTTCAGATTCTACAAGGTGACAATTCCTACACTCCACGGTGAAAAAGAAATATGCCGTTCTACATTCATCTCACCATGTCTTCATGTCTAATGCTTCAACTTTTGCCTGTTAGGAACAGGAATTTTCTTTGGTCTATGTTTGCACAGAACTGGACGCAGTTAACATTGGTTGTCTCCTTTGAACATCTAAATGCCACCAGCATGCAAATAAATCAAGATATGAAGAAGCAACAATTGAAATGTATTATTTATTTGTTTACAACAATAGAACTGTGTAACCAATGTAGCCTATCTGTTGCATAATACCCAGCTTTCTAAGATGTTTTCCTTGCTCATGACTTCACACTTAGTCTGTTGGTGAGTGTTTTTAGTCTCTTCAAACTGATCAGAACATGTTCTCTGAAAGCGCTTAAAACGGTCTGCTCACTGGGGGGTTTAATTGGGACTCAACAGAAAGTCATACGGTGAATGTTCTCTTTTTGGCAGAATTGCTCATGCATGAAAATGTGCAATTCTTTCCCCAGAGATACGTTCATATGCAATTCTGATATTTGGCCAACAAAAGTCAATCTCACACATTTGCTGACAGCAGTTCAAAGGGACATGTGCTTGGCTAGAGCACATTTGTTAAGGCAAAGGAATAATATTGATGGATAATTTGCAGTGTTTGAAGAGCCCTGCAAGTTATGCTTTTCCGATACATCTATTTGCCCCATTTGGCATTAATGGACAGGAAACTTGATTCTCAACATATGTCTATCAGTGACAGGTGGGAGTCAAGAAGATGCTAAGTGTGGGAAAGTAAAAGTAACAGTGCATTGCACTGAGGGAACAAAAAAAAAGTGTGAGAGAAAGAAAGGCAGAAGAAACTGGAACTTAAAATCATATAGTCGTGCAGACTAAAAAGAACTCACCATCATGGGATTAAAAGAGGAGAATTATGAAATAAAATCCAGTGAGGTTTGGATGGGACTGAGGTATAAAAGGACCCTGTATGTGAAACGCATGGGAATTACCGCATCAAATACACTGGGATCCACTAATTCAGTGCTAAAATGAGTAAAAAGAACCTTTTAAGCTAGTTAGGCTATTTGTATCCTCATTATTTCCATTTGTTTTTATTCATTCTGTAAATGCTAGCACCTTCTCCCAGTAAAACTTAATTTTATAGCCAGTGAGGGAAAAAAACGAGTTGTAATAGATCTCACCAGCTTTAATGACACCGCAGCAGACAGAAACAAAAAAAAAAAACAACCCTTTTCGTCTGTTTTATCTTGTTTTATGTAGCCATTCCAGGAACATGTCCTTGGTTCTGTGTGATAGCAGCGACTTAACTGACTAACATCCTGCCTCTGACCTCAACTTCTCGAGCAAAGTCATTGAGGCATCTGTGACGAGCATACCCCGTCATCATGTGGTCTTTGCCCTAACTCCCTCGGCCACAGACATCTATTCAACATGGAAATGGCCGAGCTAACTCTCTCTTCATGGCCGCGGAGGAAAGGTTAGCAGACTGCTGGGTCTGCTGCTAGACTTCAAAAGCCGATGCCATGAAAGCTGAACTCCAAAGCAATGCCTGAGCGACAATGGGGAGCCACACAATACAAAAGGGCATTTTTGATATTTCTCAACAGTAAATACAAACGTATTTACTTTCCCTTCCTTTTCCCAAAGTGTTTTTGTTGTTACCCCCTTTTGCTCTCACTGACTGGACGCAGCTAGCCATAAGAACAGAGGCTGGCTTGCTTTCTCATGCAATTATTCTGTTGTTCAAAAAGGAATAGAAGTTTTTCTCTATGTAATAAGGGACACTAGCAGTAGGGAAGATAAGTTGCCTGGAGTTTAAGTTGGAAAGCTTCATTTCCCCATTCCAGTAGGAACAGAAGGAAAACTGCTATCTTAATTCTGTTTCCTGGCTTGTCACCATAATCCACCCCTTAAAGCTATTTTAACCTAATGTTTTATGTGTGAATTCTCTCAGTTTTATTAAGAATAATCTTTTATTAAAAAAATGTAAATTCATCTCCCTGTGAAGTTGTATGAAAGTGAATGGGACAAGCTTTTGTGGATACTGAGGAGTATATAATGGAGGATTTCAGAACATTAAAAAAAATGGCTCTCGGACGTAGACATATAAATCCCAAGGGCATGGGTAGAGTTGGAACATTAGTTCCATCTGTCTGCATTGATTTCGAAGGAATTGTCTACTAAGTGGTAGAATATAGTCGGTGACTTGCTCAAAAGGAAGAAAAAACCCCATCTTTATGCACACTGCAAGAAAAAAAAGGAAAAAAAGATTCATGATTGTGAATGAATTCTTGTGGTGCGCAGTATTTTTCAAGTATGGTTTGGCTCAGATCCCATAGAATAAGAACTGACAGTAAAATACGTGAGTACTTCTTCTAAAGTACTTACTACACGGGAACAGCAGGCATTCGTCAAAGAGAAATGGCTTGTCCAATCTGAAGAGACTGCCAAATTGCCATAACACAACGTCATTATCACCTCAAAAAAAAACAGCATCACAGTTCCAAAATTATGGTTCAGTCCTACATTTTTCACTCTGGCAAAATTAGCTTTGGTAGAAAAAAAGAGGATATTTCCCCCAGTTACAGTGGGCTAATAAGAGTCTGTGTTTCAAGTTGTGCCACTGGGCAGGAGCAGGAGCAGAAGCAAGCACGGGCATTTTGGATGTAGATTCCAAGCATAAGGGAATTTGTAAATAGCTTGCCTTGGCTGCTCCCCTGAGGCAGATACACCTCTCTACCTCTTCAAGGCGCTGCCTGACACAAGGAGGAGGAGGTGACATCTACCCTATAGGTTCCCTAAATCAGTAACTCTGCCCAGTTCTTGGCTGAGGGGGAGGAGGCACCTGTAGCTATCTGGTTCATAAGATCCTCCTTCAATGTTATTTCCCTTCTCATGAGGTATTTTCCTTCTCATGAGGTATATCCCTAGGGAACACGCCAAACTTCCAGAGCATTACAAGCTCCGAACCCCTTTAACGTTTCTGTAAGTAATCTGCAGAGATTACTAGAGATCATTTAAACCCTAGAGATCACTTAACAATGAAACAGTAAGTTACTACTTGGTATCAGCAGCTCATGCTGGCTCACAGATGGTCACACAGAGGGCAGCTGCTCCACCTGCTCCGCTCATCCTCAAAAGGGGTGAAACCTTTGAGCTGGGAGGAAAGGGGGAAATCGAAGCAATGGGGAAATGGGAAGGATGGGGAAAATGAGAGGGATGGGGAAAAGGAAAGGATGGGGAAAATGGGAGGGATGGGGAAAAGGAAATATTCCATCAACACTCCTGTGCCAACCAGAGTAACTGCACCCGGGACAGAGCAAGTAACTTCCCTGCTGCAAGAAGGGGAGAAAAGGGAACAGTAGAACAACAATCTCTACTGGGTGGAATTTGAATAAATTATTATTTCATAGCCTTCTTAAGCATCTCCCATTCTTAACATGTGGGATACCATTCACTAGGTGCCATGATGGGGAATAAGTCCAACAAGCTGGCTTGCATGGAGGGGCAGCTCTGCTGGCACTCTTGCTTATTGGGTGAAACCAAGTGGAGTTTCCCTTGGCTGCCCTGCAGTGTTGTGGTCTTTCTCCCATGCTGGGACTCCATAAGCCAGATGCAGATGGCAGGATCAGGCCACGATGTTCAGACAGAGCTAGTAGAAGGAGTTCAGGGTGGGAGAGAGGCCACAGCGCTGCAGTCGCAAGAATTATGGTCTTACCTGTAGGGAAGCATGAAATAGGAATTGGTTTGGAGGAATCCCATGGTTGAAGGGTGAAACTTGGCTGCCTGATACCCAACAAACAACTCCCACCATGACATGTTTACGACGGAGCTTTTTGTTCTGAGCTCCACATGCAACTCCTCATCTTGGCAGCTCTTTCAGCAGAACCGAGAGACAATGTGCCTTCCCATCCAGCCCACCCTGTCCTCTCTAGATCACACAAAGCACATTTTTTGAGCAGCGTTAGGACTTTATTTACTCCAGGCAAGGGCACAGTTCTCTCCAGCCCAAAGACCACCACATCAATGGGAGCTTTGGTGAAGCCTGCAATCAAGGCCTGGGATTTCAGACGTGAGTTATTAAACAAGCACAATACCAATCTCATATTATGATGATGATAACGTGGTACCTTTTCCTTCCTTCTGACATCTCTTTCTTTGTACAATACATTTTCTGCTCTCGCTTGTAGCTGGGCAAGGATTGCCCCTTGCTGACGGATGCTGTACGATCTCTCTGACCCTTACTTCATTTCCTCTTTTGAAACCACATGTTTTTCCTTTCTTTGTGCAAGGGCTCCACGGACTCCACTCACTAGCTTCACAGTGCACTGCAATAAACATAGGACAAGCTGAGCCTGGCCAATATCTTTTTGTATACACAATGCATATGGTACATTAATTTTATTCTGCATCAGCCAAAAGGTGGCAAAAATTAGTGGAACTAATCAGGATTTACAGCAGTGAATTGACAGAAATTGGGCTGCTGAGGATATACTGCACAAAATAATGTCAAATAATTGTCAGTTACTATTTTGTATTCGCTGTTTTGTAATTCCATTCCTGAAACGGGGCAACAACACCACAATTGATCTCAATGAAATCAGTTACTGGGGCTTGTTCTGAGGTTGCTCTGGTTTTGTGGAGGTATAAAACCTTGTAGCTTCAGTGGAATCAAACTTTGGTCGTGTCTATGTGAAAGGAGAGTGAAGTCATGGGGTCAAGCTGCTGCAGCTGGTCTCAAAGGTATTGAATTTAGAAATCAATAGAGTTATAAAGGACCAACTGATATCAAATGCATTACATTAAGAATCAAATATCTTTGGAGATCTGCTGCTTGGTATTCAGCTTAAATAGTGAAAGAACCATCATCTGTAGCATATACAAGCTCTAAGTAGGCAAAGCAGAGGAGAATTTGGGTCAGGGGAGTGCAAACTTTTCAGAAAAGGGCGGGTTACAGTTTATAAACCACAGTGATCCAAATGTGCATCCTGTACTATTGGCAACTCAAAAGGTGTGCAGCTGGACACTTGTCCAAACAGTGTAGACAAAAATGGGAGGAATCTTGGAAGCTTAACAATGTGCTTTTAATAACTATCCTTCTTTTGTGCCATCTCCTCAGTATCCTTCTCTTGAAAAAAGATAGTAAACATTTATATTTACTTTATGTTCATGTGCGGGCCTAAGACCATAAAGCACCGCTGAAGAAAGACAGACTTACAGCCGCTCTATAAGGAGGAGTTTGTAAGTCAACATTTTTCCAGCTCTAGAATTTATTTCCAAATTTTTCAAAACGTGAAAATATAACTGACCTCAGGCAATCTCTGAGCCTTCCTCCAGTGAATTGTCATGTGGGTCATTTTGTTTTTCATATTACACTGGAGCTCTCCTGTTAAAATAATTGGCCTTCACGTGCACAAAAAGGTTCTGTTTTTCCTCCGTAGCTTTAAATGGCTTTTCCTAGTTGAGACTGACTCATTGTTAAAGCAGCTAAGTCTACAGCACTTGGAAACAGCCATCAAGAAACAAAAACGATCCCTTTAATTTCTTTCAAAGATGAAAGTCTTTGGTTGAAAATAAAACCATAAAAACCGTCACTACCACCTGAACTAATATATATTTGAGAAGGAAAATGCCAAACTACTGTACATTATTTTTATTCCTGCATTACTTCCCCTCCAAAACAGGCGATGCCAGGGAGAGCTATGTGCATGATACTGTGGGGGAGGAGATTTCCATCACGGCCAGACTGCGCCTAAGTGCTCCCTGGTTGCTGGTGGCTGAAGAGGTTACCGCTTCCACCGCAGTTCGCAGCCCTCAGCCACCACAATTCACAGCCGGTGTATTAAAATAAGCTGAACCTTGCCGCAGCTTCGGCATGCCCATGGCAGGGGATGTCAACTGCAGCAGCCCAGAGGCAAATATATCACTTGTTCTGCTGTCAGCCGGAGGGGTGGCAGAGGGATGGAGCAGACTGTTAGGTGTGGTGACCTCCAAAATTGCCCCAGCGTGAATAATCGGAGCTTGTGAGTCAGAGGCTGGAGAGATACAAAAGCAGGTCTCTTCTCCACAGCCAGTGAGTCACAGGACCAGTGTCGCCAATCTCATTCCTTCAGTGACAGTGCCACACTATTTGGTGTTTTATTTTAATCCTTGGTTTCTGGAGTCAGGTGATTATGCACATATACCATTTTGCGGTTTGGGGGGTTTAGGAGTTTTTTTTCATGAATGTTTTAGTTTCTAGCCTTCACCTTTAGTGAAGGTAAGCTTCAAAATGTTGACGCACGCATGCTTTGAAGGCTCAGGTAGTACGAGGGAGCTAAAGCAAAGCAGTTAGTATTTTAATCTTTCAACTACATGTGGGGTCTGGCTCAGGATTTTTGAACCTTTGATGTTAGCAGTGCTGCATAACACCGTAACAGAGCAAGTAAGAGATGGATGTCATTCTGCCTCAGGGCAGACCAAACAGGCCGTATTTCCTGAGGCAGGATCGCCCTTAGCGTCAAGGCTGTGTTTGTGGGCCACAACCAAGCTTGTGCCTCTTGTGAAGCGGCAGACTTGGGAAATACCTTGAGCGTTTTTGTGCTAGGGAACACATCTGGTGATGCAGAACGTTTCCATTTTAAGTTGCACTTCCCTGGTGGTGCAACTGATCTTGCAACTCATGTCCTCCTTACATCCCCCATCCCTTGTGAGAAAACCAGGCAGGGACTTACCGATGCTAGTGCACTCCATCGTGTGATTGTTGGCTTCCAGCCCATCAGGGCACTTTTCAAGGCACTTTCCGCTGTATAAGTAAAACCCACTTTTACACTTTGTGCAGAAGTTTCTGGTGAAGCAGGTATCACAGTCGGCTTTACATTCTGAAATACAAACAGTAAACAACAATGTTGTTGCTCTTTGCCATGAAACGCCCTCTCACATATACCGGAATCACACAATTCTAGCAATGTTAAACAATCTTCAAAGGAAGCAAGTTCTATTTAGATCTTCTTCGTGGCCTGCACACACAGTGAGGACAGCCACAAGTGACCTTGACACGAGTGAGGGTTTAATAAGGGTGGCCTGCTGCTGAATGGCCTCACACTGCTTGTCTTCTTGCAGACCTATGCAAAGAGAAGACAGAGCACAGCCCATCAGAATAACAATATGCTGCTTCTGCCCTACACTGACACAGCACAGGTACTAATTAACCCCACTGACACAGCACAGGTACTAATTAACCCCACAGGGCACAAACGCTGGGACAGTTCCACATTATCTATCTCCATTCATCCAGGAGAAATAAAAATATGCCAGAATTTAGAATCTGCCTAAGACTGTTTTACATCAACATCTTTTTCTTTTTTAAATTACTCCCTGATGTTGAATCAGATGTCCTGGTGTATTTTATGTATTCTCTACATGACTACAAAAATTGCCATTAGTGGTATGTTTCCCAGTTCTCAGATATTTTTAAAAGAAATACATAAAAACTTGTGTATGGCACAGCTCATGTCTGATATGCAATGCCACACACTGCTAAAAAGTGAGCAAATACTTTACAGTGTCAAGTTACTCTGTAAGTCTTTACTCTGGGGTCCGTTCATTAAATAACTTTTATTACCAGGCTAAAACTGGGAGAGTTGCTTGGCCGTCACTCTTACGTTTTTATGTCACCTGCGGGATCAAAAACAGTGAATTCAACAACAAAAAGAGAAGTGGGGAGGCCATTGCGATCTTTTCCAGCTCATTTATGGTTCAAAATACATAGTGGGGTCAAAATGTTGCCTGAGCAGTAAAGAATAGAGTTGAGTTCTCTGTCCCTCAGCCCGAAGGTGACATGAATCAGTAACTTCTCCCAAATCAGGCTGAAACCTGGCCAGCTGCTACAGGCATTTAGAGGACTACACTGAGTGTGAGACAAGCTATAAAGAGAGACCAGGGTAAATCGCGTCTCCAAAGAATGCCACCTGCCATTTTCTGTCCTTGTCGCAGGGCTTGGGCGGGTAAGGGCAGTGGGTTAAGCGGCTCCAGCCACCGAGATTCAGCATCCCTCGGTCCCCGCTCTTCGGAGCTGCTGCCGCTGCCTCTTGTTGCCAGAGGGCAGTGCCTGGTGCCCACCGGCGCTGCCCTTTCGCATGGGGGTGTCGAGGAGGAGAGCATCACCTGGGTCCTAGGCAGGTGACTCATGCAGAGCCGGGATCCCTGAGCTTTAGGCCATTTTGTGATCTTTCACCTGAACTTCTTGCTGGGGTTAATATTTACTGCATTACCATAAAAGAACCGAACAAATAAAGACACGGCCTGTCTGTTTGCTTCTCTGCTGACTTGACTCCTAAGGGGACACAGCACTCAAAAGAGAACAAATCCATGCGCTTCCCCTTTCCCCAGCACTTACTTGCACACTTATTAATGTCGGGATACCGTGTCCCGTAGTATCCGCTTGGACACGAGGAAAGACATACTCCGATCTGTTTCATGCCAATCCTCTCCAGAACAAAAAAGAGCCTGGGTTTACATGACAGGCATCCGTTGTAGTCAGAACATGTAGCACACCCTCCTTGGCAACCCTGGCTCACGTTAGAATGCACTGAGAAGACAAGCATCAAAAAAAGAGAAAAAAAAACAGTGAGAGAACAAGATATTAGACAAGACCATGAAATAACGGTTCCTCTGTACTTGGAAGGGTGGACCATCCACCTCTCCGACAGCTCTTAAAGATTGCTTCATTTTTTCTTGTGTCTCTTATGACCTGACATTTCATTTCAGCGATTATTTCATCTGCATAAAAATGAGAAGCTCAGCTGATGTGCTCACATCTTGCAGAAATAGCTAACAGCAAATTATATTTGAAATAGATTTTATGGAACAGCAGCATCCTAGAGAACAGTTATTTTTCTTTTAGTTCTTTTCAGTGGTTTTTCTGCCTTGTATGCACTTGTCTCAGCAGATAAATACATGTTCACTTATCTTTGCTTTTCCTAGCTGGATGATTAAAAATCAACTTAGTGTATCATTTCCTTCATTGACTAAATGCCTTTTGATTGAGTTCTGCTGTGCAGGAATATGCCCTTGTAAGATCTGATGCTAATTTGCCTTAATAAAAAGACACAGGAGAGCCATCCTTCTCACCCTCCTTCTTTCCCTGGAACGTTCTCTCTGGCATGTTTTTAATCTCTAACAATTACAACCTGATGTTCAGACTTAACTGTGGCATTTACCCTGCTCCAGTCCCAGCATGGAGCATAGGTAGGATTATATTTGCCTTTAAATTGAATTGTTCTAATTCTTCAGACAAGGAAAGGAAAACTTTTTGCGCTCACTGCTTAAGATTATTCAGTTCTTCTTTAGGGGTGTGGGGTAGCACAAAAGAGGATGCTATTGCAGACTTCTCAGGAGCAGACATGAATCAGTGTATTATTTCTCAGTCGTAGAGAATAATGTTTTGCATCTTCCTGTACTTTAGAAGTTGTTACCTACTTTTAATTCCTTCTTGGTTGCATTCTTAAATAGCAGTTGGATCTGAAAAATAAATAATCATCAAACAGCTCCAGACCCTGTCCCCTCTTTTTTTTTGGTCTCATCTTGTATGAAAAACCCAGGCATTTTTCTAAGTGTAAGTTTTCATCTCTCAACCTGACACATCTGGTTATATTTCATATGTTAGAGAAATCCAGTCCTCATTTGCAGTTGTACGTCCTATTTATAAATAATGTCTTCCTGTTCTGCCTTATCCTCAGGCCAGTGATAACTTTATAAATATGCACGTGCCATACTTTGATTGCCTATATTAGTGTTATGATTTTATTTTTATCTGCAGACACTGATAAATAGCTTGCATAAGCGATGAACTTGCTTTTGTCAGCTCCCTTCTGTGGATCCCTTGGACCACAAATCCATGGCTTACAGGTTGGAAGCCACCACTCTCTGCTAGCTCAGGGGAGTTTGCCTGGCAGCAGGAACGTTCAGGAATACCTCTGTACTTTGTTCACTCACAGTTTTGG
The DNA here is from genome assembly GCF_028500815.1 of Rissa tridactyla. NCBI lineage: Eukaryota > Metazoa > Chordata > Aves > Charadriiformes > Laridae > Rissa > Rissa tridactyla. The sequence goes on from NC_071468.1 coordinate 68,313,089, forward strand.
CAGAAAAGACACAGCCCATGAATGGGAAAAGCACTCCTCTATGCTCTGAGGTTTCAATGACCAGTCCCGCAATCTGAGAAACCTCAAAGGGAGTTCAAGTTCACTTTTCCTCTTTCATTAATAGAATGAGGAATGAGGGTTATTTCACTCCGTAGGGATGAACACATAGGAGAAGAGCAAACTTTGGCCCTGCTGCAGAAAAAATAATTTCAATGAGAATATAAGAACCCAATTCTCTGTGCCCCCCAAGGAACTCACGTTGTAGAGCAACCTGGAGGAAGGTGTTTTACCACCTGAACACACTGCTACTATGAGAATAAACAGCATTCTGCATAGTGAGAAGCTGCAACTCCAATTCAGTTACCAGACTTGCTTTCGCTAGACTCTCAAAATGCTGAGCGCTCAAGAAGTAGAGCATATTTTTTTCTGAGAAGACTCCAAAGATACAGAGGATATATTTATTTTGAAATTAAGAGCCTGAAAAATTGGCTTTCTTTTTAAAGCTAAGTAAATGAAAGTGTCCTTGTCTCTCTCTCCCCTGTCTTGCGGCTCTTGTATAAAACTACTTTCAAAGGCAGACACAGTAACATGATCTAAGGAGCTGACATTATTTAAAAACTATCCGTGACTTTCCTTCATTAAATCTGACAGAAGGAAGAAAAAGCAGCTGAAGTACAAAATATTTGTCATCAAAGCTGCTATATAAAATATGGATGATCACTTTTGACGGGAAACATATTATGTGTGAGCACCTGTGACACGTCATTATGAATAGATTCTCTTGACAGAGAAAACATTACGTGCTCTGAGGTCAAGCTGTGTGTGTGAGCCCTTGAGACAGGTAATACTTTATTACCGAAAGATGATAATTCTCTATAGTTAAGATCCATTACATGGCCAATTTCCATCTCCCCTTTAACTCCAAAAGTATTAAGTATAAAATAAAGTGTACTCCTAGCCACTTTCACAATTTCTGCCTCCTTTCATGCATCCCAGATACATCTCATGCAAACAACACAGCAAAAGAAGAAAGCCTGTAGTTCCAAATGGAGAATCGTATTGTTAGTATTATGTAGCATGGAATAAGTTAAAATATGTAGATCAAACTCCATTTAAAGGTTGATTTCATGCTATGTTGTAACTCAATGTGAGAAGCAAAAAAAGCTCCCGTTCTTGGAAATGCGTAGAGCAAAATTCTTGTTGAAAAGGTAGAACTGACATTTTAAATGAAGACAGAAATTTTTTCTCTTAAAAGCTATTAAAGAGATCCTACTTTGATTGTCTCCTATTGTGCCTGGCATTTCTTGGAGCCCTGTATCTATGTAATGAAAGTGTCTCTCATTGCGTTTGCTCTGAATGCTGGGTAGAGCCTTATTCTGGCTCAGGCAAGAAGCAAAGCAAGGACAGCCAAATGCTCCAGGAACTGGTACTGTTTGAAAGCAGAGCACTGGGCTTTGTCATTGAACCTGGGAGAAAATAAATGGTGGAGGAAAAATATTTGTGTCTAGAGAATGAGATAGCATGTTTGAAATAAGGCGTCTCCAAGCTCCAGCTGAAGATCTCATTCTCGTTACCTCTCAGCCTCCTCCCTCTCTGGTTCAGATCCAGGTGCATGCCTGATCCCTGTATGTAGGGGCTGGTCCCTCCCCTCCTGCAGAGGCCAAGTGGGTTCGAAGGGATCCCAGAAGGAAACAGGGCAAACTCAGGCTCTGAAACTCCTTCCTGCCACAGGGAGGGAACTCATCACTGCTGGGTACAGAACTGGCCCTTACTACTCCCCTTTCATTGCAGCAAGGTGTTAGTGCCTGCAGATCTCAAGCACTTCAGCAACTGCACACCATAACCGTGAGGAAGCAACCAGAAGTTTTACCCTTTTTTCAGACACCGTGACCTCAAAATATAAGTGATGTGCTGCAACAAGCTGGGAACATAAACCCCATCTGGGAAATCCAGCCACAGCGCACCTGGTATAAGCATTGCTTCAAATTTCTATACTTAGGTCAATAGTAGAAATGGGCAAAGTAATGTATTTCCACTTCAAGAAATACTTTGAAGTCTACAGGTGAAAAAGCACTAGGAGAGTGTAGACCACTCCTGTTAGCCACAAGTTTTAGATGTGGTAAGTGGAGCAGAGAGACGTCCGGACTCTTGGCAGAGGGGCAGGCACTGTGGCCTCGTGGGTTAGGCACTGGCTACAGAACTAGGAGGTCTAGGCTTTAGCATTGCAAATAGGTACAAGAAATGCTCTCGCTTGTAACCGCTTCGTCTTTGGTGCTACCTGCTCCATTATACAGACAAATAGAATGAAATATAAAAAATTCTCCACAGCCCTCAGAACTGACTTCCATGAGGATGAAGTATCCTGTGCATGGGCTGTTAGGAGCAATGTCTGCCATCAGTCTGCCCTCTTGTATTCAAACGTACTTTGAGCACAGTGAAATAAGGATGGAAAACACAGCACAGCAATGGGCAAAGCGAAGGGTGGAAGCACAGAGTCCCACAGACAAGTTCTTCCCCATCACACAAGCGACAGCCAGGCCTTCTGACTCGTCAGGTACAGAGTGTGTATGTGAAGGCTCATGACTGGCTTTAGGTCCGGAATCCATCCCTCCATTTTTCTTTTTATAGAGCGTAAATACTGGATATCAGAGAAGACACTAAGTTAATCTTGAACTATTCTCTTCCCCTGCCTGGCTTTAAGCCCTTTTTGGCTTGGAAGCCCTTTTTTGTACAAACTGTTTGTCCAGATATTCGTTTTAAGCCTCATTAGCAAATGCAATCACTGGGGATTTTCCTTTCTCAGAATATTTTCCAAAGCCCTGCTTTGGAAACAATGAGTTGTGGCCTCTGTGTTAAAAATAGAAAGTTAGGGACAAGGAGCTGAATTTGAGGCTGAACTTTCAATGACAAGATGATAGGAGATTTTGACGGCATGCATCAAATAAATTCTAAAACCTTTGCAATGAAATTTTTCTATCAGTTTTACTTTATATATAGATTAAAATTTATGGGATCAAAAAAAGAAAATAAGAAAATGCGGGAGGAATCCAGGTGGATGTATGTTCTGACAGCCAGGGGAAAAGCTCAGGGTGGAAGATTCTTTGCCCACTTGCTGCAGCTGAGGTGCACTGTCTCATCACCAACCTTCAACCACAAGATGAAGTCCATTTAGAGGCTCGCTCTTGAAATGGATGTGCTAGACAAATGAAATCCATCCCTGCTAGAGAGCTGCTGCTGCTACTCCTGGTTTCTTGGGCTTGCGCATTCTCACAGGAAATATTTTCACAGCAGAGCTGTGCTGGAATTCAGCCTCCCCGGCTGGGCTGACCCTCGCCAAGAGACCCAGGCCCTGCCTCGGCTTTACCCACCGCATGGCACACATGCGGGCATTAGCCCATGTGGTGGTGGGAATTTGGGATGGGATAGCCCATGGGTTCTTGTGTTGCTTGATCGCTCCGTGCATTCACTGGTGTTTGTTTCTCTCTCTCTCTCTCTCCTGGTGCGAAGCAGCTGCCTGTGGCAGTGGCCTGAAAACAATACTTCATGCAAAGCAGAGCTACTCTTAATCATGCGGACCGTCCTTTAGGCAAACTCAAACAGCATTTGGCAGCGAGCTCTTCTAATGAGAAAGTCATTAAGGAATTCAGTTTGCAAACCACAGCGTATTTCCTCAGACTCTTTCTTGGACAGAATTTCTCTGTGTGGAAATATGTTAGAAGCAGAACAGACAATGGTGGGGCAAAAACTCTGAACCAACTTGTAGGCAACATGCAGTGTGGAGCGAGGAGAAAGCCCAGGAGTGGTGGGACAACACTGGGAGAGCAAATACACAGGGGTTTGACAAGTTTGTGTTATCTCTGCTAAACAGATTGCCAGCCTGGGCCAAGATGAAACCTGAGCTCAGTCTTGCAGGCTAAGCTCCCCTTGATCGCGTGGCCTTAAATCACCCACAGGGAGGCAAGGGACTTGACACATCATGATGGGGCAGCAGCTGGCGTCTACAGGGAAAAGAGACCCATACAGGGCAATTGCTATATTGGATTGGCCATAAGTTTTCTGGGATGCAACCGAACCAGTGGTGATAGCTGAGGAACGGGGACTCTCCATCCAGCCTCCCCTGTACCTACAGGACTCTGAGGTGGCCTGAAAGGAGAGGCAGTTGCAAAAGTTGCAAAAAGGAAATATCAGTCTAAACATCAACTGTTAAAGGCTTAATATCTTCTGTTTCTCTTTGTGATTTGTGCTTCACAAATACTTTAAAATTTCTTTCTAAGATGATGGTAGCTCCTCCAGAGATTTGCCTGACTTAAATTTTATTTCAGAGCATTGCTGCCTTCTACGGTACAAAACACATAAAAAAGAAGATCCTCAAGTGTCCTGTGTTTTGAAGGAAAAAGATCCCATAACGACTGAAAAAAAATTTCCTCAAACATCTGCCTGGCTTGACAGAATATTTTCCTCCTCAAGAGGCACTTCCCATCTGAGGGAAAAGAAACCAACCTATTTTGTTCACCAAATGTCAACAGTTCTAAAGAGCAACAGAAACATGAGCATGGGACTGTCCCACAGTCTGAGGGAGTATCCGTAACCATTCTGTAGTGGTGTCTACGAGAAAGGAGGCCCTCAGCCCAATGGCCAAGATCTCACTGGGGAATGCCTCATCATTATTAAACACATGTCTGGCAAAGTGATCCTGAAAATTAAGTATACTGGCTGCCAGAACACATTTCCCCTGAATTTGGTTAGAAAGAGCATCAACAGGCTGAAAAATCTCACCAGGGGTGCAGAGTTTTATGCAGTCTCCTAGCATCTTCAGCACAACAGAAATCAGCCACAGCAACCACAAATGGCTCCTTCTCATTCCAGAGAGTTTTGTAAATAAACTGAAAAATTCTTTTCATGGAGAGAGAAGGGAAATTGACTTTTTTTTCCCATGTACTACGGAACACCACCAAAATTCAGGGATCCAGGAAGTTTAACCAGTATAGGAACCAAAGAAGATCGCTGAGGGAAGTTGCCTTAAGCACCCTGGTAGTGATGGTAAAGGTAGGACCAGGTCACGCAATACCGTCTCACAGTCGCGCAATACCGTCTCACATCAACTTCTAAATCCTATAAGCAACTACAGATCTTACTTTTAGAGTCAGCTGTTTACAAATACCCAGCCTTCAAGGCTATACATTATGAATCTTCCCTAAAAATGGAAAACTGAATTACGTTATCTCCTCCTTATTGTCTAGATAAGAAGACCTGTTATAGAAAGGAAAGTATGGGGTCTATAAAGAATAGTAACCTAACAGTTGTGTAAGCTAGTAGTTGTATAACCAAAGTGTCATGACGCTTGTCAGACTCAGCTACTTGCAAATAAAGCATCTGTGCTGAGATGAAAAAAGGAGGTGTGAGTTTTGGAAAGAGATTATGTTTGATGCATGTATATTTAGACAGTATTTTAATACTCTAATCCTGCAAGATGCTGTCATGAAGCTCCCTGGTTTATTTTACACTGTTCGTATGCATGCAGAACTCTAAAAACAAAGTTGCCAACGTCACTGTGACTACCATGACTCCCCGGCCTCTTCCCTACAAGAGACGCATGCATCTATCAAGTAAAAAAGCACAGCTGTATATTGCACATGCTGATTCTTTGAAATATGCAGTCTTTCTGCTTGATTTTCTGCTTGATGCTAGTGTCCCATCTACCGTTTATGTGTTTCTAAAAGACCTCATTGGTGCTCGGGTTGTTCTGGTGTCAGCAGAGCCTGTCCCCCGTTTGCTTCTCTGTTTTGTTCCTTTAACATACTGGAGACTTTTATTGTTGCGTATTACACAGATGCTCGTGTACTTCCAAGCTGTATAAGGATCACTCAGCTCATACTGTCAACATTACACAACTACAGTAGCATTTGCAAGTTTCTTGTTTCCCACAGGGTCTTTTGAGACTAGAGTTTTTCTCTCAAAGTTTTGTTTCAGAAACCACAGAAAGAACAGCAGGATGTAACAGATTTTACTTTCCATGCTGGGGAGTAGGGAGAAGGGTTTAGACAGCAAAAGCCTGTAATCCCATGTCGAAGCTATGATTTTCTACTACCATGTTTACAGCGTTAAAAAATTAATAAGCCAGACAGCAAGCCAGCCCACTGCCTTGGCGTTGGTCAGATGTGCCTTTAGTCAATTACTTAATATCCTGTCAATTTTGTGTATTTTCCTAAGTGGAACTGATCAAAAGTTTGTACTGAATGAAATAATTTTTTCTGTGTAACTATTAAATTCATACCACACTGAAGCTAACTAAAAACCCAGAAGTATGTTGTTTGCTGTGGAACTGTTCTGGACTGATGCCCGCAAAGACTGAAGCAGAACCTGTCTCTTTAAATTCAAGTCTCGCATCAAGACTTGAACCCAGAGTATAGATACTAAGGAGTATCCCACTGCTGGAAGGTCTCTAAAAATTGTTTGCTACAATATGTGACAAGGGGAAACCCTGATGTGAATTTTTCGCAAAGGAAAAAAGGATAAATTCTCCAGCCTGGCCGGACCATACATCTGTCAGTGACATAAAATACTGTCCAAAATTCCAAGTTTAAATTAATGATTAAATTGCTAGCTCTGGTGACTGCTTCTCTGCTGTAGCGCGGTGTAGCGATGCATATGCTAGCAACACCCAGCAAAGGCTGACCCAACTATTTTCACTTTTCCTCATGCCATTGGGACCCATGCCAGTCTAAAAAAAAGAAGTCAAAGGTTTTTGAGTGCAAAGCATGAACAGTATGATATGAAATCAAATTCAACTCTGATGGAAAACAGACAAGAAACTTTGCCACCGGTGTGCTCGGACTTGCTGACCGAAGTCCTGGCCCACCGAAGTCAATGGCAAAACTCCTGCGAAAAGGTGGGAGTGAGGGTTTCACTAATTTGTTAATCAGCATTAGAGTAGCCCATGGTTCAGAGTACAGCTATCTGATTTTTAGAGGGCAGTGTGATTGGATAGCCTGTTTTCATTGGGATTAGAGTAATAGGACTGGCGAGATTTAAGTAGGCATCTGATTCTGGAGAAACGGACTGAGTTCAACAGCTCCACGTGCCTGGCTCTTCTTGTGAAGTAACTATGAATGGCACGTAGTTAGGGCTTGTTTCATCACCCCTTCTGCGCTGCCCTCCCTTTGAAGTCTGAGCCTTCCCCTCCCAATCGGCTTCGCTGCCTCACACGCTGACCCACATGAAAGAAATTCAGCGCTCACACCAAGCATCATTCACTTCCCCCAAACCGTAATACATCTAACATCACTGCAGTGATACACAGCAGGCAGTTTACGGTCCAGCTAAAGCCACACTAGGAAGTTTTGGAGCTGAATTATTGGGGTGCTGGTGATGAAATCAAGGCTGTCGTCCATTTTGTGCTTAAGCAGGGATACAGTTCATTTTTTATGTGGTGGTGTACCACCACTTCCCTGAGGATTTGCGCGCCAATCAGCTCAGTTGATTGCAAGAGAAAATGAATTAAAATTAATTAAAACTGGTTGTTGTTGTGTTGGGTATTTTAACGTAACATCTGTAAAAATATGTTCTTTATCCGAAAACCAAGGAAACGCTGACCCATCAAACTTTCCAGATAGGCAGATTAATGGAAAGTTTATGCACAGGCTGTATTTGAAAACAGAAACAGCAGACTGCATGGGGTTAGTGGCTGTTGTGGCCAGTTGTTGCGCAGACCCGGTGAGCTCTGGTCAGCCACGCAGCGAAATGGCCGGCAGCACCATTATGACCTCAGCAGTCAGTAAGCCAATCAACCAGAGCTTTCCCTCCTAAATTAGTTTGCTTGCACCAGTCCTATTGGGTGCCTTAGTGGTACAAAGGTTCAGGCAGAGGATGCCCTGTTGTCCCCTTGCTGCCACCTCCAGCGTAGAAGACACCCCCCAACAGCTGCTGGGTCAACGCAGGGTGAAACCAGGTCCCCCGTACCCACCTTCACCAGTGTTCTTCCCACTAAGAGGAGCCCCATGGCCACCACCTCCCTTGCAACCTAAGGCTGAAAGCTGTCAGGCTGCTCCAGCCTCTTGAGGATGCCCTGGAGAGGATGTGCAGCAACTGTGAAATCAGTTTAATTGCTTAAAGGTCTCTATGAATGTTTTGCTCCGCTCCGATGCCTGCCTGTAAGGATCACACTATAGGGGATGATGGCAATGCTATTTCACAAGGATTTTCAAATTGGGATTCATGCAAAATTGCTGTAAAATGCAAAAAATTATGAAATATTCTACAAAAAAAATTACGAAATTTTCTACAAAAGAATACTTGGTTTCAGTTATTTGAAAAAGATTTTGACAAAATTATGTCGAATCTTTTTTACAAAATATTTCTATTTTTAAACACTGATGCGTTCTAATGGAATTTTGTTCTGTCAATGATTCTCTGAGTGCCGTTATTTTGAAATTATAATAGTGACAACGTAAAGGTGATAAAGAATGGTAAGATGTAGAATTTCAATTTAAAAGGAAATTCTAAAGTAAAAAAATAAATAAACTGAGGCCACCTATTGACAATACTAGGTAAAGAAAAACAAACAACCAAAGTTATCTAATTATATATGAAATCAAGAATGAAATATCCAGGAAATTTAGAGTAGTGTTATGAGTGTTATTAAACATTGTATGGTAAGAACTAAGGTTTTGAAGCCACTTTAATGTTTTTCTACAATAGCAAAAAAAATATGGAAAAAAAAAAGCTTTATGTGTCTTTAAAACCAGTTTAACCTAAACTAAAGAAAAAACATTTGGAAAGATTAATGGTTAATTTAAGAATTATAACTTTTAGGGATGACTGGTTTCTGTTTGTCTGATATGTTCTTTAATATTGCTGATGCACATCCAAAATGATATCTGATACTTTTTATGCACATTTGAACAGGTGGTCTTAAAAATAAACTTTTGCCAAAGTATTTCACCAATGGCAATGGTAGGAGCCACGTAATTTAGGCTGGATCACAGCAGCATCCTGAGGGCACATGTTTAACCTTCCGCTGCACGTGCAAGTACAAATTTGTGAGGCACCTCTTCCTACGCAACCTGCTGCACAACAAAATGATCCGTTTGCTGTTTCGTGGCCTGAGCGAGCTGCTTTTTCAGGTGTTGGATGCCTTAGCCAGCTTGCAAAATACCCTTGGCACTTTGCAACAGTGCTCCGTTGAAGAACATTTTTCTAATAGCTACAGTAATGAGGAAGAGAGGACTGTTCAGTTCTGTTTTGTCACGCTGTAAAATAATTAAGTTAAGATGATGCAGAATAAATGATAGAAATAGAATCTGTTACTGCAAATAGAACTGTCTAATATAAGTTATACCAACAATTAGTTAGGCTTCGGTGAAAACCAAACATCCCCTAGATATTAGAAAAACATGAAATCACAGCAGTTATTTTTAAAGCATCCAATACGATGAATATTTGGCAGCTCGACTGGTGGCTAGTGGCTTGCGGCACCACTTGGTTGGGCTGCCATGAGACAGGGCTCGGATATGAGATGACCGCAACAACACCACTCCAAATGCTGGGCTGCTGCAGCAAAAAATGTGATAAAAAATGACACAAACAGATGCCAAAATGGAATAAGTGAAAGGAAAGGTTGAACTGTGCCCTAGTATGAAAACATCCTTCTTAGCTAACTGCTTGACCTCACGGAGTTGCATGAAGCAAGTCAAGCAATTTGCTTTCACAGAGAGGTGGCAGTTCCCCACAAGTACATGCCCCCGATGACAGCAAGCAAAATTGGACGTATAGGGGATTCTGTCCTGGGGTGGAGTGATGGACCCAGTTATCAACCTGTAATCTGTAGACCACAGTAAGTCTGCATAATGTTAGAAATGAGGAAAAATGGTTGTGATGGTATGGGTTCCCCACCCCCAAAGCAAACATATACACAATCCAGTACGCATAGAAAAGAAACAAACAGCATGGAAGAAAATAGGTGAACTTTCCACATCTAGGTACTTTATCTTTTCCTATATTTGAAACCCCCCTAACAGCACCGCTGAGTTATGTGCTTTTGGAGAAAGCTAGGGGTTCTTGGATTTGAAGGTTGGTGAAGTTGCCAGCTTATGGTCCCCTTCTAGCATTGGAAAGTCAAAAGTATTAGCAGTCGCATTTCCAAACCCAGGGCCTCCAGTGAGACAACTAATCTCCTGCTTCATTCCTACCTATATAACCTGAATTTCAGAGTGCCTGTGGAAGATGCAGATGGCCAGAGGACTGAAAATGCAGCTATTTGTTTAGGAGTCCAACCAAAGGATTGCTGCTTTACTTAAGAGCCAAACTTGAAAGTTTTGGCCTTGTCATCTTTGGGCTTCAATTTCTTCATCTGCAAAGGAGAAATGATACCTATCTCTTAGGAGTGTTGAGGTGTTTAATTCATGGATGTTTACAATATGTCCTCAGCTTTGGCTGAAATTCCTGGCTTGTTTGCACATGTAAGCCTTCATGTGCGATTCTGTTCCTGGCGCTACATTAAACCCTGCTTTATACGGGATTCTCTCATATACATCAGATTGTTATGAACACAACTGCCGAGCCATGGGTGCAAGTGTGGTAACAATTTGTTGTAGTCACTCGCACAACCTTTCCATGCACAGATTTCAAAGGCAGAGTGAGACAAGTTGAGAAGCCAGTTCTTTTAACTTTCTGATTTCTGCTCTGTGACTGAAGAGATTAGATTATTGGAAAACATGCTATTAGTGCTGGCTCGCAGCCAAAGGGTCTGCTATGCATTCTGCAAGGGGTGCTGTACTCGCTGTAAATTAAAGAAAAGAGCTGGGTAAGTTACTCCAGCGAGGAATGTTCCCTTTGGGAATTGTCCACAGCAAACGAGGGCTGTGGTTGGTGAGCAAAGAGCACCAGGGAGAAGAAAAATAACAAAAACGGTCAGAAATTTCAGGGAAATAAAAGAGCCTTTTTCTCCTCTACACTGAGCACCAAGTTAACAAGCTTTAGTGTTCGTTGATCCCTTTTATGCTACTTTCTGCATACCCAGACCCAATTGCAAAAAAAAAACCCTGAACAATTACTGTGCAAAACCATGCTTAAATTCCTCCCCATTTGAAAAAGCACATCAGCATATGGTTACCTTCACACATGTGTTACAGACCCCTTGACTTCAATTAGACTTAAATACCTGATTAAAATTAAGGACACATTCTTGAATAGAGGCTCTTGTGCTTGGAGCAGACACATATCTTCCTGAAGTAGGCAAAAGCCTAACTCTTAACATACTAACTTTGAAAAAATAATGCCTTGAACTTCTCAGCCATTAACTAATTCAAAGTTTAAACTATTTTTCATTTTTTAACTTTTCAATATTTTTAGGTAATTTTGTAGTGGAGAAAATGAAATATCAAATATTTTAAACATAATGACTATGTTTTCATGGTGTTCCAGAGAACAAAACCATTATTCTTTTCTCCTTTTTTAAAAGATTTAAAAAAAATAAATTCTCTTCCCTAATTCTGCAGAGAAAAGCATAGCTATGTGAATTCAAAAAGTACTACTTTAATTTATTAACTTTTTAAAATTAATGTTCATGCATTTTAAATCACTGCCATTATATCGGGGAGTAAGATTTCTACAGTGCTTGGAGTTAGCAGCCCTGTTTCTTTGTGTCTCAGCAGGAGATCCAACACAGATGACAATTTCATTGCTTTTTTAATATAAAGATTTTCAACTTTGAGATTATTGAATAATTTTATAAGGGGCTACTAAACTATACCCTGACAAGAAGGAAAACATTGCTTTGATTTCAGGAAGAATCAAATTGGTGTCCTATAAAAGGACATATTCAAAGCCTGTTCATTAATCTCTAAAGTATCTTTTTCAGCTTAAATCTGCTGTTTACTATGTAATACTTTCCATACCAACATCATATGTAACACTCCATATGGAAAAAAGCCAGTGCAACAAAGGTGTTCTCACAGAAAATTAGAAAGAGGTGTTCAAAGGGAAGCCAAGTGAAAAGCAGGCCAAATCATGAGGGAAAATGATTACAGAGCTTTCCACAGACATGTGAAAAAGAGAATATATACAATTTTTGCAAACTGTATTGTGATTTCAACCATCCTTAAAAACCCCCAAGAACATCATATAATCAAATAGCAACAGCAGCAATAACAGTAAGACTCCAAATATATATGCAGTTCTGTAGGACCTTTCACCCAGTGGTCCTCAAAGCACTTTATAGCAATGAGGTAAGAGGCAGCTCCATGATGTAAGTAAAGCCTTTAGGGGTCATTTTACCTTTCTCTTAGGTGACTGCAGCAGCTCTTTAACAACACATGTTTGGAGAAGGAACGGAATGCACCTCCTGTTTGATATCTGCTAGAACCAGTCTGAACTGAGACATTTGGGGAACCTCTGGAGCTGAAATTTTGGCCCTTACCAGCAAACCCAGCATGATTGCTATCGGCCTGATTCCACTTTGTATTGCAAGGAGGAGGCGTAGCCATCCCAATGCCCTTGCTGAAGCAATAGTTCAGTACTAGGGATCCAGAAGGGTCAGCGCATCGCCTCACTGCTGTTTTCTTCCTCTGAAGATCTCTAAGCTTTTAAGTGTCTTGATGCTACATATTGCCTGGGAGCTGCTGGTGGTAGGTGGGACACAGGCATGAGGGAAAGTGTCACTGGGATGTTTTCATGGTCTTCCTTTCCATCAGGAAAACAGTTGCTTGGTCACAAGATAGGAACAGCACTGTGGTGGACCCTGCTCCAATTCTTCTGTTATGGTTTTATAAGCAAAAAACAGCTCCGTGAAAGTTTAACACCACAAGAATTACACTGGCATAGAACAGCGCTGAGATCAGATACGTTAAAGCCTCAGTCATGCCTGTTCTTAGAGATAAAAAAGCATAGTAAGAACTCCTTCTAGCTTTGTGGAGTGTTTTCTCCAAAACCAGCCTTGCCTGAGGCATGCTATACACCACCACCTTTTTCTCCAGGCGGAAAAAATGTCAGTCTGTAATTAAGCGTTGCCCCTAAAATATCTGATGCTACTGGAATTAAAGGTAAAACAGATCAATGGACGAGTGAGTCTCAACTGCATTATCCAAGACAAATTTCAGAAAGCCTTGGTAGTTAAATCATTGCAGCCGTCTCAGGGAGGCAGTATAAACTCAGTCACATGTATGCTTCAAATCAGAGGTCAGACATCTTTCCAAGAGCATGCTGTAGTTTAACCATAAATTATTGTGCCTGAGAGAGGAACCATTGAGTGGGTCCTACAGTGTTTGTTCGGTACCTTCAGACATCCCTTGCCGCTGCGCCCCTGGCTAGGGGCTGCACGTGCTAGTGAGCCAGCCGTTTGTTAGCATTTCGCCTTAAGATAGCATCAGCAATATCATCGTTTTCTTACTCGCAGTGAGTTGTATTATGCTCATCAATCTGATTCTGATGACTTAAAAAAAGAGAATGAAATAATTGTGCAAAAAAGCAAATAGAAATGCCGTATTTTTTATATAGGCCGATCATCCAATATTTTCTTTGTGATTTGAGAACTACTCGCTTCACAGGAGTTTTCAGAAATAAAATAAACTTCAGTTTCCTTAAAACAAACTCCACATTGTTGCCTTATGAACAAAATTGGATTTTTATGTCTCATAAGGTTTCAATGTAGCATATCTGCTGGATGAGGCATCGTGTAAGCAAACAGATGGTAGGAGACTTGTTGATTTTACCACGATATATTTGTGCAGGATAGAGAAGGGGAGAATCTCAAGAAAGTATCCTTTTGATTTCACATAATTCTCTCTTGCTGTGTCTTAGTCACTTGTCTAACGCAGTTTAACATTCATATGAAATTACTGGCAAAACAAAAGAAAATTAAAAGTACCTTTTCATTTTTTGCAACCTAAACATGTATCTAAATTATTCAGCAATATGGTCTCTTCCTCAGTTTGTTTATTCTTTGTATCAGAGGAAATTAAGAAAGCACTAATAAATTAGTATTTTAAAGAGGATGCAAAGATGGAATGTTTTTTCATGTAAAAATGGAGTGAAATGATGGAATGCTTCTCCTCTTTCAAAAAGCAGAAGGAATAACAAGCCAAGTTATTTACTGTTTCTGTCTTTTCTGCACTACAGCATACATTCCACTTTGTTTCTTCAAACTAGCATCTGGGAGGAGCGTTTAAGGTATTGTCTTATACTGAACTTGGAGACAACATTACCTTAAACAGCACATTCCCTCAGCCAGCATGGCTGTGCGCAAAAGAAGAAAAATTACCTTTATTATTATAGCTTCTCTTTTTACACTTTTCTTTCATCCCTATTGCGCTGCTCTGGACTAGATCCCCCCTCCCACTGGTGCCGAGGTATGCATTCACTTCTGGGCTAAGTGGCTGTAAAGTTCTTCTATTCTCAATCAGCAGTTGCACACTCAAATTGCATGGGCTTATACCGTAACCAACCACGTGGCAATGGAATAGCAAATTTGGAGAAACAATTGTTTTCATTGTGATCGTTACATGGTAAGAGAAATGGGAATGGCCCACAGCACCACAAACTTGAGGAGAAACTATATCCCAACAACCCCCCTGAAATGAGGTATAATTAAAATATCTTCTGCCCTTCAACATTCAAGCATGACCCCAGAGTATGAATTAAGAGCTCTGGAGGTTCAGTTCCCTTTTATCTGTATTTTAGCACCTCTGAAAGATTTTTATCTAATTTTAAAAATTAAGGTGCCTGCACTTAGGGACCCATGCTGGGATTAATCTCCCCTGGTTGTAGGCACTGAAGATTTGGACATCCATGATTGACCCAGCTGTCCAGGCTTCTCAAGCATCAGCATGGGTCTTGTTGGGTTTAACTCTTCTATGGACAGAGAGGGGGAGATCCTCTGGGCTTGGGCACATCAGACTTTGCAGTCTTTGGAGGCAAACAGACACTTCTGCGGCTCAGTCCATCGCAACTATCTTAAACCTCTGCCTGAGGGTGAGATGGCCTGGGAATTGCCATGTAATGTCCAATGACTAGCTCAGTTGTTGGTGTTTATGCTTTCGATGCCTGCAGTCAAGGGAGATGTTCAAATTATTTATTTGGGTCAAATGTCACTGTCCTGTAAAAATCAACAGAGCCCTGCCAAATTATGCAGTGGAAGATTTGTTCCTTGAGGTACATAAGAGGTCTGACCACCTGGACTTCAGAAAGATTTGCCACCTCCTTTTCACTTTTTGAAAAATTATGACAATGCCCTCTTGCAAACCTGTCAAGAGGATTAATATGAAAAAAGAACTGATATTTGTACAGGTTATGAAAGGTGCATTCTTGATGCTTCTTCTTATTGTTTTTATATTAAGATGAATGCAGTCACATAGGGGAGTTTTGTGCAGAACATCTCCAGTTGCTCTCAGCTATCCAAGCCCACTAGCTTAGAAACACTCGTTGCTAATGTTCCTCTTCCTTGAAGAGACCACCTAGTCTGCCCCTTTGTAGCTTTTCTAGAGCATGAGCATCTCTTCTACCTGACTTCCCAAAGCTCCCATACATGCACACATGGAGATACAGAAGAATATAAATCGCCTTACATCCTACCTGACATTCTTTATCCTTGCCACTGTCAAGAAGCTCAGGACAGTTTCCTCACTCTCTCCCCCTGCTGGCTACTGGCTCTGGAGGTGGAAGAGCGTTGTCACCTGGAAGCCTATAAACAAGTTCAGAAAGACCAAGGCCTAAAGAAGACTTCATGGCTTTCTGTCTCCTGCTTTCAGACATGAACGATGTGTGGTGCAAGGCCAGACCCAGCCTGTAGCAGTCATTCTCTGGCAGACAGCTACTAACTTCAGCCAAATGTCAGAGGTGGCCCTGCCTCAGCAGCACCTCAAAAAATGTACTGCACCCACTGGAGGCCAGCACATCGCTGCCGGTGTTTCGAGTCCATCTCGTACTTGGGAACAGGTGATAACAGCACCTTTACTTCATTTGTGCTGGGTACTAGTTGACAGTGCAGAGGGGAAGTAGGAGCAGATGTTATCTTCCTCTTCACACTTGACACCAGCTGAGCATCTGAACTAGCGAGGAGGTTGTTAGTAACTTCTCTTACCACCATGCTTTCTGTTTAATTTGCTGAGGTCTGCTTCAGGTGATCACAAGGATTGTATCTTCCCCTTTTCTTTCTCTGGGGAACCTGCAGCACCAAACTTTACCTTAACAAGTTTCATCCTTCTTCCCTGCTGTAACACTGAATCCAGCAACTCCATAAGCCACAGTCAGTGATGGGAATACCCGACAAGTCGGCATGTTCCTGCTCAGCAGCTCACACACAACTCTCCCAGTTACCCAGCTTGCTTTTTATTTATTTCCTCAGAAAAAGATATAAACTTGCATACAGAAAATGGTGACTCTAAATTTGAAAAGTCAGATGCGGCTATGGAACTAAAATGAAAGGATGAACAACTCAGATAACTCCTAGAGACTATGTAGACATTTTGTTTAAGGTAGGGGACAGGAAAGTAGAAAGGGGCTGCTAGCTTAAAAAAAATTATGCCTTACATGCATTATTTCTGAATATCAGACATACCACCCTAGCAAAGCATCATGATGGCCTGGATAAGCCACAGGCCTCTCTGCTTGCAGGACCTAACTGGTGCAAGGTGGACACCACAGCCAAGCCTTGTGATCCATTTTTAACCTCTTCTGTATTGGAACCAGCACACTCTACTCACCATGAACTGACAATACGTAATGCAATTTAAACGGGGAAAAAATCAGAATCACCAGCCTTTGTTGGGAGAGAAAATTCTGCTATGATATGCACATGCATAGACGTATAACTGCTGTTCACTGTGTTCCTAGAATATCGTGTATTTTTTCAGCAAAGAAATTGGCTAGAGTGTAGATGCCTTTATACATCTTCATTCATCTCAGTTTTTTGTAAACATGACAATTCTTCATATATTTTGGGGTGGGAGGGGGCTTGGCGGTTTTGTGTATTTTTTAAATGTATGTATTTTTGGGGCAGAGCAGAGAAAGGCAAAGTCCAAACTGGGGCTCTGAGTATTCAGCCTGATAGAGATCATTTAAAATACATCAGTCGGGATAGCACACTCTACCCGTTGCTGTCTAGAAGATTTGCAAGCATGGTGCACACACTACAGAATGCTGTCTCTGCACTGATTATTTATAATGATAACACACTGATGCTCAGATTACACTGTGTTCTGGCTGCTGCCTTCTATCTTGCCCTTTCCTACAAGCAGCCTAGAGGTAGGACTTTCACGCGCGTTTGTAAATCGCCTATTGCTGCAAACATTAATAAGAGCTATCACTTAGGAGCAGTTACTTACACTTTGTTTAATCTCTAATGGATTCTTCTAAATATTTACAGTAGAACAGTTGTCAGACCAAATGCTGGAAATTACTGGCAACCTCCCAGCAGCCAAAAAGGAAAGAGAAGAGAAGTGAAAAGGAACCCACTCGTCGTTGCATTCTTATGTGGGGTTTTAGTAAGTCAGGGTCTGCATTCTGTAATTTGGTGGCACTGAGCAAGGATGGTCCAGACAATTGTGTGTGCACCAGCCTCGAGTTGTGCCTCAGCCACGTAAAACTGCCTCTGTTCTTGCTAATCTTGAGGGAAGTGACTGTTTGCTTTGCAGACCCTGAAGTGAATAAAGTGTCTGAAAGGCCAGTGGGTGCTCCACCAAGAGGTGGAGGAGATTCCAGCTGTTTGGGGGTGTCAGCGTAGCGCACAGTGCTGTTTGCTGTTGGCTGCATTGTGCCCTACACTTGGGCGGACTCTTGGCTGTTAGATCTGGAGCCTCCAGTATTCCTCTGTTTCTGTGGCTCCCTGGCACAGGCTGATTGCAGGCATACGGACAATAAAAAAAAAAAAGAAAATGAAAAGCTAAGACCATGAGGCTGAAAGAAAGCCTTTGGTGGGCTTCACCTCCACAGCCTCTGAAGTTGCCTGGCTCTGATGTGCAAGATGTGTGTGAAGAAGGTGTGGAGGAGGAACAAGAGGATGGACAGCAGTGGGAGCCTGTGGCTCCTGGGAGGAACCTGGTGCCAGCAGCAGCTGGCTGACAGATCACCCACCAGGCTAGCCACCTGTGCCCAACAAATGGAGCCCCCGGACAGGGCAGAGGAGGGTACAGCAACTGAATCGCTGCTTCACAGCTGGCAGAAGTGCCAGCGCATGGGAGGGGGACCTGGGACAGGAGGCACTTGTGTGGCTTGCTGTCTCTCACTGGGACACAGCAGGTCTGCACTTACACAGAAAGGCTTGAAGGATTGTTGTCTTGCTCTGGAAAAATTCCCATTTATTTGAAAATGAGAGCTTTGCCTGAATAAGGATCTCCGAATTTACCCAGATATAGAAGTTTTTTGTAGTATTGGCTATTGTAAGGGCCTGTCCTGATTTTGAGATGTGTGTGTATGCGCGCGTGCGTGTGTGTGTGTGAGTGTGTCTATGAATGCATGTGCGAGAGGGAGAGAAATCTCACTGCCTAAAACTGTTCTGCCAAGATAAACTTTGGAGCATTTTATAAATTAACTCTGCTCTATGTGTTTATTTTTCTTTTGGAGATTCTAAAAGGAGACTGTTCAACTCATCTTATTAGGGGCAGCATATTTTTTTAAAGAGAAAAATAAGTTCCTACTCTGCACTGGAAAGTATTTGCTATTTTCAGCTAAAAGTATTCTTTCCTTCTGACCTGGCATATTAGATAAGATTTATATTTCTGACCTGACATTAGGTAGTTAAGATTTATTCTTCTATATTAACTTTACTGAGCTTGCAAGCTATTCATTTACAGCATAGGGAATATATTTATGGCAGAAGCAAAGAAAGTTCACTACAAAGTAGTAAAATATGTTATTAGGAGTGTCCCATAGACTGATGAAAATTGTGAGTACCCTTGCAGCTGGCTCCCTTCTGGCTCTTTTTTCCTTCTTTGTTATTTCAACTTTAAAACTTGAATTTGAAGTCAGTTTCGATGGTGAATAACTTAAAAGAGTCCAGATGATTCTAATATATCCGCATACATATACGTACGCATATGCTGTGATTGAGAGGTGCAGGGAAGGGGATAACAAGTGACTTGAATTCTCTTCGCGTTCTGCTGGCAGTGACCCAGGCATAAGTAACGTTGGACCTCGCTCTCCTGCCAGTATAAATCAGGAGGGACTCCACTGAGGTATAAAGCTGGTGTGTGAGTGAGAGCTGAATCAGATCTAGAGCTTTCCTAAATCCAAAGGTGTGGGCCCAGGCAATCCGTTAATGTCCACTTGACTTAAAGAGGGGAACCGCAGACTATGATGGAAACCTGGAAGCACTTCAAGCCTCTATAGACAGAAAGTTGGAAAGTTAAAGGCCTCCTATTGAAATCAGTGACAAAACCTCCCATTAACTTCAATAGGAACAGAATCAGGCCCTAGGAATGGCCGGAAGCCAAAGAACTGGATGGCTCAAGAAATAGGTAATAGGACCTGATGACTTTCACCAATAAATCACCCGTGCAAACCTGGCCGTGCTTGGTTTAGACTCAAAATTGCTTTCATCTGATGTTTGTTTGAAACTGTATGCATTGTAAAACCTTCAAGAAGAACTGGCAGTCGTGATAGCTGTCTCAGCAAGAGGCCGACGACTGGACAGGGTGTGGTATCTCCTCTGTCCCAACGTCATCAGAGGGGGTCCATCTTAAAGAGACACGAGAACCACCGGCCTGCCTATAGAGAGAGCAG
Organism: Rissa tridactyla; assembly: GCF_028500815.1. NCBI lineage: Eukaryota > Metazoa > Chordata > Aves > Charadriiformes > Laridae > Rissa > Rissa tridactyla. The sequence goes on from NC_071468.1 coordinate 68,332,799, forward strand.
TGCTTGGGCTCTGCTGTTAACCAGAGGTTTTCTATTTCAGAAACTGTCAGACTAACTCTGTAAATCCACTTAGACTGAATATACTGGGGGAGGGGGTTATGGCTCCAAAGCAAGCCAAGAGGAGGAGTAGATATTTCCATTTGTAGACATTATTCAACTGCTGTCACAAGAGAGAATAGAGATGTGCAGAGCTTTGAGGAATTAAATGTGTCAGAGAAAGGGCTTGGCGTAGGGAAAGTTAGGACCATCAGGCATTACGAAAGCTGGGAATTGCTTATAGAGAGCAGCAAGCAGTGCTGCACGTTGCAGTTCGGCTGATGAACTCCGCTGCCCATCCCTTCTGCAACACCGCGTTGCTCTGCAGCTGAGGAGAAGGATCTTGTAAGTTGTACCAAATTGAGGCCAGTTGCCCTGCCGTCCATCATGGCACCCCCTGACAAAGTTGTGGGGAAATGTAAAGCATTATGGACGGGACATTCACCTCCCCCCAATATTTTTGCAAAAAGTGAACTTCTTCTGCTAGTCCCAGAAGGGCCCTGCACTGCTGCTTGGAAAGCAGTAGACCAGCTGGGTGAATATTTTGGTATCTGTGCTTGGTCAAACAGCCATAGCCATGTTTGATGTCAACTGACACATTCAGAATAGTTCACCACTTTCCAGGCTCCGACCTTCATATTTTTGTATTTGATAGACCACAGGGCTACGTACTCTGTTACAGTATGCAAACTTTTCCAGCTCCTTCCTTACTTCTACCAGGCCATGTCTGACAACGGCTCCAAGGATTCACATCTTTTTGTATATGCAAAGATTCATAGCTTGTTTATACAATCTGTCTTTGTAAATCAAAGAAGCTGTTCACTGCTTCTTTTCTCTCACCAGGAAACCCACTGCTATCATCAAGTCATCACACCACAGCTCAAGGGCATCCGTTCTCTTTCCACCATTTCTCCTCAGAAACCTGGGCTCAGAAGTGTGAGTCGCGTGTGGCTTGGCATCAAAAGGGAAAAGTCTGCTGAGGAGGAAACTTGCTAATAGGTACGAATAGGGGAGCGAGGGAGAGGGAACACTAAGGGAGTGTTCCTTTGGGGTGACACTAAGGAAGAACAGGAATTGATAGGACAATGAGAAAAAAAAAAATTTAAAAAATCGTTTGACAAAGGGCACTTTATCATATACCTTACATAACACTGTTGCGTGTGAATTCTGGTGTGTCTGCTCTGGTTCACTACATTCACCTGCTAGTTCTGGTTTCCAGTGGGCTTGGGTTGGATCCAGGCATGTTATGCATAGTGAGGAGGACGTGGACCATGCCTGTATTAAATCAGGCGGCCTAATGGTGCTGATCTAGAGTTCCTCTACCACTTGCCACTTCAGAAAATGCAGCATTTCAGGTCTATCCCTCTGCTCACTCATTTGGCTAGTCTGGTTTGCTGTATTTTCTCACTCTGCAAATTACTTCAGTCAGTACTTTGAGAACTAGTTCCCAAATTCAATACCTGTAGGAAGAAAGGGAAGAGGGAAGCTTGACAACTGTAACTGAGCATATGGCAAAGTTGGAGAAAGCTCATGAGTGCTGGGCAGGGTGAATAAGGACAGCATGGGGAAAGCAGTAAAAGTATCCCTCCCACACTTTTAAGTGGCAAATTGCAGCTGTTCTCTTGGAAGACACAGTGGAATACCCTCGCGACCTTTACCGGCACCTCGGGAAGAGAAGCGCAGATTGCATTGCTGCTCCTTTTCTTGGTGAGTGAGAACAAAAATCACCCACCAACTATCATGTTTTTTTAATAGCCTGTATAAACATTTAGGCTGGATTCTGAGCACATGCAAATTTTCTGCTGGCAGAACTCTGTGAGTTATTTGCTTCCTGACACGAGTTCTAACTAGAAGCAGAATCAATCCCTTAACCTTTATGAGATGTTTATTCTGCCTAAAACAACTCCCATTAAAAACAATGCAGAGGCTCTAATTGAAAACCTTGTGTTAGTCGGGCATGTGCCTTACGATTGTGACATTTCTGTTCTCTGATAAAAGGAAGGAATATTAACTTTTCTTGCTGTTCCCTCAGCAGACTCACAGATGCAGGCACACACATACACCCGTACACACGAACTACCGCTGGAGAACATCAGCAGTAGTGCTGCTGGATTGCCACGGGGGCAAGGAAAGATGCTTCTTCTCTAGCACCACCAACTTCCCCTGCCCAGAGCCCAGCTGAAGGAACGTTATTTTCCTCCTTATTGGCTGAAGAAAATTTCCAGCTTTGTGATACACATCATATGGAAAGCCATAAAGGTTTCACCTGTATACACCCAAAAAGGGAAGGGTCCATATAACTTTCTAGGCATGCCAGGCTCAACAGAAAGAGGATCCCCTACCAAGCTTCCCATGCCTTTTTTTTTTTTTAATTTAGTGTTTGATTTAACCTGTATAAAACTAATGATTTCGTTTTCCGTGACTAAACAGACCATAAGAAGTGGGAGAAGAGATGGAGTTTTCAAATAAAACAAAGGGCTTTGTGTGGCTTGAAATAAAATTTCCTCTGTCTGCGGTTATTGGTGTCCTTCAACCTGTATTTTAAGACAATCTCAAAGTGAAAATACTTTAAGAACCTTTAATTCTTGCTTGTGTCTGTGTGAAATTGTATGTATGTATCTGAACGTGTATATACAGGTCCAGATATGAATGTGTAGGGGAGAAGGCAGAGACGACTAAATGTATGAGCATTTCCATTATTTTTATTTATCATTCATATTTTAAATTTAATAATTTTTGTTTATGGTTTATCAAATGTTTTTAAATTTCCCATCAAAATTATGAATTTTGTCGATATTTTATCAATATTGTGACCCTGCACTTTTGGTAGGTTTACTGTTTTCTGACACCTTTGCCTAGTATTATATATGCTGATGGTCAAAAAGGTCTTTTTAGCACATCATGGGCTTGAGTAAATGAGTTTTTCCAGCTCTAGGACTACAGCTGTAGGCTTAGGGGGTTCCAGGGGATGAAGTATGTAAGCCAGAGAAGGCTTATGTAGGAGTGAGGGAGTGTGCAATGGAAGATTCTTCTTCTGAATAAGCTCTCTTATATGCAGTACTGTAATTTCTGTGGCTGATCTTTTTTGGACAAGATGTGTCCAAGGTCCATGCAGACTTCCAGTTGGAAAACACAGGCCCTTTTTGGTGCACACAGCAGTAACCACAGTCAATTAGGGAACCAGGGTGGAAGGCTCAACCAGCAAGTTCCATAGATGAATAACTTATTTTTCAACAAATTATGCAAGGCTTCAGAAAAGACTGTATTTCATAATGCTTGGTGGTCTTTTTGTGGTAGCTATCATTAGAATGCTCTTTTTTTACATAATCAATGAAGCATGGAAATGCAAGAGAAGACTACTCTTTTTGATCAATCTATTTTGTCTGGACACAGGTGTGATTTATGCTGAGGAAGAAATGAACTTTGCTCACTGGGTAGCTGGGAAAAGATGTGATTTCAGAAAGAGGTGAATAACCTCTTCTGAATAAACTCACCTCAGAAAGAGGTGAATAACCTGTCCTCGTCTTGAAAGCGTACAGTTTAGTTTCCTTTGTGGCCAGCCAGATCCTGGCAAATAGGAATAAGACCCCCCCACTCCATTCGCTCCCCACCCAGTGCTTCTAACCTCCATAAAGCTTGGGAAGACTTGTGTTCATCGAAGTATCCAGCCACAGTACATAGAAAAATGGTAAAAGAAAGACTATTTGAAACCTCCTCCACAATCGTCATGTCCATGGGGTGACCGAGTCCACTTTGACCTCTAAGAGACCACAAAACCATAATATATGTCACCACTTGTTACATTATTTCCTGAAATATACTGAACACAAAGTTAATAATGTAACAGATTACTTGTTCTAAGACATAAATTTGAAAGATGGGGGTTTAAAATGTGATTAGCATCTCAGTGAATTACTCAGATGGAAGAACACCGTACCCAGTCATGGAAGAGAATAAGCATCCTCAAATCATGCTAATTTTATAGGTTGTCAGCAGAAATAAATGATGCCAACAGAGAAAGGGAAATATTTTTGTCCACAGTCTGTCCAGGGGAACTTGGTTTTATATTTACTTGTTTCTCAAAATAGCTTTGGTCTTTTCTTAGGAAATAATATATGGCTTAAGCAGCCATATGGATGTCCTCTTGCTGACATTGATTCACAACTGAATCCTACCGAAAAATTCTTACACCACTGAAGCTTCCCCTTAATGGGTAGCTTAAATACCACATTTAAGTTGTTTCGTTTCTAAAGCCAGGGCCTTGGGCTTAAAAATGCTTGTCCAGGACATAGCATAAGTTATAAATTCTACTCTAGTACAGAATTCTACTTTTGCTTTGAATAAACCCCCAACTCTGAAACTCGTTAATTGCTCAACTTTTTATAAAATATAAACACAAAAGACGAACGTGTGACTTCATTTTGGACTGCAAAACAGAAACTGTTTTTCTGCAAAATACCAAGTCGTGTAATTTGTTTACCTTTCCTGCCTTCAGGATCTTGTCTATTAGATTTTATGACATCCGTGGCCATCACGCTCAGCACAAGGAGGTCTCATCTTAGTTGATTGTTTTCAGTTCTGTATTATACTAAAAATTTCTGGAATCTTCATCCATCTCCATGTATTTGGTAAATACATGCACTTAACGTCTTCTGACTCCCATGTTAAATAAATATCCTTGGGTTCCTTTCTTTTGGAGGCATAATTCTTCACTAGGCAGTGTAACATAAAGTAAAAGAAAACCAGCAACTCCTTATTCAGTGGCATAGAAAAAAGTGAAATTAATTATGAACATTCTAGGAAAGGGAAACAAGGTTATGAAACACTTGCCGACGCTGGTGTTTGTAATCTTCATGAATAAGCAATGCAATAATGCAGGACAAGTGTGCGTGGGAGGCGCGCTCTGAAGAAACTGGCTGTTTTCCTCTCTCTGACCAGTTGAGCTGTTATGAATAAAAAATGTTGTTGCTAAAGAAACCTGTAATAAATCCTGTTGGGAGTATTATATGTGCTGATAACATACATAAACTTTGTAAACATATTAAAGTGTCAGGTTTTAGTAGCTCTGGTTCGTGTGGATGTTTGTAAAAGTTAGTCGAGAAATGCAACGGAAATCTTGTTCCACCAGCTGGCTGCTCCTACATTTCTGGTTCACATGAGAGCCTTCTCCTCTCCCTTCCCCTTGAAACAGAAGCTCACTTTGTAGGGAAAATGAGGAAAAAAGGCTCAAGCCCTACCTCTGCTGTAACTTCCCAGCAAAACACTACCACCAGAGAAGCTGTGCGCCGGGTGAGTTGGTTGGAGAGACGTGGGGTGGGTGTACTGGTGCTTGATAAAGGATTTATGCTCTTCTGAACAACCCTGCTTTGTGTAGCGATGCCCTCCATCGACGCCTCCATCAAAGTACAGTTGGCAGCCCTGAGCGAGGCACTTAAGTTGCCTTTCAGTAAGTGGGAAGAGTTGGGCGCCTCCAAAAGGGCCTGACAAAAAACCAGCACCCTGAGCAAGGGATTCTCAGCCTAGTCATGGGGAAATGCTGGGGTCAGAAACTGTCTCAAACCCTGGCGGTCCAGGGGTTTTAGGTGCCCTGGCACTGCTTCACAGCCCTGCGAGCCAATATATTCTTTAACAAAAGAAAGGAGACTTCATTCTTTTCTTTAGAAACACACCAAGAAGGGAGCAACAGCCTTGCTGCCCTTAATGTATCCAAAACCTTAGCAGCTAAAATATTCAGCCAGGAGTTGAAAATCTAAGTCTTCTACCCAGCATGACTCTAGCCTGTGGTGATCTGCTCTAATAAACTGACTTTTTATCACCTGTATTTGCTTGTAATCTCAGGTCATTTGCGTGCACCCATTTTAGGTAGCACAGAAGAGGAAGGGGCTCGAAGGGGCCCGTGTACGGGATCAGGCGCGTGCGTGCCTATGTTCCAGTGTCAGTGAGCAATCGCCTGCAGAGTCCTGTGCTCCCTGTGGAAGAATTTTGTACTGTTATTTTTATTATTTGTTACGATTTATTTATTGTCTTTTTTACACAGGGTTTCTCGGAGAAAATCTCAAAGTCTCTGCAGAAGGGACCTGAGCTTAGAAGCCTCCCTTGCCAGATGGGCGCTCAATGTCATTAAGGTGAAGTCTCACGTTAGAAATGACAAAACATCTGAGAAATGCCCGTGCGTCAAGGGTGAGGTGGCAATTAAGCAGGGCTTTGAAGGTGAGGGACTCAGGTGTTTAAATCCTGCCCCAGACACACCTTAGGCACCTAAGTCCTGTTCTTGGATCTGAGCCTCGCTGTGTCTGCCCTTGCGCTTTGCAGGAAGCCGCAGGAATCACACATCGTTGCTATTCCAACACCCGTCAATGAGCTCCTGTTTTATTTTACAGTGCCCCAAAATCTGCTTTACCCCGCAGGTAATATCAAACGTCTGAAATCCCATCTAGGACCTTTCAAGTTTAAACGTGAAACGTGTCAGGACGTAAAACTGACACACAATAAGAAGCTTGAAAGGATAATGTTTATAGCAGCACGCTACCAGAACTAGGGGTAGACCTGTGGTTCGGGGTTTTGCTGTCGTTTAAAAGTATCACTATATGCATTTCTTTACGTTCTTCCTCCTAATCACTCTGTTGTGTGGAGCTGAATTACTGGGGCAAGGCCAGGGTGCTGCTCGGAGCAGGTGGGAGCCCGGTGCCCCCACTCCCAGTTCAGTTCCGGTCCCCATAGCCGAGTTCTTCCCTAGCAGCACTGGAGGGATATAAGTTTTGTGTCTCCGTTGCTTCCATGGGTCCTATTTTTCATCACACAAGTAAATAATACTAACATTTTAAAATACATGGTCTATAGCTCATGGTCTAGAAATCGAAATGCAGAAAAATGTTTGTTAGTCAGCTATCGTGTAACCGTAGTACAATCATTCCTTCTTTTTAAGTAGCGTTGCTCATCGCACTACTCACCACTAACAACAAAAATAGGGTTAAAATAATCATTAATAAAATCTGCTGGATTTTATTATGACAAAGCGTCTAATGAGTAATTGCTCTGCCATCGCCAGAAGCTCCGTTATTCAATTATTTATAAAAAAAGTCGTAGCTCTTCTCTTTTTTTTTTTTGAGAGCCATAACGTGTTTTGCATGAATAAATATTCTCTGAATATTTTTATCTGCGGCATTGTTTGTGGTAATAGCAGGCAGACAGACTTTTGTATAAAAACCTACATGGTTTCAGCTGCCTTTTGTCATCTGATAAGTTTGCTTTGTTCTGCATTATTTTGGTAAAAAATTGGCAAAGTCATTTTGAGTAGTTCGGTCTCCAAAATTAGAAATGAGACAAAAATATTATTTTTTATTAGCTTTTATATCTCCTCCACCAGCCTTTCGCAACTTTTCATTTAATTTCAAGAGCAAAAGGGACAATCTACCTTTGGGGAAAAATCTTCTTAAGAAGCTCCATAGTTTTAACGGATGAGTTTTCCTAGTAGTCACTGTCTATAAATGACTGAATGTGAAGTGTTAGACTGTTTAGTAATGTTAGTGATAAACAGCGGTGGTCAAGCCAGCACACTAGCTTCATTAACCAGAAAGCAAAATGAGCATGTGAAGCAAGAGATAATGAGTAATTCTGATTTTTTAAGTCCTAAATCAGATTTTAGTAGGCATAACTTCCATTAACTTTAGTGAAAAATTCACAGCAAGAAGAAGGAACAGACCGGGGATTTGCTAAGACTCGATACGCTAATAACAAAGCTAAAAAGAAGAAATTAATCTCAGGGTTAACTTTTTTGACTTAGGTTGGCTCAATAGGTGAAAGTACTAAAATAGCTGCTCTTTTCATATGTTTAAAAAAGATGTTGCCTCCCAAGCAGGCTATATATCACAGTTTTGAAAGGTACAGAGCATTGTTTTTTCCTATATAGGTATTGTACGTATATGGATCATGCAATTTTGCAAGTACTCTAGCATAGGAATTCTTCCAAACTCAAAATGTTTCCTAAGGTCCTGCAGAAAAAGAGCCCTCTCCAGCTCCAGTGAAGTCCATGGGACTTTCTCCACCGCAAGCAAAGGAGGCAGGTTCAAGCTCTAAAACCATCTCATTAATAATAGCAATATTTTATTCTGCCTGCAAAGAGAAATAGGACTTCTTATATATTTGCTGACATACCATCCTGCATCAATGGCTTTGAGACCCTGTGGTGATCTATGTATTTGCAGTTTAACATAAATTCTAAATAGTATGAGAAATGTCTTCAGGAGCCGAAAGAAACAAAATTTGAAATTTTCACCCTTTCAGATGGCATGTATGAAATGGGAACTGGCCCGTAACACCCTTTAGTCTCTTGGGACAGTAACACGTATCACTCTGCATGCAGCTGGTATACTTCAAGCACAGACCTACACACACACAGAGTTATAGAAAAAAAAAAAAAAGCAACGCAAGCAGTCTGTCCCTAGAATACTTTTAACGCTTTCAGCAATGGGTAGCAATTTTCTAATATTTAATTGTTTAAGATACCGCTACTGTGAAATACCTTAACAGTTTATGAAAATACCATGAAAGAGTTCTCCCTCTGCTTTTGTTTCTAATGACTGCAATAGGAATTTTTAGTCTATTTTGAAATAAACACGATCTCATCCAAAAATGAGAAATATATTTTCATTGCAAAAAAGATGCACTTGTCACCATCAAAATGTTTACTCTGACAATACTAATATAAAAACATCACACACACACACACACAAAATCAGCAGCATACAAATACTTTGAAAGAGAACTAACACTATATAATTTAATCCCACCCAAGGATTGATTCAGCTTAGTTGACGGCTGCTTGCTTGGCTAACTTCTGCTTTAAATCATTGCACTCAGATATTAAATTGATTCCTTTTAAAACAATTGGTAACATCACCTCTATTTTATATAGAATATGTAGCATTAGCATCTATGCCATGCCAACCCTGAATATACATGTAGATATCAGTAATATAGATATTGATGGTGAACTATTAATTTTTTTTCCAAAATGCAGTGTTATTTTAACTAATAATGTAATAATTCCTTGATTTTTGTTGATATTTTACCTCCATGTAAATGACACCCTCCACAAGGGTATTAAAAACCTGAATAATTTTGCCACTTTGTGTTTTGTAGGTTCTCTCCTGTTTTGTTTTATTTTATATATAGCTATGTTTTCGACCAGGCTGTTACACATCTGCTTAATTTTGAATTCGTAAGTAGCTGCATGCAAACCAAGCCAGAGAGGCAGAGTGTTTGCAGGGTGGAGTCCTCCACTCGTGACCCTGACCAGAAGCAGATGCTGGAAGACCTGCAGTCCCACGTCAACAGAGGAACTGATGGAGGAGCGACCGAAGGAACAAACGCCAGGTACCGCGAACGTGCCGTTACTGCAAAAGCAATTGCCAACATCAGATACCGGTGGGCTACCAATAATATACATCATGGTAGCTCTACATCCAAACTGCAGTTCCACTAAGTCATGGTTTTATTCCCAGATGTAGGAGTCATGGTACAAACGCAGAATTTTCTATCACTTTGCTTATTTTAGCGATTTCCAAATTTAGTCCGTGGCTCACTGGTAGTTCACAGGGTCACGGCAGATAGTCTGCCGGTCATTCACAGACCCATAGCAAATAATACTTCATTTCCGTCCATTAAAAGGTCAATGAGAAAGGTGCACAACTATCAGTACTAAATTTTGAGTGTTGGCGGTGGCCTGCAGAACCGAAATATTTTGGAGCTATTGGCTTAATCCTGCTTTTTTTCTAAGCAAACTGTAAGCACTGGCAGATACGTAGAACTTCTAAGTTGTCGGTGTGCTAGTCTATACTAGGCTGCATTTTAATCTCTTTTGTAGGACCCGAACAAGCAACTTGATTTGTTAATCTTAATTGCTCTTATCAGAATAAAAACAAATCTCTTTGCTTTTGAATATGCTTGCTTTTGAACTTTTATTGATCTTGCCTGCTACATCTTATTATGGACCCAATCCTCTGCACTCCGTAGTGGACTCCAGAGGAGTTTTGCCCCTGTACAGCCAACTACGCATTTACTACGGATCACAGGACAGAAATTCAGGATGTTCAAACTAGCAACTTCAGTAGAGTTTGAGGAGTGAAAGGACTGCAAACCAGACTTTTCTCCTAGTAAATATTACTTTGACAGTAGATACGAAATAAGTAATGCTTCAGGACCAGGTCCTTATGATGGGGTAAGTTAACAAAGAAACTTCTATTTATACCAGCTAAGGGTCTGGCCCAGCATATTCTCAATTAGTCAGTCCAGGATTCGTTATTCCTTTATCTAAAAATGTGGGAGTCCACAATATACCACATAGAACGCGGGGCTTGGACATTAAACCAAATGAAGTAATACGGGCTCACTGACTGCTTGATGGCAAGTGGTTTGTAGTGAATTTAAAAATGCTTAGGTTAAATGGAAATTTGAAAACACTTCCCTAGCAATGAGTGTAGGACTTACACTTAAAGTAGACTATCTGGGCAAAAGAAACAGAAATCCAGAGAAAGTCTTCCATGTCATAGATGAATCTGACAGGTGTCGTCTTTATCTGCACACTATCATTTTTTTCAAGTTACAGTATTCACTAATAGCGGTTCACAGATTTTTAAAGCCAAAATGATTGGTACAAGTGGTGACTGTAACCTCTTTCATAATAACTTTCCTAAACACTCATGCTCTATTTTTTGCTTCAAACCAAATAGCACTAGTTATACCAAAGCATGTTGTACAACCGGCCCGATTTGAAGACCTCAGCCAGTGGACGATGTACACGGTGTCCAGGTGAGGTGTTCTGACAGTTATTTGTCTTCGCTGCCAAAATAACAAGCCAGATTTCCACTCCGACTCTTTCAAGCTGTGATTTTTCAGCTACTTGCTCCGCTGTGAATTTAACTTAACTTTTAACCAGAAAACTTTGAGCAAGTACTCGGTACCTTCTCCACGTTGTACCAACCAGCTCACCATTTGCAGCCAACGCATCCACCTCCCGTTTCCCAAAAACCAGGCCGCTGCACGGGGTTGCCTGACGAAGCCAGCCCGAGGTGGGACGGTGCTGGTGTGAGGACCACGCCAGACGCGCAGGCAGCGGCCCCCATGCTGGGAAACCGCGGCTGCCCTGCGCCCACCCAGCACCGAGACCGGCCCGGGGGCAGGAGGGAGACCCGCTTTCCCTCCCTCGGGAGGGGGGCAGCCGCCGTGGCGAGCCGTGGAGAGCACCTGCCGCCGTGGGCTGCCCGCCGCGGCAGAGGACAGCAGAGGTCGCCGCCGTCCCGGCTCTGGCCCGGCGCGGAGCGCACCAGGTGCCGGAGCAAGGACGGGCGGAGGAGGGGGACCCGCTCCCCGACCCTCGCCCCACTGGGGATGGGTGTCCTGCCCCCTCTACCCCTCCCGTGTCCCCGACACGGGGCTGAACCCCTCCACTGCGCCCGTCGGGGAGCCCCCACGGGGGAAGGATTGGGGGGCGGGGGTGTGAGCCGCAGCTTGTGGGCCCGCGGCTGCCAGGGGTTAAAGGAGTGGGTGGGAAGTGATGGAGGCTGCGGAACCCTCCCTTGCCAAGGATAATAAATCGGATGCCCTGACATGTTTTACTTAGCCCTTAGTGCTCCCTCGCTCCGCGGCCGTGGGGATGGGAAGGCTGGAGCCCCGGTCTCTCTCCACGGCTCCGCTTTAGGGGCACTTTAGGTGAATCAAACCTTATGTGCAGGAGGCAAACCATACAAAGGAGGCTTTCAAGGACTAGCCATGCCAAGCAGGGGAAAGAAGCGAGCTCTGAGCAAAAAAAATAAATTAAAATAATAGTAACCCCTCCGTCCCCTCCCTGAGGAAGTAACTCCGTTACTTCTGGCTGATTAAATGCGGGCTGACGTGTTTTACGGTATTTCCTCGGTATCTGCAGCTGTCAGGGAAAGAGGACAGGCATGAGCAGCCCCTCCGCGGTAGGTGCGCAGAAAATGCCTCCCCAGAAACGGCGACGGGTCCGGTGCCGGCGGAGTGGCGAAGCGGGACCGGCGGCATGTCCCGGTGCCCCCCGCTGCCGCATCCCGCCGCCCTCGGCGGCTCCTTGCGGCGCCGCGGAGGGGCTCAGCCCGGCAGCCCTGCCGGGGGGGTCACCACCGACCCGGGTCCTCGGAGCTGCCCGGTGCTGCCCGGCCACGCCGGAGCCCCACGCCGGAGCCCGGCCGCCCGTCGCAGCGCCCCGCCACCTGGACAGCGACTTCCCGAGGGGGCGATCTCTTCTGCCTCCTTTTCCTCCCTGCCTCGATGCCGGGGGGGGTCTCCTCGCCTCTGGTCTCCTACATCGCCTCCTCCGGGCGGCAGCGCCCAGGGAGCTGGTGCCAGCACCCCCGGGTACCGACCCTCGCTCCCCGGCCTGCGAGGATGCCCCGGGCCTCCCGGCTCCCTCCAGCCACCGCCCCGGACCCAGGTCAGGGGCTGGCTAAATCAGAAGGGACCAACTCCCTTCATCCCATGAGATTTAAAAAAAAAAACATAAAATAACAGGGTCCACAGCCCCGGAAAGGTACCGATGGATGACCCAGCGGCTTCCCAGACGGTGCCACCGAGGTGACTGGTGGCGAGTGAAAGCTGGAATTCAGCGGACCGGGCAGCGCCGCGACACGCCAGCCCCCCACTCCGCATCTCCGGGCGCCAGGCTTAACCCATAGCGGTAATCTGTGCTGCTGGTTCTTGGGGTGGGGGCTTCTCTCACCGACCTCCCCCAGGTCGCTAAATGGTGACCGGGGTGAAGAAGGGCGCTCAGGGCATCACGGCAAAAAGTTACCTGTCGCGTCATCGTGCTTTGCCTTTAGGAAATGGCTAGAGCTGAGAAAGGACGTTCCCCTTTACCAGACATTAAAACATAAAGGAGCAGAGGCAGGTCTTCCCGGAGCCGGCTCTGCTCGTCCCGGTGAGGTGAGAGAGAAAAGCAGAAAGAGATTAAAAACCGCCTTCAACCCTTCAACTCAATGAAACTGCCTGCAGATCCGCTCGGCCGCGCCGCGGGCGCGGAACTTGCTTCCTAGCGCACTCGCAAAGGCACCGGGGGCACAAGAACCCCCAGGACAGGTGAACAGCACAACGAGAGGAAGCAGAAGTTATCAAAGTATAAATCTCTTCGCACTTACTTCTTCCCTGTCGCCGTACCCTGGAGGCGTGGTGGCTGCCAATGTATTCCATAAAGTTCAAAGTGATAAAAAACCAAGAAATCAGTCGCAATTGCATAGTAACCCTTTGAAAGTTCGACTTCTCCTTTTCGTTCTTTTTTTCTTTCCTTTAAAAAAAAATAAAATAAACCGGGGTGGTAGGCGGCAAGGGATGAGCACAGCAGCAGAAATACCTGCACTGAGATCCAAAGCTGGGCTTGGCTGGGTTGATGGCTTCTGCCTTTTTTTTTCCTCTTTTTTTTTTTTTCTTCTTCTTTTTTTTTTTTTCCGCTTTTCTTATTGCACTTTCCAACCGTCCACCCCGCTACCTGCCGCAAACCTCAGAGGGGAGTTAGCAGCGGAGGGGAGCCGAGCAGCCGCCGCCGGGGTCCATGCCGGGCCGGTGGCCGGCAGCATGTTGTGGGGGTGCCGGGGGTGCGTGCGGCTGTGCGCGCCCGTGTGTGCGCCGGGCGGGCGAGGTGCCGAAGGATGGATGGCGGTGGGAGAGGAGTGTGCGAGGGCGGGAGCGGCGGGGGGGCAGGAGGAGGACCCAGCCCCGCTGCCGCCGCTGCTCCGGCTCAGCCGCGCTCTGCGCCGCGGGCACCGCCAGCCGCCGGGCGCAGGTGGGCCGGGCCCCCCCCCCCCCACCCCCCGGGTCTCCCGCCCGCCGAACAGGAGCCCCCGGGCTTCATGCGGGAGCTGCTCCGGAGCGGGGCCCCGGGGGAGAGGCCCCGGGGCGGGGCGGGGCGGGAGGAGGCGAGCCCCGGCGCCCCGGCACGGCGGGGGGAGGCTCCCCGAGCCCGGACGAGCCCCCTCGGGGCATCAGCGCCCGAGCATCCTCCAGCGGCGGGGCCGGGCGGGGGGCGCCGCTCCGCGCCGGCCCCGCGGCTGCGCTGCCCCCCGCGGCGGGGCGGGGCGGGCCGGGGCCGGGGCCGGGGCCGGGACCGGGACCGGGGAGGGCGGTGGGGCTCCGTAACCTCGCTGGGAGCCCCCGCCCGGGGGTCTCCCCTCGCCTCCCCTCCACCGCCGGCCTTCCCGGGGTCCCCGCGGAGCTGCCGCTGCCCCCCGCGCCCCGGCTCCCTCCGTAAGAAGGAGCACCCCCACTTGCCGGTGGACCGGGGCGGTGTGCTCGGCCCCTTCCCCGCCGAGGGGGACTCAGCACAGCACCCCCTTTTGCCTGAATCTGCCCCCCCACATCCCTGCTCAAAGTGGAGATGGTGAGAAGGGAGGGGGGTGGGGGAGTCTACAGCATCTCCTTCTCCTCGGGGTTTTCTCCCTTGTTGCCTTTTCCCCGTGGGACAGGGATTTTCCCGGGTGGCTTCTCCGGCGGGACGGGGCAGAGGAAAGCCGCGTGTCCCGTCGGGGCCGGGGGCCGTTCCCAGGGCCGGCTGGCAGCCGGGAGGAGAGCCGCGGGTCGGGGCCCAGCCGAGCCGCCGCCGGTACCCGGGGGTGCCCGCAGCCGCCTCCCCGCCGCCGCCGGGACCCTCACCAGAGCCCCAGCAGCAAAGGCGCAGCTCAGCTGCACCCCGGCGAGGCACGGCCGCCCGTTTGACAGAAGGGTATCGCGTTTCCTTTCTCCGGCAAGGGTTTCTTATTTTTGGGGGGAAGGGGAGGGCCAGAAAGGGGGAGGTGAGGCTGGTTCAGGGCAAAACCGGCGACTTCACTGAACCCTTTCTTGCTTCACTTCTTATCTCGGTGGCTATCGCTGGGATGGGAGAGAAAGACGGATAAAACGGCGCTGATCACATCAGGAACCTCAGCGGTGTGAGGAGCAGCCACTCTATTTGTAACTGTTTTCCTCAGGCTCTCCCCCCGCTGCCCCTCTCAGAGCTGTTAAATATCTGTACCATAAAATGTGGGGGATTTAAAGGTCTGTGGGAGGCTCCCTTTGAAAAGGACTCTGGGGAAAGTCTTTCTAATCCAGGATACTTGAGCCGGATGGGGTGGGATTGCCAGAGAGGCATAAAATAAAAGTCATTCCGCAGACAAGCCGAGGGGCTACGCTGACATGAAGAAAGCGCGTTCGCCTCAGTGTTTTGTTTTGTTGGGAGATTGAGACTTCTCGTGTGCTAGTGCGCGTGTGGAAATTTCTGAGCGAGGCAGGCGAGTGGCATAAATAAACAAGGCTGGGGAGAAAGGACGGGACACGTGTGTGAGCCAACCTGCAGCCAGCCAGCCAGTTCACTTGAGCAGCGTTAGCACCAGTGGGCAGAGAAAGCATGTCAAAAAATAAACGCTCCGCGAGAAACATAAGGAAAACATTAAACAAACGGGGAGTGCACTCCCTCTCCTTGCCCTGACAAAGCAAGGCTGAGAAACTCCGCTCGCTGCCTCTCCAGCCCCTTCCCTTCCATGTGTCCCTGCTACAGCGGGGATGCGTGGGGCAGATGTGTTGGGAGACGGTCCCGGGGACTGCACGGGTCGCCCAAGAGCCTTGGCAAAACCGACCTATGGAGTGTGTGCCAGCCGAGGGCCAAGCAGAAGGGCAGGGTATGCATGAGTGACCAGCGGTGGGGAGGAGAGGTCGCTTATTTGCTGTGGAAGAGGGGCAGAGGCAGAGACTGGGGAAGAAAACAAAAGCTGCGCCTTGACTGGAGATGGGATCTGAAAAGAGGCAAGGCGAGAGGACGCCGGAGAGCCAGGTTACCCCCCCAAACCAGCAGTGTTACGGGGGGAACAAAACACCCAACAACAATAACAAACCGAACCCATAAACAGTTACTGCCGTTCCGCGATAAAAGGAGAAGATTTATATTGCTGAAATGTGTGGAAGGAGCCCGTTCCAGCCCAAAACTCTGGCGTGCAATTCCCTGTTTATGTCGCTCATCCCGATGAGATATCGGTGGCAAAGTTCAGGCTGACATCAGCCCGGGGGAGGCAGAGCCAGTGGCCAGGCTGGCTGCGCGGGGCCGCACAGCTGCGCGTGGGCCAGCGGCTGGTGGGCTGCCGGCATCGGGGGCACCCGGCTGGCAAAAAACCTTTCACCAGGCCCGGGGAGGTGAGGAGCCAGCAGCAGCGCACACGGCGGAGGGAGCTGGATGTAGGATTCCCTTGCAACTGAAGCGGGTCAATCAGAAACAGCTCCCGGGGCAGTTTTGTGCGCCTCTCTGTTTTGGGGTTTATTAAAGAGGGTGGGGAGAGGGAGGATGGCTGATGGTCCGTATTGTTGCCAGAAAGTCAAAGATGTCCAAGCCCTCCGTTTTACTGAAACACATTAAAACCAGCAGCAGGAGACTGTAAAATCAACTAGGTGGTAGTTTTTTATATTTTTTTTTAAATAATTTAAGAGGAATAGTGTGTGGTGGTTTCACTACTGCAATTCCTGCCCAGCGGTTTCTCTATGCAACTTTACATAGCTAGAAAATGTTAATTTCAGTTTTCAGAACAGCTAACAATTTGGGGGGGAAAGGAGGTGGGCTCAAGATGCTCAGATTATATCTAAAATAAAATAATAATATTAAATTAATAGCTGATATTATGCTTGCTTAAAATGGCACTCTAGTCATAAAAACTAGCCATGTGAACAGGACAGCTGAATGCTAACCCTTTGTCGTTCTTCTCTAGACTGGAAATAGTTTGTGTAAGTGAACAAAAGGGTCACTAATTTGCCTTTTCAACTCGGGAAACACAGTAAAGAAATGAAGGCCTTGGATCACATCTGATACATAACTTGAAACTGAAGCATACTGTGTCCAATGCAATATCCTTATTTTTCAGGTGCTGCTCAGGATGTAGATGGCATAGGTCAGGCTTCACCACCGAGGAGGTATCCACCTTAGCGTCCCCACAGACCTGGGTCAGTAACGTCCGCCGAAGGGAGAAGGGTTAGAGGACTGGAGCAGGCATCCTGAGTAAAGGTTGCACAATCCGACACATCTACTATTTGTTAAACACCAATAATATTCTTGGCACTGCACAGGACCCCAAATGAAGACAATCTTTGCTCCAGATTTTTTTATTTTCTGTACAAACTGAGAAGCAGGCACAGAGTGGGCAAGGCATGCAGAGAGGCACAAATAGATAAGAAATTCCCCCAAACACATGCACATATATATATGTCTGTACTGCTACTCTTTTCCATATTTCCAAATCTGGCAGTTGTAACATTTCTCTGTGTTTCCTACCATAACCCGTTTGTGCTTTAGTCACGTTCAGTTTAGGAGGTTAATTATCTGTAACACCATGAGCATTCTCAAAAGCTGTTAATATCACACACTCAAGATTATAATTGCATAGTCTAAATAAACCAAAAGAAGTGTGCAATGAGAAATGCTTTACTCACAATAAGTTGAACCTATGAGAACACGTGTACTTCTTAAAAAATAAACTGTTTCTCAAAGATCGAGTCCTGATATCTTTAATAATGTCTTTACGCTTCAGATGTTTAAAAGATGTAATGGCAGAACATTAACAGTATGTGCAAGGAGGGAACAATCCTGCACTGGCAACAAATGGACTAGATGACCTAATTGATTTTTCCCATCTCCGACTTGTGCAATTCTGTCATTGTAATAAAATCCCAGTGTAATCAAAGTCTGTAGGATCAGGCCCTAAATTAGCATGTCGGTCTGGACTATGCCTGAGCCTGGGCCAGGTTCAAAGCCTGCTGCTGTCAGCTTGACCCTTCATCAGTCCGAGAGAGGTTTGGATCTGGATCACACCGGAAGAGAGCTGAATTGTTGTTTTATTGTATGTAGGGGAAAAAAAAAAAAAAGAGCATATTTGTGTGAAAAACACATGGGCAAATTCTGCAGTACAAGCCTTCCAGATGCAGTTCAGTTAAGAAAGTCCAACAGGAAGGCCTCAAAATGAAACCAAGAATTTTTTGGCAGCGAGGAAGTTTTAGCAGTTAATACAAGGATGATCAAACCTCGCTAAGTCATTGTTTCCCTGTAGTCATCTATCAGTTGTTCGTCTCTTGGACTTGCGATCAGATTGTAAAACCTTCGGGATGCAGACCAACTTTTTGTTCTGTGTTTGCCGAATCTGTGCCTAGAGCAACTGTATCTACAAGAAAAAAAATCTCCGCATTGCCATGGCAGTATCTATATATTTTGGGTGTAAATACTCAAACCTAGAACAGAAGTGATTAACGTAAGTGATTTTGCAATGTGTGCTATGTTGAAAAAAACCCAAAGCTTTTGGTTTAGACTAACTTTAACCACCCAGGAGGCAGTACCAGAATAACTGCACTGGTTTAAATTCATGCAGCAGTGTGCCCAAGTACGCTTCTCCTGCAGTGACAGCTCGTAAGGTAGAACTGGATAAAGGTGGAGGATGTGAGTAACCAGCAACAAAGGTTTCACAGGACTCTGACACATCCATTTGTCCAGGCATTGGCTTCTCTATGATTGGAGTACTTGGGAAGGCGATTCACAACACTTAAGTTAGGAGCTGTTTTCTCACTTTGGCAGTGTTTCCTGCAAATTTCTTTGGTGGTAATGTCAGCCTAAGTGGATCCCACACATGCCCAAGCGACTTGCTCATTCCCACTTCCTGGGTTGTGCTGGTCCAAGCGTTGGAAGTTGCACACTGAAATAGGCAAATATGGGGCTGAAAAAATTAAATCCTGACAAAAAAAAAGTTCCTTTCCAGCAGATTCAGTTCCTGGATATAGTGTGTCTCAAAGGGGTCAGTGAAGCAATCTCACTACTGAAGGTGAAATTACGGATGTAGGGTCCTTTGGAAAGGCAGGGAGTAAAGAAGAAGCCTGTTTCTCCATGTGCATGCTCACACCTCAGCACAGGTGATGGATGGGCATGTTTTCTAGTGTGCATATAGAGGAACAGGCGGGCATGAAGGACAGTGGTGCACAGCGTGGATGGAGTTCGCGTGTTGCAGTTCCAGCTGTCCTCAACAACCCCATCCCATTGCCAGGAAGTCCTGAAGGAGTTCAGCCTGGGTGACCTGAAGCCGTAAGAAGGACTACAGGGCTGGTAGTCGCTGTGCTCTGATGAGGTACTGGGCAGCCACTGTCACAACATGAGGCACAGAGCGTGCTCTGCTAGCAGGGAAGAGCAGCATGAATCTGGCTGAGCTCCACAAAGTGGGTATTGGGTCCCACATTAACAAATACAGTGAAACAGCAGCACTCCCCCTCCAAAATGAGCCATCAGGGTTGTTTTGGAGGAAAAGTTGTTCCACTGGCCATGCTTTGTGGCACTTAATTAGAATTTTATCAGGTGAAGACAACTGTTAAGTGATTTAAAATGTTTCTGGTGATGGTTCTTCACTAAACATTGGCAAATGTGTCAATGATATTTATTCTATGAGGTATTTCAGTAACATATGATTGTATTAAACAGATAATGCTGAGCAATCAAATCTGTACTGAAATGCTCTTGTTGCTTACTTCGAGGTGTAAATTGAAGGTTCTGAAAGACTGCAAAATGGTAGTCCTGAAGAAGGATGTTCTATGCTTAACTCTGGAGACAAGATCTTCAGTTGAGAAGAACTTCTAAGCACAAGCTGATGTTAGTCCCTGTGCCTGGAGATCACGAAGCAGATTCATATGTTGCATTGACACCACCAGAACTGAAATAAGCCCCTGCACCTGTCCAAAGAGACATCTTCCTCAGTCAGAGCCTTACCATTTTCGTGTACCTTCCAGCATATTTCTGACCACTATTCATGACTGGAAAGAACCACTCTGTGTTTCAATTCAGAACTTAGATCTTTGTCATATGGGGCTGATAATTGGTAGTGGAACAGCAATGATTTAGTGATGTGGAAGCTAGTATCAACATTTACTACACTGAACAAGCTGTAAACCAGGCATCAGACAGCTACAACTTGAAAGCCAAGATTTAATGAAATAAATGGTGGCATCTTCAACCTAGGAGTGACAGTTCTTTTATTTTAGGCATAGGACTTTGCAAGTGACATACAGCACTCAACAGTTAGGTGCCTACACTCCCCAAATAAACTGTGGGAATAGGTGCCCCCCTCCAGACTGCTATGAGAACAAACATTCATCCTGAACTGAGAGCCAGCAGGAGCTGGCAATAAGGAAACAGCCACCCCAGCTGAGGTTTTATACCTAACTGAATATCCGCCATGCCTGAGCCAGCCAGCCTCCTCCATCAGGGGACACATTCAGATCCTTTCTTTCGAAGAATTGAGTCAGCTTTCTCTTTTAGTCCCCTTTAGTGTAAAAGCCCAATGGCAATAAAACTTGGCCAGAGGGGGAACTACACTCCATGAGCGCCTTCCGTATGAGTGTGATTTAGAATGTAATCACACCCAAGGCTCCAGGGTGGGGGATTCTTCAGCTGGGCTCACTCTGCAGGCTGCTTGCTGCAGCCGTGCCACCACGTAGCAAAAGAGACCAGATTCTTGGTGTCAAACTATAAGAAGGAACTGATTTTAAGGCACAAGAAGGGAAGTCTTAATTTCTGTCTCTTTTTTGAAGATTGCTTGCACATTTCACATTAAACGGAAATTTATGAGCAGAAACTAGTATCTCCTAGCGGAACCACTAGCTGAACCTTAGCTAACCACTAAGCAAAGGCATTATCATTACCATTTCTTTTTTCCTGCCATTGTTTTATAAAGAAGCTATGGCAGACTGTTTCTGAGAGGGGTCTGGTCCCGCTGGTGGCTGGGTCTAGCTCCTCAGTGAATTTAGCTCTGATACGCTCAGCTTTGGCCCACAAGCTGCTCACCCAGGAGTCCTGCCTGGGCTGGCTCTGGATCTCTGCAGGGACTGAACTCCGAGGAGAATTCACCCCAAGCAAGGAAGGACACCGTGAAATTAAATTCGGTGATTCCAGGCTAAGATGCTGCTGAAGATGGTTCTTAAATCACAGCTTCCTACACAGCCATCAAAGTCCCTGTTCGGATCAAACTTCTCGTACCAACCTGCTTTAATGTGCCTACTGAATTACATACAGCAGTAACATTCAAGACACTGCAGGGAAGTTTCACGGTTCCTTACATGACACTGCCCCACCAAACTGCCAACTAAAGGTGAAATAAAATCTCCAACTGCTTAATCTGTTAGTTACTTATCTGTAATAGTTAACTGTTTGAGAGGGGTTTAGTACCCATGGAGTCATAAAAAGGCATCTAAAGTAGCATTTTGTAGCAGGACTTAATGATCATTGTTAAGAAAGTGTATCTTCCTGGATAAAATATTTATTTATAACGTGTGGAGCTAAGAGTGTTTTTTTAATCTGCAACAGCAGCTTCTCCAATTGTTACCGGCAGGCTATTTAACGGAGGCCAAGCTGTTTAACCATGGGGTATGGCTATAAAGAGCGCATGTATATGTATTTCAGGAACTAGAAAGCTAATTTTGTAATATGGAGTCAAGCAGGGTGTATGGGAGATAACAGTCCCCTTTCACATTCTAAGACAGGATTGAGATTTCTTAACAAAGGCAATAGAGTTGCAAAACAGCATGACTTTGTTGCAGCTAGTAATTAATGAGGTGCTAAAAGTGCCTAAACAGAGGATCCCAGACAGAGAATGCATGACTCAAGAGGATAAGAAGCCCCCATCATTTCAAACAACAGTGTCATTTAAATAAACAAGCGGCAAGTCGCTGGGTGCGCGGGGTGGGGATGGTGCCGCAGCAGCCCGGGCTGCGGCGGCGCGCACGTTACCCGGCTCCTTCCTGCCTGTGGGAAACCAGTTGGGCCTTTCCCGACGCAGCCAGAGCCTTAAAGTGTGAAACATTTGTTTAATCCAGTAGTGGGGTGGGGGTGGGGGGAAATCACACGCTCATCGTAGCTGCCGCTTTTCTAGTGGCACCTTAATCAATTCGGCTTATAATCAAACAGCAGCGATTGCCCTGAAGGCTGTTACCAGCTATACGCTATGCAGGATGGAGTCTACCTGGCAGGCCTTTTTTTTTTTTTTCCCTCATAAAAGGCATAATTTTTGTGTTCTCAGAAGAGATATAAATAATTTTGTTTATACTTTTTGATTCAGTTTTTTTTTTTCTTTTTGCTTTTTAACAGGCATGGGAGATTTCATGTCATTCTGCACAGCACTCCAGGATTATTATTTTTTTTAAGCAAAACCAATTCCAGTTTGAGTATTATATGAAAATAGCAAAGGTTTATAAAGTGTTTGTCCTGTGATGTTTGCTTTCTTTCCAACCAAACATTTATAAATAGATTGAGAGAAATGTGGCAAAGCACCAAAGTCATCCACTAAAATATTTCATAAGAAACTATAATGTGAAAGGGGAATAAAGGAGCACTTTTGGAAGTGATGTTTGTTAGTGAATTCTTTTTCGTGTAGGGGGATATGATGCAATATGTCATGTTGACCCCTCGGAGTCTATGGCATAGTGATCCAAATTTATTCCTGGAGGGACTGCAGCACGGTACATGAGTTGTAGTCAGATTGAATTTATCTACACATTTCTGCAGCTAAAAATATGTTAGGTTTTTGGTGGTGCTTTTTTTTCTTTTTTCCCTTTCTTTTGTGGCTTTAGAAAACTAGTAACTGAGAATCCATCACATGCTGGGAAGTAATGGAGCTAGTTAGTAAGAAATCCAATTTCAGTATTTTCAGGTCCAGGCAGCTACAGTATATTTACTTTTTTTTTTTTTTTTCCCCCTCTCCAGATATCTTTCCATCTTACTGCCTGGTAAAAGAGAGGAGAAAAAGTATGCATGTCCTTTATTCCCCCTTCATTATTACACGTGAAATTTACGGAAAGTATTTGATGTTTTGTTTGTTTTTCATTAGAAACGTAGATAAAAATTGCTTTGGAAGACTCTGTGTCTTGTTTCCACTGGGCTCTTTCTTGAGAATTCGGTTGCTTTTTCTGTGCTGCCTTTTCTTCTGTTCAGTCCTTTGCGGTTCCCCCAGAGTGAGCGGCCGTGGGCGCATGAGTGGATACAGAGCACGGTGGCACATTGATGTTTCTTGTTGTGTTGTGCACAACGGGACTGAGGGGGTTTAACTGAAAGGGTTGTGAAGACCTCGCTAACTGTATAGGCACTGCTTGTTTTGAAATAGGTGACTGATCCTCCTTCCAGAAAAAATAAGACATTCGGGATCTGCAGATGTTGCAGCACTGACTTGGGCTTGTTTGAATCCCCAGGGGTCAAAAAGAAGGGTACTACAGCACAGAACTGTGCTACAACAGCCCCTACAGACATGGATCAGCTATGTTCTGACTCCTCACCCCAGCCCAAATGGACGCCCTTCTGCTGCCTTTAGTTGACGAAGACAGGGAGGATTTAGCCCCCTTTCTGGAAAATGTAGGCATGCGCTGTTACGGCTCTTTCATCTCTCATTAAAAAAGAAGATCTTCCTTTGTTTTCGGGTCTCAGTGAGCCCTGCTGGGGCCTGGCTGTGACCAGCCCCAGCCAGAGAGCTCCGCTGAGGGGAGGCTGCTGGGCACAAAGGGATTATTGCATTTGGACAGAAGTACATTTCGGTGGGACTGCTGCGTGAGAGTTTCTGCAACAAAAAAGAAATCTCCTGTATCAAGCTTTTCCTTAAAAATACTCTAGAGGGAGTCAAATCTAAAAGTTTATTTATCTTTAAAGTACTTCAGCTGTGGTTCCTTCTTTTAAAATGTTCTGTTTGCTTCCTGTTTATTTATTTTAGGCCTGTCTATTAATACAGCATTTTTGTTTGAATGTGTTTGTACATTTTCAGATCAGATATGTGCTAATAGTACTTAAGAGGCATTACTTGGAGTGATGTGTCACTGTCACAGCAATAAATAGCTCTTGAAACCAGCAAATACCAGTTTTAGCTTTGAAGGAAACAGAGCCCTAGGAAGAAAAAAGCAGAAAAGAAAGTGAAAGAGTTTCACATCCCAAAGAAATGGAGGTATTGCTTGGACTGAAGATCATTTTCTACGGTGCTTTGTATGACTTCAGTGTGGAGTGACACACTAAGTCTGTTACATGATAACTTCATATTAGAGACATAACTCTGAGTTAGACGTAATATCCCATCAATTACACACTGCTATCTTGGATGAAGGCTGTGGACATATTTTATTTTAAAAAGTGAGTTCACTTTTAACATTGATTCGTGGTTTGAATATGCAGCTATCCTTGCTTTACAGTGGTCACCGGGCTATGTTTTTAAGGATTAAACCTGTATTGAGGTGGGAGGGGAGGGAGGGCTACAAAAATTATTCTGGGTAACAGTCTCTCCTGGAGCAGAGCTACCTCTCTTTAACCTCACATTGTGTACGTATCCAGTGTAGCAGCAGACTGGAAATTTTCTGCCTTTATTTAGCTTCCACTGTTACAGCTGCTAAATGTCTCCTGGCTTTCTGACAACAGCAGAAAACAAGCATTTGTCAGAAAACCATGAATTCAATTTCTTCCCTCAGAGGAGAGAGAGAGAGAGAGCAATGCTCGTGATGTTCCCTTCTAGAGATTCCTCCACAATCGTTGAAAGGATTACACTCACTGCCTCACAGAAAAGACTATCTGGTATCTGGAAACCCAGAAACTCCACAAATTCCCTGAGGTCTAAACACCCAGTGGAGATAATGAGTGGGAGGCCAGAGCTAGCAGTTGAATTTCAACCTGGTTTCACTCATCAATGAACACATCCTGGTGTGATTCTGCAAGCAGAGCCCTGCTTGCGCTCAGCCTTGTGCTGTGAGGGGATCTGTATTCTTTCATGGGGGCGATGGGGAGGATGTGGGGGGAATAGTCATGGGGTTAGAATTGATCTGACCATGTATCTGCATATGAACTTGTTATCCAGACTGCTTTTGTAGTCAGTGGAAAGACACAGGTATTTTCTAACTGATATATTTGTCTTGCGATAGATGTCTAAAAGCTGAGTTGAATTGTGTCCTAAAATATGTAAATGCCTGAAGTTAGTTAGATGAAATAGCTTCCCTTCTGCACTGTTGTCTATAGACAAAGGGATGCACAGAGGGAAGGTCAGGCAACTGTTAGAGTATGGAAAATTAAATCCTAGCTCATTGATAATTCTGATTTTCAAAATTATTCTTGTTGGCTTTGTTTCACACAGGCCCGAGGAATTTTGACCCCCCTGGAAACCCCTGGAGAGCACTGCTCCCTTCCCCTGTTATGCCTGTGCCTCCTAGGGTGATGAGGGTGCTTGACTATTCTGTGGGAAAACTGTGCTTGTGTCCCTCTTTGCCGTTATATTTGCTATGGACCCTGCGGCAAGAAATTGAATGTGACATCTTACCCAACAGTGTTCCTCATGTGGACGCAGGCTTTTCCAGCCCATCATCTGCAGCTTGCTGTCAATGCTTTTCCCAGCTTTTGAGCTCCAGAGCAGCACGTTGCTCAGGTTGCTCTCACTGACTGGCACCAGGGATGGGTGACCAGATCTCTGTACGGCAGCTGAGCATCCCTGTCACTGCAGGCTGGAGAATCTCTCTTCCTCTGTGCAGTCTCCCTGCTGGAAAAGTCCTATCTGATTTGGGAAAAAGGAAGTAATTGATCAGAAATCACTGGTTACGTCAGGGAAGAGCCATCTTGGTATTCCTGTTTGGAGCCAGGAGGGACAGGGGTTTGATTTCCATCTCTCCATGTCCTCCAAAGCTGCCCTAATCTACCCTACCCTACCTAACCCAATCCAACCAAACTCAACCGAGTGCAATCCAATGGTTTCTCCCTGGTCCTGGCTGGAAATTGTCCAAACTTCTGTGATAGTATTAATAAAAACCCTCTATTTCCATTAGAAATGTTAGCTTCAATGTATCCCCTTTTCTTACAAAGTGCTAGATAGAAAAATCTAGTTAAATTCCTCAGCATTATTTTTCCTTTAGCTCTTTCTAACCATAACATTGAGCGTCCCTGAGGAACAGCACACGCCGTAGGACCAGTGGATGAACTATGGCTGTGTTTTTCAAAGAAATCAGCTGGATGAAGAGGAAGCCGGGGTTAATATGAAACATTGCCCTACACCTCACATTGGCTCAAAGAACATATTTTCCTTCTCTGTCTCTCTCTTTCTTTCTCGCCTTTCCTTATTTTTCTTTTCATTATTAAATGAGATGGATCAGGTTTTCCAAAGTTCATGAAGAGGAAGTGCATCTCCTGGTGTCATTGTTTATGTACAGACATCGACTGCCCCCTGTCACATTCAAAAACCAGCATCACTAGAACGTTATAAAAGGATACTTTATTTAAATTAGATGGTTGGCTGCTACCTTTGCCTCACCTATGCTTTTATAACTCATTAGAATGCTTCACATTTTTCATCTTCAAAGCACTTCATAAGCATTTATTTATCACTCTTCACAGTGACCTTAAGAAATATCATTACTGCTATCGTGTCCATGAAGAAAGTGGAGACAGAGAGGACCTGATGAAAATTGCATTTTCCTTACCAGTTGCCCACCAGCAGAACTTCTGTTGTGGTACTAATGATGGGAGACCTGGTGTGGACAAGCCAGCAGCAGCCACCAGCACGGACTGCAAACACGGCAGTCTGCCTTGAGCCTCGATTAGACAATATGTTTGTTGAATTCGCAGTGATCGGTCACAGAGTGTTATGATTATTCTTACCTATTGGTGGAACTGCAGCAGAGGGAACGTTCTTTGGATTAAAATCAGTACAGACACAGCAAAACAGACTTGCCCACAACCAAGCCTATTAGCTATTGCAACACAATACTTGTGTAAATACTCCCATTAAGTTCAGCTGGAATTATGAACTCTTAAGTCAGGATGCTCTGTAAGTCATGGCTAGGTTGTGGAGAGGTGAAAATAGTAGTGCCAGTAATTCAGTTTAAATGGCTTTTCCTGTTTGGTTTTTTTTTTTTTCCTTTTTCTCCCAAAGCAACTGTTGATCTTGAAAGCAGATGCCTCCAAGCCTGTGTTGTCCCTCCTGGAGGAGAGTGTTGCAAACACTCTTACATGGCAATGGGGACTGCCTCCCACAGGGCCTCAGAGGGGTAAAAAGGCAGAGGGTACGTGGCAAAAACCAGGGACGTTGGGCAGTTCTCGAAGGACAGTGAGTAGCATTAGGCCCATGAGGTGCTAGTTAATGATAGAAATGCAGTGCTGTCATCAGAAGTACTGTGGCCCAGATTTCTACTCTTGGGTGATCCAGCCTGCAGGGTCTTTCTTGTTGTCTGCCTCAGGACAAGAATGTCCATGTATATATAAAACCATTTAGGGATAGCTAATTAACTTCAAATTTATAACCAGCCTTCATACAGATTATTTTGCACTAATCATCAACCCCCAACATTTTGCCGTCACCTAGTTGAGTTAAAGAGGTGAAGTCAAACCCATCCGAGCCCCTACATAAATATTTTGATTCAATTTCTTAAAACTAGCTCATCTTAATTCACATAACAGCTCTTCCTGACAATTAAAAAGGCATTTTAAGAGAGGCGGAACTACCTCACCATTCGGGATTTATGCCAGCTATTAAAACCATGGAGAATGTTGCATCTGCCCTCCTGAGGATTCTTGTTCCTGCCTCTGCGGTGCCTTTTCCAAATTATTGCCAAAGACAAACACTGCAATATTTGTAGAGTCAGGGTGGTTATGCCTCTGCTGCAGCAGAAGTCCCTGGTTCAGCTAAACCACTGACACACAGCATCCTAAGAAGAGCCTGTTTCATGCCCAGGCTTAAAGAGGAAAGTTCTCATTTTTTGTCCTTGCTTTTCTGATTCATCACTGAAAACACTGAGGAGCTCTCCTTCTGTCCTTTGCAAAATCTCACATAAACTAAACTCAACTTTTTTGAAGTTGAAGGAAGAAGGAAAAAACCCTGAAGAAACAGAAGGGGGGAGAAAAAAAAAGCATATGCAATCTGAGCTCTTTTGCAAATGCCATTCTTACTTGTGGTATTGACTTTTTATGGTAGACTTTGGGGGAACTGGGTCCTGAATGAGTGGGTATTAGACATGATTCTGCAGTCTCACCTGGTGTTGGTCAGCATTGACATCCGCACAGCTATTTGTTGGTGGTGTGCAGTTTATGTGGATAGCAGGGTAGCTGTGCCATGGATAAACAGGCACACAAGCAAACACCAAGCTGAAGATTTATAACTCAGCGGTGATTTAAAGAGAATATGGCTGTACCGTTTCCAGCGTCTGCTGGGATCCAGAAGTAAAGTAACTGGTTTGGTTGAGGATGAAGCCCAAGCTAGGGAGCCCTGCTGGGCCTGGCCGGCTGCTGCGGGGAGCCTGCTTGGAGAGCCTGGCGATGATCCAGGACACCAGGGGATGTGGTGCCTCAGGCACAAGGTCACACAAAGGCAGATGTTCAGCTGAAGCCTGGCCTGGTGCAAAAGCTCTGGTCTCCTGCTGGGTGCCCATGTACTCATGGGGTAGGTGTGTGGAGAGGCGGCTCTGGTTTGGGATGGCTGGCAGTGCCCCACAGGACCTGCTCGGACTCTCTGTTCCACGTCTCTGTACACCCCCACCCACATCTGCCTCCCTGTCTCTGAGCTTCACCCGGGGCCTTGCATCCCTGCCCTCCTCACTCCCCATTCCCCTCTCCAGACCACACAGGGTTAACTGGATCTGTTGGAATGGGAGACCCTAAATCTTAGTTTTCTCCTGGAAAAAAAAAGCCTGCAGAAAAGGCTCCCACGATGAAAAGAGGTGTCCATCTGTAGGCTAAGAATAAAAGTGCCACCCTAAAACGAAAACCCCAGAAAAGACTGAGGAAACAGGAGAAATGCATCCACTTACCGATGCTCCAGACTGTCTAGGTGGCAGCCTGCTGGGGCGAGCGCCCTGGGTTAATGGAGTAACCTCTCACCCCTGGAAACTAGTTTAAATCTTGCCTTAGGGTAATAAAGGAAAATTGCATCTGATGGTGTCAAATTAGTCCCTAGCGGACTTTTCTCCACATCACAAATTCACCACAAATTTCACACAATTTGTCATGATTGGCAGAATCTGCCGGGGAGATGTTTAGGATGGGAATAGCTCCGGATTTGTAGGCTGGAAGTCAGGGGCTGTTTGCAAATGGCTTTAGCACTATCAGGTCTTGGCTGTCAGAACAAAGCCCCAGATTCATCCCCTCCCATCAAAGCAAAGGAAACAAATACAGGAACCGTCATCGCATGACAGAATTAAACCATTATTCACCTCTACAGCCAAGGAGGTTTGTCAGAGCCAGATCTGACCTATTCCAGATTTACACCAACGTCTCGTTTGGTGAAGTTATTTGGGGTTTACATCAGTCTAAATGAGAGCAAAAAATACAATCCCATACCACTGTTTAAAATAATCAAGTATTTTAAAAGATAGTGGCCTTGGCATAAACAAAACTGCAGATTCTGATGCACTTTGGCAATTTCACATGGACCATGGTGTGTGAAATACCAGTTTGAGGGACTCCCTCTGGCCGGGTCTGCAGGCGTTCATCTGCTTTGTGCACAGGCACACAGCTGTGTCTCACACTTGCTCTGTACACACAGAGCATTTGAGGATAAATTACTTAAAAAGCATATCCTGTGCGTTAGAATTTTGAACAAAAGATTTCTAAAGAAATAAAAAGACCCTTTTAGAAGGCTTTGAAGAAGAATTAAGAGGATAGGGAAATAAACAGGGAGGAAAAAAAAAAAGAATGTAAAAAAGCAGCAGAAAGGTGGGGTCTGGATTCATTCTCAGAGCTGATGGGTTGCCTGGTCCCTCTATTCTTGGTTCTGGTACCTGAGCAAAACCACCTCTGATGGAGCTGGAAGCCTGCTAAGAAATGGATGGGAGAATTTAGCCCAAAGTCACTTCATTCAACAGTGTAATTTGAGAAATAAAGTCCTTATCTCTGGATGCTGTGAGCAAGAGACAGCAGGCTGGCCCACGTGGGTGTTGGAGTAATAACACTACCTCCTGACGCAGTCTGGGGTTACCGTGCACCGCCTTTGAAAGCGTCACAGCCCCTGTTTGTGGCATTACTGGATGTCCTGACTGCAAGTCATAGGACTTGTCAGACGGCTGCTTTCCAGATTTATTGACTTTGCTCGTATCCTGTTGAAAATTCTTAATAACGGTGCTGAATTGGATATAAACATGTGCTTAATGTCTTTGAAAATGAAACTTAAGCACTTTGCAAAGATTAGCTGAAAGAAGTGGCAATAACATCTGCGCTTTCTTTTAAACAACAGCCAGAAACGCTATGCCTGTTTTTTATGAACAGGCTGTCTTGACAAAACACACTTTAGAAACCTTGAGCTGCCCTGTCCCGCTGGTCGTTTTGGCTGGTCTCCACTGACCTTTCTGTGTGCTGGCCAAGGACGGAGGCGGCAGTGCCCTGCTGCAAGCCTGGGGCTTCCCTGCGCCCATGGTGGGGCTGTGCATGGGCAGGGGGATGGCCACCAGTGAGCCTCCAGGTGGAAAAGAGCTAGAAGTCATTGCCCTAGAAGTTAGGGACATATGTGGGGGTCTGGGATCATGAGGGCAGCACCAAGTCCAGCCCTTGACCTGCTGTGTGCCCCACAGGAGGTGTGGTTTCATGGATGCCTTCCATGGCAGGGCCAGCTCAGGAAGCTCTGTCTCGCTGCCTCTCTTGCCTGTCCCTCTTCTCCAGCCCCCCGGGATGTGCTGGCAGGACATTTTGTGGAGACCCCTCAGCACAGTGCCTGTACCTGCTACAGAGGGTCACCATTGCATAATGCAAACGAATGGTATGGTGGACATCATAAATTAATTTAAAAAAAAATATATATAATATATATAATTTTTCAACATAATTAAAGTACAAAAAAATGTACCTGCGATAATCCTTAGAAGTTCTGCCCGAAAAGCAAAATTCTCGTGTCTTTTCCTACCTTTTCACACCCTTAGCAGCTCCCTTTGAATGATTAATGACAACTTTGCATTAAGCTTTTCTTCAGCATAGTCTGTCGTGTTGCAGACCCCTGTCTAGCTCTCTAATATGAGCAAATGCTAACATTTAAACAGAATAAATCTATTTTCTGGTGGAAGTGATTAAGTGGATCAAGTTTTGAATAAAGTGAGCTTTTGTAGCTCTAAAGGCCAACTATAAAGCTGAGTTAAGAATTGCATTAAGGTGAAATATGCAGGCTCAAGTCTTCCCTTGGTACTGGGGAGGTGAGGAAGGGAGAGAGGACTCAAAACTGAAACATATTTAAATTGTTTATAAAAATAAGCCATTTTCTAAAGTACTCTCTCATTTCCTGTTTTTTTCTAAAAAAAAAATAAAATTTCTTAGAGTGTGCTGGCTCACAAAACCTCCTACACCATTTGCCACTACTTAGGACTAAAGTTGATCTGAAATTCGACTTCAGTTTCATCGTCCACATAAGCAAAGGAGCAAGTGATTCTCAGCACGTGCAAAGATGAATACAGGCATGTCCATCCCCTGACACGCATAACCCGCCCCAACCTGTTCAAATAATACTTTCATCAAAAACTGCTGATAGGGGGGAAGGTCATGGGATATGATGTACAATGGGTAGCTGAGGACAACCAGAGACGGTGTCACGGGCAAGATCTGACAGCAGAGGAAGGATACAGATCTACACTTACATTAGTCATGGTTTCCGTACAAATCCGTGTAGAATTTTTTTTTCCCTTCAAAAAAATACATGCCTTAACTATTTTAATCTAAAACAGCACTCTGTTAGCTAGTAAAAACAGTGAGGTCTCATCTTTTTGCTGGCTACTCGCTAACAGCATAAATTAGACTTAGAAAATTCTTTCTGCTGTGGATGTCTGAGGCATAAATAACACCATATGTTCAGCAGCAGTTTAAATAAAATATCATTCTTACCTTGACAATGACACTCTAATTTAGGAGCCATGGCTGTAATCAAAATGCAAACACTGAAGTGTTCTGCTTAATCTTTTTAAAATGCTATATTATTTTTGCCCTGCCCTTAAACTATATAAAATACTGCATTATATTTGCGAGGGCAAATGCCCATCATCTTCTAGCTCTGTGCTGCCAATATATAGCAATCAGAAAGCCTAAATGTCGTCAGGAATGACCCATAGAGTGAAAAACTTGGTCTTAAGAACATATGGACCCCACTGGCCTCAGGAAATATTTGAAGAGTGCATACACATTTCATCAAGATTTTTGAAATCCCAGGGGGAGAGGAAGGAATGAAAACATGACAGAGTAATTTAAAATGGCAGGTATTGCACTTTTCTTGTTCGACACTGGAAATCAGATACCTAATATTAATAGAAGTCATTATTTTTATTACTCCTATTAAAGAGGCTAACACCTGACATCTCCCAGATTTCTGAGGGTTGTTTAATTTTTCCTTCCCCTCTGCAGTGGTGGTTATATTGCTCCAGGCGGGGGCAAATGCCATTACTTTAAAGGTTGGCATCTATTTTATCTTCCTAGGAGACTGTACCTGGAGCAGCCTGTTCTGAGCAGAGGGAGAAATAAACCCTTGCTGCCGGAGCAGAAGCGGAGGCAGCAGCCCCTGAACCCAGCAGGGCCAGACCTTTCCTTTGGGGAGGGTGGGAGGCAGCTGCCCTGCAGCCTCTCTGTCCCGAGGATGACCTGCCCCGCTGCAGCCCGGCTGCTGGAGGTGACGGAGACACGTCCTGCGTCAGGGTGTTCAGCGCTGCGCCTTGGGGATCTGCTTTCCCCTCAGCTCTTCTGCTACCCCACAGCTTGACCTTGGGCATGTCGTTCACCTCCCATTTCCCTCCACTCTTTGTAGGCATTATCTAGATGGCAAGGGCTGAGCTCCTTTTCTTACTCAGGGTGGAGCAGGGTTTAAAAAAAACTAATATTTTTAACCCATTTACATAAATAAAAAAGGAAAACAACTTACAATTGATGACAGCCAGATGAATTCCTCCTCTTCCTGAGTACATTTCGCTTCCTGCTCCAGCCACTTTGCCTACTCATCAGTTCATTCTCAGGACCCCGACGGAGAAAAATTTCTTTTGCTGGTACTGGTTTCAGGCTAGTCCTTTACCAGCCTCAGAGCTTGTTTTACTCTCCTCTTAGTCATTTGAACGGGACTTTTCCAAAGTTCTGTAGTTACACTTTTAAACATTGCAGTCCTGCAATTAAAGTTTTCTTCTTTTCAAGGCTAGATACAATCATGTCTCTCTCTTTTTCTTTCTTTTCTTTTCTTTTTTTTTGGTAAGGCAGACTTTATAAGCATAGATAAAAGTTTTAACCTTCTGACTACATGCAAAAGTGATTGGGGGAGTCTGATATAAGGCCTTATATGAGAAAATTTTTGCAGCTGCTGCTGTTGGAGTAGTCTCTCAGCACAGGCAGGTAGCCACATAGGATGGTGGTGAGAAATTTTCTACCAACACTCAACCGCAGGATTTTCAAAGGCATTGCACATATTTTTCAAGCTACTGCATGAGCCATTCCCTCGAGAGCACAGAGGGCTTGGATTTACTGCCGCTGGCACGCGGTATGTGTTGCACTCATCTAGTTAGAGTTTTCCCTATAAATCACATGCAAGTTACCTACTTTTGCCTTTGCAGCAAAAGAATGAGAAGTCTCTGCCCCTGGTGATGTATGGCTTAATATTAGATGCTTTCTAGTAATGTGTAGCTGAAATATTGCAAAGTTGGAACATTTTGCAGAGATGAGTTTGCTGCGCTGGCATTCAATGCCGCAAAACACTCCCACCGCTTCCGAATTTCTCGGAGGTTTTCACAGTTTGTTTGCCTTCAGGTTCAAGGACACATGAGTCATGTCACCATCAACAGGGAAAAGAAAGCTTTGGTGGTAGAGTCCACCTCGAGACTGCTGCTGCATCTGGGCTCGTTGTGCAGTCACTGGGTTCCTCAGAGAGGCAGT
This sequence comes from Rissa tridactyla, assembly GCF_028500815.1. Lineage (NCBI taxonomy): Eukaryota > Metazoa > Chordata > Aves > Charadriiformes > Laridae > Rissa > Rissa tridactyla. The sequence goes on from NC_071468.1 coordinate 68,366,697, forward strand.
GAACCAGTGAGGCTCTCACACAGGTGATGTTCCTTCAACTTTCAAGCCTCTACTGCTGCCAAACCCCCCTAGGGACACGTTTTGTGGCGTAACAGCGCTGAGCATCCCACTGGGCAGAGACACATTTTCAGTGAGTGTCGTGGAGAAAATAAACTGCCTTCGCAAAATGAATGTGTGCTATTAAAACCCCAGAGATAAGAAATAGGAGCTGCTGAGGTATACCAGGCTGCTACAGGTTTTCAGTGACCATATTGGTGGCTGGTGCTGTTGTGTCTAGAAGCAGACCAAACAGGCAGCCTTGCAAACTCCATGAACAAATGACATCGGTGCTTCTTGCAGGTTGTTCTGTGCCTATATGAGAAGATCTGGCCAGCATATGCTGGGAGAAGGAAGAAGGGGCGAAGAAGAAATGTAAGAGATGTTAACAGACATGACCCTTTATGGTGTGCATCAAATTCCAGGTTCAGAGACATAAGTCCAACTACAGCCCTTCCGTGGGGGCCTATGGTTAAGCCTTCCTAGTTTTTAGCGGACACATAAGTAGTAAAGTGAATTAGAAATGTGGACTGGTAATTACCATTCATAAACTTCACAGTTAACACAAGCCTATGCGATGAGATTCGGTGCCAGATGTCTGGGCTGGCACTGGATGAGGTTGCTCCAGGAACAGAAGCAGCGTCACCACATCGGTATGGCACGGGACCCAAGAAAATGAGCCGTGCTCGGAGAAGCTGCTCCATGCAGTGCTGCAGTGTGCTGGTTATCTCGTTTCTGGCATCACCGCTCATCCCTTTGCACGGTGCTGCACGGTGCCATGTAGCAATGGGAGTGTGCTCTGAAGTAATGTAAGGACATAAAGTCTGGCTGGAAGTTGCCTTTCCAGGGCAGAACCGTAGAGGAAAGAGTCCTCCTCATTGCTGCCAGTGCAAAATCAATGGGGGACTTTAAACAGTGGTTGCTGTAGGATGCAGAGGGATTTGTTTCCTTTCTCTTCCTGTATTCGCTTTCATTAGACACAACCCAAATCTTTATTTAGTAAGCTTCTGCTTTTCAGCGCTGCTCTAACACGTAGGGGGATGCTCAGCTAGAGGCTTGCAGGCAGAAACTGGCCTGCAGGTTTGACCTCGCCTCCCAGAAGAGCGCAGACAGGGCCAACACAGCATGTACCAAAGCAATCCTTTCCTTTTTCTCAGGGGAGACCTGTGGCTGGAGAGGAAGCATGTGCTGCCCGGCTGTCTTTTCCCGCTCAACCTCTTTCTCCAGTATGCCAAAGGCACTGCACTGCATGCTGCACATGCCTGCGCTAGAAATGTGGGAGACTGGGAAAGGCAGAGGAAATATCAAGAAACTGATGGATGAGACGGTAAAGGTAGCAGGTGTTTGAAATGGGTACTTCTGACCTCGCCAGTCTTTATCTATGTATGGTCCCTCTAGGCTATTAATTAGCCATGCCATGGGCGCAGAAACCCCAGAACAGAACCACGCATCACTAATTCCAATTTAGCAGGATTTATCAAGTCAGGCTTTGCAATATGTAAGTCAGCTGTGCTACTTCCAAGGCCATTCAGCCACTTTCCAATGTTGTCCAGCCTAATAAACCCTGACAAGCTTATTCTGATTCCATGCAGGGGCAAAACAAATGTCTGTGCTCTGCACTTCTGGCATACTGCGGTCCAGAGGGTTTATTATGGCTTGGGCACTGCAGTAGTTTGCTTGAGGCTGGGGTTCACCAATATAGCAACTCCACCCTAAGGGCTCTTCCTACCAGATCAAGAAGTACCACAAAAACATGATGCAAAGTACTGATCTACTTTGCTAGTGAATAAACTCATTTTGCTAGTACCAATTTGTTGAGTTGATTGCACTGGCTTATCTTTCCATCAGTTAGGTTTATGTGGCTCAGGCATTGTCTGTCCTGTGATTGCCACCTTCGAAGCATCAAATTAACAAATTTTAAATAATGTGCTCTAGTTCATGTGTTGGAAGAAGGGTTGCACGTCCACCTTATATCCATATCAAACATTTGCATCTGGGTCAGCTGGGAGGGCTCAGATGTGGTGTTATCTTTGTGGACCCATGGCTGGGCACAGCAGGAGCTAGGGTGGGAGTGGAGGAGCAGGAGCTGGCTCCAGTTCCACGCAGGCACAATGGTCAGTGTCTCAGTGCAGCTCGATCCGTTGTTCCTCTGCCTCAGTCAGGGCTTTTATGTTAGCTGGGGAAATTCCACCTCACAATCATCCTGTGACACCCCTTGTGAAAAAAACCTGACACCAAAAATAGCTGCTTCTGTATTTTGTGGTAGTTCTCCCATAATTAAAACCCAGATGTTGGATTCCCCATAGAACAGTAACAGTCGTCAACAGCAGAGAAGTGGTTATGAAGGTAGGAAGAAGACTCCAGAGATAGAAAGCTATTTATATCAAAGAACACTTCCTCCATGAACGAAGGCTTCTTGCTTGCTCAGAAATCCCATCCAAAACCTTCCAAAGCCTTTGATTGTTTTCTCTGCGCATTCTCTGAAAGCATGTTGGACGAGGATGGTTTGCACTCTTGACACAGTTGCTGTAGCATGCAGAAATTCTGCTTTATGATAGAATGATAGGACCGGTCAGCACGCACACGATTTTAGGAGGTGGGTGGCAAGAACACCCAGCACACGTGCACTGTTTCTGTACAGGTGATAGAGCACTGGGGTGATGACAGCACTGGATTCTCTTTCTGCTGGCTTAAAATTTATTTCACATGTGTTTTGCTTTCTGCTTTAACCAGATGATGATTTCATTGATTTGATTGCTATCTTATGAACCCCATGGCATCTTATACCACCATGGCTGCCTACAACGGAACAGCTCTGCCACGTGAGAAACAAAGTGCCAGGTCAACTTGCATGCGTACTGGTGACAGTGATATGTGCCTTATTGACAAATAGCGGAAGAGAATAAAACAGTGTGAGCAGGATAATAAGTTTTAGAGTGACAAGAAGGGTTTCCAAGGGTCAGGCAACCATGTTTCAAAAATGTCGGAGCTGATCTTGATCAGTAACCTTTACCGTCATGACTCAAAATACGATTTTTGTCAAAGTTTCACAGTGGCAGATCCCTGGTGTCTTGCCAAGAAAAGGTAAAATCAGTTGAGATTAGACCTTCATGTTATACTTGTGTATGTAACCTAACAACTCTCTTTTCTACATTTGAGAATTCTGGATTTAATTAATTGTGCAGCTTTCTGCAACTTTTGATTATTGTGTGATTTTAAACCGGATCTTTTTAGTCTCCAAAAAAACAAGTGTGTGTATTCCAGCTGAGCCCCCACCACACAGAACTCTCAGCCTAGTAAAATACTACTGACAAAGATCCCATTTCATCCTTTCACCGACGAGATGAGATTTGATTTTGTTCTTCGGGGGGAGAGGTGTTTCTTCATCAGTCTATAGATCTGAAACAGGGGGTTTGAAGCAGCCCACGGCGATTTGCTGACCTCACTAAGCTACATTTCAGAATAGGTATATCTTTCGGTTTCATGGCCAATTAGCATTAGTGTCTGCAGGAAAACTTGGATGACTGGAGCCAGCCCCCAGGGCACCATATCCCCCTTTCAGCTGGTTAAGGTAATGCAGCGGGGGCTTTCCTTATTAACCTGCTCCTCCTGAAACAGGGGCACACTAGGGAGCAATCACAAGGTGAAGGGCGTTGATATTTTGGCAGGTGCCCCATTTACTTTGGAATGGCCCTGGAAATAGTACCTGCCCAAATTAACATAGGTAGGACTAAATTCTTTATTTAGCACAGGCTGTGGTACTGAAGTTGGTGGGAACTAAACGTGCGCCGAGGAAAAGGGTTTTTTACAGAAGCTCCATCATTTCCTTTGTCTGGCTGAAGCGAGCGAGGCTGACATGGTCAAGGTGCTTCACAGAACAGAGCTGTTGCTGGAAAAGCCCCAGTCACCGCTGTGAAGTACCCAGCTGGCTTTCAGATAGCCCCAGCCAGGCGGTGCTGTGGGGTAGGCACGAGGCATAGTGCCGGCATCCCTTTCGCCCACTCAGCCGCCCTGGCTGCAGCAGGGATGCGAGGCTGTCGCCTCGGCTGCTTGCAGCGTGGAAGCTGTTGCCCAGTGCTGTGGATCCACAAAAACCTGTCACTGGGAAGTACGAGCAGTCGGGACACCCAGCACAGAAAGCTGCTGTCAAGGAGAAAGCCTTGCCAGCACTTGCCCGTCAACAAAGTGGCTCTGCTCCTGCCAGCCTCCCCTTCCCGGTGCGCCGCAGTCAGTGATGCTCGGAGGAGAGCGGAGAGCTTCAGTTGCCTCGTCCTCTCGCAGGCTGGAGCTTCTGATCCACATTTTGCTCTTTCCTGTTGCTGGCAGCCAGCACAGCTTTGTGCTTCTGAAGCTGTAAGAAAGGAGTTGATTCAGCAATAAGCATAGCCTAGGCTGATTTGTTTTTTCAGTGGCTGCGAGCAATGGGTATTACTCATGCCACACCTCCAGGATCATTTGAATCTGGTATAAATCTAATCTGCTGCTGAAAGCGGTGGTCTCATGCTGTCCTGTGGGCTCAGTCTTTCACTCCCACATCCCTCCCTAGTGCTGTCACTAGCACTTATGTGGGCCTGTGGTGAGCTGGATCAAAGAGGGCATCCCACTGCAAACTAAACTCTCTCACCCACTCCTTTGACCATGAAAAACTCCATATTGGTATAAGCAAGTGCTACCTCGGAAGTGCTCGATCTGCCTCTGCTGGGAGCTTGCCTCCTATAAATGGCTCAGGATACCAAAGGAGGAAATTAAAGTGTCAGGAAGCAACTTCTCGTTGCTTTCCAGCAGTCGTGGTATTTGTGTTATACTTGTTTTTAGACTCTCTCCAAATGCCAAAATGGGATAAGACAGATCAAAACTAACTTGGAATAACTCAAAACACTGTTAAATTCACAACACCTCTCAGTACAGGCCATGAAAGTTGCACCTGCTTAGTCCACACTGCATTATTTTCTTTCATGTAGTGCTTCAACGGTCCCTGCTATTTGAGAAAACTACACTTAAAGTGCCAGGAAACCTGATTGAAAATATGTTCAATAAACTCCCCAGGGCAGTTTGTGAAAAAGACAGTGTAGTTCAAGTAGCATCACACATGTTTAAAATTGCAACAGACACTTTGAAACCATGTGTTGTGTAATGATCAGGGTGCTAAATCATGTGTCAAAGCTGAGGGATCTGGTTTCTCTGAAAAGTGCTAATGTTTTTTGATTCTGAGTAGAAGCTGCGTTTAAAAGAAATGATCAGAAAGCACAAGCCAGTTTATGAGAGCATTAGTGCTTCAGATGTGGTTTATCTACTTAGCAGCAAACCCAGCCTGCAGCAAACATATTTTGGACATTTGAATCGAATAATCCTATCTGCACACAAACTTCACATAACAGTTTGCCTCGGTAGTAAAAGTAACCAGTGATTAAATTGCTGCAACAGTGAACTTGGTAAAAAGTGATGTGTCGGAGACAACGTGTAGTTTAATGGTAGGTGCCCTTCTGTTGCAAATGAAGGCTTAATGCCGCTTCTTGGCCAAATCTGAAACGCATTAGTCATTCCAGTGACTTGAACTTCATCCAACTTTCTCAGAACTGTTCCTAATAGTCTGTCTGCACCGTCTTGCACTTGGAGTTGCCCCAGTACATCCCTGCAAATCTGTTGCACCTGACATTCTTGGTGTCTGCAAGCTGGACCAGTGGTTTTGTCTGGTAGCTAACTAAGATCTCACCTATACCATGATGAGCTGGACCGATTGCTTACTGCTTCCCCAAGAAGAAAGCCCGTTGTCCTTCTGAAAAATGAGAGCTACTAAAACTCATCTAGGAACAGAAAGACAAAAAGAGGGGAAACAGTCACTAGAAGCTTTGAGACCAGAGGGAAGTAGGCAGCTTTCAGTCAAGACATCCCAAACTGGGATTCTTTTGACCTCTGTAAGGACAAGAAGGAAGACCATACTGGAGAGCACAACAGAGAAAAGCCAGCCACACAGCAACCCAGGCAGCGCTGTCTTTACTCTTACTGTGGGGCCATTTACTGGTCCAGCTTTTGCCTAGCATTGACAAATCGCTTACTGGAGTGTAAAATACTCCCTGAGCTAAAGTGGGATTTTTCACATAAAGCTTTAGCTGAGGGCAGGACCTGCGTTTTCTTTATTTCACTTTTGGTCCCTAGCAGGTGTGACTCAGAACATCCTCTAAGCAGAGGAAACCCATTTTCAAATATGTAAAAAGTGGTTTACAGTATCAAATGCAATCAAATTGCAAATCCAGCAATTCTTGTGGATGAAAATGCAGGATGCACAAGCATAGGTATATTGGGCCATAGGTTTATCTACTTAGCAGCAAACCCAGCCTGCAGCAAACATATTTTGGACATTCAAATCGAATAATCCTATCTGCACACAAACCTCACATAACAGTTTGCTTCAGTAGTAAAAGTAACCCGTGATTAAATTGCTGATTAAATTGGTAGGTTTTTTTACCTACCTTGAGTTTTCAGAGAAATTTGGGTTGGAAGCCCAGTGTGTAACTTCAGTCTACTGGCTGCTCTGAGGTAATTTTCAGCCCCAAGCACTTGCAAAGTGTACAGATCCCACCGCAGCTTGCCATGAACAGGGGTCCTGCAACCTCACTTATTATCCAGTTCCTATTAGCACAAATTTCAGTCCCTGCCTGCACAGCGGTGCAGGGCAATTTCCTTTGTAGCGGAAATTTCAAGGCAGTGTGTTGGAAAATGAACTCCCAGCACTTTTATGTAACACACAAATTTCCTCAGTCTTCAATGCACTCTGTCACCAAAGCTCAAAAGAGGTCCATAAGCACAGGCAGGTATACTCCTACCAAAGTCCTACTCTATAGCTAAGTTCAGCTCTTCCAGCACCACCTCACCCTCTAAATACATTAGCACTGTAGCCAACAATGTCTCTCTTCCTCACAATGTCCAGCTTAAAAAACTAGGTAGAAGCCCCAATATTTGATTTGGTTGAAAATGTCAGGAATTTTAGACATCTTTAATAGTACCGTTACCGCAGCAATAGCTCACCTTTCCTTATAAACCCTGCAATTGTCAGCATTAAACCACAAACCTTTGGCAATTTAAAGGACAGTTAATGATGTTAATGACAACCCTTTTCTGGTTTGATGGGGTCTTTTTGATTTGTGCCTCCTTACCTGGGTTGGAGCATGTCCCTCATGCAACCTCTTAAAGGCTACCCCAGAAAGAATGGTTGTATCGTCCTGGCACTCTGTTCCAATATTGACAATCAGCATGAGGAAATGGTGTAGTTATTAAAACCTGCTGTATCCACTTGTAATCTGTGTGATCTTCTTAACAAAGCCAAGCTGCCTTCCTCAGATGCCAGGTTGCTCGACTGTACACCTCACGCCATGAAATCTGCTCGAGGGCTACAAAATCAAAGCTGGATTAATGTCAACAGCTAGAACATCTTGCCATCTGTTAGAACAAAAATCCTGCACAGAAATATGGAGCATAACAAATCGGAAGGAAATGTTGCTGAGCTGGTGGGCTGTGAGCGCTTCAGCGTAGGCATCTGGAAAGGAACAGGGTCTCTCCTAACACATAATGAAAACAATTCAGAGTAGTGCCACTTCATACAGCACTGTGAGTCACAGGATATGTCCTTATGAGTCCTAGCACCTCATACGAGAGGTGTGCACATCTGGATGCAGTAATGAGAGGATGGCTTTCTGCTGTAGCTGCTCACATCCACACTCAGCTAACCCAGATGCCAGGGAGCACCTGAAATAAATTCACCGGGGTGGCATATTCTGAAACACTCTGTGAAGACATAAGACTCTTAAGATTTATTCTCCACACCACACTTGAAAAACCCACCACGTGACCTTTGTTTAAGCAATAGGACATACATGGTCCAAGACAGTGTTTAGGATTCAGGGACCAAAACAAAGTCAGTAGCCAAAAGCCAAGCCGAAGGTCAGGGGAAGGGCTAGCAACAACAGGCTTCAGTTGTCAGCCAGCCCAGGAGAAACTGCAAGTTCTGGCCACTCTCTCTCCAGCCAGTAACCCCGGGTTACATTAGCATGACCCAAAGCGGTTGCTTATTCAGTCATTCCTGCCAGGCCTCACTGGCAGGGAGGTCTGGTCCAAACCTAGGACCCAGAAACAAGCGCTTGGTTTTTATTTGAGAAAATAAACAGAGGTAGAGTTTCAAACTGTGGGTGTTAAACGCCCATGAAGAACTTGCACGGTACAGGTCATTCTCTCTCCTCGGTTTGAAATATTCCACATGAAAATCTGGCAGACCATATCTAAGCAACAAACACATTCGTCCCACTGTGGGATCTATTTTGAGACAATACTTAACCAAAGAAGAGCTCAGCCTGAGGAAAACATTTTTCCCGGTCACTAGTAACTTGCAGAAGCAATTTTCAAATATGCTTCATGTTGGACAAAGTCTGCTATTAAAGTGAATGTCTAAATTCATGGGCACCAACAGAAGCCAATTAATAGCAGGCAGAAAACACTTTTGACAGTCTCCCCCACATAATTCCCTGTGTTGGAAACACCGTAGGAAGATTAATATCTGATGAAGTTAATATGAAGAAATAAAGAAAGCGATCACCCTTTCAGCTTCTTGCATTTGTGTAATTCTCTTCTTGCATATGGTAATCCTGTCAAATGTCATGATGGTTTTGTAATTTTGTTTTGTTTTGTTTTTTTTTAAATGACAGGATACTTCAACGACCATTACTAATATCTCTTGGTATGCAAAGCATGGTCATGATACAATGCAGGAAAACTTCACAATTCAGAGAGCAAAATGATTAAATGCAAGCCTCAAAAATCTTTCCACTTGCGTATAGATTTTTATGAATAGATTTTTTAGAAGAGACCTGCAGATTGTAGACAGTATTCTTATGTTCCACATGAGTGAAAATTGAGTGATGATATCAATTGCATCACAGTGCAACTTCTTTGGGAAGCTAAAGTAATTTGATTGACTTTAACTGGAAACATTCCAGATTTGTGCTAATATATCTAAAAGCAGAATTCAGTATTTATCTTTCCTTTAATCAGTGAAGTAGCTCCCACTCTTATAGGAAGTCTTACTGAAGCTGACGAAGTATCTATTTGTCGTGCATGGCACAACTGATTTATTAGGTTTACATAAATTGCAGATGCCACTGAGCTTTGTCATGTGTTGCCTAAACCCAAGTTTTAGTAAAGATTTCAAAACTTCTTGCACTTCCAATACCATATTTTGCCATACTGACAAAATAAGTATTATATTTTTTAGAAATTTAATTTCATAAGAAATTGAAAAAAAAATTTGTTGCAATTCTAAATTAAAGCTAATAAGAGAACTTCTACATTTCTTATAAAGCAGAAATATGAGGTTTTTCTCTCAGCTTTATTCATTAAGGGAAGAATGGGGATAATTTAGAATAGGTAATTCCAACTTTTCCAGAAGGTTGCGTGTGGATTTACTTGTAGCTCTGGAAATCTCCAAGAGAAAGGAACTGAAAATACCAACACAAACAACAGCTTCTTTATAAAATTTGTAAGGATCTCTGAAATGTATAGTTAGAATATTGTATATCCTCAGGATAGGTACATGAACAACAACTTTGACAGCAAAGTCAGTGTTCGCATACTCTCTACTTCCTTTCCCCACACTCATTACCTCATTACACTTTCTCATTCTCTTGACTCTTTCAGGTAGGCCAGGGAAAGCCGCTTGTGGGTGCACACTATAAATCAAGCTACTATGAAGTTATCCCAATTAAAAAAAATAAAAAAAATTGCTTAACAAGGAAAGAAAAAATCAAAATTCTTACAGACATGTTGGTGCTTTCTGCCATAAGATGCTTGTTAAAGAAGACACTGGGAAATCTACCTAAAGCTACAATTTTTCACTTTCCCTTTAATTTAATTTAATTTAATTTCATTTCATTTCATTTCATTTCAATTGAATTCACTTCACTTCATTTTATTATTTGACTCTTTCATTTTTCCTCTTTCCTTGCCTCCTCTTTTTGCTAAACCAGATCAAGAGATTGAACTCACCCTAATACATATGCCTGAGAGAGAAACAGAATCATATGGTAAGAATACAGTTTTTATCTATTGGGGTTCCTGGCTCCTTTGCTACGGACTTTGACAAGTTTGTAGTGAACAAGGCAGGATATCGTAGGAAAGGGACAATCTCACAGGAAAAGAAGCCAAAAGTGCTCTCCCAGACAACCTTGATTCCATCACAGCACACTTTCTTGTACAGAGATTTGCAAAACTTATCCATATCATAATTCATTGCATACGAAGATGGCATATTAGCTTGTAAGCTATACATTCTTTGGGGCTTCTCATGGGTCTGGAGTCCAAACACTAATATATAAAAGAGGGGAATCTAAGCCTTTCATAAATATCTTTCCATATTTTGTCTGGGTTTTTTGGGAAGTATAGTGAGATCTTATTTCCTGGAAGCTTTTTTCCATGTCTATAGTTTGGAAGTATTCAGAAAGCCACAGTCTAGCTGACAAATACACTATACATTTCCAACATATTCTCTGCTGTTTGGCTACTAAACCCGCCATAGCAGCTTTAATTCTGTTTAGTAGTGTGACTCCAGTTCTCTCCAGCAAATATGATTCCAGTAAGCACAGGCAGGCTTTGCTGTCCCGTTTGAATGATTTTCTAGGCAATCTGCTAAGGTACTGCAGTATTGATAGCAATGGAAAAACTCTTTCTTTTTCATTTAAGTGTCAGTACTTTTTTCAGCATCCAAATATAAACATGGGATTTATTTATACTTTGTGTTAACGCAAGTTAATTTATTAGTCTCTATTTTCTTTACTTACTTACGTAAACTATCATTCTTCAGCTCTTTCTTCTTGCTAGAAATCAGTATGTTATATGACAAAAAACTTCCCTGGCACTTCTGCCTTCTGTTACATGCAAGGGATCATTTTGGTTGTTTCCTTACTGATTTTTCTCGTCAAAAATATTTCTTCTGTCTCATGCTATTTTACTGTTAGCATCTCAAAGATCCTCTCTCAGAATATTCAGTCTGTAAGGATTTGTGGGGAAGAGCTATTTTCTTCCATGATTTTTTTTCTTTGCTGTTTGAAACACAGGCAACTAATTGCTTATTCTTAGAATATGGATAGAGCTGATGCCAAGGAACTTCCCCAGAGCAGGGAATTTTTGCCTCTTTGGCCAGACTTGCAGCGCATCCAAATTGATATAAATTCATTCAAGACAACAACTTATTACTAATTTATATGGTGATAATCTAATGCATTTCAGTTTAATTATTTCACAACATGTGGAAGGTTGGTGTGCACGTATCATTTTGATCAATTCATATGTCTTATGTTAAATACCTGAAGAAGAGGGACCCAGGAATAAATTTAGAGGTGTCAAAAAACTGTAGCCTTACCGTTATTTATCTTGGGAAATGTGGATGGAAGGCTGGTTGCCATATAAGATTCTTTTCTGCACAGCAGTGTTTCTTCTACCTCGCCCTCAACAGGTATCTGCTTTGCTTTATGGTTGCTAAATTCAATCCTTATCTAAGGATTTTTTAGAAGGCCTTGATGTCTGAAAAAACCAGGCAATAATGGAAATTTATATAAAATGGAAAACTAAAGAAAAAAGCCCCCCAACCCTTTGATAGAAAGATTATTAATGATATTCATATAATCTGTTATTCATATTTCTTTGCACATGGTTTTGATCAAATCCATTTTTTTTTACCATTTTGCACATCAGATGAACAAAATAGCACATTAAATTGGCATTCGTAGGATGGAACAATTGTCACCAGGATTTTCTGAAGTTAGCTTTGCTCTTTCCATACATCCTTGTCCAGTTTTATCAGTAAAGAAAGGTAGGTCAACAAACTTGAACACAACTTTGCAATCTGTCTGTTGTGGGCCGTGCCAACGTACTGACTTGTATGCTTCTTTTAAGGTGTATGGATTCGCTAAAAGCAATTATAACCACATGGGAACATTCAAGGCAGTGAAGGAAGACAATGAATTAAAAATGAAAGAACCTGGAAAAGCGTCTTGCAAAGAATCAATGTCAAGAGCCACCAGAATTTTGCAGGAATGAAACTATGCAGATATTATCCAAACCACCACGGTGAGAAAGGACTGTAAGTGACACAGACACTGCCATACAGATGATGTGGAAAGGAGTCCCGTCAAATGATGATTCCTGGATAAAGCCAACAGTAAGCACAACCATGCAATGCTGGGCTGAGGTGTGGCAACCTGTCACCCTTGTTATGCATATATTTTTCAATCCCTTTAATTACAAACTAGGATGACTCAGAACACGTAACTTTTCTGATTTGCTTTGGGCATTTGCTGCTTCTTGGGATTTGAGATTGACCATTTGTCTAAAGCTACCCAGGTGGCATGGGAGGAATGGGAAACCTGGGCACAGATGAGTAAGCATGGGCCTGCCCTCCCTTGCAGGACTGAGGCTGGTCCATGCAACAGCTGGGTCGTTACAGAACTGGAAGCTTGAGCATTTCCAGCATCAGAGGATGGACTGGAAATACTCCAGTGCCTGCTGCCTTTGTGAAAAGGGAAACACTATGAGAAGGATATGTGTCCTAAGAAAATCAGAAAGACCAGAAAACCCAAGTGACTGATGTTCTGGGTGATCCTGAGGTCCACAGGCTGGACATTTTTTTGCCTTCTTCACCTAAAAGTAAGAAAATGCCTTCACAAATCAGGTCTGTGCAAAGCAGTGTCATTAGCCATTCCCCCTCACGACTACTGGAAGAGGTAACAGTCCTTCTCACCCTTTTCAGAGAACATGCTGTGGCTGACAACATTCAAGAAGTGAGAGCAGTATTGAATACCCTCCTGCTCCTGAGAAGGTTCTCACTCTCCTTTCCACCGTCAAAGGAGAGGCACTAAACCGCAGAGATGCACTCACACTCGTTCCTTCTCACCGTGTTCATGAATATTTCATTCTTAAAACGAAAAGTTAAACCGCTGCAGCTAGAGGGAAGTGATATGTTGCATTCCCCTCACTAGTTCCTAAAAAATGAAAGAGTTGCAGGAGCCTGGGAGATGTGGTGTGACCTTTTTTCAGCTGGGAAAAAAAAAACAAACCCAGAAGGACACCTGTGCTGCAGTGGTGCTGAGAAGAGAGTCTAGCATGAAGAGAGAAGGATCATTTAAAGTATTCTGATTTCCACATTTCATAGTAGTTGCAATGGGGATGTCTGTGAGGAACAAACTGGCTTCTCCAAATTCCCTGAAGATCTCCCTTTTTCCCTTTGTAGGAATTCCCTTTGTAGACCAGTGGAGACTGGGAGCTTCACTTCAGGCTGTCAACTGTGAGTAGCAGGAACTGTCAGCACAAAAAAAAGCTGATAGGCAGCATACAGACCATATAGACTTGGAGAGCCAATCTTTGATCTCATTAAGGTTTATTTACTCATCTGTAAGTTTTTAAATCTCAGACTGATCAGTGGAAACATCTCTTGTTAAAGACAATGAGAAACAGAAAGGCAGCCTTACACTTACACAAATAATTATATTTGTACAAATCTCTTTTCAAATGGAACAGAGCTTACAGTACTAGGAAGACAACAATAGCTTTTATGACAGCTGGAAATTCCTCAAACAGTACTCGGGACTTTTAGAATTAGCAAAAGTTCTCTTTAGACACTACAGATAAAAGCCTGGCTCCTGGAATTCAGTGGGAGTTTCATCATCACTTTCAGTGGAGTCTGGATTTCAACACACTGTATGAAGTCATAGAAATTAGAGATGGAAAAAGCTGCTTAATCATTCAGACTAGACCCCAAGCCTTTTTTTAAAATTTTTATTGTTTTCCCCAAGGACTTCTTTGGCATCTGAGAACATTTCACAGACTTTTGTTCTGAGATGTTCCTTTCCCTCTTTCCTAAACATCTCAAACCCCTTATTTAGCTGGGGAGCTGAGGAGCAAGGCTAGCAGCCTGGAGCTCCTGATGTTCCTAACTGACAGGTTCATCCCTCTTCTCCCTTCCGTACCTCACCAGTTCCAATACCCCCTTGTGCTCTCAGAAGGATGGGAAAGAGCTCCTGTCACCCGTTTCACCTGTAGGATGCTTTCCTGCCATAATGTATACATGAAAAACCCTCCCAACTGAATAACCCACAGCAGCCCCAGAAGCCCAGCTTTGGCCATGATGACTTTAATCTATCCTGTGCCAGTTCAGCATCATACCCTACAATAGAGCTTCTCCATCCTTGTAGGCTTTACACGCCTAATTTTTTACATAGTCTAAAAAAATCTCTGTTAAGAAATACCCTTGCCTTAATAATCATCATGCAAATGCAAGAGGAAAACCAACATGGTGTTCTCCAAGTGTGAGGAAGACAACGCCTACTCATAAAATACTGTTTGAAAGCTTAGCAGGTTTGCTCTACATAATTTAAACCGACAGCTTCAGTCAGGCAGCTTTCCTAAAGGAGAAGACAAGTCAGAGAGGGGGCGAGCATGAGAGTCAGGACATCTTTATTCATATCTTGGTAACTTTGTGGAAAGCTGTAATCTAATGGAGTTTCATAGGAGATCTTGAGAAGGGAGCTGAGCAGGTGCACTAGTATGGTTAAAGAAGAGGGAGAAAAGTGCCAGATATCAAAAGTTATTAAAGAAGCTGAAGCAGCAGATTACCTGCAGGCATATTTTCAGCAGTGTCAGGGGACCTCACACCTTCCGATCACAACCAGGTCTGGGAATCTATGAGAGCACTGTATGTCTGTCTGCTGCATGATGCCTTCAATGGTCAGGTTTGAAGACACTGAGGAAAGTGTCTGTAAGGAATGAACTGCTTCTCTTTTAGGCCTATTGAGAGTTTGCTGTTAGGAAGATTTAGGAAACTTTTTTTCCTTATACTTATTCTGCTTGTTCTATTTCTATTTCACTATTTCTAGCTATATGTCTTAGCACTGTCTTCTCGACCCCTGGTGATACATCACAAAATCTTCATAAGGTGCTGAAACACAAGATAGATACAGGGGGCTTCCAGGAGTGAGTGCAAGCACAGGAGGTGGCAGTGGCTCCTACAGGGCCTCATGGCTGCATTACAGTGCAGGTGGGATACTGGTACCCTCTGGAATCCTTCCTCCCACTTTCAGAGATCGGGTTGTCCCAGGGGTCTACAGGCAAGCTCAGTCTTACTGTCAGTCAGCTGGCACAGATAAAGTTGAGCAATCCCGGCACATTGGGAAAGTTTATTTTTCTTTCTTGGTATATGTGGTGCTGAGGAACATGAAGGAGGGCTTGTGTCGCAGCTTAACCAGGCTGTATGAATATGTTAACATTTCTATTCTTTCCTCATAGGTTGTCCCTCTGGCTTCCAGTTTTCAAACTTGGTTGTGTTTCATTAGCCCTGTGGGTTACTCTGCAAGGTTTGTGCAATATCTACAATGGAGATGTGTACATGAGGTCTAGTTCCCTATCTTCTCTTCACTATCAATTAAAAAAAAAAAAAAAAAAGCACTGTTAAGGTGTGGTAACAGATCTACTGCAGGAAGAGATGAGCACTGCCTTACAGGATCCTCTTCTTCTAACTGTCTGAAAGAAGCGCTGAGATGACCAGCTCAGATGTACACATTTACAATGCTGACACACATATAAAGTAAGAGGAAGCCCAACTAGGTACCTATTAAGACATCTATATATTTGGACGATATTTTCATTTGGGGGTGCTGAAATCAAGTCTTACAAACCTGAAATAAGCTAAAATCTAGACATGGATTTATGGGTTCTAGACATTCAAATGTGAAAATTGGACCTTTCAAGTTTGCAGTGAAGAAATGTATTCATCTTTTCACCATATTCTAGTTCCACTAAGACAAAATCCTATAGTTTTATCTCTATAGGGCTACATCCTATATCTGCAGATCAAGACCTGGATCTGGACAACTGTAAAATCTTAGATAAGGTCTAGAAGATGCAAACTATGTGTTTGTCAGGCCCATCAAATCCTGGAATTAGAATCATCTGTAGTGTTTTATCCACTGCCATATGGGAGGGGTATACTGTACAAAGGATAGATGAAGGTACAGGTCTTGGTAGAGATGAAGAATACATGGCAAGAGCACTTTGCATTGGAGAAGGAATGCATTAGTGAATATATCGCTTGTTCTTTATGGTGGATAAATGCATTACATTTTGCATGCACTTATCTAAGGGACCGAACTGCAGCCCAGTTTAAAAAATTTCCCAGTTTTCCTCTCTTCTTATTAACATTTGTGTTCTATGAAGCTTTATAATTTAATGTATGATTGTCGGAGAGGCAGATCACATTCTCCAAAGTTTCCTGCATGTGAAAAAATAGCATAGCATTTAATTTTAAAAACTACTTGTCAAGAACTGCATAGCAAATCACACATGATCTCTCCCGTTTCCAATTAAAAAGCTTACCTTTAAGAAATGTGGCAATAAGCAGAGGCACATGGGCTGTTTGGCAGCCTGCCTGAAAATCCCTGCAGCCAATGAATAATGATTACACTGCAGAGCATCTGCCATCCAGAAACAGACTATTCTGTCTCTTGAACCTGCCTTTGTGTCTTTGTACACAACAGAGTGGAGGTGAAAGTATTTTTTCTTCTGGATGCAGTGAGGAGCCAGATGTTCATTTAAATTAGAAATGTGATTAAACAAGGCCCAATAATACATGAAGTTAGTAAAATATTAAAATATATAATCCATTCTGCTTCAGATTTTTTCCGTATGAATGTTAAGTATTTTGTTGCTTGTTATGTAAAGGTAGAATGGTGCTAACAAAAAGTTGTTTTCCAGTAGTCTCCTATTAAAAATTTCAACACTGATTGAGATAAATGGCTGACATCCCAAAATAAATGTTTCAGACAAGTTACTAAACACAGAGAGCTGTCAGGGCAGGTCAAGCCATTGCAAGCACTCCTTCTCCACCCACTACAGGAAAAGTATTTCCATTCTCATCAGGGACTTAGCTGATAAATCAAAAGCCAATCCTATCTTTCTCTACTCGCTGGGGCATCCAGAGAAAGTGCTGAAGGGTCATGAGGAACAAAAATGTCTCCAGAAGGTTGGGTGGAAAGAGCAAGCCATAAATAGCTGGAATCGTTCTGAATTAGAAAGAATGAAGAAGAGCTCTGCTTTCCTAATTTTTTTTTTGAAGACACGGGGCATCTCTGTTAGAAATTAATAGGCACTCACCACCTTGATATTGATACCACTCTTACATCAAACCAGATCGACTTGTATCACTTAACATTAAAGGCATGTGAATATTGGGCAGACACCACTTCTTCTCCTCTGTGTTTCAGTGACTTGAGTAGAAGCCACGGGGATTTCCTTTCACTACTGAGCGAGGAAAATCATAATTATTCTCAATTCCTAGGACTTCCAAAAGAATATGATGTTATGATGTCAATAGGAATTTAGGAAGTGTATGTATGAACAGACTGTTCCAATCTATGCCTGGGTTTGATGACCAAATAGAATTTAAAAAGCAAAAGATTGCATGTCAGGAACTTGTCAGTACTGGAACAGCATTAATAGGAATGCCAGCTCAACTCTCCCATATGCTTCTAAGCGGCTCAATTTAAAAACCTGTGAGTTTAGGATATAAAAATGAACATAACACATATAAAAATAAAGGGTTAAACTATGAAAAGATTTCAGAAATTTTGGTATTGCTGGATTCAGCTTTTCTCCAGAAAACCTGAAGACAAAAAATTAATACATATTCTGAGCAAAGCTTCATTTTTGTTTGCTTTCTGATGCCTTAGAAAGTATATTAATTTTAATCAAGTTATCACAACTTGAAAAGATGTACGAAGGTGAAAAGGATGATCTGTGCTCCGCTGTGATACTGATTAGGACGTGAATCTGCAATTCGTTATGCATTAGCTACCTCTTTTTCTCCATTGGCTGCACAAAGGTCAGAATATATAAAATTATGCATAACTGTAGACATAGGCTGGATCAAAGTCACAGACAAAATAACCAGACAGCTCTGGAATCATGGATCCCAAACTTTACTTGGATAGCTTATAAGTATATTATCTTCTTCTTCTTTTCCTTCTCTTTTATATAAAAAAAAGGTTCAGCTGATCTTTCAGAGCTGGACATCTAGCCCTCAAGAAATTATTGGGTTTTTGTAAGTCTATAAAGAGAGCTACATAGTTCTTTGTTTGTTATAAATATCAAAGAAAATTAAATGATAGTTGTAATTTTGATACAGTAAGTGAAATCTATCCTCTAACATACAAGCTATTGCTAAAGTGAAAAAGCATTTAAAATATTAAGACTGTGTATAGTTTTCTGATTCTTTTCCTTATGAGGAAAATTACTTATTGCAATTGTTTCCTCTGAACATCATTCTCTTATTATATATCAACCTTGGTTCAAGCATCTCGATACTATTGTCGCACGTCAAACCAAACATTACTTGGCAACAGGCAAGGGCAAACAGATAGGCTTACAGTTTGTTTTTATAATTAGCTACTGTGTCAGCGTGAAAGCTAGGCAAAAGTCTTAGGATACGTGGCCAAGGTACATAATCATGAAGTGCCGTGCAAGACTACCTGCTAGGCTCATTTACAGCAATGACTGTTGTGAACAAATAGGTATGCAGCAGTGTGTAATCTCAGGCAGGGCAAGGACAGTTTTAACGATTAAAATGGCTCATTACTGAAGCTGCGTCTACAAATTTAGGTGGAGTTGGACTATGGCAGGTCGTCACAGAAACCTGGAATCATCCCACCTACTTTCAGATCCTTGGTAATGGTGCTTAAGTTATGGGCAGAGACTTGCTAAATTTCTTTTCCTGTCGGTGGAGAGAGAGAGGACCACTGCCAGAGGTAGATGTCTAAAGTTAGGGGGGATGAGTGAAAGCGCAGCTGTTTCCAGGCGTAGGGAAGGTGGCACGTACTGCCTTCACATCTTTCCACATATAGTCCTAGAGAAGATTAGTTTACATAAGGTGTAACTGAGCTGTGGCTGCTGCAATTCAGACTTCCCCCCTGCTCACAATGAGTAGATGCTACCCATGGTAGGAAAACTTCAGGGTTTATGGGCTACATGAGGCCCATCTCCTTAAAGTACTAGCCTTTGTAGACTGAAAATCATACTAGAGTGTTCTTCATACATTATAACATGGCAAAAGGAGTTGTCTGGACATAGAGGAGACATGACAGTGCTGGGTGAGATATGATGGGAGCAAGTAAGCTGATGAGTGCCGTGGCTGCTAGCCTGGGAAACACCACTCTGTGCTAGTGCAAGAGGAACTTTAGGGCCTCCTTAGCTCCCCACCAGCCCTCCCAGGAAATTCACCACTTAATAATGCATTTGCTTAAACTGTGCGAAGCTACGCTGCAGTTTGTAATTAAGTCACATTCTCTTTGATGGGGAATGTGCTATGGTGGGCTACTTGACTGTGTTGTCTTTTTATGCCTTGCAACAGCTTAGGAAGTAATGCAAACACATTTAGACTGTATACATGTAAATGAGTCTGTAGACGTATATGCATGCAAAAACTCTTTGCAGGGCTTGATAATTTCTCTGGGTTGAAACTGTGTGTTAAATGCAACTGTTCTCATCTGACAGAGGTTTTGTACTGTATTGAGCTATGTCTGTGACACAACAGGACATGCAAGAAAACCAGGACCACATTGTCCAACTTCGCTTCTAGAAAAAAAAGTAGGTTAGTTTTGTATTTTGGATACACTTCAACAAAGTGATTACGGAGATATTTTAACTGAACATGTACTTCAAAATGTTTAAATACTTTTCTTTGTTGGGGTCTGGTTTATCTTTATGCTTTTGTTCTTTACTGTGAATACATCCCATCAACATTTTCCTGATGGCAGGAGGCTCCCTGTGTATTGTGTGCATTTGTTTTCTTGAAAATGTAATGAATTTGAGACACTTTCAGCAAAACAAAAAAGTGTTCTGCAAATTCTCTTCATTCTTGACAGCTCTGCCCCAAGGACAGGACCATGGGATCCCCAGCCTTGGGCAATCGGTTTTGTCTGAGAACAGCGAACCATCAGAATCTCCTGTTAGTGCTCAGAAAAAGTGTTGATTTGTCTAAATAGCTGCAGGATAGAGGAAGAGATGAATTGGGCTTAACCGTTATTTGTCCCAGTATGGACCAAACACAAAAGGAAATCTTGTCTCCTTCTACCCCATCATGTTTTCCTAAAATGCGCTATATCTGTTTCCTTATTGGCTCTCTCCGCAAATATTTTTTTGGAATAACTCCAGACTGATGGCTTAAAGTTTCAAAACATTCACTCAGTCATTTTGATCCACAGCATGATGGAGATAAGGGGTTAGGTGTTTAAATATTTTAGTGATAACAGGAGGGGGGCATGGCATCCAGATCTATTTCCCTGAGCACAACAGAAGTCAGAACATTTTCCTGGAGCCCAGAAAAGCTCTATACATACTGTGCTATTATGTGTCAAAATAGACACCTCTGTGGTGCAAGTTGATTCGGGTTACTTGGCTATTTCTCTAGAAATAGCAACCAGACACTTGTTGCTCCCTATTTTTTCTTTCTCTGATCCTAAGCAGCCATAACTTTGCAAGCCTGGATTTATCACAAAGGTGAGAGGAGAGAGCTTTAGTTCCCTGGCCCATCAGCCAGAGCAATGTGTGCTCCTGTATCACGTGTGGCAGTTGTGGCCACATGGCCGTGCAGCCGCTCCAGTCAGATCAGGGCTACCACTGCTCTCAGGCCTTAGTAGATCACTCTCTTAAAAACATTGCCCTCCAAGAGCCTCACTCCAGCTGTCTCTGTGGGTAAGATTCAGCTAATAAAATAAAGACAACTGCCAGCTAGTTTCTGTACACTCTCTTATGCCTCCTTGCTGAAGGGATTTGGGCAATTTTCATAGAATCATAGAATCATAGAATCATAGAATTGTTGAGGTTGGAAGGGACCTTTAAGATCATCGAGTCCAACCTTTAGCCTACCCTGACAAGAGCCACTTCTAAACCATGTCCCTAAGTGCCCCATCTACCCTTTTTTTAAACACCTCCAGGGATGGTGGATCCACCACCTCCCTGGGCAGCCTATTCCAATGTTTAATAACCCTTTCAGTGAAAAAATGTTTCCTAATATCTAATCTAAACCTCCCCTGATGTAACTTGAACCCATTTCCTCTCATCTATCACTTGTCACCAGGGAGAAGAGGTCAGCCCCCATCTCTCTACAACCTCCTTTCAGGTAGTTGTAGAGGGTGATAAGGTCTCCGCTCAGCCTCCTCTTCTCCAGGCTAAACAACCCCAGCTCCCTCAGTCGTTCTTCATAAGGTTTGTCCTCCAGACCCCTCACCAGCTTTGTAGCCCTTCTCTGGACACGCTCCAACACCTCAGTGTCGCTCTTGTAGCGAGGGGCCCAAAACTGAATGCAGTACTCGAGGTGGGGCCTTACCAGTGCCGAGTACAGGGGGATGATCACTTCCCTGGTCCGGCTCACCACACTATTCCTGATACAGGCTAGGATGCTGTTGGCCTTCTTGGCCACCTGGGCACACTGCTGGCTCATATTCAGCCGGCTGTCCACCAACACCCCCAGGTCCTTTTCTGTCAAGCTGCTTTCGAGCCACTCTGCCCCAATCCTGTAGCGCTGCATGGGGTTGTTGTGTCCCAAGTGCAGGACCCGGCACTTGGCCTTGTTGAACCTCGTACCATTGGTCTCAGCCCCTCGGTCCAGCCTGTCCAGATCCCTCTGCAGAGCCAACCTACCCTCAAGCAGATCAACACACCCGCCCAGTTTAGTGTCATCCGCGAACTTACTGAGGGTGCATTCGATCCCCTCGTCCAGATCATTGATAAAGATATTAAAGAGAACCGGCCCCAGCACCGAGCCCTGGGGGACACCACTTGTGACTGGACACCAACTGGATTTAACTCCATTTACCACCACTCTCTGGGCACGGCCATCCAGCCAGTTTTTTACCCAGCGAAGAGTACACCTGTCCAGGCCATGAGCAGCCAGTTTCTCCAGGAGAATGCTGTGGGAAACAGTGTCAAAAGCTTTGCAAAAATCCAAGTAGATAACATCCACAGCTTTTCCCTCATCCACTAAGTGGGTCACCTTATCATAGAAGGATATTAGGTTTGATAGGCATGACCTGCCCTTCACAAACCCATGCTGACTGGGCCTGATCACCCTGTTCTCCTGCATGTGCCGTGTAATGGCACTGAGGAGGATCTGTTCCATGACCTTCCCAGGCACCGAGGTCAGACTGACTGGCCTGTAGTTCCCCGGATCCTCCTTCCGGCCCTTCTTGTGGATGGGTGTCACATTTGCTAACCTCCAGTCAGCTGGGACCTCCCCGGTTGTCCAGGACTGCTCATAAATGATACCAAGTGGCCTGGCGAGCACCTCCGCCAACTCTTTCAATACCCTTGGGTGGATCCCATCCGGCCCCATAGATTTGTGCACCTCCAGGTGCTGAAGCAGGTCCCTCACCATTTCCCTTTGGATTACAGGGGCTTCATTCTGCTCCCCATCCCTGTCTTCTAGTTCAGGGGTCTGGGTACTCAGGGAACAACTGGTCCTACTGCTGAAGACTGAGGCAAAGACTGCATTAAGTACCTCAGCCTTTTCCTCATCCTTGGTCACTATGTTGCCGGCCCTATCTACTAGAGGAAAGAGATAATCCTTAGTCCTCTTCTTATTGCTAATATATTTATAGAAACTTTTTTTGTTGTCCTTGACAACAGAAGCCAGGTTTAGCTCTAGCTGGGCTTTGGCCCTCCTGATTTTTTCCCTACATAGCTTAACTACCTCTTTGTAGTCGTCTTGAGTGGCCTGCCCTTCCTTCCAGAGGCCATAGATCCTCTTTTTTTCCCTAAGTTGCAACACTAGCTCCCTGTTTAGCCAGGCCAGCCTTTTTCCCCGACGGCTTGTCTTCTGGCACATGGGGACAGCCTGCTCCTGCGCCTTTAAGACTTCCTTCTTGAAAATCATCCAGGCTTCCTGGGCTCCTTTGCCCTGGAGGACTGCCTCCCAGGGGACTTTGTCAACCAGGCTCCTGAAAAGCCCAATGTCCGCCCTCCGGAAGTCCAAGGTAGCAGTTCTGCTGACCCCCCTCCTTGCTTCTCGCAGAATCGAAAACTCTATCATTTCATGGTCACTGTTCCCGAGACAGCCTCCAACCATCACATCCCCCACAAGACCTTCCCTGTTTACAAACAACAGATCCAGCAGGGCACCTTCCCTAGTTGGCTCTCTCACCAGCTGTGTCAGGAAGTTATCCCCAGCACATTCCAGGAACCTTCTAGACTGTTCCCTCCCTGCTGTATTGTATTCCCAGCAGATCTCCGGCAAATTGAAGTCCCCCACGAGGACAAGAGCTCGCGATCTTGAGACTTCTCCCAGCCGTTTATAGAATATTTCATCTGCCTCCTCATCCTGATTGGGCAGTCTATAACAGACTCCTACTACGATATCTGCCTTGTTAGCCCTGCCCCTGATTCTTACCCATAAACACTCAGTCTCATTATCACCATCATTTAGTTCAAAGCATTCATAACACTCCCTGACATACAGGGCCACACCCCTGCCTCTCCTTGCTTGCCTATCCTTCCTGAAGAGCCTATAGGCATCCATGGCAGCACTAGAGCTATGTGAGTCATCCCACCATGTTTCTGTGATGGCGACTACATCATAATTATCCTGCTGCACAATGGCTTCCAGCTCCTCCTGTTTGTTACCCATGCTACGTGCATTAGTGTATAAGCACTTCAGCTGGGCTATAGGTCTTTTCTCCTTTTTACTGGCGGGAGCCGAAATTCTGCCACCCCCAGACTTATTCCTAAGGAGCCTGGTTACGCCCCCTATCTTTTCCAAGTCTAGTGCCAGCATGCCACCTTCAGGCTTTTTGCTAGCAAGCTTGGATCTATCCCCATCCCCCTTCAAATCTAGTTTAAAGCCCTGTCAATGAGCCCCGCCAACTCTTGCCCTAAAACCCTTTTCCCCCTCTGAGACAGGCTTTTGCCGTCTGTTGCCAGCAGGCCTGGCGTCCTGAAAAGCAGCCCATAATCAAAGAACCCCAAGTCCTGCCGATGACACCAGTCTCTGAGCCAGGCATTGAACAGCTGGCATTTCCTATTAATCTTCTCATCTATCCTTGCAACTGTTGGGATAGAAGCAAACACTATTTGTGCTCCTGATCCCCTAACATAATGACATTTAAAGTATGTCATTAAAAATTCCATAAAAATATTCATTGTAAACATACTTTTTTTCTCCCAAGGGAGGGAGGCAAGAAAAGGCAGCTCACAGGGCTGGTATCTACTGTGTAGGTATCTGTAGTCAAATGACTTTAGAGTTTCATGACCCTAAGAAGCTTCTAATATTTATGGCAGCATAAAACGTCTTGTGAATGAGGGTCTTTTTTCACAGGTCCTAATAGTGTGATGTGAACTGGTTGAATTTAGAATACTGAATATTTGGCCTCAAAAATGTGGGGGCCAGTTGATGTGAAGAAATGTACCTCCTCAAAAGTTAATATGGTCCCTATTCCTGTAGTAGAGAACTGCCACGGGCATCAATGTTTCTATCCTTAATGTGTGTTAGAGGGAAAAAATGACATAATTCCTATTTATGCTGGAAGAACCAAGGATACGGGCAGGATATGGTACTTTTACTTAACTAGCCAGAGTAGTATATTAGTTGGCTGCCCTGTCAATTTGTTACCACAAGTCCACCAGAACTTATTGCCACATCCCTCACCGGGATGACATGACCATCCCTATGAGCTCTCTTAGTTTGTCCCAGAGCCTGCTCAGCGCTGCTAACTTACACCTTCTTTGCAGTTTTCAATCCCCACTCGCAAGTGCTGCAAAGTCTGTCTATCCTCTGAGGCAGCAGCAGTGGCTGCATCGTTAAAATAGAGAGGCCATATGGGTTCACCTCACATAATGCCAGGAGGACTGTGTGGTGTAAGAGAGAAGGGCAACACTCTCCATTCTCCCCCTGTCTCTGACCATGTCTGTAAAAATGGAGGGATTTTCCCCAGGCTATGCAAATTATCTATTTAAGGGTCTGGGAGTTAGGTCTACGTGTCTTGAGCTTTAGGTTGATGGCTTCAAATCTGGATCCCTCAAGCAAAAATAAAGGAAAAGAAAGAAGATGTTTTATGGAGGAATTAAGCAGTAAAAATACCTTGTTGGATGTGAAAACTGATAACATTCCTCATTAAAACCTCAGCAAAGAAAGAGTATTAAACATATTGTCTAGAAAAAGATTTTGTCCAGAATATAGGTTGAACGCAGACTCTGAAATGTCTGGGATAAATTTATCCTCTAGTGTTCTTCACTAACTTCACTGTATCCACAACATATGTGACGAGGTAACAGAAATGTGGCAAAATAGATGGGGCTTTTACAAGGTTAAGATGCTGACTTGAACCTTTGTTTGAACAGAACTCGTCTATAATGCCTCCTTCAATGCATGGCAGCCATGGGCTATTCCAAATTAACCAGACTTACTTATTTATGCTATTCTATTTCCTCGCTTTTGCCAAGATCAATAAAAGCATTAAGACTCAATGTTGCAGAAAATGGCAAATAGATGCAGTAGAAGGGGAAAACTGAAAAAAACCCCACCCCAAAACCAAAAAAAAACCCCAAAAAACCAAAACCCCCAAACAATTTACATCAATGTTGAGCGAAGTAATTGAAATTCTTAAGAACAGATATTACTTAAAATTCACAAGCACGGATCAGCATTTCGGACAGTAAGGAAGTTTACCATTTAAAGATCGTGTTGGCATTCAGGAGCCAAGCAACAGCAAGCAGAAGAGACGCTATATTAGGATTTGGTGAGGCTGTATGCCTGGATTCATAGATGGCAATTCCTATATACTCATTAAATGTTCCTTAAAAAGTTAAAGGCTGTATAGGACATCCAGAGTCATTTTCTGTGGTCATAGGCAAACAGCACAACTAGTTTGCTGGCATTTCAGATTTTCTGCATCTTGTTTTAAATTCTTTAGATTCACCGTACTGTATAAAAATGTGATAGTTTGCATATAGGGAGTTGTGGTTTTGTTCAGATCTGTGGGTTTTGCATCCTGGAAGTCTTGTTTTGAGAGCAAATCTGGTCATTCCAAATTGATTACACAAAAGCTATAGAGTAAGTTATAATTTCCATGGTGTGTGTAATATGTGGTGTAGCTGATTGGGTGCTCAGAAATTGTGGTAGACCCTCCAGCTTGCTAACTTCCTAACTCAGCAGATCACAAGCCTTTATATATATATATGTCCCATAACGGGGACGGTGATGTTATTACTGTAGGTCTAATTAGATATCCTTTAATGTTGCTTTCACTCAAAAATCTTGGAGATGCGTTTCATCTGGATTTGGTTCTTTTCCAGATTTGTTAAAAAAAAAAAAAAGAGGGAAGGAAAAAAAAAGTTATTTATTTTGTAGCTCTGCCACGATTTAAAAAATATCACTAAATACTTGTAGGAGATTGCAGACTGAAGGGAATTAAAATAAAACCTCCCTAGGAAAAGGAAACTTACACCAAGTTACAAAAAAAACCCTCAGCATGAGTAATTGGATCCCAAAATGTAATGAAATGTTGGCTGAGTGTTGTGCTGCATACTGAATACTCCCTTTAACAAGCTGAAATCTGAAAACAGTGGAAACATAGGTCAGAGTTTCTGCTCAGAAATGATAGTGCAAGAACAAGGAGCTGCATTAGAAATAGGTTTCCCATGCATAAATGTCTTTATGCTAAGCATTGTTTTGAAGAGACCTTTTTTCTCATGAACAGCTAAAATCAGAAAGGAACAAAAGCATCAAATAAAACCCTACCAGGGCTTAAGGGAATGGACACATCCCATTAGGAGAATGACATTTTTCCTCCTCAGACAGTGTTGTCCCTGGGCAGAAATTAAGAACAGAGAGAGAGGAAATAGAAAATGTAATTTATACTCCAGCAATAAATTTGAGTTGGAGATTTTTAAATGGAAATATGGCTCTCTCAAATAAAATAACGGGTGAGTTTGTTTGCAGTCACTGGATCTATTAATAACACAGACTAAGGTTGTCACCACTCTGGAAAAAAAACCAAAGATGGGATATTGCATGAATACATTTGCAAGAGATCTCCCTCTCCTTTCCTTCTCTCCAACTCTAGAGTTTCCTGCACAGTGTGGGACAAGGATGGATCAGGCAGAAAGTGAAGCTGAACGAGATTGCTGTGGCCCAGGCCTTCCAAGGTATAAGCAGAAAAGCCACTGAAGGCTTAACACAGCACAAATGTTACTTGACTAACCCTGACACAAGAGTGGGATGCTGAAAGAAAGGCAAGGTTTTTAAGATTCTGTAAGTGAGGAGCAAAACCATGGAGAGCAATTGAAGGAGGACTGTCCTGTGCACTCTGCTCAGCAGCCACTTCCATGCCTACGTCCCAGCTTGCAAAGTACCGCATCAGTCCTGTGAGACTTCACTGTCCTCTCTATAAGGAGGAACTTTGGTATCTTCTGCTGATGCCTGGAGATAGGAACAGGTCCAAACATAGGGAGAAACAGCTACTGTAAGTCCAGATGTGCTTTATAAGGTCCTAAACTTCACTTAGGTCTCAAACTTCACCGTATTAATAAGACGTTATTTAAAACCTGAACTGTATTTTCAAAACTGGGGCAAAACACCGCATCAAAGGAATTTGTATTTCTCCTCATTGTCTATCCCTGTTACAGGTCAAGTGATGTTCCGTTCTATGATTCTATATAATTGCAAAAATCCCAAGAAGAGGAATCTTGCCAGGCCATTTGTGGTAGATTAACAACTCCCCACTAAAGTGAGTGGATCTCCTCTGAATTTTACTGGCTGGCTATGTGGCACCCATGCTTCTTTTCCACAAGGAAGCAAAGTACATGAACATCTTCCTGCATGATGAAAACCTCATTTATTTATCAGAAATTGCTTTTGGGTTGATAATTGTGAATCTAAACTTTCTACAACCAGGAGAGGTCAGATCTATAAGCGTTTTCAGACACCCAGGGCTCAGTTCTCTTAAACATAGGAGAGTATCACCCCCACCCTCACCCCCTGCCCTTATCATGAAGATATTCAAGCTGTTGAAATGTATGATTCTCTTGGAGGTCCTTATTTATATCTGCCAGTCCTGTGTGGCAGATACCCTCCCTCAGATACTATAAGATCTCTGCAGTGACTCAGTACCTGTGTACGATCAACTGAATCAAACCCATTACGACATTTGCCATAGGATTTTCAAAAATGTTTTGTTGCTTTTCTCCCACTGAAAGTCACTGGAGGTGCACTTGAATCATTAGCTTTATTAACAACCTAAATAACTGGCCCGAAGTGCTCTAACCTATCACCGTGCAGCTATTGAATATCTTGCATAATAGCTGGTGTGTTTCTACTGGATAATTTGCAAGACACTAGGAAAAGTGTAGAAGTGTGTCTATGGGCAGAATAAAACACAGGAATTTAAAATCAGCACACAGTTGACAGTGTTTAGAAGATTTTTTTTTTTATTGCTACATAAAAGCATTATAAATATTTGTTAGTAATATCAATCTGTAATCACAGAAATAGTTATATATAAAAATGACTATTTCAAGTATAAAAATATTATGTACCTGAAAGTTTTAAACATATTTTCAACAATGTATTTGAAACAGAAGCCATACTTTCTGTGGTTTTCATCTGTCTACTTTGGCATTTAGCATCTTTTTCACAAAATTGATATACAATTATCTTAATTTTGTCTGGTTCTAGAATAGTAATCTGGGTTTATTGTCCAAGCTCTAGTTCAATATCATATATCCTCCATCACAGTCTCATAGTTCATAATCCTGTTTTTCAAAAGGTAATAGTGACACAAGGTAAGAAATAAAGCACAACACGAAGCAGCAGATCAAACAGCATAGGAATTTCTCACATCCCATACTCTCCTCCCAATCCAACTGTGGATTGCAGTCTTATTCCTTGCCTGTTTATGTTTGACAAATCAAAGAGAGAGAAAGAATAAATTCCAGGGGTCCCGTCACTTACTGGCATTAGCTTTACTTGGTGGCATTGAACAGAGCAAGAAGGTCTCTGCAGTCCCTTCCCCATCCCTTTTCGCCTTGAATTTCCCTCCATTCAGTAGCAGGAAGAGATAATTAGCTGTTGGTGCAGTAGGAAATCCTTCAGTAGGAACAAAATTATGACCTGTTTGTAATTCTTGAGGAGCCAAGGCACTCATGATAGAAAGTCAAAGGGTCCCTACAGCTGCCTTTATTTCTCCATTTGCATGTGCTACACAGATCTGTGAGCTATCTCGGAATCATGAATTGCTTCTGTGCCCCAGCGGGAAGCTGCAGCCTTTCTCCCGGGGCTGTGGCTCTGCAAAGTTTCTTCTCAATCATTTGTGGTTGATGCAAGTTTCCCTTGCATAGGATGGGATATAATGCCTTGAAGGTTTAGGCACCCTTTGAACAGGCTGAATGAAGAAAGTGCATTCCTCAGTACAGTCCCTGCTTTCCGCTACCCTGCCCTGCTGTGCCCAGCTCAGCTCCAGGGGTGCCAAGTGTCCGGGGAGCAAGGGCCAGGCTTTGGCTCCCTGGAAATGTGTAAGAATAGTTGTAGATACAAGGGAACAAGTAACTCTCCACAAAAAAATGGTAGCATCCCCTCACTTTTGTTCTTGCAAGGTATTTTTCCCCTGGACTAACAGAGCCATTTACACTACAGTGGTAATGTGAAGTGAGCAGGCAAAGTCTACAACTCTAACAGATCCCTGCGTGAATGGGAGACATGTCTTGTTTCTTCACTTTGGCCCTTTAACTCACCTCACCATGTGGCTGACAGGTTGTGCAGCACGTTGGAATGCAAGAGCCAGCCTATGTGACAACATCTCCTACCATCGGCCTCGCTAAATCAGTTTCCCTCAGATGAAGATGCCTGGACAGAAGAAAGAAAATCTGGTAGTCTTCTCCTCTGTAATAGGCAGAGCACTTTCTCATTCCAGTGAGACCAGATTCCCGGCTGACTTCGCTGGAGCTCCACCAATTTAGCACAGCTGATGAACTGGGCCAAAATAGAGTCACACATTCAGATGAATAAATATTTTAAAATGTTTCTATCTAAGGGGGAGAAACTGAGGAGAGAGAGGACTAGCTGTGCTCCAGGCCTCGAATGTGGGGATAAGTAAGAGTCGCTACTAAGCATCCATACCTTTGGGGCTGTGAACAGGGTCTCCCTCACCTCTGGATTTTATTCTTGTCTCTTCTCCTCCCCCACTCCAACATGTTTGGCATTTGGAAGTTTTGAAGTAATTTCCTCCATTGGTCTCACCTGGGATCACTGCTGTCCCAGAACCTCCTCCTGACCTCAGTGTTGTGTTTTCATTTAAAGTCGGGGATGTCTATAAATGTCAGCAGTACAGGGCAATTAGAAGTTTGAAAAGGGCTGTAACATAAACCAGCATTATAGTGAAATGGATACCGCCTTAAGCTGCCTGAAATTCACTTGCTGTTGGAAAGACAATATCCTGCCATTCTCCCATGGTGGCCTTCAATTGAACACATTTGGCTGAGGGTTGACCCATTATTAGGATAAGTCTCTGCATGGCTTGAAACAACGAAGAAACACAGAGAGAGAAAAGCCAGCAAATTGGGCTGGTAGTTAGCCAGCACTGGGCAGAAATGTGACACTGGATTAGGCCTTAATAGCTGTCTGTGGGGCTATCTGTGAAATCCAATGCTCTCCTTGTTTCCCTGCATTGCAGGGCAGAAGCATGTGGTTAGATGTAGAACGAAATCGCCCTCTCACTTCTTTTTTTTTTTTTTTTTTTTTTTTTGGCTAATAGCCTCTAAAACATACCTCCTGTAACTCTAAAAATAAACATTCATTGTAATAACAATTTGGTTCGTTAACAAGGTCCCTTTTTTTCATTTGTCATCACACTATGTTAATTTACGATGTTTCTGAGTAGCTCTGTCCTTGTCCCTCCAGTGCACACGTGCTGCTTTCCCTCCCTGCCCTAAGTTACTATATATAAATTCTACTTCTGCCTTCACACCAGCTCTATTAAAGCCATTCAAACACCCTTGAAATTCAACATGCTGCTTCACCATGAAGGGGAAAGAGAGGAATTTTCTGCACAAAATGTGTTCTGGATTCATCAACACTACCTTCCCTTTTTTTCATGATGTAACTTAGTGCAAAAGCAATACGATGACACTCTCAGAGTGCCTGGGAGTACGTGCCAAAGCCAAGTAGGACAAAAAGAAAAAGACAAAAGCTCCAAAGTGATCTATTCCGTGGATTTCTAAGCCAATATGTCTATTTCTAAGCAAATACATCTATTTCTGCAGAGAGATTTCATGGAATCTGTCTCTCTGTTCCTAAAGCACAATTTCATCTTATCGTACCTCTAGAGATCATCTAGTCCAACCCCCCTGTCAGAGCAGGGTCACCTACAGCAGGTTGCACAGGAACGCTTCCAGGTGGATTTTGAATGTCTCCAGAGATGGAGACTTCACCACCTCTCTGGGCAGCCTGTTCCCGTGCTCTGCACCCTCAAAGTAAAGGGTAAAATCTCCTCCTCATGTTGAGATGGAACTTCCCATGTTCAAGTTTGTGCCCATTACCTCTTGTCCTGTCGCTGGGCACCACTGAAAAGAGCCTGGCCCCATCCTCCTGACACCCACCCTTTAAGAATGTATACGTGTTGATAAGATCCCCTCTCAGTCGTCTTTCTTACAGACTAAAAAGAGCCAAGTCCCTCAGTCTTTCTTCATGAGAGAAGTGTTCCAGTCCCCTAATCATCTTGGTAGCCCTTTGCTGCACCTTCTCCAGCAGTTCCCTGCCATTCTTGAACCGGGGAGCCCAGAACTGGACACAGTACTCCAGGTGCAGCCTCACCAGGGCAGAGTAGAGGGGGAGGATGACCTCCCTCGACCTGCTGGCAACACTCTTCTTGATGCCCCCCAGGATGCCATTGGCCTTCTTGGCTACAAGGGCACATCGCTGGCCCGTGGTCATCCTGTTGTCCACCAGGACTCCCAGGTCTCTTTCCACCGAGCTGCTCTCCAGCAAGTCAGTCCCCAACCTGTACTGGTGCATGGGGTTATTCCTCCCCAGGTGCAGCACCCTACACTTGCCCTTGTTGAATTTCATAAGGTTTCTCTCCGCCCAACTCTCCAGCTTGTCCAGGTCTTGCTGTATGGTGGCACAGCTTTCTGGTGTGTCAGCCACCCCCCCCAGCTTTGTGTCATCAGCGAACTTGCTAAGGGTACACACATACATACAGACAGAATTTTGCCAATTTTCTGACAGGGAATTTTGAAAAGAGATATATTTGAACCTAGTATGGAAATACAGCACCAGTTTCTTACCTTGAAACATGCATGTGAAAATAATCATGCTTTACTCTAGCTCCTTAAAGTTCCACTAGTTCACTGATCCTGCCTACTGCCTAATAGATATGCCTGTTCTTTTTTGGTACCTTGACTTTTCTCAAAGGTCATGTACTGCACATTCACCCAAACATACTTGATTCACAATCATACCAAGGTGTCCTGATGCAAAACCCTGAAAAGATTCCCATTCCCTGAAGCAGACTTTGGGTCAGGCAATGAAGGTTTTTTGAAAGGATGCTCTAGTAAAGTGGTAGAATTTCAGCACAGCCACCTTACCGCACAGCATAGCGGTGTGTTGCCCCAGGAACGTCCCTGGTATGTATAGCCATACACTGCTATGACATGCATGCTGAAAAAGGAAGGTATGGCGATATGTTACAAAGGCTGATTTCAGAGCACGTGTCAAAACCTCCTTGTCAGTATGATGCCATTTTAACATCTGTAATAAAACTAGTCCTCTACATGAGATACAAAAACAGGTCAAGGCCTGTGAAAATATCAGAGGTACCAAGGGAAAACCAAAGTTTGAGGAAAAAATGTGTAATTTACTACACAATAGTTAGTGCAAATTCTTGTTCCAAGCAGGACTCACTTCCTAGAGCAAAACTTTGTCGCTCCATAGGGTATATGATATGGCTGTTCCAGCACATTTCTAGTCACCCTGAGATGTTTTGCAAACAGCGTGGTGCTCAAGCTTTATCTCTGACCTTAGCAGTCCTGTTATGAAACTTAAAATATACATTGTCTCAAGTAAATATGTTGCTTACACAGCAAGCATGTCTGCACAGCAGTATAGTGCTGTGCTCATCTACACAAGGGTCAAGTCCAACTTTGGGAAAGAAGCAGACATGCAAAAAGACCATTAAATTTATCTAAAAATCTCTGTATGTTTTCAGCTGAAAAAAGAGAGGTATATGAGATCTGGAACCTGAAAAGCACACAAATAAGAATGGAGACCTTTATTATAATTTATTTTTTAGATGTAAAGCATAGGAAATTGCTTTACCTATTTTTATGGACTCTTGAAAGTTGTATAAACTAACCACTCCAATCCCTAGTTTCCATAATACCTGGGTTTTCTTCCACTGTGGAACAAAAAACTCCTCGGTCATATCTCCCATTAAGAGCTTTTGGTGATGGAGGAAGATGGGAACCATGATATTACTGACTGCAAAGTCTTTTTCAGCTGTTGATACACAGCCATTCAAGAGTTCAGTCTATGACTCTATAAACAGACACATCTCCCGAACTATACAGATATCCATGGTTCAAAAATCTGTGTCAATGTATTTCAGGGTCTGGATACTGAAAGCTGAATGGTCCCCATGCTGTGAGTTAGGCTCTGCAGGGAATGTAACATTGCCAAAATCCTACTCTGATGCTAGTTCTAGATGCAACTCCTTTCTGAACCCATTCAGCAGTATACCTCCAGGGAAGGATATTTACTGCGTACAATCAAATGGAAAGCGTAGAGGAATAATTCCTTTTCATATGGGCTTGGGAGAACCCTGTCCCAGCTGTTCATTAAAACGTGGTCCCATGGAGACTGGACGTTCAGTTTAATACAGCTCCCAACTCCCACACACCATTGCAAGAGCTGCCAAATATCCTGTGTGACGTAGAGTTTTCCATATTACATAGCCAAATACCATGTCCTGTATTAAAAAAAAAAAAAAGGACATGGCTTTTGCTGCATTGTTGCAGCAACCACTTTCCCAGTTTTCCAGCAAATGGGGTCTTGGAAAGAGACTACAGAGCATACGGAGGGGGCAGAGTAATGCCGTGCCGAGCATACCATGACCCTAACCAAATCAGTCCCAGTTAAAGATGTGAGCCAGAACTGGTTCCTGACTCCGCCCTGCCCGCAGCTTCCAGGATCTTCTGCTGATCCAGCCATGCTTGCAGACTTGGCTGGCTCCCACCGGCATGCCGTCCCTTTGGCCCCTGGTGCTCAGTCCAGAAGTTGCTTTGCAGCAGTGACCCAACACATTCACCTAATTTCTGTTGCTCTGCAGCAGAGGTAGATGCTCATCAAAAGTATTCACTGCACTACAGTCTCAGGGGCATCAACTCGAAATTCAGTGTGTATTTAACCACTTTACTGCCTTCAGCTGGCTTAAGATAAGCACAGGCCCAAATGCTTTCCAGAACCATGGCCTAATATGAAGGACCATTTTAGCTGATATAAATTAGTGCACCTCTGAGTAGTGTTCATTTGCTGCTTAGATTTCACTATGTTTAGTCTCTTGATTGGGACAAAGACATTCAACTGCTTGGGTAAAATCTGCCCTCAATTGTGGCAGTGTAAAACTGGTTACTCCTTCAGCAAACAGTCATTTCGGCCTTACTTGGGCATCGCTGAGAAGAGGATTCAGCTGCAACTTACAGTACTTCTCACAATACCAGCTGTGCATTAGCCACAAAACCAACTCAGAGATGCTTGGGTTTGTTTCAGTGGTAAATGACAACAGGTAATCCCTTCTTTAGAGATGGCTGTGTGGGAGGGTTTTTTTCCCCTTCCATCAGAAAACCTCCATAGGCCTCTAAACCATCTTCTTCCTTGGGACTCCGATTCTAATCCTTCCTACATGACTTTATACCACAGTGAGCACAAGCCAAGCCCAAATCTGTATATAGCAAGCCACAAGATTGCACAGCAGAACACCACCAACTTGCAGGCCAAAGGCAGAACAAAATGTGGGATGCCCATAGACCACCTGATTACCTCCTGGAATGACCAACCTGACAGGCAACAGAAGGGGCTGCAGCACACGGGACTGTGTTCAAGGAAAAAGCTGAGATTACTTTTGCCTTCTCAGGAAAATATTTACAAATGCTCCTAAGCAAAAGTGGTCTGAATTTCCTGGGAGTTCAAATTAATTTGAGCTCTACTGAAGTCAGTGAGGCTCTGCCAGGATATATCAGCGTAAAATGTGGGTCATTGTACCCAAAAATATACACAAGCCTATTCATTGTTTTGTGGTTAAAAATGACACGAATAGGGAAAATCACATCCATTTCAGTTATGATCTTGTTTCTGTAAATGCTGCATGGCCATTCCCCAGATCCTCTATTCATAGCAACTGACTGTGAATACACAAGAAACCAAAGAATTATCACTGACTTTACGATCTTATTCACCATGCAGATAAAGTATCTGAGAGGTCAGTATAACTAAAGCAGAGTGCCAAAGAGGTGGGGCAATGTATTTGTGGAAAAGTGAATAAACAGTGAAATAAACCACTGATACTTTTATTCAAAGAAACTGAGATGTTATATTTGAAAATGTTATCCAGAAACCAAATAAATAATTAATTACCTTTACATGAATCCTTCTCAGCTTCTACTTTCTTAAACTGAAGAGTTTGCATTAACCAACTTGTACACGTCATCTCTGTTACATTTTAAAAAGACAAATAGTGAGGGGAGGTAATATATGTACTTTAATCTATTCTCTCGGAAGTCTGACTGATAGTGCTCAAGAATGCAGGATAAAATGAATGAAAGCCTACCTTGGGAACCTTAAGCAAATTCCTTGCACACCACACTGGTACTTTATTGCATAATTAAATTTATAGTAAAAGTCCTTTATCTTCATTACACATGACAACTTTACTTGTTTGCCCTGCAGTCTTCTCTTGAAGTCTTTAAATTCAGAAATTCTTGCTTCTCCAGAGTTACATGTACATGCAGTTTAACGAATTACAGAAATAATTTATCTGGGAAGAGTTAGAGTATATTTTTGACTTATGCCTCAGAGTTGTCAGACAAGCACAATTAATGCAATGTATTGCTGTCTGACCCCCTACTTACCTGTGCGAATGTTAAATGCACTGTGTGCCATGCTGTTTCTCTCTGTGTTACTACGTGACTACAGGCATTGCATCATCACAAACCAAAATAAAAGTCAGTTGTAATGGACTAGTACCAAATAATCTTTAGCTATCACTTACCAAAACAAACAGCACTGAATTTTAGAGCTGAACAGCAATTTCTTTTAGAAATCATCGATGTAGCAACCTAAACGCTATTCAGAAGGCACCCAAGCTTGCGTCTTGGTTGGTAAGACGTAGCAGAATTTGTAGGTCAGCTACTCTTGGTGAGTGAGGAACTTAAACCAGGGCCAGAGGGCTATAGGAAAATAAAGAAGGAAATGATCCTCTAGGATCCTGTTTGGGTCTTTACTGGGAGGGCTGGAGAGGAGGGAGGACAACGAGAAGCCAGAAGGTGGGAAGGAAGTGGGTACCTGGAAGAAGGGCAGATGGAAAGAAGCTGTAGCCAGGGAAGAGCCCAAAGCTCTGCTGTGTGGAGGATAAAGCGCAGGGACACTTTGCATATAGGAGAGAAGATGCCCACTGTGGCTGTCCTGATGAGAGGTGGGGAAAGGGATACAGACAGGCAGAGAGGGGAATACAGTTATCCACAGGACATAGTCTAGGGAGAGGACAGCATAAAGTAATCCTGGTTCTCTGAAATCATTTTGGAGAGGACGTAGGAGTTGCAGACAGCAGCTGAAGGGAGGAATCAAAATTCAGAGCACAGCAGGAGAGGCAAAGCGCCAGAAGGGCAGGTGTGGGGGGTGGACAGGACAGAAAAGAAACGAATTGGCAGCTGTGTTTGGAGGAGGTCACAAAGCGCCCTGTGAAATGAGGTCTACAATTGTGCTGGGGAGAGGGAAGGAGGCTTGGTGGATAACAACCTGATGGCAGCATGGTTATGAGTCATGGGGAAGGGTGGTGGCAGCGGTGGACCTTACGAGTAGTAAATGGGAAAACTTTCTGAAAAAAGCTGTATCTGAAAACTCAATGAGTTTTTGCAGAGGGAGCTCATTGTGTTGTGCCACCCTGTTAGGAAGGGGAAGGAAGGATGTTTAGGTCTGGCACAGGAAAAACATGGAAGAACAGTATCTCTCCTCTTTCTTGTGAGAGCTGTCCCTCGCTAAGCCAATGAGATTTCCTCATTTCACTGCTTTTCAGCATGTAGGATATTTAATATTACACACTGGCCTGGCTTTCCTTGACGAAGGTTCTAGTTTCAAGCTTCGACAAATAAGTATGGCAGAGCCCACAGCTGATTATTCTTTTTCCAGGATTTTTCATATGCTTGCCTGGGGTCCTGCAGTCAAATAAAAGACACACTCCATGGTCTGGAGTTCTTATCATCTAGGTGGGATTTGAGTGGGATTTGTGGATTCAGGAGAATTCTACCAAGGGTTGCACAGACATTCCTCCCAACAATCACACCACATTTTTCATAGTCTACAGTTCTGTACCAGATTTAAAGTTTGATCCTTAGTTGTGAGGTTTTGGGTTTAGACCAGACCTGGGACATTTTTGGATCTGCTTGACAGATTGTTCTGTTAGTTTCTTTTTCTGTCATAACCGACATCGGGAACCACGGTGATCAAACCTCCTGTGTGTGCATTGAAACACAGCCCTGTGCCTGCAGACTTTCCAGCTTGATGAAATAGTAAAGGCTGTTGCAAGAGATCTCAAGGAGAAAGGGCCCCCTCAGGTGCTTGCACCTTGCTTAGTGGTGCCATTGCCAGTGCTTGTGGTCTGGGAGGAGCAGAAGGGTCACAGGCTGTGAAAATAAAAAACCCCAGAGAGTGAAAACTCCTTAGACTGGATTCTTCTGCCCCATTTATGTTCCTTTCTGTCGCATGGTGTTCATGGGGGTGGTGGTAGTGACTGTAGCAGAGAGCAGGAGCATCCCATTTCTTCTTCCACTGTCTCCAGAAAGTAGTAAAATACATTAATGATTTATGCAATAGACTCTAGGTTAAGATTGTAAATTACTGTATATTTAGAATAATTATACATGAGATGCTAATGGTTTCTATTTCAAAGCACATTAAAACCTACAACAGCGATGTTCGTGGCAGCTCAGACCTCGGTAAGCTCATATTACATTTTTAACTACAGCCTTTCTTTTGTTTCCTTTTTTGTATAGCATATGTTTGACATTTTATTTTTATGTTACAGTTCAGGGAGTCTTTTAGTGAAGCCTCATGGCTAATTCTGGAGGACTGAAGACATCCAAACGTTACGTACCCAACTGCGCCAGCCACCTGCTACATCTACATGACAGAAGCCAGGAGGTGGTATCCGTCTGGATTTGTTACTTGCCTTTTGTAACCAACGTGTGAGAATCAGAAGAAACACCCATACAGCTCATGTGTGCCTGACATATCAGCAGCCTCCCCTGGGAACAAATGTCAGCTCTGTTTACAAATGTAGGTTCAAATGTTGGTTATAATAGCACGGTCGGTATGGCTACCTCAGAGATGAACTTTGATCAAACCTTTTGTGGTTTCCAGTTGCAGCTGGTTTGTGTTCCCTTCTCTTTCTCAAAGTCTTGGGAGAGGACAGGTGTGGGACTTTCTACAATGCTCAGCACTTATAATAACATTTATGTGAGAGGGGAGACATTTATTAAAGGACTCCCACTGCAGCAGCACCTATGTAAACAGAAAGACCAGCATGCCAGGAGCCGCACGAGTAGGTGTCTGACAAGAGTGCCTGTCCCTAGGGAGCTCTCAGCCCAGCCAGGCAAGCAGAAAATGGAGGAGAAACAGAAGAAAAGTCGCTGTGCAGGTCACCTGCAGAGCCAGGGTATGGGGAAGGCAACTCCAGTTCCCCAGAACTTGACTCACAGGACGCACAGCAAGGTTATGGTCACTGGCCAAAGCCAACCAGCCCCTAAATACCTCAAAGAAATGATTCTGTGGAAACCCAAAAAAAACCCCACCTTGTTTTCAGGCAACTGAACTCTTGTCTCTTTTACTTAAAATTGCAGCCAGCATCAAAATAAAATTGTTATTCCGAAATGATGAATTAAACTCTCTTGTCTTAAGGCCACTGAAACAAAACATTTGGACTTCAGAAATGCCCACCTCTTCCCCTCATCTTTTTGATTTAAGTAAATCTTTCAGTTCCTAGGTGCATTTTAAAGCAGATAATTTTTATATTTGTATTTTATAATTGCCAAAGCTACATTCATTCAGGTCTACACATAGCCCTCCAGTTTCTGGAGTGAAATAAGTGAAATTAATACTTTTTATGTTTAACAGAGATGTCTATAGCACTGTGTGAATTTATTGAACCATGACTATGTGGTATTTGCAAGCTGAAATATCCAGTACAACTCAGTTGCTGTGCAGACATCCCAAGGAAACCTCCCTAACAATCTTATAGCCCATCTTCCTTTGTCCACCAGCAAAGATTTGATATCCAGCCTGATAAGCTGGATGGAGCAAGGTAAGAAGAATCCCAGTGAAAGGCACTGATTAACAGTGGTGGCTGCATGTAGCTCTCACATGGGGGCTTATTCTGCTTGCCTCTCCTGTCCCCTGCTCGGTGGATGCCGCTGCATGGTTGGCAGATCGTTAGCAGCACCAGGGGTTTGCTTAGCCCTGCGCAGCAGCCTGCTCCCCGCCTGTTTTCAGTGAGTCACAACAACTTGGGACACGGGAAGGACACGGACAAACTGGGTTCAGATGGAGAGCTCTGAAGGGCCCCTTTGCATTTCATGACCTGAACAGCAGCAGGATATAAGCGGCAGTCCAGTGTCCTCTGATAGGAGATGGAGTCCCCCCCTCCTCTTCTTTCTGCGTCCTTCTCCTCCCCACCACAGCCTGTCTAACTTCTAAAAATAGTTCTAGTAAGGTGACCGGAGGGTGAAATTACTGTGTTTTGATCTTTTCCTTTTCACTGAAGCCAATTTTCTAATGACTTACAAAACCCATCATTTAAAATATGCATCAAATGTAATCCAAGCAAACTCCACTTTACCCTGATGCCTAAAGGTGAGAGAAGGCGCCCGTACTCAGCAAAGTGGCAAAAGCAAACCTCAGCGGAAATGGAGTGAATTGCTCTGCGAGGCAGAGAAGGGCTGTAGTCACAGACCCTGCTCTCCCATGAAGCAGCTCCTCCTCAGCCTCTCCATATTGCTGCATGATATCTGGCATTCTCTATGCGATGAAGCCCCTGGGGGCATACAGCACCATCCCTGGCACCCAGGAGGGAGCTCGACCTCTGCTAGATTACTCTTGGTGGACAAGGAAGACGTTTCCAGTGTGGTTTTGTCTCCATGACAGGTCAAAAGATAATGAAGCCTTTAATCAAACCCCTCGGTTTGTGGCAAGGAGCGAACAAGACTAATAGGGGCAATAAGACAGTTCAATGGAAAATGACTGCAGAAACAGCCTCATATTGATTAGTGTTTAATGAGAACATCTTTAGCAATGCTGGTAATTTTTCTAGGGGTGAACTAATCCACATTAAGTTACTGGAAATCAGTAGCAGCAAGAGTGTCAAAGCCCAGGAGGGCAGGGGACAGTCAGTTAAGTCCATTTTGTGAGAATTATCAGAAGGTCTTTAGATGGATGGTGATTTTGTTTGTATAAGAGCAGAACAATGCAATAGGCAGCATTTCCTTGAAGAAGGAATACAGCTTTTGTATGTGACTGTATGGACATGAGAACACTGGTGTCAGCAGGGATTTTGGAAAGCTACAGTGAGGCAGATAAACAGCCCCACAACCTTCCAATTGGACATACAGCATACTGCTGTGTAAATAGAGACTGATTTATTTCAGGTAAAAAGCGAAAAGGTAGGTAGAGACTGTTGATAGCATCGGTTTGTCAGCAAGCTAGTACATGGCTATGGCAGGGTCTGAAGAGATCCAGCGACTGTGAGCTATGACAGGCTCACAGGCAGTTTGAGGGGAACTCCCAAATGTGAAATGTGACTTTAAGTTTGACTCTGTTATCCTGGGTGTGCCGGGTATGCTGAGTCCTCCAGCAAGGGTGGAAAATTCCTTGTCACAGCAGCTGAAACTGACATTCTCAGTTCTGTTTGGGAACCAGTTCTCCATCCAGCCCAGCCTAGTCATATAGTGAAGCAATGCTATCACTTCATGTATTCATAACATCGTAGAATGTCGTATCATCGTAGAATCATAGAATGATTAGATTTAGAAGGGACTTTAAAGATCATCTCGTTC
This sequence comes from Rissa tridactyla, assembly GCF_028500815.1. Classification (NCBI taxonomy): domain Eukaryota; kingdom Metazoa; phylum Chordata; class Aves; order Charadriiformes; family Laridae; genus Rissa; species Rissa tridactyla. The sequence goes on from NC_071468.1 coordinate 68,408,118, forward strand.
CAACCCCCCTGCCATGGGCAGGGACACCTCCCACTAGACCAGACTGCTCAAAGCCCCATCCAACCTGGCCTTGGACACCTCCAGGGATGGGGTAACCACAACTTCTCTGGGCAACCTGTTCCAGTGTCTCACCACCCTCACAGTAAAGAACTTCTCCCTAATATCTACTCTAAATCTCCCCTCTTTCAGTTTAAAACCATCGCCCCACATCCTATTGCTACACTCCCTGATAAAGAGTCTGTCCTCATGTTTCCTGTAGGCCCCCTTTAAGTAATAGAAGGCTGCAATAAGGTGTCTCCGGAGCTTTCTCTTCTCCAGGCTGAACAACCCCAACTCTCCAAGCCTGTCTTCATAGGAGAGGGCTCCAGCCCTCTGATCATCTTCATGGCCCTTCGCCGGACTCAATCCAACAGGTCGATGTCCTTCTTATGCTGGGGGCTCCAGAGCTGGACATAGTCCTCCAGGTGGGGTTTCACAAGAGCGGAGTAGAGGGGCAGAACCACCTCCCTGGACCTGCTGGCCACGCTTCTTTAGATGCAGCCCCGGATACAGTTGGCTTTCTGACCTATGCTATGTCTTGTCTGTGAGCTGCTCTTGAAGCTTTCCCTTCTCATGGCTCCCCAAAACAGACGGTAGGTCATAAGGATCCTGGTAAGATGGGTATTTGGGAATATAAGTGGTGAGGACCAGTTTTAGGCAGTCCCCTCCACAATACCCTCCATGAGGGCCAATGGATGCATGCAGTACTGCAGCTGCCATGCCCGTGCGCTGTACATTAGCCAGAGAACTGGGCAATAGCACCAGGGGAAAGCAGGGAGGAGCACCCAGGCACTGCTGGCACCAGGCACCATGCCAGCCCTCTGTGCCACAGAGTGGGTTCACGTTGGACTTGGTGCACAAGGAGAGGGTTTTGGAGGGTTGTTGTGTGACGCGGCTGTGTGCAGCAGCATGGGTTTGGGTGTGAAGCAGAGCACGGGTTTCAAATCCGAAGGCTGCATCTAATCCACTGAGTTGAGTGTGTGTCATCCTTCTTCATACCAGACGCTCTCAGCTGGCAAGTACAACCCCAAACATCTCCGCTCTCCCTCTCCCTCTGCAGCCCGTGAATAACGCTTATAATCCAGACAACCTCTTCCAGAAATGAGTGTTTTATTACCCAGATGAAGCTTTCACCAGGGGCTTCTGATGGAGCAGCAGCCTGTGCCGGGACCGGCGCGGCTCCTCCAGCTCATGGGCTCAGGGTTTCGCTGGATCCTGTTCATCTTCCCTGCAAATAAGGGAATCTGAGGAGTATGTATCTGATTTCTCCAGTAACACCAAGTTATGTAAACACACTTGCTGCTGTTAACAGCTCGCCATTTTTACTGTGTGAAACATAATCGGTTTGTATAATGATATGGACTGATTTGGGTATCCAGTCCAACACGCCCTGGCTGCTGGCTAAACATTTTATTGTTGTTAGTTTATGAGGACTGTGCTGGTCCCTTCGAAAGACCTTTCAGGATTGCAGCAGTTTATAATGGTACCACAAAGCAATTCAGCATTTCCAAGAATTACTTTTGTTTTCTTTAGAACAGAAAGGACTTTTTAAGATTTTTTTCTTTTTCTTTTTCTGTTTCTGACCAAAGAGAAATATTTCTACTTATGTACTTTAAAAAGAGCATTCCCAATTTCTTTTCTTTTCTTTTTTTCCCCCTCCCCCCCCGCCTCCGCAATTGTTGGCCTTCCACTCTGACTTCAGCGGGAGCCAGGGAGGGATGTGTTAATATCTTGTTGAAAAGATTGTAAGCATCCTGCCCGGAGCTCTGTGGGTTCCCAGTCGGGTCCTGCCACTGCACCCCGTGCACGCTTTGGAGACCAAGCACAGACACTCAGGAGCGTGTGCCTTGGCCAACCTGAGCGCAGACGAAACTATCAACCATTCAGAGCAATTGTTGACAATTTCCAGTCACCACTAATTGCTTGGGGCTTTCTTGGACCTCAGCCACGTCTATACCTTTGTGTCCTTAATCACTAGGCACCCTTTGGATAATATGTCACACCTGGGACATAAGATAATTTATCGCTTGCAGATGGATTAGCATCGCAGCTCGCTTAGATAAATTTTGCTTTAGCCTCGGTCCCAGAGGTCCCACTTTTATAGCACAGTTTTATCCATTAAAATTATTACTTCCAAAATTCTGTTGTATTTTATGGCTTCCATGAGATATTTATGACCCTTACTGCTTAAGTGGACATTTGTAGAGATTTACTGCAGAAATAATTCAGGCAAATAGCTCAGAAGAGGTACTGCCAATAGCTTACAATTTAGGTTTGGTGTTGTTAGAGGACACAGAAAACAGTGTGCATATTTAAGTATGGATTCTTAATGCATAATACTGAAATGACCCTGAAAACGTATTCAAAAAACCTGTTCTTATAGACTAGTTCTAGGCAAAATCCAAACATTGAGTTTTAATCTTCCAAGCTCCCTCTTTTCCCGAAGCTGTTCATATTCTTTGCTTTTCCGCAAAGTGTAAGAGATGAAAGCAAAGGCCAATTAAAAAGAATTTATAGAGTCAGAAGAGCCTAAATAGGTTATGCAGACCATCCCCTTGCTAATGCAACACTACTCCATAGCACATTTTGAGTGTTTTTACTGCTCTTGTTCTAAGATGTCTTATGAAATTAAATATATGCTTTTTACCTTGGGAAGCTGTCACACAGTTTATTAAAAAATCCCCCTTTCATTCTTTCTTTATAATTCTCTGTGCCATGGTTGCCTTCAGCTATTTTGAAAAGCTAAATATACAACTTATAGAGGCTGCATAGACAGTCATTTGCCTGAGATTTATTTTTTTCCTAGAAATCCAGAACTCTGTATATTAAGCCTTAGATGTAAAGCAGAAAGTGACTGCAAATGGCTGCAGTTCCTTAAGTCATTGATCAGCAGAAAAGCTGAGAGAAAAGATTTTTCTATAAGCAGCTGTTTCTTATAAGTTGTCTTTCACTAGTGAGCTTTGATGTGTGTCAAAGATACAATACTCACCTAGATGAGGCTAGAAGTGCTGCTGGTTTTTACACAGTAATTAAATCAGTTGTACATTGACGGATTTAGGGAACACAGAAAAATGCCAGACGAGGATTGTGAGAGGAATACATGACAGAATAGCTTTTAGCTCAAATACAAAACCTAGTTTATGTGTCTAAGAATAATGCACCAGGTAAAATCCTAATCACACCGCAGTCAGACTCACATGAGCAAATTTGTGGTTACTGTGTATTAATCTCAGCTGGCTCTTGAGATTCCAGGGGACCCACAAGTTGTCTGGAAGAAATCCACTTCCACAGGTCCTGTGAGAGGGGAGACCTGAGAGGTGTTCCTCTTTTCCAAGCTGCTTAGTTTTGTCCTAATTGGACTAAGGCTATGGGTGGCCGGGGCACGAAAGACAGAGCTCAGGTTGCAGTTTGACAGAGCCGCTGGAGGCTTAACTTGCTGCAAGGGGAAAGCTGAGCTCTGTCTGTTTGGTCCTTTTAGGACTAGAACTGGTCATGTTTTATACTGTAGAAAGTCTGAGGATTAGAAAAGTAGCCTCTGTGGCTTACGGTGTGTCTCTGTGGGAAGTGACTGGTGCTGTCTGGTAACTCTAATACATTTCCCAGCTTTTTTTCTCTTTGGGGTGCACGCGAAGCCTTTTGCAGCACTGCAGCACAGGAGCAGAAAGCACTCTTGCTAGATTGCCAGCTTCCACGCTTCCAGCGTGCACCTCTTTTATAGACATCAACATCTTGATCCCTTGGTGAAGCTGCTCTGTTGGACAGCTGAAGGAAACCCCATGGAAGGTCTCCAAGCACCTCTCTGGGAATGGCACACCAGGCGATACAGGTGCTGGGCTCAAAGAGTGGCAAGAGGCGCTGCTCACAAAGTGCCTCACTCCCATGGATTTTAAGTGAAAATCCAAAAAGCAGACTTATCCAGATATGCTTGCAATGCATACTTTGTATTAGGAATCAGATTCCTAAATACTTCTAAAATCTGACATAGAATACTGTTCAAAACACGGAAGTCGGTGCAGTGTGAATACCTTTTACGCATTAAGTTAATGTAATTCAGTATAAAAGACTAAATCCCTCCCTGCAGCTGGTTCTTCAATAGATTTTACAGCATGACAATATTTCCCCAACGTATCACTTGTATCTGTGAAAGATATGAATATGGTCGTCACAAATGCTTAAAGGAATTGATTCCAAGCAGGTTTATCTGTTTGCAGGAGCAAATTCATAAGAGGTGACGGGAGGAAAACAGCCAGGTTTGACTGTTAGTTAAAGGTAGCCTGTCCTCATCTGTCTGGGAGAGAGATAAATGTACCTGTGGAAGATACCCTGACTGCAGCAGCTCCGGCTGCTAAATGGCTCACTTTGGTCCTAGCATCTCTGGCTCTGCCAAGGAACTGCAGCCAATAGCAGAGCTGCTGCAGAAAGAGAAGGGGTTTAAATTAAAGTAATATGATTTAAGGCTGACATGGGTCTTGAACTGACCTTTACACATGGCAAATTTTATCCTTTGAGTCTCTTTCCTCCACCCCCTGCCCCAAAATATGCTCCTTTTCCCTTCACTGCTCTCTCTTGCTGAACTTACTCTATAGAGTTTTGTAACAGAACTGAAAAAACAAGAAACAGACACACTATTGTATGTTCAAGCTCATACAGGGCTCTAAAACTAATCTTTGTTCTGGCAAATATCATGCAGCATTGACTGCTTTGCTGGCTACTTCATTCATCATGTGGAAAATGCATTTTACTGACTACCAATTACAAGAGCCAAACAGTGGCTTTGTCAGTATTACATGGTAACCATTACCTTTGTAATTGCATAGTGACTGATGTACAGTATGATGTAATGACAGGTTAAATAAATGCATACTAATTTGTCCTGCTAAAAGAAAAGAATGCCAGCACGTTAACACAATTGCAAGTTATTTTATATGATTATACATGAAGTAAAGGTATACATTTATCATAAAAGTCACGGCTAGCTGCTATGTTTCAACTTCCAAAAATTCTTTTTCACCTTTAAAATGTTTAGAGATGTATAATCTCTCTGCACCCTCGTTAACAGTGTTTGCAGAAGAAACATTTCAAAATATGCCACAAATGTTGGAGTTCCCTTGGTATAAGACTTGAAATGGGTTCTTTTTTTTTGGAAGGTAAAATGTTCCATTAGAAATTTTCATTTATTTATTGAAAACTCAGCAACAAAGTATATTTTGGTAACTACCTGAAACAATGCAGGCCTAAATTTAGTGTGTCATGTGTTAAAGAAAAAATGAATAGAAAATTACTGTGAGATCAGTTATTTACCAAAAAAGCACTCAAGTAGTTAAAAAGATTTCTGACAGAAGATGTTGACATGAAAAATGTCAGTGAAACATAACTGGGAGGAGGGAATTAATCTCAATAACATTTCACATCATATGGAGAAATAGAAGTAAAATTAATGGCACAAAAAATTACCATAGTTGGGGGAAAAACTTGGAGGTTTTCAGTTCTGCACCGAGAGCACTAACTCAGGAACAAAAATGAAGAGTGGGAAAGCGCTGTTATTGTGAGCCAGAATGACCAAGCAGTAACAAAACAGGTTTCCTCTGCATCCATATTTCAGTTTGAGTATTCAGGATAGTTTTCCTCCCATGTCATCGAAAACCCAAATTTTCCAGTTCATGTCCTGTAGCTAGGACTGCCTCTACTGCAGGTCCAAAATGGCAGGAAAGGACAGGGATACGGTTGTCTTGCTTTGGATTTGACAGATCCAGAGGAAAAGAAGGAAACTGAGCAATTTGGAAACCTGTGTGTCAGAAAAACCCATGCCTAAAATCCTTTAGATCCATCTTTTCCCAGATACAATCTCTTACCTCTTCCCCACTTGTATATTCACCTTCCAAAACCTCCTTTTCTCTCTAAAACTGAGGTGTTTTTCCTCCTGTTCTCCAGATTACGTCTCTCCTTAGTGCTTTAACATTACGTGTTCTTACTATAGGATGCCTTCTCTTCCCTTCAAATAACCTGAGCTGGCTTTGCAACTCACAGACCCTTCATGCTCCCAACAAGCTCTGGGGCAAGTAGTAGTTTATGGAGGAAAGAAGATTAGTTCTTTCCTATATGTGACAATTCGCAATCTTCTAAATCTGTAATTACCTTTTACTTGTTCAATATGTAAAATTCTGTGGAAATGTTCTTCCTTGTAAATGTGGGGATTTGTGGGAGGGTTTCCTCTTTTGGTGATAATAATTCCAATAGCAATTTTGTAATGCAGAGGAAAATGAAAGGGAATGACAACATGATTATTAAACCTGGATAATAGCCTTGAAGGTAAGGTTTTGACTTGGTACAATTCCCACATGCACAGACAGAAAATGGCTCAGGTCTTGAGAATGGTTGGAAGTCTTTCCTCTCTGGTTGGAAGTCTTTCCTCCCTGGTTGGAAGTCAGCAATGTTCTCATTTTGGTGGAAGTGGTGCCTAAATTGAGAAGTTATGTTCCTGTTGTATCTTTATCTTCTCATAAGTTGCAGAGGTAGGCTTCATCATTTCAGGCTGGCTTTGTAAAAGTGAGGAGCCTAAGTGGGATTTCATGCCAAATTAAGGATCAGGAGTCATAGAAGAAATGCAAAAGCATTCTGGCTGTGTTTGTTGCCTGCATGGCAAGATGCCAAACGTGATGAAGGTAAATGCCTTGGAAGGTGTCAAAACGCTCCTGATGCACAGAGAGGCTTGTGTTATGGGGGCATGTAAGTAGACGGAAAGCTAGGTGAAACGGGTGAACAGGAAAAACTAGGTGAAAGCAGCACCCATCAGACTGGTCTGTGAAGGGGAGCTCCAGTGGGACCAGCCTTCTGTCACCACCTCTGCTGCTACCGCTATCCAGAAAAACAGGCTTCACACACAGGCGTAAGAAGTAGCACTGACCATGATGGAATTGAAGGGGTGAGGGAACAGAGTCTAGGAGCTAGAGTACCAAGGAGGAGAAGCTGCTCAAGTAAGAGGTGGGTATCATGTCATCATGCTGTGGTTTCCGTTCCTTTCTTATTTCTTATTTTAATTTCTAAAAATTAGAAATTAGAAAATTACTGTGCCCTGTCATGCTGGGTGCATGAACCTTGGGAATCTTGTCAATTGTTTCCATCCTTTCAGCTATGTTGGACTAAAATACAATTGAAGCAGTGAAATTTTGTAATGACATCTGGAGGATACTGCTTTTCTCTGGTTCAGAATACAAAGCAAAGTTATGTTCCTATGTAGAAGGAAGCGGTTCCTCCTTCTTTCTAAGCATGCAGTAGATGTTAGAAGCTGTCAGAAACTTAGAGAATCCAGCTTTAAGTTACAGGACAGCAGTATGATGTGAGCAATCTTCAAATTATCATGTCTGGTAAGTCTTCAGAACTGATTGCACAGTATCTTCCATGCAGTGGCTGGATGTGGTAATTATTACTGTATCGTTACAACATAAATACATGATTGGTCTGTCCTCCAAGATGGGAGTTCAGTTCAGTGAAATTATAGTTACCAGGGAGGAGCAATTGCCTAGATTCACACACAATTTTAGCAAATTCTAGTGGCTGTGTAAAGTTGCATAATTGCATTCAGTTATTCAGCAATATTTTTTTACAGTAGTTTCTGCTTACTGCCATGTAATTATGACATATTACATGGTTATTTCACCTTAGAAAAGAAAGTAAGCCATTAAGGTTCAGAGCTTGCTTCACAGTCCCTGCTTAGCTTTAAGCAGAGGAATAACCCAAAGTCAATGTGGCTTTCCCAAGGCTTGATGCTAAACAGGGCTGGGGCACAACAACATGCAGTGTGCCAGATTTCTAAACTGCCTTTGAGTCTAAGCAGGGAAAGTCAATCTCATTTTGGATTTTTAGCTCACTTAAATGTATTGATCTCCATATACAGATGTGAGCACAATTTGGTCCATTTCCACACTGTGCCCCAAACTGCTCAGAGATTGCATGTTTTCCTGGTGCTGCGAGACCCTTATGTCTGATGGACTGTGTTGGGCTCAGGACGACAGTTCTTTTGAACCACTTTCATTTTGTCTGCAAGGAATTGTAACAAGTCTTTTTGTTATGCATAGGCTGGGACGGGGCAGCAGTGGAATTTGGGCCCCTCTCTCTGTCCCTGGACAGGCAGCTGCGTGCCAAGCTATGTCCCGCTGTCTGCCAGTCATGGGAGGGCTTTCCCCCTGCAAAGCTGGGAGGAAATTCAATCTCCGTGTTGGATCAGGCCTGGGCCATGTCCGAGCAGAGGTGGCATGTTGTGTTAAATTACACTTGCATTTTTTTGTTATACTGTATGAACTACTGTTTGGGGAGACTGGAGTGAGACCACCTGCTCCAGAACATTGGGTCGGGCAGGGGATGAAGATGTTTTTGGCCAAAAGGCAGGGTGTTTTCTCACAGCTCTCGCTCGCTCTCCCTATCACCATGCTAGTGCAGCACAAGCGTGAAGTTGATAGCTGAAGGCCCAAAGACCCTTCCAACAAAATAACCTCTCCACAGCCAATGTTTGCCCTTGCTGCTTCAACCTCTTGTGTTGGAGGACCTTGGGCTAACAAAGGTTATTTTTGAAATGCTGCACATACAGCTTCGAAAAATTCGGAGTACACCAAAATATTTTAGACTCGGCTGCAGCCCTCCAGACCACCAATTACTTGTGACTTAAGTATGGGTTAATTATCATAGAATCATAGAATCTTTTAGGTTGGAAAAGGCCTTTAAGATCACCGAGTCCAACCGTTAACCTAGCACTGCCAAGTTCACCACTAAACCATGTCCCTAAGCACCATGTCTAGCCGTCTTTTAAATACCTCCAGGGATGGTGACTCAACAACTTCTCTGAGCAGCCTGTTCCAATGCTTGACAACCCTTGCGGTGAAGAATTTTTTTCCCAATATCCAATCTAAACCTCTCCTGGAGCAACTTGAGGCCATTTGTTCTCATCCTATCACTTGTTACTTGGGAGATGAGACCACCTACCATCTCGCTACAATCACTTTTCAAGCAGTTGCACACAGTGTTAAGTTCTCCCCTCAGCCTCCTTTTCTTCAGGCTAAACAACCCCAGTTCCCTCACAGGAGCTGTTTCTCACAGGACTTGTGCTCTAGACCCTTCACCAGCTTTGTTGTGCTGCTTGGGACATGCTTCAGCACCTCAATGTCTTCCTTGTAGTGAGGGGCACAAAACTGAACAAAGTATTTGAGGTGCAGCCTCACCAGTGCCGAGTACAGCTGGACAATCACTTCCTTAGTCCTGCTGGCTGCACTGTTTCTCATACAAGCCAGGATGCTCTTGGCCTTCTTGGCCTTCTTGGCCACCCAGGCACATTGCTGGCTCATATTCAGTTGGCTGTTGACCAGTATCCTCAGGTCCTTTTCCTCTAGGAAGCTCTCCAGCCGCTCTTCCCCAAGCCTGTGGCACTGTATGGGGTTGTTGTGACCCAAGTGCAGGACCCAGCACTTGGACTTGTTGAACCTCCTACCATTGGTCTTGGCCCATGGATCCAGCCTGTCCAGATTCCTCCTACCCTCAAGCAGATCAACACTCCAGCCCAACTGCCAACTGCAAACTTACTGAGGCTGCACTCGGTGCCCTTGTCCAGATCAGTCCTTTCTTAGCTACACAAAGCTGAGTGCCCTCAGCTTTCAGCACTGGCATGTGTCCTATAATCTTTCAAGATTCTTCTTTGAGATGACGGTCAATTGCCTTGCCTTCTTGGGCAGCCCACAGGTATAGACACTTCCCTTTTGATTGACAAGTATCAGAGCAAATGGGAATGTGAAGCTGGGTTGAGGGAACTCTGTTCCCTGGCATTTTAATATTTTTTTGTTGTTGATATTATATTTCTTTGAGGTATGACTTTTCAAATTAGGGAATATGTAAAAACCAAATGTATTAACTATGTCCAGCAGAAAAATATTCAGATCTGAGGTGGCTAAGACTCTAGTTAAAATGGATCTTCTGCCTTCTTGATTCACATGAGACTATCAAAAAGTTCCATTAGGAACAAGAAACAACATGATACTATTGACTTTTCTTTATTTTCTCTAAGATTTGGAAAGGTCTAAAGATTTGGAAATACAATGCTATTTATGATAACACATTGTTCTCGAGGTAATTGTGGTTCTCAGGAGGAATTTAAATTTGCAGTGTGTACACTGCTCTCTTGCTACAGTCTCCAGAGGCTAAATGGTCAGGCAGGCACATCTATGGCAAGTGACTTAAAAAGATTAACTAGTAACTACTCTGGAGAAGCAATTCATTACAGGTCAATAACTGCCAAAGATATTTTAAACGATCACACTGTGGGGTTTTTTATGCTTCTTGCTCATGACATTTCTGTGCCAGTCGTCCCAATTGGAAGGTTTGAAACAAATAATAAGGGGTAGTCATTCCCAGGAGGCACAGGTGAGCATTGCTTTTTGTGGCCTTTGATAAGTATAGCTCTGCTCTCCTGAGGAAACATTACTCTGGTCTTTCTTCCTTGAGCAAACCTCAAATAAAGGTGAGCAAATAAGTAAATAAAGCTTATTTTGCATGAGTAAGTTCAGTGGGAGTATTTCAGTGCAACCTACCTTTTCTTCTGACATTCTGAACTTTGAAATAAAGGGGAATTCATCTCTCTTTTCCTAGCATCAGCAGCTGATATGAATAGCTCAGGAGTGCACCAAAGACTGCCACCCAAATTGAGAGAAGAGCAAATAACGTGCAGACATCAGTGTAATCTATTGATTTTAACTGACTGGTTACAGCTGTAGAGGATGGTAAAGGAAAGCAATTCTATTAGATGTCATTGTTCTGCTGTGATCCTTACTTCAGACTGAAATGAGTCTGTTCGGTCCCAAAGTGATGATGTCTCATTTTAATCACGCGTGTAGTTGCAATAGGAAGCATGAAGTTCTCTGTATTTTATTCTGTATGTTAGAGAAATTATTCCCCACCTTCTTTTTTTGACTTTCATATATTACCCTTTTCTCAGGTTTTGCTCAGAGCCGTCGAAGGTGAATGACTCCACCATTACCACACCTCTGCTCCATTGAATAAAAGTACATAAAACCGTATAGCAATTTGCTCCCAGAACTGTGACCTTCAGTGTTGCCCTGGAGTCTAGATGAGCTGAGCGTGATGGCTGGAAAGAGAAAGCATGAGGTGGGATAAAGTCAAATGCTGCATAGGAGCCCAAAAGGAGCTGTAAAAATGTGGTCACTTAAAAGTGCAAATCTGGTTTATTTTTCAAGTATTAAAAACAGACATTGCCTTTGGCAGCAGTTTGGAGAAATGTGTCTTAGCAAATTTCCTGACTGAACCAAAGAATTATTCAACATTACTTAAAGACTTGAAGCTATGGCCTAAATAGTAATTAACATACTTGTTATTGGCATTGATGCTTTTCTCTGCAGGAAGCAGATGTATCAGAAAATATGAAAGTGATAAAAAGTTTCATTTTTCAACAGTCCTGAAAGTCATTTGAGGATATTGTTTCATTTTTTTTTTACCATCATGTCATTCACTGTTCAGAGTTCTACTAATGTTACCCGTCCAAATACAGAGAGACAAAACTAGCTAGAGATCTAGGAGTGTTTCAGCGCAGTTGGCATTGCAGAAAGCCATTGAGATTAAATGGTGATCCATAAAGGATGCTCTGTAATCCCAAAGAGATGTGTGTCAGTGGAAGCAATGAACCACACTGACATTTTTACTGATGGTGATGGCTGGTATTCAGAGTATTTAGCATTTGGCAGTGATCAGCGGGCAACCAAGGCAGCAGTGAAATTTGGAACCATCCGAAAACTTACTTCTGTACCTTTGTTATGAAGTTGACAATCTGGAATTCATGGCTTGTCTGGTGATCAGCTGCCTTGAAGGGGGGAAATGAATCAGACTTTCTCTATGACACAGTGTTTTCTTACATTATATATGGTCTGTCCTGTGGCACTTAGTTTCAGACAGTGCTTCAGCCTGACATTCATCTTCCCAAATCCATACCATAGCTCAGACAGATGTCTCAGGAGCCTTATCCAGAAATTGGAGGAAAAGAAAACAAAGAAAGAAGAAAAAACTTGATTTGTGGAAGGAATCTTTTGATCCTTATAGTTCTCCTCTTTAGAAGGTCTAAGATACGCAAACATATATGATTTCATTTAAAGAAGTAAAAATCTTCTTAAATATTCTCACAGCAATGGTTAAGAAATTAATAAAATTCATTAAGAAAAAAGATTAGAGGAATTAAATAGCATCCAGGTTTGTGAAAAGCAGTGGACAATAGGGGTGGCCAGAGTATGATGTTCTGAAGATATTTTCCTCTTATACTGGAATGAAAACCAAACCTTCTGGAAAGTAAACCTTATCAAAATATCTGCTTTCAGGGAAAAAAAGGTTTATTTATCTATTTGCCTTTGATGTGCAAAATCAGACTCAAGACTTTCCAGTGCCTGAATAAGAGTAGATTTTTCAGGTGAAATCCATCTCAGCACAGGCAGGAAACTATGTCTTCCATCCTGGTTCCTGAAATGCTGAAAAACTAGTAGTGAGGGATAGAGAGAGAGAGTAGGATTTACTTAATCTACTTTAGACACCAACAAGTTACATGTTTTCATGTGAACTAATGGTTCCCTTTACAATCGGAAGAGTTTTCAGGCAGAGAGTAATATAGGTGTTTCTGAGATGTAATTCACTTGCCGTAATTAGGTCTCTATGTTAGGGTGTTTGCCTTAGGATCCATACCCATTCCTCAAAAGTGAGGAGGCACTGAGACTCCAGTGTTTGTTTTCAATATGTGGTTATATATCTGAAACCTGGATTTATTTCAAGTTCATGCACGAAAAGGACCAGATTCTGAAATCTTCCTCAGATAAGACCTCTTTCCCCACCGGGTAGAGAGAAGTTCATCACTTCAATTTCATTGTGTCTTCCTCAGTCTGTGAAAGCACATAAATAATTAATTCAGACGGAAACATCTGCTAGGTGAGCATCTAAATTTAAGTCAGGTATTTAAGATCCAAAGCTTCTCCTTCAAAGCTCTAGAAGAAAAGATGATCTTCTATGAACATTTTATTGAACCCAATACTACTGCAAACAAGGCACCAATGAAAGAGCAAGATTTCATCAAAGCTTCAGCTTCATGAACATTTTCCAACTAGATCACTTTGAAAAGATGTAGTTCTATGAGCTGAAAAAATTCATCTGTGTCCTTCCCCTCACACAAACAAAAATTGCTGTGGGTTGGAAGTATGATGTGTTGAGGCTGTGGGGGGGAAAGCAGCTGTGCTGTTCTCTCTCTAGCATTTTACCCATCCTCATGGAAACACCTTTATGAGGGCTGCCTGGCTCCAGGCTTGGGAAAAGAGATCAGGCCAGTGCAAAGGGTGGTCAAAATAAACGTACCACACAGTCCTGCAGAAAGTGTCTGCTTTGCTACCGCTTACCTACTTCCTCTTCAGTCGTGAAGAAAGTAAGAGACAGAACACATTACACCCGCTATTTTATTGCCTTTGTAAGTGATATTTTTTCTGTTTGGTAAAAATGTGTGTTATTGTTTATTTTTACATTCCTCTGCCAGGCTGACATCATGCTCTGCACATTATGAGAAAAAATACTGCAGGGATTTTTCTTTTTTTTTTCATACTTTCCAGAGAATGTAGTGTTGCAACTACTGGCAAGTTGCACACACAAACAGCAAACGGATGCTACTGCATTTAACTCTTCATTGGACCATTTAACTCCACACAGTAGTTTTTTTCTTTTTTTTTTCTCTTAAAAGGTACTGTTTGTGAAAGGTGCCACCAATGTGATCTCCACCTGAAATCTCAGCTCCTAGAATACCACTCTTTTCATCTACTACCAAACACCCCAAGTTTCTCAGATTCAGCCTCAGGGAATGAATAAAATGAATAAGTCTTTAGCTCATAACTTGTTCTCCTGCCCAACTACTCCCTTCAGTAGCCCTGGCCTGCTCCCTCTAGTCCAGCTACTTCCTCCTGCCCCTGGCTCCCCACAGTCCTGTCTTGCTTTTTCTCTTGCCCCTCAGTGTGCCTTATCAGCTCTCCTTTGATTCCAAAACTTGACACTGAAGTTTCTATTTTGGAAATTGCTTTCTAATTTTAATGTGGACTTGAAAACAGTCTGACTTTTACCCTGAGTGGCTTTCATTCATATCAAGGAATGTGAAGGAATGAGGAATGAAAGACTGGATATATTCTTTTTTTTTTTTCTCAGTGATTTGTTGTAACATAGTCCCTGAGTACCACAAATTCTTCTTCAGGTTGGTCCTTATGGCTCGCTTAGGAAGGCAAGTGTTTTCCACCTTAGATGCTGGCTTAGATCCCCCTGTTTGTTTAGCTGGGTCAACCTGTAACCTGCTGGGATTGTTCTGAGATTATAATAAAGTCCTTAGGAGTCTGTGCTCCACCTTGTGTGAGCTCTGCTCAAGAAAGTTTTATTCACATGATACACCAAAGTGCAAAGAAAAGAGACAAATCCCTGAGGGGCCTGAAAGCAAAAACTGATGGGGACAGGGCCAGTGACACAAACAGCATTTCAGGCTTGGTTTCATCCTCCACTGTTGTGATGTCTTCAGTGTTGAGAAAACATGCAGCAATAAACCTGAGGTTTCTATGGAAATTTGACAGTACCTGCTCCCCCCGCCCACTCTGAGATCAGTTGACCTTTGCCGTTTTTCAGAGAAGTGACCGTAATAGGCACAGACCAAGGGAGAAAAAATGCTCCTCTCAGTCCCAACGTCTGTATCTTATCACTTTAAGAAAAGCTTTAGAAAGAAACTTAATAGGTTGGAACAAGCAACCAGATCTCGCAATTAACTCCACAGTCAGTGAGACCCTGCTCAGGCCCAAGAGGCTGGGGAGGGAACCTCTAATGACCTGGCTGCAGACCAAGATCAAAAGACGTCTACCTTTTATTTCATGTGACATAAAGCTAATGCAATGTTTTAGAGATGTTGTTGAACCAAAACATTGGCTCTGTGCCCCATTTGAGCATACAAAGAATCAGAATCTAAACTCAGAATTAAGCTCTGAAATTTATGGCCGTTTTTTATTGGTATGCTGGAGAGGACAAAAATCCCAGCTATAAACCATTGAGCGTTGGAGGAGAGTTATCTCCCAGATCAAGACCTTGACTCTGCATCTTGCATATAGCTCAAAGTTTGCTTGCTCATTTCCCACGAGAGTCATCTTTGGCTGCGTCTGTATTGGTAAATTAAAGGTGCTTGGGATAGTTCTCTGGCACTGAGCCCAACCCACATGTGAGAGCCTGTGTCCACATCATTAGCTGCTCTTGCCCTCCAGAACAGGATGGCTGCATCCCAAACCATCCATTTGAAATGATCCTTGGCCCACTGTGGGGATGCTTGCACAGCCCACCCTTGGAAAAGGGCCTGGATAACCCCACCTGCTAAGATAAGCATGTGGCTGTAAACAGCATGTGTGGATCGAATACACAAAACCACCCCAAAACCCATCGTGTTAAAGAGGAAGATGACCATAAACCAGAGTAAACTGCAACCAAGGAATTACAAAGAGACTTTTGAAACAAAGACAGAATCAACTTGAAAGGAAATATAAAAGAGGCATCTCAATTTGTAAGAGGGGAGGAGATCTTGACGTGGAAACAGCACTCGTCAAAACCTGGTGTGCCACCTCTGGAGACACCCTGCAGCGCCCTGAGCTCGGGCAGGACAGGCAGAGCAGCCAGCACCTGGCCACTGGGCAGGCAGTGAGGGAGCCCACCACAGCTGCCCACCCCGACCTGCTGGGGCATCGGTGGGTTGCAGGGAGCAGCAGGGGTAGGTGGACAGCTGGACATCCCCCCTGGCCACCAAATATGCGCATGTTGGTGTGTGCACGTGAGTTTAAAGCTTCTTGGGATTAGGCCTGGAAGGGTGCTGAGAGGTTTGTAGGCGTTTATTAGCATTTTAGAAATGTCTAGCACCATGATTTATCTGTTGTATTACTGATATAGATCCTGAATATGTACTCCGCTGACTGGTGTTTAATTACTATCATAAACAACAAACCACTGCAGTCCTGATTTGACTTAAACTTTGTGAACTCAGAGGTTTTCCCCTGCGACTGCTTGTGCGAACCCTTGAACTGCGTGTGGATATCGTGTGCAGGAGTGCTGGCAGTCCCAGTGAAACAGGGCCAGGGACTGGTCTAACACTTCTAACAGTACGGATAATCAATTTGCAATGCCCAGGAACATTTACTGGCCCTGTCTAATTCACCAGTATGGATGTAGCCTATATTTTTCTCATGAGATGGCCAGCATCCTATCTATCTGCAACATGTACTTCATTTGCTCCCTTGGAGGTGCTCTCCCACTAAAGGCCAGGAAAGAAGTGCTATCTGTAAGAGTAATGTAAGTACTTGTACGGATGTAAAAAAGCCTGGAGCAACTTTTGGTTTAAGTGAAATGTAGCAATTGTGGAAATTAGCACAGCATCAGCTGGTGAGTAGTGAGAGAGTTATGTGCACTGGTCCTTCACCTTTCTGTCCTCACCAGATCTTTAATGCTTCTTTGTTTACATAGTTTTATATTAAAATTACAATGCCAGTTTGGACCCAGTACTGCTATGACGGTGGCTAGAAGTTCACATCTACAATTCCACAAGATTTTGGTGTCAGTCCCTGCGCAGTCTGTGCATGGCAATCCAATCTGACAGTAGTGGCACAGAGCCCCTGTAATACTGGTACAAGCAATTTTAATGCAAGTTACTCATGGGGAGAGCCAGCTTGCCTTCCTTTGGCATCTAATTCAGTGTGTAGTGAGGTGACGGAAGAAAAGAAATCTCCTGCCTCCACTAATGAGGGAGCAGGCAGCACCTTGGAGACCCCCCAGAAGAAGAGCAGGTACTCAGTTTGGGTGTCGGAGCAGGCAGGCAGAGTTTTCCCCTGGAGACTCCGGAGATGTTTTCCCTCCACTGGGCGGGCAGCAGTGCTCGACTACCTGCCTCAAACCTTGGCACAAGTTCATTGCAGGCAGACTCCATCTCAGCCGGTGATTCCTTTGGGCCTGATCTAACACCTAGTAAAGAAATTGGAAATTATCCCACTTGTTCCAGTGACTTTCATAGGCTTTTTTTACATCTGCCCGTCTCCATTTCTTCTCTCTTGTGATTAATATAGAGTGCAAGAGAGGATAAAACATTTAAATACAAACATTCTCACATGAAGACCAGTATTTTCTTTTCGGGGGGGAGGGCGGGGGGAGAAGGGGGGCAAAGACAGCAAAGTGCCTTTTCCAGACTACTTCAGTAGTGACAATTGCTTGCTCTTCAGCCCCATCTAAGGAATACAGGGCTGTGCAGAAACAGCCAGGCTGGCTCTGAAGGAAATATTTCGACTAATAATGGACTAATATTTGTGGCTGCTTTAATTGCATGTCATTTAGAGTAACAGTCATAAAGTGTAAAACAACAATCATAAAGTGTAGCGCAGTATTTTAAATCTGGGTATTCTCAGCAGGGACTCAATGCAGTCTAGGAAAAGCAGGTAGAATAAAAACCATATCTTGCACATTCTTTATTGCCCTTCTATGGCATGTAAGACTACAGTAAGATTCCCCTATTGTTCAGGAAAATAAAAAAAATTAGGTTCTCAAAATTCTGACATATTAACTAATGTTTAAAATAATAGTGCTGAGGTGAAATCACATGTTATCAGTGACTGTATCGTT